>NC_134840.1:63339292-63964292 GCF_965363235.1 Mytilus galloprovincialis | reverse complement strand
TGTTTTTATTCGCACAAATGTTATAAATAAAAATATACATGTGATTTTTTTTAATTTTTAACCTTTTATTTACGTACAATATAGTGGTAATGTCGTATTTTGGTCTGCAAATCTCTAAATGTTTATACGGGACTTATGGAAAAGGTGTAAAAATTTAAATTATTAAGTGGCACTTTTGTCATACAGACAGATGCACAAAACGAAGAATCCAATTTTAAGGGAAATAAAATATATGATGTAAGAAAGGAAGGTTGAACTCTTATATACGTTTTATTGATGCGAACATAGATCTGTTTTTTTTTTCAAAATCAATTGCATATACTTACCTAAATGAAAATTAAAATCGCATTTTACTTTCGAAGTAGTTTGTTGGTCAATTGCCCTACAAAATAAATTGAGTTATCAGTTATAACGAAGTATAAGACGTCATACGACACAATCTAATAGTCTTTCTGACATATTCTCCATATTAAAAACGAATTTGACTTAAAGGTGTTTTGATTCATAACGGTTTCTTTAATAAGAATTGTACACAGGTGATATGATAGGTAAATTATCGGATTAAAAGCAAGTGATTGCCCATGACTTTTATTACCACAAAAGAACCGTTATCCGTGTTAATCAAATTCTAGAACGGGGTAGTCATTTTTGATATTCAGTATTCGACCATGTTGCGTAGACTATGTTTATTATATATATATAAACAGTTGATATTACAGTTATAGAAAAGGATTTATCTTCATTTAAGGTAAAAAAAATATATTTTGAGAAATTTTGATGTTAAATATTTTGCAAGAGTTCCTTTAGAACCCCTTATATGTATGTCTTTGCCGGTTCTTCAGTCAAAGAGGGGTATACAAAGAAAATATTTGTTTATGTAATTTCAGTTTTAATTTTTCGCTGAAAAATTCAAATCTTTGATTGATACTTTTGTAGGTTTACATCGAAAAAGGTGCGCCAATGAAAATGACAAATTACTCAAAAATCGTGTTATTAGTATTTTTTGCTTGACAATTTTTGTTTGCAACTCATCATTAACAGTATCTTCTAAGTTGTAATAGTTAAATTTCTAAAACATTTCAAAGCAGTATTTTATTATCATTTCAGGCAGGCAGTTTAAATAAGTACGTCAGATTTTCAAAAACAATGAATTCGTTAACGCAAGTCGAAATAGAATGTGAGTACATGTAACTATTATTATCAGAGACTGGTAGTGTAAGTCCCCATGCCAAGAAATCCTCGCTAAAAATTCCGGTCGACCTCCTACGGCAGTCATTAGTAGAGCTATAAAGATTTTGATTTCATTCAAGAAATTAATTTATGATCTTCATGTATACGTGTCGCTTAGAACACGGCCATATACCAAATTGTCAATATTAATCATTCATGTAATTTGCTCTATGGGGTGTTTGCAGAATTTCAACGGAGGCAATTTCTTGGCATGGAAAGAAATAGCAAAATTCCAAGATACTATATTCCTGCATCACGTGATTTTTACCACGTGGAGCTTACATTTGAATAAATACCGAATATGGAAAGTGAAACTACAATTCATAACATAAAGTCCAAAGGCACAAATAAGAAAAAGAAAGGGTTTTTGGCAAAGGGTGTCGGTAAATTGTGTCGGTAAAGGGTGTTGTTCAAAAAAATATACATGAAATATTTGCCACTGCCCCTTTTCTGTTCTATGAATTCTAACCTAGAGTTTTCTATCTGTTACTCCATGCCAACAAATCCTCGCTTAAAATTCCGATCGACCTCCTACGGCAGTCATTAGTAGCTAAAAATTTGATTTCATTCAAGAAATTAATTTTTGACCTTCATTTACGTGTCGCTTGGAACACGGCCATATACCAAATGGTCAATATTAACCATCCATGTAATTTGCTTTATGGGGTGTTTGCAGAATTTCTACGAAGGCAATTTCTTGGCATGTCTGATGATGTTTCACGCAATTGACATTTTCAACATTTTTTTCAATCTCCATTTTCATTTATAGTACCAAATCTACATGGTATTTGGTACTTCAAGGTTCTAACAAGATTATTGTTTATTACGAATTATGGTTAGCGGTAGTATGACTTTCTCAACTTCACCATATTTTGGTACATGAAAGTAGAGACAGGGTATGCGTCAGTGAGATAGCAAAAAAACGACACAATAAACATAAGAAAAAGAGTACCTTTGTTTGTCTTTATGTACTTGTTTTCTAACAGGGACAACTAAGCAGTAAACTAATCGAAGACTTGTGTAATAGTTTATTTTAGCAATCCCTTTGCTCTTTGTGACATATTAAAAAACACATTTCTATCAATGCACATTTTTCTCAGATTATATTCATATTAATTTCAATCATAACACTGTCATAAGCATAAGACCCAGTCGCTTACTTAAGTAAAACCATAACATCATTTAAACAATATAAATGTATTTAAAAGATCATGTAATCTTATTTTCTTAATGTGTTTTAAACATGGAATAACAATTAATCCTAAGCCAATGGCCATAAAACAAGGAAAATATAGAATTATGTTAAACAACATAATGCCGCTATACAAGTGTGAATATTGTCTAAGCTTTTAGTGTAATTGATCAGATCGGCGGTACATGTCATATTACATCGAACTTAACGTAACAAGACCGGGAGCTCACGGTTGAAAAATATACTGAAAAACCCCGAGCTTCTTATGTCATTCCAGATAAGTGCATGGTGAATATCATTTAAAAGTCTTTAATGGCGAACCCGAAACACCTAAGAAACTTCACAGATATGTATTTGAAGGAAATAAACAAATTAGTCTTGTATAATTTTTATTTTAGTTTCTTGTGTACAATTTGGAGTTTAGTTTGGCGTTCATTATCACTGAACTAGTATATATATTTGTTTAGGGGCCAGCTGAAGGACGCCTCCGGGTGCGGGAGTTTCTCGCTGCATTGAAGACCTGTTGGTGACCTTCTGCTGTTGTGAGTTCCATGCATGGTCGGGTTGTTGTCTCTTTGACATATTCCCCATTTCCATTTTCAATTTTAAACAATATATAGATATAGGAAGATGTGGTATATATGAGTGCCATTTAGACAACACTCCATCCAATTAACAATTTATAAGAGTAAACTATTATAGGTCAAGGTACGACCTTCAACAAGAAGCTTTGGCTAACACCGAACAGCAAGCTATAAAGGGCCCCAAATATGTTTGTAAACAGACATATTTTTTTTCATATTTTTTTCCTTCAGATTACAGAGACGCTTTTAAGTTCTTTGACAGAGACAAGAAAGGGTACATTACCGCCGATGACTTTGACAAAGCTCTGAGACGCATGGGTAATACCATTCCAACAGAAGAGGAAGTCCAAAACTTGTTAAAAGAATACGATATAAATGGTAGGTTGCGCGACAATTTGAATGCTCAATTTACTTGGAAAATTAAAACAAATTGATGAATGACTCATTCGTTCATTTATTCCCCATAATAAAACATATTGTGTAGGAAACGGGAACAAGGAAAAATAATTTGCAAGATTGCATTCTACTCAACCCCGAACAAAAGCAAGTGCTGTTACAAAAGAAAAATATAAGTACAATATTGTTTTAACAAAACCTCCTCCCATGCAGTGTTGACTATTTTAATCATTAATTCTTGTATTCAGATTATTAAGTTAATATTTACCATGAATCTGGTCTGGTGGTATTGCGATTTTTTTTACACGGAACAAACTCTTTTTTCATCTTTAACAAAGAAACAAACAAATTGAAATTTCACTTACACACAGATACAACAATTTTATAATTATTTATTTTTTTTCATTAATTTTCAATTTTTCCTTTCTGTAACAAATAACTTATTCAAGAAATTTAGAACCAGGCAGTTAATTTCTTTAAATATCAAATTAATTCCTCCGCACTAACTATAGATTTAGAATTAAAAAAATCGAATTAGGTTACATATTCATTACATATCAAATGTCTTGGGCAATAATTACTTCTTTCTTGCAACTATTTTAACTGATTTAAAAAAGGTTATGAAGTGATTTTCTGGAAGGTGTTTTCAGAATCTTTTCTTGTTTTTTATATCATACTTTTGAATTTTCAAGGTGACGGAAAGGTCACATTCGAGGAAATGGTTGTTATGACTGTCAAACGAAAACAAAATGAGGATGAAGATCCAGAAAGCAGGAAATTATTCGATAAATTTGATAGCAATAAAGATGGTTATTTAAACCGAGAAGAACTTGTTGAAGTTTTAGCTCAGTTAGGACCTAGATTATCATCTACAGATGTTGAAGAGATTTTACGAGATTATGACGAGAATCATGACGGTCTAATACAATTTTCAGGTATAATTACTTAACAAACAACTTAAATCTCTGATTTTTTTTCTTTTGCCTTTTAAGCATTTAAAGGTGTTCATATGTATACAATTCCTGTGATAGACTTTTCTCATACTTTACCGAAATGTAGATTTTTATTTAAAAAAAACAGTCAATAGTATGCTATATTTCAAGCTTCAAGTCGTGTAAAATTGTCCTTTTTTGCTAGATTGTTCATGAAAAACACTTTTATGTGAATAACAAGAATGTGTCCCTAGTACACGGATGCCCCATCCGCACTATCGTTTTCTATGTTCAGTGGGCCATGAAAATAGGGTAAAAACTCTAATTCGGCATTAAAATTAGAAAGATCATATGATAGGGAACATGTATACTAGTGATTGGACTTACTACATCAAAAACTACCTCAACCAAAAACTTTAACCTGAACCGGGACAGACAGACGAAAAAACGGAAAACATAATGTCCATAAATGGGGCATAAAAATAAATCTTTGTATTAAAAAGGAAATTAAATATGAGAAGACACGTTTAATAATCTACTTATGAAAATATACAGAAAAAGTGGTGTCACCGAAGCTGATTTCTTGCAACAAGTACAAATTGAAACTTTCTCTTACGTTCCTTTGTAAATCTTTCACTGTTAGAGCTATCTCCCCTGAAAAGGGTAAGTTATAACATTTATTCGAACAAAAACAAATATTTGTTATTTGTAAAAAACAGTTCGTATAATGCAATACATTACTTATTATTTTTTATTCAAACTATCATTATAACACATTTATTGCCAATCTATCTCAAAATTTGTAGATTTTTTTTAAAAGCAAAGTATTTGACAGGTTGTGTACTGCTATTTTCCATTCCAAGATTGCTGTGTACAGTTAATCTTCTTTAAAGATATTATACAAATTTACTGCTACCGACTTGATTCTTATATATCAAACATCAAATTAATGGCCACACAAAAAAGTTTACAGCATTAAGCAATTATAATAATTTATTTCTCTAACTCCTACGTGCATTTTAAATAATTGTTCTTTTGTTTTTGTAGAATTTGAGAAGATGCTGATACAATGATGTCCCTTAAAAAGCAGTATCTGGACGAAAACCAGTGATTTGATTGTAAAAGATACATGTGTAAAAACAAATGAGGATTATAAATTTTACAATTGTGTAGACAACAATGTGATATCCTCTCAACTATTTTAGCTTTCATTTCATACATGTATTCCAATTTTCAATGGTCATGCCTCAAGTGTTGCAAATAATCTAATCACTACATACTAGCACCATTTTAAATTAAGTTGACAAACGTATTTCGTTATCACTCACTGGTTTATCTTGTTTTCCTCATTGTTCCACATGTTCAATTCAAAGTTAGACTATATATACGTAAAGAAATTTTCCTATCCTAAAACATTATACCCCTTCAGTAGTTATAGTTTCACAGTAACGTGATTCCCGTTTTAGGAGCTGATAAAAAATTGTTTTCAATTTTAAACGACTCGAGAAACAAGACAAAATTACTGATCTGCTCATATCGCGTTGTTTGTGATAAGGTATCCAGGAGAACTGAGGAAGATCAATTTCTTGATCAAAGAGACACAACTCCTACCAGTGAAGTGTCAACATCTTTTCATTTTATAAAGTAGCAATTAAGCATTGCAACGTCACCTATTAACCTTTTTTTGTATCATACATTCTTATTGATTGTTTTTAATGTTGATATGTTATATTTTATATTCTAGTATACAAATAATTCCTATAGTGCAATTAGATTATGTTGAAATGTATATTTTATTTAATATAGATTCTATTTCAGATGTTTTCTAAATTTTCAAATAAAAAATATGTTTGTATTTATAAATTGTTTTTTTTTTTCTTTTGTTCTAACTTTTTATTAAATATTCGCGTAGCAATTGAGGTGTTTGTATGTGTGATATCGTAGGTATGTATGGGGTTTCGACCATCAGTCAGTCTTTAATTAAGCCCCAGTGCCACTAGACCACGATCGCACCACGCTCACCGCGATCTAAAGTAAATTCAGATCGTGGTGAGGTCGCGGTATTATCGGTATGAGCGGCATGAAAATGTAAATTCTCGTTGCTTTCACGATGCTAAGTACTACGTCCTCATTACGCTTCTACAACGATCCCACCACGATTATACCACGTTCTCACCGCGCGTATTCAGCGACCTCACTACGCTTATTAGGATCTGTCTACGTCATCACGTTCTCACTCCGACCATACCACAAGTTATCCGATTGCAACACGATCTTTACCACGCTTCTACTGCGATTTTGGCACGTTCTTACCACGATTATACTACTTTCATACCGCGATCTTACTACGTTCTCGGCAATAACGTCAATATCGTGTTCCACATCTTTACAGTTCCATTCCTTCTATTTCTGATTAATACGTAGATTTCTCGGAAACAATACAGTCATGCCACCAAAATCTACTAGAACACGTGGGCGTGATGGTAGGGGTTGATGTAGAGGCAGAGGGAGCTGTACGAATCCTGATCAAGCAGAGATGTCGGACCGACCAATCCAACCTAAATACAACCTATTGCTGGTCCATGAAGCTCAAATGACGATATTTCAGGGAACGATATCAGCGATGACACAGATGTGGCAATAGATATTAATAGATATAGGAAGATGTGGTATGACTGCTAATGAGACAACTCTCCATCCAAGTAACAATTTATAAAAGTAAACCATTATAGGCCAAGGTACGGCTTTCAACACGGAGCCTTGGCTCACACCGAACAGCAAGCTATAAAGGGCCCAAAAAATCAGAGGCGGATTTAGGGGAGGGGGGCAGGGGTCCGCCCCCCCCCCCCTTTTGGGAAAAAATGGTTGCTTATATAGGGAATCACTGAAGCGTAACGGGAGCGGGCCCCCTCTCAGTCAGTCAGTGGGCCACCACTTATGAAAATTTCTGGATCCGCCACTGAAAATTACTAGTGTAAAACCAATTCAAACGGAAAAACCCAACGGTCAAATATATGTAATAAATAGCTGCGCCGTGAGCGCATGATACGCCCGTCGTTTTATGCAATAATCATAAATAGTTTCTGAGATACAGCGTGACATGTGAAAACACACCTTTTTTTAACAAAAATAAAATTTTGAATCAAAACCAAAAAGTATACAGATCTTTAGATTAATAAAACTAAGAAGTGTGTAAAGTGTTAATCAATTATCATAAATCGTTTTTGAGATATGGCGCGACATGGTAAAAAACACACCCCTGTTTTAGTTACAAAGTCCTGTAACTCAAAAAGTTTTATTTTAATTTTCACCAAAAAGTATACAGATCATTTGAACATCATAAGAAACAACAATATTAAGTTTCATGAAATTTGGACAAGTCGTTCTCAAGTTTCGATGCGACATGTTTACGCCGGACAAACGGACGGACGGACAGACGGATAGACATACGGGCGTCGGACTTTGTAAACCATAATACGTCCGTAATGACGGGCGTATAAAAACGAGAAGCTTAATTGGTTGAGCCGTTCGAGAAAATGGACAAGAAATCCTAATTACATACAAACAAACAAAACCTAGAGAGATTTAATATATTTTATGTGAAACTGACAATGAGAATGATGGTCGTAGTATGAACTTAGTCAGGTCGTAAAAAGAGCGTGATGAGGACGGCAAGGGTGTGCTAGAATCGTACTATGGTCGTGAACAGCGTGGTATAGTCGTAGTGGTAGCGTAGTTTGGTAGCGATGAGAGCGTGATGGTCGTAGTGAAGTCGTAATAACTGCAACATTTAATATTCGAAAAGAAATCAAAAAGACCTCACCCTCTTTCCATTGGAGTTTTTCAATCTAATGTTTTCATTATCAAATGTAAGATCACTAAAAGTTCTAGTGTATATATTGTATGAAATTTGCCAAAGTTTTCAATAAACAACCTTAATGTTCATGTGTTTAAAGATCATGAAGCAATTTGACTACATTGAACTATTAACATATGTGTTGTTCAGAAAACATTACTTTTATATTATTGTGAAAGCCTCTATTAAAACGGTGGAATCAATACTTCGTCTGGTAATCCAACGTTTCACCTGCATATCTTCCAAGTACGATATTTAAGAGAGAAAATGGTAATTCAAAGTGTTTCTTTTGCTGTCAAAATCAGAGAAGAGGCTGTAGAAAGTCCTAAGTGTTTCGTGTAGGTGTTATAATTTAATGCACAATAAATTACAATACATTACCACATGAATCATATCTCATGACATTTTAGTACAGGAGTGTTGCATTCATACGAATAATATTTATTAATAAAAGATATGCTAGACCTTGTTGTCATTATTACGGTATGCTTTAGCTTTAACACGAAAACCAACTCGAACAGTGTTGCGAATAAAAACGACTGACTTTATCAATTGACAAGTTCTGCAGTCGCCACCATGAGTCGGGTGAACGTTACAGACATAATCGAAATCCATGCGTCCATACTTCAGTTATCGGTCCCAGTCATTACAACTGACGTGCTGGGTCAGCTTCTCTTTACCATGCACTATCTACGATGTTGGTTTACTTATAGTTGGATAACCAACGAATTACTACTTTCGATGACAGAAACTAATCCAACACGGTACAGTACGTTCAAAAACTTGTTGTTTTCGTAAATACCCGCGTTTGTATATACTCAAAAACCATTATGGATGGTGGAGAATGTATGCCGATTGACGTCCGAGGGTCTGTATCCTAGATGTTGGATAATGAACCACCATTTCACTGTCTACTTACGACTTTGGTCCTGATAACCAACGAATTACTACTTTCGATGACAGAAACTAATCCAACACGGTACAGTACGTTCAAAAACTTGATGTTTTCGTAAATACCCGCATTTGTATATACTCAAAAACCATTATGGATGGTGGGGAATGTATGCCGATTGACGTCCGAGGGTCTGTATCCTAGATGTTGGATAATGAACCGCCATTTCACTGTCTACTTACGACTTTGGTCCTGATAATGCTTCTTGTCATCGCTATAACTTTGTCTGAGACCCATCGACCAGGCCTTGAAGTCATAAAACTGTCGAGTAAAGTTTTAGTACTAGTACTCCAAAATCAACCAATCAAAATGTTGGATTTCATGTTTTAAGCATGATTTTGATGCTCCAAGCACTGAGCAAAAGTTTTATGACTTCAACCCAAGCACTTCATCATCGTGGTTCGCGGACTGCCAAGCTGACCAATCTGACCCTGAAAGCAGCCGTTGTGGAGTACAGACTGCAAAGAAAACAACAAAATAGTAAAACAAAACAACACAATTCAGTCTCAACTCACGTAAACCAAGATGGCGCCTTCCACCTGTTTCTGAGCGACTGTAGAAAATATTTAAATGCTCAACAATCGCCTCCGTGCATGAGACGACTATGCGAGGGCTGTATAGCCAGTCAGGATCGTTAAACACTTCCATCATCATCAATATGGCGAACCGACCATGCGAGGGCTGTAAAACCAGTCAAGGTCGTTAAAAAAACATCATCAATATGGCGAAGCGCTGCCGTGGCGGGTAAATTAAAAATATCAGATATTATAGAATTATTAATATTGAAAAAAAACCACAACTCAGTAGAGGTGTGAATATTTATTATAATCATTATATCATTTCTTACTCAGCACATGAACGTACATAATTTAAATGGGAAATAAGGAAAAGAAACGGATATCAATTCCTACCTTGTCCAGTTGCCCCAGAGGGTTTCATAATGTAACAATATGCAGTTATTCCCCATCACATCGACCTTTTAACTCAGGATTATTCAACAAGGAACTATCAATTAGGATTTCACTAAAGATAAATCGTTATTTTCGGTCTGACATATGTAAGTTATATGGATATGCCAATTGTTTAGTATTTGGATGTTCCAGCCCCAATTTGGATGTGCCATCACAATCTTAAATATAGATTTTTCTTACCCTAAATTATACATACTCCATCACCAGGCTTAGTCAAGAGTGGCATAGTTCTAAAACCATAGAAGAATGCACTTGATTCCTGTATTTCACAATGCTGTTATATTTATGTGTTAATAAGTATTTAGTCCTTTGGATTTCGGCCGGACATAAGTTAGTTATATGAATGAGCCAAGTCTTTGGTATTTGGATTTTCCATCCCAATTTGGATGTGCTATCACAATCTTAAATATAGATTTTTCTTACCCTAAATTATAAATACTCCATCACCAGGATTAATCAAGGGTGGCATAGTTTTATAGCATATAAGAATTTATTTGATTCCTGTATTTTATAATGTTGTCATCATGTGTTAATAAGTATTTAGTCCTGTGAATTATGCAATATAGGCTAAGTTAGTGAAATATGAATGCAAAGTAAATGGTAATCAACTTACAACAACTTCCACATAAGAAAATACTGTTTTCATGACTAGTAACTGATCCTTCTGTTCACTAATAATCTTAGTGCTGGTGTACTTAAACTTCATAAGATTGGGATTTTACGTTTTGTACGTGCAGTTGTCGTGTGTCTGGGAAGATTTTTCATTGTTACAGACCGGTGTCCTATAGCCATTCTTCCCCCATGCCATTTTTTCCGGGGGGAAAAACTGGATCGATCCAATTTTTCCCCCCGGAAAAATTGGCATGATCCAGTTTTTCCCCCCGGAAAAAATGGCATGGGGGAAGAATGGCTATAGGACACCGGATCCCGAAAGGGTAAATCCCGAAATCCCGAGCTTAAAAACACCCGAAATATATATCAAATGAATATTGATACGATGAAGGTTTGGTAAACTAATAAAAAAAAGTTACTATTCTTATTTTTTGGATAAATATTTATAAAATAACATTATATTTCAAGGGGGAAAATTTAGCTTCTCGTCCTATAAGGGGGAAAAATTGGCCTGATCCTGGTTTTCCCCCAATCTCACTAAGGGCAATGATCCAAAATTTCCCCAGGGGAAGAATTGGTTCATGCCAGTTTGTCCCCCGGGGGAAAAACTGGCATGGGGGAAGAATGGCTATATAACACCGGGAATTCTTTTTTTCGAATTTCGGGGTGTCAGGATTTAAATTTATTTCCGCGGGATTTCGTGTTTTTAAGCCCGGGATTTCCGAATCAGGACCCTTCCTACCCCCTCCCCCCTCCCACCCTACCTCCCCCGAGAATGATAATAGATATAAGAAGATGTGGTATGGAAACTTGCTGGCAGTTCAAAGGATTATGGTATTAGTATGGAGTATACACCTTGTAAAAAATAAAAATAACAAAAATAAGTTGCAAGTTGCCAGGTCAAAAGAATGCATGTAAATGTCAGCATATTGAAAATTCGGACGATCAGACAAAATAATACCCAAAAAAATGCAATTACAGACGGCAAAAAAAAAATATAGACGGACTGATGAACATGAAGACAGACAGATTGAGATATATATAGACCGACTGGTAGATATGTAGACAGACTGGTGGACACATGCACTGACTAGTAGAGATGAAGACACACTAGTACTGGTGTAAACGTAAACTGACTTGTAAACATGTAGATAGATTAGTCAACACGGAGACAGACGGGTGGACCTGTAGACATAATATTAGACATAGACGGACCGGTGAATATGAACTCAGACTGTTAAACATGCAGACAGACAAGTAGACACATAGACAGACCGATTAAAATGTAAACGGACTTTTGGAAATAAAAATCTAATTCCAACTCTGTTGGGTTTGATTTTCAGACTGATATATTAAAATACTACCGGTATAGTGAAATCTATTCTATGGGGGAAAGATTGGCATGGGGGAAAAGTGACAATATGTATACGTATTGCCAAATTTCCGCGGGGGAAGAATGGCAATGATCCAAAATTTCCCCAGGGGAAGAATTGGTTCATGCCAGTTTGTCCCCCGGGGGAAAAACTGGCATGGGGGGCTATATAACACCGGCACAATTTGTCCATAATGGCTGACCATTCAGAGACAAAAGTATACACGTTTAAAAATTGGGTATAGCTGCAACCTTTAAAGAGATAGAATCAAATGATATAATTAGATTGAAGTCTACCCCAGGTTACTTACAATACGACAACAAACATATCGGGAAGTTGTTGTCCAATTCATATTCAATTTCATGTCGGTACATAAGATGTATTCGTAAATATTGATTATCGTTCCTGCTGAACAGAAAGAACTTCCGGGAGCAGAACTATTGAACCAGGAAATAAAATTTAGGAAAACAATGTTTTCCTTGATGAGTATGTCAATAAGACATTATTAATACATGTATTTGTCATCTTGAATATATAGCAGAAAGGCTTATTTTACGTGAACAATAATGAATTCTTAAAAATTTACTCAGATATCGGTAACATTTCTTCATCATGTCATGAATCATTGTTCACAAAGAGTACTAATCGTGTCATGTAAAACACAGTAATATCTGATTTTCAGACTGATTGCTTGGACATACTGTTGGTTTGAATTGTGCTGTTAATATTCAGTTTATATTAGGTTGGTGTTTTTATACAAATAATTTAATTTCATCCTGCACTAGAAATTATATTTGTCTCTGCCAGAAGCTTAAATTATGATCGCTTTCCAAATATCCTTATTAGAGATTTGTAAAGGATACCCTTGTACTACACATACAAAACTAGGGTTAGTGTCTATTGTCAATCTTTTTAACTTAGTTTTAAAATAAATCATATTCAGTCAACAATGTAAGAGTAGAAAGTAATATCATGTTTGCTGTGAATTTAAAAGTTAGTTTGTAGTTCACGTCCAAGTTACTCGGTTAACATGGTTAAACAACACACTATCATGACTATCATGACTATTTTGAATCGGCAATAACATAAAATTATTCACAGTTAAATTATTTGTTCAAACATAAAAGTATATGTTATTGACAGTTACTCATTTTCTTTAAATTATTACATTGTATTACAAAACATATTTTAATATGTGCACACTATAGTCAAATAGTATTTTTTTTCTGGTTCATGTTCGCATAGTAATACAAACTTTTCCATGACAAAACTTTTTTTTTATCGTTTTACAGTATTTGCTAGATTTCCCGGTATTTGCTACATTTTTTTTACTTTGCTGGTCCATGCTAGTAGTACAGTGTAGTATTGACCAGTGCAGGGTTCTCACTAAGGCGAGTCCAGGAGTTCTGGACTCATTAAAATCTGTCTGGACTCACCATTTTCAAAACTGGTGAGTCCACAGATGCATCAAGATTGAAAGATTTTGTATAAACTGTCAACTGAACACAGTTAAACACAAATACCAAAATAGCAAAAGTTTAAAAGTGATCTGAATTTGATTTGATTTCATTGCTTTGTTAGGAAATGGAGACTAAAATATTACTTTATATTGCAATAAAATATTTTCTTCTTGCTGTTGGACTCATCAAACCTTAAAAGGATGAGTCCCTGGACTCGCCTTCAAAAATCCTTAGCGAGAACCATGCCAATGTATAGTCCACCTGGATTACTATAAGATAATTTTTGTATAAAATCATTACACTCATGTAATGATGACCTTTACCCCTCAGTATCAAAAACAATAACAGGCTAAACATTGCTAAAAGTCATTATAGTCATTGAAATTCAGATTTGTGTTGAGAGTGGTAGACCAGTTAAATCAATTTGCATGTGCTTGGTTTACGTTAAATACACAGTTTGTAATGTTCATGATTGTAAATTTGCATCTTTCATTAGGTGGGTTGGCCACCATCATAACCATGAGATCAATATGACATTAAATAATACCTGGTTCTATTGATATTAAAAAAAAAAATATTTAACAAAATTGTGATAAAAAAAATTCAGTCCATTTTCATTTTGTTTCTATATCATGTATATCATAACAAAAAACATGGTCAACTTATAAGAGGAAACATAGTTTAATTTATAATTTATGTACTGTGAAAGTACTTTAATTCGTGGATATCAATTTTCGTGGTTTGAGCAATATTTACATGTTCGTTGGTTTTTAAATTCGTGGATTTTAGTTTCCTAAAAAAAAATTTTGAAATTAAAGCCTTTAGAAACGAAGGTTACAAATAGTCTTCATTGAAGGAAATTGCAAAATAAACATTGACCCGTGTAAATCGTAGTGATAACACTAATGAACCCAAGATAAAGTGATCAACAGATTAAAGACTATCAAAGGTGTTAATTAGGCCATAAACATGTCACCTAAAGAAAAAAGTGACATGAACAAATGCTATAAACGTTTCTTGAATTGTTAAATAATTCTTATCAAAATCAAGCCCAGCATGAAATTATTATTTCCCATATGTACGAGAACTATGAGGATATAAAATGAACACTTTATCATACTCGCATATCAATACCGGAAATCTGACTTTCATCGATCATAAATATTTTTTATGAGAATCAAAAGATCAAAAGTTGTACAGTTTAGGTTATTAAAAATTAAATGGGTATAATCCTGCATGCGGTTGTAGTTCTGTGACTGATATTAAAGTATTCTCAGATTTAACGTTATTCAATATATTCTCTAGATCATATCAATAGTCTAACCTACCGATGGGGATATTTCCATGTCTTGATTTGGACAATGGTTGTTTTATTTCGTTGGACACTTAAATTCGTGGATAAAGTCATCCATGAAAACCACGAAAATTGGTACCCCACGAATAAAAGTACTTTCACAGTAATAAGTTCACATTCAAATTACAGGCACTTAGGGCATGCTGACCTCTTCTATATTTCAGCTAATTCCCATTATTTTAAAACTTTCTTTCTCATCCCAACACCATCTTACCATTGCATGAAGTTTACAAATGCCACCCCACAATGCACTATTTTTATCAGTCATTCCAAAGTACTTACAAAATGTACAATTTATTCTTTTTGTTGTGACATTTTTTTTAAGATTTTTAAGTTTTCCAATGACTAAATAGGTGAATGTACTACATGTATGTTATACATTTACAAATGTAGATATTTATTGTATAATATTTATTATTTACTAGAACACACCCGCGAAATCGCGGGCATTCAGAGCGTAGTTTAAAGTATGTAAAGTGTTGTTGGAAGAATTTTGTAAAATACAGAATGACTGGAGAATTTCAGCAAAAGTATCATAAGTCATAGGTTATTGGGGACAGGAATTTTTTTTTACCCTCCACCTTTATTTCCAAAGTTCCCAATTTTTGGTTTTCTATCAATTTCAATATGAACATACATTTAGTATGTTATGAACATTTATTTAAGTAAGGAGCCTGTAATTCAGTGGTTGTCGTTTGTTTATGTGTTACATATTTGTTTTTCGTTTATTTTTTGTACATAAATAAGGCCGCTAGTTTTCTCGTTTGCATAGTTTTACATTGTCATTTCGGGCCTTTTGAAGCTGAGTATGCGGTAGGGCTTTGCTCTTTATTGAAGGCCGTACGGTGACCTATAGTTGTTAATATCTGTGTCATTTTGGTCTCTCGTGGAGAGCTGTCTTAACATGGCAATCATACCACATCTTCTTTTTTTTTATGTAATCAATGAATTTTGTAAAAGATTTAATGACTGGAGAATTTCAGAAAAAGTATCAAAAGTTCACATGAATAATTTTAGCGCTTATCTGTATATTATGAACATTCATTACTATATAAATAAAGCGTATTTACTTTCAATTCTAAGTTTACTAAGGGAGCTACCATTTGATTTTTATGGGGGTGCTAGGATGAAATTTGAAAAAAATAGGCAGAACAGGAGTTTTGAGTAAAAAAAAAGGCAGGATGAGACACTTTGCAAAAAAAAAAAAGGCAGGATGACAATTTAGGTAAAAACAGTCAGGATAAACTAATAAAAAAAAAAGGCAGGATCGAATAGAGTGAAAAATAAAAAGGCAGGACAGAGATTACAACTAAAAAAAAATGCAGGACAAAATTTTTCATCCTAGCTCCCCCCATAAAAATCAAATGGTAGCTCCCTAATCGATCCATGGTGATCATTGATATAGTATACAGACCCTCTCTATTTAATAAACTCTTTGACCGCCGTGGATAGTAAACTTGAAAATGATAGCAGATAAAATTCTGAAAATACACTTTATTCGTAGTATATGTATGTTCAAAGTATACAGAAAAACGCAAACCGGAAGTCTAATCTGACTTAAAATTTCGTACAATGACGGGACAATATCCGGATGCCTTTTTTCTCGTTTTTCTCCTAAAATAACTCAATCTGAATAATCATATGAATGGATGACAAATGCGACTATGCACTGTACCTATAGGACATAGAGGCGTGTTGATTAATTTATTCTGGAAAGAAGAGAAGCGACACCAAAAATGAGGTCTTCTCGTTTAATAGTATAGATATATGGATTTTTTTCACAAATTTAAAATCTCTGCATTTTGATTAAAAATGAGTTACCATGGCAACAAAAAATGATGAAAGTTGCACCTATTTAGCTTTCCCTTCATTTTTCATAAAAATTTGCCCCATATTGTTAAAGGAAAATGTGTAATATAATGTTAGGCATTAAGAGATTATACTTTTTCTCTTAAAAGATTTTGTTGTGTATCGAACATGTTTTATGTTTCCAAACAAATTTAAACAGTTAGCACATCACATGTGAATGCATGTATGCAATCAAGATGAGTACTTTTTCATATTTTGGCAAAAGGATGTTCCATTTTTGTACATGTTGTATATTGTCACATGTTTGAAATGTACAAAAAGTACTACTGTAGATTCATTATTATTCGTTGGATATACTTTTTTTTGTGGTGAGATCAGATAGTTAAAAGATAATTATGTAAGTTGTCAAACAAAGGGATCAGAATAATTAATAGTCATTACATTGGCGTTTTACGTTTCCGCAAATTGGCATTACTTTTCCGGAAAAAAAAGATGACGTTTCCGGAAAAAAAGTTTACGTTTCTGCAAATAGATATCTTACTTTTCCGGAAAAAAAGTAACTATTCCGGAAAACCAAAATTATTGCTTTTCCGTAAATAATTGAGGAATACCTGTTGATCGAAAGCAAAGCCATAATATAAAATAGATATTTAGTTAGTCAAAGGTCATCATAACATGCAAGTAAAATTCATCATTTAAATCTATGAAAACGTATGTTTAAAAGTCAGCACTAATCAGAAATATCTTGATATGAGTTCATAAGTCAGTTCTGGCAGAATATGTGTAGCCAACACGATGCACAAAGTCCACAGTAGTACATTCACCGTTTACATGTTTTGTATTTTGTTCAAGAAGGAAGTCCATCTTCTCCTATTCACATTTCCAAACGGGTGCTTTTACAGTTAGAGTTCTCATTTTTATGTAAGATGTTGTTTGCAGTTTCAATAACACATCGATAAAAACAAAAATGTTAGGATGGCTAGCGTAAAACTGTTCGTTCAAGTGGGCATGAAAAGACTCGGCACTATTCGTGTTTTCGTAACAGCAGTATGCATTACACATTCAAAGTCATTATGAACTACACATGTACCTCGGGCTGGAGAGTTATTCTTCGGGTAGTGCACACATCAATAAGCCGATCCAACAGTTTCGTGTAACATTCCTCGGATTTAAGTGGAAGTAACGCAAATACAAGACGAATGTAGTTACCATTTTTACATCCATGTATCGAATAAACTGAGTTGGTAGAAGAATTTCGAACAGGATTTAATTTACAATGTGCTATCTATGAAAATATCAGTCATTTCATTACATAGACATACCAAGTTGGTAAAACATGAAAGTATAACGATTCCCGAATCAAAATCATTGACTAATTAAAAGTGAAAATAAGTTTCAGTTTTGTTAGTGTTCAAATCTATTTGTCTTAATGTCTCGTGAATTTCTAATCTACATTTAGGTAATTTTGGAAACTGCTTTTGCCTGTCTCTGTATAAGGACATAGCAACATTTTTCAAGTCAATATATATTCAAATATTTATAACTTACAAATGTACCAGGTAAATTTCCGGAAAAGTAATAAATACAAATTGCGGAAACGTATACTTTTAATTTGCGGAAACGTAGCATTGGGACTTTGAAAAATTAGCGGAAATGCAATACGCCCCATTACATTTTGTATTGTATAGAATAACCATTTGGAAACCACATCTTTCTCAGTCATTGGTTTAAAAGGACAAGGTACAATAAGGGCCAATTTTGGCCCCCTCTTGAAAGACATTAAATTTTATAATTTCAATAGACTAGGTATAGAAGCTTAAAAAAATGGCATTTTTTTTGGGTGATTCTCATTTTTTGGTTGCCTAGCAACAGATTTGAAACCTGTCAATAATATGCTATTTTAACCCTTATCAAACAAAAAAACGTATTTTCCATATGAATCAAAATGTATAATTGTAAAATACATATAAGGAAATCTAAAGCAGTAATGTTTTGTTTATCTATATTAATTGAACGAGTATTTATCAACACCTTAACCACGAGTATGGCCCTTAGCAACAGTAATGTTTATTAAGCAACAGTAGATTTTGGTATATGTTCATGGCTTATGTAAACAATAATATGTTAACCAAAGCTAGGTTTCTATTGCTAGGTACTTTTAGGACAATTGTACAAATCTTACAATCTGTTTGGGATGTTTTTTTAACTAAGAAACTACCTAGCAACCATAATAACTGCTTAGCAACGACCTTTTTCATTTATGATTTACGTTGATGTTGTATTTTTCTAATAGTATTTTGTTGTTTAAGTAAATGAGCTTTTATAGATTAATCTCTGTCCGACTATGGATGAAAACAGCTTGGTGTTCACTTTCATCAAACAACCCCCCTCCCCCCCCAAAAAAAGTAAAATTAGCAAATAAATAAATAAATAAACATGACATACGAAAAAAGTGTTTATCCAAAATTGAAATTATATCGACCTTCATGCAGACCTACTCATGACATCATAAAAATAATGATTAATCTTTGCCCTATAGTAATTACGTTAAAATAAGACTTCATAAAAAAGGGATGAAAGATACCAGAGGGACAGTCTAGGGATTTTTCAACCCTCATATTTGGGTCCGATTATGGGCCCCTGTCCTAAAGAGAAATATGCTCTTTTTTCTCAATTTTCAGCTCTAAAATTACCAGTTGTATATCATTGTATATAGACATCGTTGCAAGATTTTGTTGGTGTCGTACTGTGGTATTTTGTTTACAGATCTCTTGAATTTTGTTTACAAATCTCTTAATTTTGTTTACAAATCTCTTGAATTTTGTTCACAATTTATGCAATTATAACTTATTCCTTCTCAGAATGCAGAATTTTGCACATAATTTTCAAAATTTTCTTGACTCGGGACCTAGTCCCCAAACCCCACTTCAAAGTTGCAAACGGTTGATGCTGTGTGCCATCGGTATAAATAAACTAATATATTTCCCCACAATCCAACATTTCACGAACTTTATTCTCAATTGCATGGGTCCTGGGCTCCTTCCCCTAAATACTAGGAAAATCACTGCTGTCAAAATCATAAATTGAAAAAAACTGACAACGACATGGCTGGAAATGAAAAAGACAAAAAATGAAACAGTCAAGCAATAGTACACATTACACAACATATACAACTAAAGAATAAGCAACACGAACCCCACCAAAAACTGGGGGTGATCTCAGGTGCTCCTGAAGGGTAAGCAGATACATAACTTTTATTCTATGAATGTTCATAAAGATACATAACATCATTTTTGGACTCTGATTTCTATATGTTATTAGATTCAGCAAATCGAAGAACCCCACTAATTCATATTTTATTATATCAAAGAAAGTTAAATTTCAGACCTCAATGTAGAATAATTTGAAAACATGGCCTAAAATCTAAAATCTATATAAACCGTTACATACATATCAAGTATCCCATGTATTCACTTTTTTGTTGAAGAATTTAATTTGAACCCTGTTTTGTACCAATTTGAAAACCAGTTCCAAAATCAAATATCTTAATACACATACAGATTCAGCTCATCAAACATTTGTCAAAAGAACCGCAAGAATTTTATTTTGGTAAAACCAAAAAAATATAATTTTGGACCCTTAAGACCTCATTGTAGACCGATATGAAGGCGGGCCCAAAATAAACAAAAATATATTCACGGATATATTTGGCATACATGTTAAAATGTTTGATGAAATTAAACAAAGTTTAATTTTGGACCTTTAGACCTCACGTTTAGACCAATTTAAACACGGGGCCTTGAATCCAAAAACATAAAAACACAGTTAGATGCCGCATTTTAAAGAACCCCCGGAATTAAATCCCATTGAAATTGGTCAAGAAATAAACAACAAACACCAAACAACAACATATGATAATATTATACGAACGCAAACATTTTCCCGATCGCTTAAAAAGTGATCTGATCTTTGAATACAAAAAATCATTAAGTCTTTAATGATATACTACAAAATAACTATACCATTTACTGAGAACAGACACAAGACAGTCCATGTATTGCATTATGTTGCGCCCATGGTTTACATTTTCAGGATGCCAATTTCATATTTGAAAAAGAGTTTGCGAGAAATATATATATTATAGCAAACGTTACATATCATAATGATCAGATTGGCCAAGATTTTTTTTATACCTTTTTATCATGTCATGATTATTATTCATTTCAACTTTTAAAATACAAGTCATTTTGTAAGGACATCTGTCTGCTATCAATTGACAAAAGTTACACCCTTAAAAATGCATGTGCGTTTGAAACTACATGATGTATATAGATAGGTACTTCCTTAAATATTATTTTTCCAAAAAGCCTCTACAGCTTTTTTTTGTTGAAACTAAACCACCCAGAAGGTCCGAGACCACAATTATTTCGTAGTGCATTTCTTTTAGAACATCAATGAAAAAAAAAAAATCCCACCTGCGCTTTCTCAAAGAATCTTTTACAGTGTGTTGTACTACTTTTGGGACAAATTATATCAAAATTATAGAAAACTGCATCGGCTCTTACTCATAATATGGACAATTTTATGTTTAGGGCGTCTTGAAATCTTTTGAAAGCTTCCGAAGTGCTAATTTTCAACCTTTTTCAGCTGGACCAAATCACTACTTTCCTTTAAAATTCTGGACCCAAATTTTTTTACAGTGTAATTTCACCTCCCCCCCCCCCCCCCCCCCCCTACTTGCAATTTGAGGTAAAAAACATGGAGAAATTAATTTGGAAGGGGTATAAAAATTAATGGCAAACAACCCACTGTCAACACTAGGGACTATATTCGCCAGAAACAGCGGAAATTAGCGGCATATATAGAAACACTGTAAGTGAGACTAGAACCGTGAAGAATGTCCCTAAACATACCATTGAAAAATACTAAAAAAGAATGTGTATTGACAACCAACTAAATTGATAGCTATTATAATCAAAACAAATACTCCAGCCATTCTATCTCGTTGAATATATTTTTAAATATTATTAGAAGAAAAACGTATTGGACAAAACTATGCACTATGTGAGATTCGAACGTAGATCGCGGCATTCAAAAGCCGACGCGATACCACTTCACTACGTTGCCACAATATCTCAATTGTGTTAAATGTATGTATTTATATGCATACTGTAAAGTCATGATAGAAATGGAAAAAAAGTCCGGCACTAGGGCTAACTATCTCCCCGGGACAACTCTCAATTTGTTTCCTTTAGACGATGTGTACTCAAAACAAAAAAAGATTCCCTTTAATATTAAACAGAATTAACTTGTTCTTTTCGGCAGTGGTCTTTTGCAAAGTCATATGCAATTACAGACTCGACCCAAGGTATCTTGTCCCGAATTTACACATTATTCCAAAGAACCCAAAAAAGGAAAAAAAAATATTCAAACTTTTTTCGCTTTATTTTATGAGGGGGACACTTGCAAAACTCATGTTTATCGTGTGTGCCAAGTGCATATGTTTTCACTATGTAAGGTGTTGATTTAAATCGATAAAACACACTCCACCTTGATATAAAGATAAAAAAAATACAATTTGAAACTGAATCATTGCAAAATCCTACAACTGAAAACCTTGAGCACCTATCGAAGTATTCTTGCTTTAGTTGAGGGTGTCTTGCCGTAACAGCCGAATGCGGATATTTTCAGTTCTTTCTCCGATTTTATTCCGATACTACTATTTTGACACAAATTGTTGTTTTTTTAACGAGAGATTTTTTTAATTTTTGAGCACCTCCGCCAACGTGAGCCAATAATTTCTTTTCATATTTTGAATACCCTGTTTGTATGCCATCTTTATCACTAATTATTACTGTGGCTCACATTGGCGGAGGCCTTTAAAAACGAAGGATTGCAGTCCACAAATGGACATTTTTCTATCGTTTGACGTTTTCAACACACTTTAGCCAACCCAAAATCAGGTTTCTGCCATACTAGAAGACAAATTGGGCATGTGGTATTGAAGAACAAATATATTAAGATATTTTATGATGCTCAGTTCATTTATAAGATGAAGATTATTTTTTGACAAAATAGGGGGCCAAATACGGCCCTTAGTGTACCTTGTCCTTTAAAGTAGAAAGCTTGTTCAGTATACATTTTTGATAACTTGCTTATTAGTGTTTATTTATCCACATACAATTATTACATGTATAATTTTAAATGAATGCACTGAGTTGTTTATTAATAAGTAACAATTACTCATGATCAATATCAGTCTTTCTTGGTACATAGAATATGTACAAATTATTTGTTATCTTTATTGTTGTTTTTCCAGTATAGATCTGTTTTTTCCACATGAGTGAAAGTGAAACAGAACCAAATACAGAGAGGACTCCTCTTATGGATACTTCTGCCTCCATCGATTCCACAACCAGGATAGGTTTTAGACAGGAGGACTATGACGACTTAGAGGGACAACAACCAAGGGTTAGTGTAAGTAAGCCTGTCTCCATCGACCCCACAACCAGGAGAAGTTGTAGACAGTAAGAGTATAGAGACTTACAGTAACAGCAATCAAGTGTAATTGATAGTTTGCCTTTTCTTCCGTTTTGGAATTATCAATATGGTCTTTAAAACTTTAAAGCTCTTAACATGTTTCTTTAGTTGTACATGTCAGCTAAGAAATGCAGCTTTAGTTTTAAATCAAATTTTCATCTCAAGTTTGATATTATGTAATCATGAATTTCTTCATTGATTATTTTATAATATTGAATACTTGTATTGATGAGGATTTCTTCACTGACCCAATTTTTTAATGCCTAAAAATGGGTACCCTAAAGTTTGGTTTTCTTTGCATAAAATTTTAAGTTTCCCTGTCAAAATAGGGTTAAATAATTGAGCAATATAAAAAGGTTCCTACCCTATTTTTCAATAGGGAAATCCTAAATACATACTTCTCTGTTTGGTTTATGAAGTTTTTAGTATAGCAGAATATTTTTATTTTTATTATATTATTATTTCTCTCATTTTAGGCCAGAGAGAGGCCACAGAGAAGAAGAGGGACCAGTGGGGAGGAGGAACAGGAAGAACAAGAGTTTTACTATGGAGCAAAGCATGTCATCATGTTATTTGTACCAGTCACACTTTGCATGTTGGTTGTTGTGGCAACCATTAGCTCTGTCAATTTCTACACAAAGAAAAGTGGCTATTTGTAAGTTTGTAATTCATATGCAAAAAAAAAAATATTTTATGGGGGATTTCATATTACAGCAAAAACAAAATTATTTTCTTGAAAACTTGATATGAAAAAGGAAAAATTTGTGAGCACTCAGTATTGAGGAAAAACAAAGTTAACATTAACTTTAAATGTATGCAAATCAGATATTTCCTAGAGAGAAACCAGTTGATTTATTGCACACTTACTCAAATTACACTGAGTAGTTTAAAAGATTTGGTTTCACTTTTATCAGAGTTTTTATATGCCCATCAAAATTTTGACGGGACGTATTATGGTATACAAATGTCCTGTGTCCGTCCGTCTGTCTGTCTGGTGTAAACATGTCGCACCGTAACTTGAGAACGACTTATCCAAATTTCATGAAACTCAATATGAGTGTTTCTTATGATGATCAAATGATCTGTATACTTTTTGGTGAAAATAAGATTTAAACTTTTTGAGTTACAGCACTTTGTAACTAAAACAGGGGTGTGTTTTTTTCACATGTCGCACCGTATCTCAAAAGCGATTCTTGATTATGGCTTAAAACTTTATACACTTTCTAGTTATATTAACCTTAATATCTGTATACTTTTGGGTGATGATTCAAAATTTCATTTTTGAGTTATTGAGTATTTTGTAAAAAAGGGGGAGGGATTTTTTACATGTCGCACCATATCTCAAAAACTATTTATGATTATTGCCTAAAACTTTACACATGTCTTTGTTATATTAATCTTAAGATCTGTATACTTTCTGGTGATGATTCAAAATTTTATTTTTGAGTTATTGAGTATTTTGTAAAAAAGGGGGAGGGTTTTTTTTTTACATGTTGTGCCATATCTCAAAAACAATTTATGATTATTGCTTAACACTTTACACAATTCTTTGTTATATTAATCTAAAGATCTGTATACTTTTTGGTGATGACTCAAAATTTTATTTTTGAGTTATTGAGTATTTTGTTATACAGGGGAGGGTTTTTTTTACATGCCGCGCCTTATCTCAAAAATAGTTTATGATTATTGCTTGAAACTTTACACACTTCTTTGTAATTTTAATCTAAAGATCTGTATACTTTTTGGTTTTGATTCAAAATTTTATTTTAGTGATATTTAGTTTTTTGTAAAAAAAAAAACAGGGTGGGGGGTTTCACATGTCCTGCCATGTCTCAAAAACAATATATGGTTATTGCTTTAAACGTTCTCAGAAACTAATTATGATTATTGCATAAAACTTCCACACAAGACGTTGGGCGTATCATGCGCTCATGGCGCAGCTGTTTATTAGGGTTTAAGGTCTGATAGACAGTACATTTTTTTTACAATTCAAGTTTGTTATTGCATAGCAGTTTATATGGAAATGAGACAAATCTGCTTACTAGTTGATGAAAAAGTTGACATTTTATCAATTTTGTTTTAAACTGTTTTACATGCATATATGCAAAATATACTATTTCAGGATTTATACACCATTTCATGATGCAGACAAACCAGAGACCAATACTGGCACCAAAATCTGGCAGTCATTAGCTAATGCCTTTATTTTACTGGGGGTGATTGTTGTCATGACGATAATACTGTTTCTGCTGTATAAATATAGATGTTATAAGGTAAGCCACTGAAAATATGTTGTAGAAGTTTACCTTTACCTGGTGTTAACCTTTGGTACTGATTGAGAGAAAAGAATAAGAAATTAAATTCTAAATTTCATGTCAAATTGATTGATCTTTATTTTTGGAAATAATGCTTTTCAACCTCATTGACCTTTTTATATGATTAGAAAATATATGCAGTCAAGTGTTCTAAATGAATTCAAATGAGTTAATGCCTATGTATGATATTGTATGTGGTTTAAGCAGAACTAGTAACACAATGCAATGGACTGTATATAATACTATATAATTTTTCATTATTTTAGTTTATACATGGCTGGCTGATTATGTCATCTTTAATGTTACTGTTCTTGTTCTCATATATTTATCTTGGGTGAGTAATTTTGTTATTAGGGAAGACAAGATGAGTAAGGGACATGTACTTTAACTAAGTAGTGCTAAGTATTACAACTGAACTTTTGGAGTGTTGTAGTGTTTGAGTGTGTTAATTGTGCATAAAAGTTCAGTTTGCTCTGTTTATCATACAAAACCTGAAAGATTTTGTTTCAAATTCTGCAGCACAATTTTTTTTTACAGTTTAACAAGTTAAGGTTAATGAATATAAAAAAAATATAATTTTCATGTTACTGGTTCTTATATTGTTGTTTGATATTTTACTAATCTTGATCCATTTGATTTTGTCCATACTTTGAGATCAATGCGAAACTACTTTTTGAATTGTCCTATTTCTGTTGAGAGATTTTGTTCAGATGTAATCTGTGTTATATTTTCATTATCACGATTATAGGTTGAAATAGTATTATAAATTTAAGTCTGTGATTAAATTAAATGTACTATTTTTTCAGTGTCGTACTACAAGCTTACAATGTGCCTATGGACTACATAACAGTGGCTATATTGATGTGGAACTTTGGTGTAGTAGGTATGGTCTGTATACATTGGAAAGGTCCATTATTTCTCCAGCAGGCCTATCTCATTGTGATATCAGCTTTGATGGCGTTGATATTTATTAAATACCTACCTGATTGGACCACATGGGCTGTCTTAGGTGTTATGGTAGTCTGGGGTAAGTTTTGAACTTATGTGTTTACAAAATATGTGTTTTATTTCAATTTGGGTCCCTCAGGGGGCAATGAATATAGAGGGGTATATTGCTGTTCAAAAGTCATGAATCGATTGAGAGAAAACAAGTCTTGGACACAAACTTAAACTGAGGGAAACAACACATCAACTAAAGGAGGAAAACAATGAAACAACAGAAACACTGAGTGCAACAAAAAACAGCTGACAATGCTACATACATAGAAGCAAACTATTAAATAACAGACTGCCATATTCCTGACTTGGTACAGGACATTTTAAGAAAAAATGATGTGTTGAACCTGGTTTTAGGGCTTACCAAACCTTGCGCTTTATGGACGAAACAATGACAAAGATTACAATCGTAATTCAGTTTTGCAAACATAAAAGTACAAGAAAAATACCATTGTGGTAATAACAAAAATAATTTTAGATTATTTCAAATGTTGAATTCTTTGCAATAAGGGTGTTTGCAGCATTGCTACCTAAGGTAAGACAGACATTTTGGTAAATTGATATGTGTTTATAAGATATTATTCAAGCACTCGTTTAAAAAAGACACTTTGTGTGCACAGTTGAAACAAGTGTGATTAAAAAAATATTGTGGCAACTTTAACCAATACTTCAGTCTTCACTAAATAGTGCACACTAAGGACAAATCCCTATAAATATAACACTGCAGCATTGCAATATGATCCTGAAATCCATGGTTATTAAATCTTTGTTGCAAATATACTTATTTTATTTTAAACATTAAAATTTAAAAACCTTTTAAACATGTTTATGTCAGCATTCTGACATACAATGGCATAGAAAGATGTTTTTTGAGTTATCAATGAAATATATTTTTGTGTATAATCCTTGTAGATTTAGTAGCAGTATTATGTCCAAAGGGTCCATTGAAAATGTTGGTAGAAACAGCACAAGAAAGAAATGAACCTATTTTCCCTGCTCTTATTTATTCATGTGAGTATTTGTGAAATATATATGACTACAACATGTATATTGTTAAATGGTGTTTAACTGAAAATACACAAATTTCATACACCACTAAATATAGAAACTTCATAGCATTTTGGAGTAAAAAATACCATCTTCTGACAAAATTTATTGCAGCAAAGACTTCTTCTGTTTAGAATATTTCTTTCTTTTATATTTGTTAGAAGCTAAAACATCTTGTGAACATATGACCAAGTCATTCAAATTTCAGAAATTTTAAACTCTAAAAAGAGAAAAGGATGTTAAGTTTATGTGATAACACTTTGTTACTATAACTAAATATATATATCAAAATATGGACTATTTTACTATAAGTCTAAAGATGATCGACTACATAGAATGAAATTCAAAACAGTGTGGCTGTGGCCATTGATTGACACATAAAATTCATCCATTGACTGGGACAATTTAGGTGAACGTTTGTATGTAACGACCACTGCTCACTATTTACTTTTTAAAGACACTTAAACTATGGGGTCACCTAAGGTTCTCAACACCTTAATAAAGTAATTCGAAAAATTAATCAGAAATAACACGATGTTTTGATTTATATCAATTATATAAATCAAAACATAAAGGTTATTTCTGATTAATTTTTCGAATTATTTTATAATTAAAGGCGTTAAGAAACCTTTGGTGACCCCACAGTTTAAATGTCTATCGTAGGTACGTCGTGAACAGTGGTCGTTACAGACAAATGTTCGCGTAAATTGTCCCAGTCAATGGATGAATTTAATGTGTCAATCAATGGCCACAGCCACACTGTTTTGAATTTCATTCTATACCTGATTGATCACATCATGCCAAGAAAGTGATACAGTGTCTTTTACTTTGTTATGAAACCTGTTTGTGCTTTATTTGATTGTTGATCATTTTTTAACCAGATTGTAGAAAAAATTATATTGAATTATATATGAACGTACAGTATCCAGAATCAACTGATATTTTGGGACTTGAATGTTCAGAAAGAAATTTTTGTTCATTTTCCCCTCCCCAGTTTTTAAGATTCCCGATAGCAACAAATCTCCTAATAGTGCATTATGGCATTATTAGAGACTTTTAATAAGTCTTAGTGTTTTGGTTTTCCCTAATGGTTTAAATTTTAAGGAAAAAATATATTTGAGTAGAAGCTATTTGAACTTTTTTCCAAAGAACTCACTTCGAAAAAAAAAAATTACATGTGCAATTTTTCACTGCATTGAAGACTTGTTGGTGACCTTCTGCTGTTGTCTGTTCTTCTATGGTCGGGTTGTTGTGTCTTTGACACATTCCTCCTTTCCATTCTTAATTTTACATTGTATTTGTTGTACATTGTGTTTTATGATTTTTTTTTAAAATGTAGGATCATTTATTGCTATATTTACAGCTACAATGGTGTGGAATGTAGCAGGAATGGCTTCAGATTCTGAGGGAGAAAAAGACAAGAAATCCAGTAAAAAGAAAAAGAAACCACAGAAAGAAACCAGTAGGTGTAATTTAAAATACTTTAGTTCTTTTTAAATCCTTTCAACTTCAGTGGCTTATTCTTATTCTAGTCATGAAAAAAAGATGATAATAGATTCTATGCTAATAAACTAATTTATTGTTCGGATTGTTTTCTTTCCACAACTCAAGAAAAAAAAACAATTAAATGCAGTGGAACATTTTTTAATTAATTATAATCCACAGACAAAATTGTGGCATTGGGTATTCAACCATACTCACGTTTTTTTTATTGATCATTTAGTTATGCAGTTTGTTGATTTACTGAAAGGTCATTTAACTGAAGAGATAAATTTATATTCATTAGCTTAGTTAATAATGTCAGAGTTAAAATAATCTTTTTATTCTTGCGTGTCAATAGACCTTTGTTAATTTATTTAGTGTTGTATCTGCAGCTTTTTCATCATTGACCAACAATCGAAAATCTGATGGTAATGTCCGACATAAATCTACAATATAGATCTACAATATAAATCTACAATATAGTACTTACAATGTAAATCTACAATATAGTTCTTAATTTCATTTGACATTGACCTTGTATACAATATAATGGTTTTATATATTACTGTATTGTTTCTCTCTTTTTATGTTTTCAACCTGTATACAATATTTGGAGTCTATCTTATTATTAAGGCATCAATGGTTGGATGTTTATTAACTCTGTGCAAATAGAAGCAGAATTGTCTAAAGTATATATTTCATTTGTCATAATTTTGTTCTGTTTATCATGATGTTAACATAAATGATGCTTTTTTTTTTACAATTGATTCATTTGAAATATAACATAGGCGGATCCAGAGGGGGGCCTAGCCCCCCCCCCTTTCGTGGGAAAAATTTGGTTGATTATATAGGGAATCACTGAAGCATGACTGGAGTCCCCCCCTTAGGTCAGTCAGCTGCCCCCCTCTTATGAAAAGTTCTGGATCTGCCACTGATAAAGCATATTGAGAAAGCTTCTCAGCAAAAAAAAAAAAAAACATAGTCCAGATATCTCTGTTTATATGATATCAACCAAAAATGACCTCATATTATTGTTTAAAAAAAATTTATTGCAATAAATAGAAGATGAAGAATATATATTGCATAACTTTGTATATATATATATTATTTCTCTATAAAGAATTGTAAAAGCAGTCCTTATATCTGGTTTTGCTTTAAAGAATTGAATTCTCATTCTAATTTGATATTACTATATCTTTTATGTATAGTCATGATGTTATTTATTTTCATTTAATATAAAAAGTGCCCACGGGGAGATTTGTTTTGAATTGTAGTTATTGAGCATGTTGAGATAACATGGTTTAGTTTATTTCGTAAATTTTTTCAATGCTGTCATATTATTTTCGCCACTTTTTTTAAATAACTGGGGTGATTAATGTTTAATTTAAATAATTAGAATGCATTTCCCAAAAATGTCATTTGTTTAGCCAAAGATAACTTTTGTCTTGATAGTAAATTCTGTAAGTGAAATCATCTTTAAAATTTCTGTAAAAGACTCTGATCATGCCAGGCTTACCTAGAGATTAATCAAATAAAAAATATATTTTTTTTAAATTCTTTTCAGAGATAAACTTAGGATATATGCCAGGAGGATCAAGTATAATATTTTTGCCCATTTGCTTTTCATTTTGTTAATAGGTCCAAACTTTGCACTAAAAATAAAGCAAAAATGCACTTGCAAATATACCTCACTGCTAGATACTTCTATGGTACCTGAACTTTAATATCCTAGCTGTAAACCTGCATGTTTTATGGTGAACAAGCATTGTATAGACTTGAAATTGTGTACATAGGGTGGAGTTTGATCCTTTGAACCTTTCAAGGGAATCTTTATGATATAAATACTGTGTGTTACAATACAGATTTAATTGTGACAAACAAAATTGATTTTTTTTTGTGTATTCTGTTTTCAACAATACACAGGGCATTTTGCCCTATTCACTGTACACAAAGTCACAGGATTTCCAAAATTGAATGTGTAGGAAAGGAATGACAAGTCTTTAGTTGATGATGATTTCAAGTTTGAATGAAATCCTGTTTCTAGTTGAAGTAGATGTTTTGGAATGGTTTTGTAGAATTCTTTTATTATTTCGTCTGTAGTGTTCTCTACACATGCTACATGAGGTTTGAAATGTACAAACAACTTTTCAAATTAAAATATTTAAAATGATAAGCAATTAAATGGGAAATTCTCAATATTATTCTATTGTATCCTATTTAATATTTTTTATCCTTTTGACCTTAGAAGGGCATGCTTGAAATTAAGGGACACAATTAGTAATGTGTAAAATGTCTTTTTTTTAAAAGGAGCTTTTTAAGTTCAAACATGCTTCAGCACACGTACTGTAAACCAACTTATTTTTGTGGATACTATAATTTATTTCATGTTTTACCCTTTCTAGTCTGCTTGGTGGCTATTTAGTTTGCTATTTTTTTAATTTACCTGATGCAGTTTAATAAATATAGATTCTTACATTGGTACCAGTGGATTATCAGATTTATCCAATCGAGATAGTTAAATTATCAATTTTAAAGTCCGAACCTTCGCAAGGACTTTAAAATTTATAATTTAACTATCGAGATTGGATAAATCTGATAATACACAAGTAACTATGTAAGAATCTGTTTCTCTAATGATTAAAAAATATTTTTCTTTTTTTTTGTTAAACGAAAATCCCCATCGAGTGCCTTTCATATTCCATGAAGTTGTCTGTTTCATTAACACCTGTAGCACATTTTGATTCATCCAGTTAGCTGAAAAGGATATGACCCTTAAAATCATCCAATCATCTTTTGAGATCACCGGCAACCACAAGTTGATTAGATTTTTTTATACAATGGATTCGGAAAGGGACAAATTTCCATAGAATTAGAGAAGGAAAGATCCAGGTAGTACATATTCACATTATTTTTATACTCACGAAAGTAGTGAGAAAAAATGCTCGAGAAAATAAGTTGGTTTACAGTAATTGTAACTAGTGAAAATGAAAAAATTTCACCAAGAGAAAAATTGTGTGAACATTTTACTGATGTAAGATTACATTTTAGCTGTAAGTTTAAATGGTCCATCTGCCACAAAAGATACAGATGACAATGATGATGGAGGATTTAGAGGAAGATCAGAGGAAGCCACAGATGATATAGATGAACGAGGGTTCAGAAGACGTCCAGGAAGAGATACAACAATGTCTTCTAGTAGTACAGAATCCCAACGAGTAGGATATCTTTTGACTATATAAACATCTTAATTAAGCTTATAATACCTATATTACATACTGTACAGGGGTGGATCAAGTCATTTGAAAAAAGGGGGGAGGGGGGGGGGGGGGTAGTTCCTACTATGTGTTCCCATTCAATGCATTGATTGTCAAAAAAAAGGGGGGGTTCAAACCCTTGGAAGAGTTTTAAGTTTTATTTTTTTGGCAGCATAAGTAGTCAAATGCTTTATACTGTGGGGCAAACAGATATTGACAACTTGATATTTAAACTGTTTGGTAAACAAGAAATGTCTGATCTCATATTTTGACCCCAAAAAAATAAAAACAAGTTAAAATATTGTTTTTGTTGCCAGATACGTTTTGATAATACCTCATATATTTTACAGTGTATAGTATATCAATGAAATTTTTAAGGAATTTTCACTATGTAGTATAATTAAACATTTGTAAAGTACAAGTTTGCTTGGAATATCTGATGTTGTACTATAGCAATATAAATGATCCAAAAAAAGTTTTAAAACAACATTAGTTTCTTGAATCTGTGCAAAAATATAATGCAAATAGAAATAAGCATACAATGTATATTATCACTATCTTTTCAAATCTTTTGTATCAATATTTCAATGATTAGATTGCACAGTTTCAGTGATCTGGAAGGCTTTTTTCACTATGGTCCCAGGGCCCCTCAAAAATAAATTCAATGGGTCATTTTAAAAAATAATGGGCCATGTTGTCAAATGAGTGGGCCATTTGAATTGACTTCTGTAAAAAAAAAAAGTATCAGTATATTTTGGCAAAGAGGTGTTGATACCTACCTTTATGATTTTAAATAAAATCATGGATATTGTTCCTGTGATTTGTAATTTCAATTTCAATGAATATACAATAACTTCTTCCAACCAAAACAATAATTAAGTTAACCTTTACAGTGGCGGATCCAGCCATTTTAAAAAGGGGGGTTGATCGGCCAAAAAAAATTGAAGTTCCAACCCCCGGAACCCCCCCCCCCCCTGGATCCGCCACTGCTTTATTTTATACAATGTTTAAACTGGTACTGTTGCCTTGTTCACAGGAGTTTGAAATCCTATCAATAAGGGGGTAAAAATATACCAAAGTCCACTATCACAGTAGAGCTTCTCTTCCCCCGTATTGATAGGATTTCAAACTCCTGTGCCTTGTTCATGTTCATGTTTTTTTTGTACATTAAATTTGGGTCTTCGTCGATACCATACTTATTCAAGATGTTCTGTATCAGAGGACATTTCAAGCATTTCCTCTGAACTTCTTGTATTATTATAACTTCCTCACGGTGAAAAGAATAACAGTATAGAGTACCATTAATTCATAGAACAAAACAACAAATTACTGAAGTCATGTTTACAAAATGTCAAAACGAGCCAAAGAACAGAAAATGACAAGGACAGTTAAGCGTCTTTTATGGAGACAAAAACTATATTCCTAAAAAGTCTTTGGGGTTCAGTCACCGTTCTTCAATCGAAATAATAGCAAGCTAAACTAAATGAGATTATTATTAAAGTTAAAGCTCGTCTGTACTAGTCAAATTTCACAAATTTAAAGTTGTTTATAAAAAAATATATATCATGAATGATGGTTAATTACGTTTTTCGGGTTTTCAGTTAGACCGCATGGTTATATTATTACAATAGGAAAACACCCGAGACGTTAAATCGCATGGTTCTATTATCATAGGGGAACACCCAAGACGTCCCAAAAATATATAGGTGCTCCTATTATTGGAGGAACATTACACAGTTGTGTACACACACAATGACACATGGCAGCACGGAACACGATCGGAAATTCATTTGACGATACCTAAACGTTTCGAAACGAAGTGAAAAATATCGTGCGCCACGTGGGTGCTTACACTTGTCACTGTTTGCGCCATTTCTTGTCAATATGCGTTATAGGCGCAGGGCGCACGTCCTTCCCGATCACTACAGTTTCTTTCTTTGACAAAATTAGTTATTCTGATGTAAAAAAGTCCATAATTTTTTTCATATTTTTGGGGTAGTATTGTATAGTGGTCCCAATTAACTCAAATCCTGCAACTGACCCTTAAATTTGAGCCAAATTTTCAACTCAACTGGATATTTCATAGTCAAAGTATCTTTTCTCGGTTTTCCCGACCTGAATGTGCTTCCTACTTTGCAACTTATTATTACCAGCCATTAATCAATCAGTATAATGATTTTGTGTAAATTTCCTTGTAGGCACGTAGCGCTGTTAATGCTTTGGGAGAAACAGATCAACATAGAAGTGATGTTGAAGTAAGACAGCCGAGAGAAAATAGAAATAGTACAAGAAGTACTGATGAACCTGAGGAAGAAAGTAGGTGTTCATTCTTTCTATTTTATATCAAAACATATATTTAGAATTTTAGAAATTGACAATAATAGCAGCATGTCCATGGTTTGTTTGAAATGCCTTATGCCTGTCGTTTCTTTAAGGACATAGAAAAGAATGAAAATGATTTTGTGAAAGGCCTTGATTTTTTTTATTAAGTTTTTGTCTCATAGCACTTTGATTGTTTATCAGTGTGTTTCCTAAAGAATATGTTCAATTCCAATATTAATGAAGACATTAAATCTGATTCCTATCAAGTGTCAAGCTATCAGCACATAAACAGCCCAACAACTACATTTTTTCAGTGGTATTCAAATTATTCATATTTAATCTCATTTGTCTTTCTGATTTAAATGAGAATAATAGGACATTCAGGTGTATAAATCAATGAAATACTACCTTAATACATGTAGCACAAAAGCTAGGGAACATGTCTTATCATCACCATAAAGTCTTCATGGTAATTGTCCAGAATATCTATCAAATATTTGCCACTGGACACACATCAAAAAACAATTAATTAGTTTTACTAAGTGCATTTTTATTTGTAGGAGGAGTTAAGTTAGGACTTGGTGACTTTATATTTTATGGTGTGTTAGTTGGTAAAGCTTCGTCCAATGGGGATTGGAATACAACTTTAGCTTGTTTTGTAGCCATTCTAATTGTAAGTATAGAGTGAAATCTTGGGGAACAAAATAGTAAAAATAAAAGTCTGGACGTTTATTCAGGTTTTGGAGAGAAAAAAAATGTATGTTGCAAAATGAAAAAATGCAGATCTTCTTAACTGGGTACTTTTCCACAAATTTTTAATACCGTTTTGGTTGGAACCTTTCCCATCATATTTTATAAACTTCTGACATTAGGAAGAAAAAAAGATATACATGTATATATGACTTGACTGAAAAAAGTTAACAGAATTAATTCAATTTGTGGCATATGCACACACTAAAAAATGAAGCTTTTGACCAAAAGAGAGTTTTCATGCATTGATGACATCAAAAAATTCCAGAGGTTGAAATAAAACAAAAAAAGTAAAAACATACATGCTAATAATGTGAAACAATTTGTTAAAGAAAGGAAAAAGATACCAAGATATAAGTCGAAAACAAATTGACAAGGCCATGGCAAAAAAAAACAATCTAAAGTCAAACAACAGTATACAAAACACAACATAGAAAAGTAAAGTCTGAGCAACACTAACCCATCCAAAAATCGGGGTTATCTCATGTGCTCTGGAAGGGTAAGCAGCATCTTCTCCACATATGACAATGGTTGATATAAAAAAGAAGATGTGGTATGATTGCCAATGAGACAACTGTCCACAAGAGACCAAAATGACACAAACATTAACAACTATAGGTCACTGTACGGCCTTCAACAATGAGCAAAGCCCATACCGCATAGTCAGCTATAACAAGCCCCGATATGACAATGTAAAACAGTTCAAATGAGAAAACTAACAGCCTTATTTAAATAAAAAAATGAACGAAAACAAATATGTAACACATAAACAAAAGACAACCACTGAATTACAGGCTCCTGACTTTGGACAGGCACATAAATAATGTTGTGGGGTTGAACATGTTAGTTGTGCATGAAGTATAAACTTGGTGATATGTCTAAATTAGTTGGTCACACTCTTGAAAATTTTCAACATATTTATATACAGTATATCAGAATGTATAAAATCTAATTGTGAAAAGAAATTATAAGGTATTATGTTTTTCTATTTCAGGGTTTATGTTTCACATTATTATTATTAGCCATATTCCGTAAGGCATTACCAGCCTTACCTATCTCTATCACATTTGGACTGATTTTTAACTTTGCCACAAGTGAACTTGTTCAACCTTTTATGGACAGACTTGCAGCTGCACAAGTGTACACCTAGCACATGGTGCAATAAAGAACAATCCAGGAGATTATTTTATGTTGTAATTTATCATTTTATTTCATTTTCTTTTACTAAATGTGAACGTTAGTATAATGTATGTAATAAACAACTATTTTATACATTCTGTTTGATGATAGTCTCTTTAGTTAGGAATTTTTATGCTTCTTTTATATACTGGTAATTCAGAAATTATTGTGTTTATTTGTTATTGCGAATCCTGGCAAAAATGTTAAATCTAATAAATATGATTCCCAAAAAGCAAAAAAATTAATATAAATTCAAATCATATGACCAGTTCTAAGTTTTTCGATTACAGTTATTCTATGTCAGAAACCTATCATGTCTCAAATAGTTGATTACAATCCAAAGTCTGACCTGTATCAAGTGCTAATATTGTGTCCATTTTTGCGCCAACTGTTCAGGATTGGACCTGTGCGGTTGTATCCAGTTGTACTTAGCAAAGCAATTTATTATTACTGTGAAACTGATACTGTCGCATTTTACCATTCACAAAAAAAACATCACAATAATATCTGAATTAACAGTAACTGGCTAAGCACTTAAATTTAGGGATTGTATCCACCAAATGATACAATTCAGTTGTATTGTGTGAAAATATTATATCTATTGCTTTTGGTTAAAAAATGTGTTCCCCTTTTATTTGTCCCAGATAACAAGCTATTTAGCTAATCAAATCCAAAGTAGTCTCTGCTTTTACTTCTAAATGCTGAATGCTTTGCCAAGAAGAAGTAAATACCAATTTAATTGAGATTGGTTTGACTAAACCAGAGACGAAACAAGTTACATTGAACACTAAGGTGACCATAAAAAAGATCACCGCTCGGAATATTCTCATTAAAATATTATTTGATCAAAACCATAAATCAGCCAAACATCAGTAATTATTTGAAGAGTGTCTTTCATATCTGTTACAAGCTAGACATGGGATTTTTTAAGGCCAAAATTGACTTATTTTAATGATTATATATTCATATTGAAATTAGCAACATACTGTTGATGAGAACTTTGTGTTTTGTGTACTGTTATTTGTCTCTTGGTTTTATTTGACTGCAAAAAAGAAATGTGGTCGTATATTGGTATTATGTTGTCGTTGTTCTGAAGACTGTTGGTTTCCGGACAATAACTTTAGTTTAAGTAAGTAGATGTCTAGGAAATTTAAATACAAGGTTTAAAATCACAAAAGGAAGTTTGGAATTGATTTTTGGGGTTATGGTCCTACCAGTTTAGGAATTAGTGGTTAAAAAGAGGCCCAAAAAGGCATTTTTCTAGTTTCCAGACAATAACTTATGTTTAAGTGTATGGATCTCTCTGAAATTGTACCACAAAGGGATGGTTTAGATTGGCTTTGGAGGGGTTATGGCTCCAACCGTTTAGGAATTAGGGGCAGAAAAAGAGGTAAAACAAGTGGTTCTTGGTCAATGTACAATTATTAAAAACAACTTTAAAGCAGTGTGAGGGAGGTAATCCAAATATATTAAGGTTATCCAAACATATTTATGAATTATCTCCCTTAAACTGCTTTAAAATTATGTATAAAGAAATGTTGTATTGACTTAAGGTGATTAGCTGTCAATTAACTTATAAATTTATACTGATTAAGGAATATTATTTTTTCTATTTTAAGACTTTTATGATGTATTTAAATGGGTAATTATTGTTGCATCTCCATTAGAAATTAGAATTGAGATTATGACTGTATCTTGAGGGAAAGAATTTTTTTGGGGGACAATGTGTCAAATATTTAATCACATTCCAAATTCAGACCTGTATCAAGCGTGAACAGTGTGTTCATTTTTGCCCCAACAGTTCAGGGTTGGACCGTTGCGGTCGTATCAAGCTGCGCTCAGCGAAGCAATTCATTTACATTTTATGCCATGGAACTGTCAGTTCATTTTCAACTTTTGCCTCACAATAAAGATGTCTTATTAAAATGTGTAGGCTTGAGTCAAATATCTTTTTGTAAGAACCTATTTGCTCGTATATAATTTAATCTCAAGCTGCATGTACACAGAGAATAAGGGTTGTGATGTATGAAACAACAACCCATCAATACAAACAACGAAAAGATATATCCCATGTGCTAGTTAACTTTTGCCAAAAAGGGGCTTTCATTTTGCTGTGATCATGCAATGACAAATTTGGTCTTTTGTCCCATTCTAAGAGACATATCTGTTTTCCTATGCTGGATATATTATTAAGTATGTAGCCATAACTAAAACGAAATTATCATATTTGATGCCTTGTGCACAGAAAATGTCCTGATCGGCATGTTAAGGAACCCCTGCACAAGGTCTTGGAGAGGTCTGTAGGTGACAAGATTGCAAGATACGCTCTGTCCCTATAATGGTGACGGTGAGTATAAACCCCCCTCCTTTTTTGTTTGGCAGTGAAACTTCATCCTGGTCAATGGTTTTTATTCTCTTTCTGAACATGCATGAAATAATTGCCACTGGATATCAAGCAAACCACAAGGAACCAATGGATTGATTATTTATCCAGATTTGTTATCAATTTCAAAAGGCTTGAAATGCAGCTCCTCTCTTTGAATAAGACAATATCCTCAATGTTATAGACCAAGCAATTATTATATTTAACTCAAACAGCCCAGAACATTTAAACTTGTACATATTAAATATTTCCAAAATATAATTTTATCTTTAATATTTTCAAAACAATATTTTAATATCATATTTTAAATTAAAGTTAATAGTTGCATTTATATCTGATCAACGTGTACATACTATGTCAGAAGCACATAATATTACATCAATGGCAAAAAACTCATATCTATCTTCATTCCTGAATACTGCGATTATGCAAAAACACCCGTAGAGTCTCAAAAAATCTTTTTTATGATGAGATGAGGTATTCGTTCTCTGCTACTATGCCTTTGTTTCTATATGCACATATAAACTATTTCCACATTATAATTTTATCTTTAATATTTCCAAACAATGTTTTATATCATATTCAAAGTTACAGTTAATAGCTGCAATCACATTCAATCAACGTTTACATGCTATGACAGAATAAAATAAGTAATATTACATCAAGGGCAAAAAATCATATCTATCTCCATTCCTGAATACTGTGATTATGCAAAAAAATAAATCTTGTAAAGTCTCGAGAAATCTTGTTTATGATGAGATGAGGTATTCTTTCTCTGCTGCTGTGCCTTTGCTAGTCCTGTATGATCCAATGTAAAGTATCCTAAAAAAATAAATTAAAGTAGTATGGTAATATAAAGTTAACTATGATCATTTTCATAATGTTTTGATTTCTCAGTCATGGACCATTTTCAGCATGACTTGATAAAAAAAAAAATGTAAGGTATCAAAGTTGTATTTTGGATCATCAATGTGGTACAATTCATAAACGTCTTCACACAGTATCTTTGGAGTCTAGCAGTGCCCGGACCATCTTATGATATATCCAATAACGAGTGTGAACATCACATGCAAGCTTCACGAACCAAGTGAAATTCGACAATTTACCATTACGTCTAATCTCACGTATTGGTAGATATTAAAAGAACACTTTTTAAATAGGTGTACACAACAAATTACATAAGTGACATATTCTAGTAATATTCTTCAATATTGCATATGCCTTTCTCAGGCCCTGATCCTTGATATAATATTTCCGGCTTTTTCAATTTTCTTCAGACAAAGACTGTGTCAACAACATTAATCAGTAAAGACAACAAAATGTCGTCTTTAACAATAAGATGAGCCTCCATACAATCGAAAAGGTCTGAACTGCCTTGAGTCAACTCTGTAAATATTTAACGAGACTATAGGTCTTAAATTAATACCTCATTCTTAAAAGTACAACAATAAAAAATAAAAAAATAAAGACAACCACTGAGGGATCTGACTTCGGACATCGTAATAACATGTGCCAGGGTAAACGTATTTTGAAAAGTTATCTATATTATTAATTAAACAGTGATCGATGTATGCTATCACAATAAGGTTATCAGCTGATTACTATTAATTGACCTAGTCTGGTCTGAAGCAGTTAAAGGTCAGCTATGTGCGATATTAGACAATGGATGATAAAGTTTCGTTATGTTTATCTGCAACCTTTGTTTGACAAGGGCAGAGTTGTTAGTATTTTAGATAACCTGAGGGGTCATAGTATGTAAGCTAATTAATGAAGCACCACATGTATAAAATATATCGACCAAAACATACAGAAAGTTTTAATCCCTTTACTCCCAAAATCAATTCATACATTTGACATATATGCATGGCCCTATTAGTTATTTTTTTTGTGTGGGTCCATTGACCCTTTGTTTAGTAGTGGTTGAAGTTGGGCAATCATGGCTTCTCTAATGTTATATCCTACAATTTATACCACAAACGTATTTTTTGCTTCATATAGTACGGTTTTTTTGGAAAATGACGCAGTCATTGTTCCATTACTGCCGACCTGAACTTCATTACATTTCTCTGCCTACCGCGCTTGGTTTCGTATTTACTATTTTCCATACAAACTGGAATCTGCTTGTGTTATCATTATGCATGATCATTGTGTAGTAATCAGTCAGGAACCAGTTTACACTCGGTTTCATATTTACTATTTTACAAACTAACTGGTTTCTGCTTGTATTCCACTACACTCGAACAAAGTGTTGTAGTTTGACGGGAACCAGTTTAGAATTTGTAAACTACAAAACGTAATCGGTTATTGTTCATTCCGTTTTGGTGTTTCGTACCGACTTATATGGTTTGAATAAGGTTAAGACCCTTCAAACATTAATGTGATAGGTATATTAAAGACTGTTTTACAAAAGGATTGAACTGTTTTACTTTCAAAGTCGTACTATAGTGATAACTGTCATGTACGGATTTCCTCTCTCACCGGTTAATTTCTTCTTTTAAACGTGCTTTAACATCGCAAGTTTTAAAATTGTTTTTTGAGTGAATTAAACTTATTTTAACAATCATGAAGCGTTCCAGAATCATTTTAAAGCAGTTTCTTCTTCTCTTTGATGATGGAAAATAGGTTTTCTCAAGAAAATACCGCAAACGATCGCAGAGGAATTGAAACGTACAAGTCAAGTCGGCACCTGGTTAAATTGGCATCTAGTCAAATCGGCACCTATTTGACGTCAATTCGGCATCCAATAATATTTGTTATAATATTTTCTATTCAATTAATTAATTACTGTTACCAAGTACATACTGAATATGTTGTTGTGTATTTAGGTAAACAACGAAACGAAAGTGAATATGTTGTTGTGTATAAAGGTAAACAACGAAGCCCTTACCCAAGCTGTTGTTTTAACAATTAGACAATTATTAAAATAAAATGGAAAACTACGAGTCCCTTTCAATAAATCAAACTTTCATGCCAAATAATTAGCAAATTTAAGGTGTTTTTTTTTCAGTAAAGTTTAAACAGCATTAAGCCAACAATCCTGTTAAATGCTCAACTGGTTAAAATAATGCAGAAAAATATCCAATATCTCATGTATTAGTCCAAATAATTATGACGTCTTTTTTAATATTTAATATTTTTAACAGTATTTTAAGCAAAAAGAGTAAAAATAAGAAAGGGGTTGCCAGAATTTTTTCAGTATTTAAGCAAAAAGTGTTAAATACTAATTTTCACATTTTTGGGTGTTCATGTACATTTTGTATATATTTATTTTTTTCAACTAAATGACTTTTTTGGTGTATTTTTAATGATATATATATATATGAGTAGTCCAAATAATTATTACGTCTGGCAAGGCTTTTTTAATTTTTTTCTGGGACGCCTTCTTATGACGTTCGTAGGAAGGCGTCCCAGAAAAAAATTAACATAGCCTTGCGGTCATAGGAAGGTGTTCCAGATTAAAATTAAAAAAGCCTTGCCAGACGTAATAATTATTTGGACTACTCATATATATATATATCATTAAAAATACACCAAAAAAGTCATTTAGTTGAGAAAAATAAATATATACAAAATGTACATGAACACCCAAAAATGTGAAAATTAGTATTTAACACTTTTTGCTTAAATACTGAAAAAATTCTGGCAACCCCTTTCTTATTTTTACTCTTTTTGCTTAAAATACTGTTAAAAATATATATTTAACATGGGTGACGAATTGACTATATCAGGTGTCGATTTTAACCAGGTGCTGATTTGTCCAGGTGCCAATTTAACTAGGTGCCGGTTTGACTAGAATTCTTTGACAAATGTTTGAAATTATCTGAGTTTCATTAGACCTTTGATAACAGTAACAAAAAGATTATTTACTTAATATTTTGTGGGAGAAGGGGGTTCAGACTATGTGGTATCAGGTCTGTTTGCGCCCAATACATTTTCGCACCCTAGGTCTGTTCGCACTCTACTCATTCGCGCCCAATTTTAATTCAAATTCAAGTTGAATAATTGGAAAATCATGGTTGTTGTTTTAAATTGCTTTGGTGTAAATACTGAATGTATTTATAGCTTGGTATGAGTAAAACATTGAAGATTTTAAAGGAAAAACACAAAAGATAATTGTTTTTAACAGCTTGGTCCCTTTGATCTGAAACAACGAAACAATAAAACATAGAAACCAAAATATAGCAATCCACTAATATAACCAAAACATGATAAAATTTATTCAACACACAGAAAAAAACATAGTCAGAATCTCACTTCATTTTGAAACAAGTCAATGAAACAAAGTTATAGCAATACACTTACCAAAACATGATTAAGAGTTATTCAACACAAAATAAAACATTGACAAAATACCACTTTATTTAGAAAGGATTATTATTATTTTTAGCAATACGCTATGCAAAACATGATTAAGATTTATTCAACACAAAAAAAAAATGCTGTCTCACTTTATTTTGAGACAATGACAACAATTATACTTATAAGAAAACACTTGCTTACAGAGTTATTAAACACAAAACCAATTAAGATTGGATGCGAACATGTAGGGTGTGAAAGTGAAAGGGGGTGAACATGAGTGGGCGCAAACGTGAATGGAAGCGAACGGACCCGGATTCAGACTATGTACCAGTGAGAAATAAACAAGCCTTTCTACGGTATTTATTTGTACAATTCAGGTAGTCTTGACCTATTCATTTGTCTTAAAAAACCAGCCAGTTGTCACCTTCACTTCACACACACACATATATACGAATATCAATTATATGCTTACGATACATGTTGCATTGTTAAACTAATTCCGGTATGTGAAAATCAAGACTTGCATAAAAACTATCCCAATATTAGAGACAGTGGCGTCATTTTTCTTCAGAGCTTTCAGCTCTTTGATTTTTAGAAAGGAAAAAAGGGGGGGGGGGTAAATGCATGGTCTAAATAACAAGATTATGCACGAGTTTCAGTTGTCAGTAATTGGTTTACAGTTGTTCACCGTGAAACTGACTTTGGTAGGACATCTTAGTACTAGGGACCATACTTGACCTGAGAACAGATGCTGAAAAGTACAATCACGCGCAACTTTATTAAAATACCGTTTGTTATGTAGGGAAATCTTCGTTATGTTACCAGTTCATCTAAATACATTACACGAGGTCACAGTAGTGAAACGTGAACAACAAAATAACAAACGACGAAGATGCAACTGACCATTTAAAGACAAAAATCTCGAGCAAAACCTAACTAGAAAATCTGAAGAAATACTTTTCATATAATTTTAGAAGAGTAATTAAACTCGGTCTACTGTATTCATTCTTGAACCTAAATGTATATATTATGCTCGAAAACTATGCAACAGATTTGAACCTCTCTTGTTAAGCGGATGAATTACATTTGTCTGTCAAGACTAACCGAAATGACGTTTAAAACTGTTTTACTTACAATATCAAAAATGCTCCTATCGCATCGTAAGATGATAGAACAAAGAATACAATGCCTCTATATATAGATAGGGTAGAGGAGTATATCGAGTTAGCAGTTACTGCTGCTATCATGCTGAACGCTATGTCCATGGCGGCTAATCCTCCAAACATGGCACCTGGAAACAGAATTACAAAGTAGTATTTAGTGAAGTTTTAGTTTTTGTTTATCCTTTACATTGGCATTCATTGAACAATAATAACATTTTTTTTTATTAGAAAGCAATTATATATATATCAAACCAGAAAGACGGAACATATATCATTATAAGTTTCCCAGATTAACCTATTTATAAACTATTTATTAACATAAGGACATGTTTGTGTAAAGATAAATGTCTTTATCTGACCATAAGTATGATTTCCTTGTATAAAACAACATATCCTATTTATCAACACACGGATTATAAAATACACGCTTTTCTTCGGCGTTCAGTTAGCATGGTTAGTGCAGATTGTAAAAAAAAATGTGATCCTTTACACATGTGTTATATACGTTTTTCTATTTCTTACCTTGTTTTTCCATGGGCGTCATCTTTGACATGATACCTCTCATCATTGGCTGGGGTAGGACAGCTGTTATACCAACCGCTGGAACTGTAATAGATAATTATTTGGTTATTCTTCAGGAAAAAATAAAAAAAGGGATATTCACATTTTATCACTTTTTGTTAAAAAAATTTTGGAACAAGCAAGACTTGTAACGCAAATGTACGTATGGCTTGATTAAACTTGTACACAAGCCTTTGAAATGCTCATCTGAACTTTCTTAAGGGTATGGGGACTGGCAATAAAAAGTCATGCTTTTCTTTTTTCTGTTTTGTTTTGGTACTTAAAAAAGTTTTTTTTTTCTGAATAAGACATTACATTCAGTTTCGAATTCGTGGTTTACATGTGTGTTGAATTGTCGTTGTATTTTTTTGTTGCACTTCAGTGACTTTTTTTTTTGTTGCTAATCGACACATAGATTGCTTTAAACATGTCATATACATATATACAACAAAAAACCCTAGTTATGTTGATAATTTAGTACTTTTTGAAATCTTGTATAAATCATGACATACCGACTTATCCGTTTTATTCGGCTACTTGTTTTTTTTTATATATATTCAAAAGACTAACAGCACATGTTACTGACACCATTTCAGTAGTATACATACCTAAATACATCATCCAATCATTGTAAGCCAAAGCCTCCAATGCAGACGACCCAGCTGACGTCAGTGCTCCAACAAAACCAATCATTTCATCAGAGAAACCTTTCTGTAGAAGTTTTACTAGACCCATTCCAATCATAAATTGAAGTAAACTTCTGAGAGCAGCGAACCAACCGATCTGAACCGAATTCCAGCAGAATGGGGAACTCAGTTGGTATACAGTCTCTACTGAAATTCTTCCAAAATATGCTAATATGGAGCATGAAAATACTGTTGTACAGATAATATATTTCCATCTTTTCCCGGCTAATTCTGGACTTACATAAAATTCGAAAACATTTTTGACATATTCCACTGGGCTTATTTTCTCTTTTGGTGCAGCTTGAACTGTTTCTGGTAACATAAGAACCAGAATGAAGGACACTACAAGACAAGCGTCTATAGTTATCATCGGAATGAAGAAACCAGTCCAGTGTATCAAATATCCAACTACTAATTGAGCCATTACCATTCCGACTCCTATACAAATGTCTAGTGTAGCCATGGCTAGTGTCCTTGACTTTCCAGCCTCTGAAATATCGGCTACATAGGCATATCCAGTGTGTATCATTCCTATCCATGCCCCACTTAGTCCTTCAAGGAATAATGTTATTGGTATATAGTAAATACTTATTTCAAAATACGCAACAGCTGCGCAGAATGAAGCATTTATTATCGTTCCACAAATCGGAATCAAGAAAGCTTTCTTCCTCCCGATTCTGTCACTGTACGAGTTTATTAAAATTACAGCCACAAAAGACGGTATTCCAGTTCCCAAGTTGCAATAAACGTTCCATGTCGCAACCTCCTTTTGAATTTCCTCCATTTCGTGAAATATTTCTAAAGATTTATTTTGCACGCATACTGATCGATTGTTTTGAGAAGTGTCCATAGTCTTATTGGCAAATTTCTGTTTCTGAAGGATGTAGAATGCATATTGCGATGTTATGGTAAATATTGCTTGGAAAACAAAAGTGTAAAAGACTATTATCGGACCCACAATAAATCGTCGCCAGTTATTGTGGACGTTGTTTTTTGTGTCTTTTTTCATGATGTCTGTTTTCTCTGTATTAACGCTGGGATCCATTGTACCAATTTATCTAAACGAAAGGTAAGGGAAAAAAGAAAGAAATTGTATTATAGCTGTTATTTTAGAGAAACAATGAACAATTTTCAGAATTAATGTTAATTATGAGCTGCGTCGGATAAACAAAATCTATATGGAGGGTTCTTATATCAAGACAACTTCCAAAAAACAAGAATGTGTCCATAGTACACGGATATCAAGACAACTTCCAAAAAAAACAAGAATGTGTCCATAGTACACGGATGCCCCACTCCCACTATCATTTTCTATGTTCAGTGGACCGTGAAATTGGGGTCAACACTTTAATATGTAATTAGAAAGATCATATTATAGGGAACATGTGTACTAAGTTTCAAGTTGATGTAACTTTAACTTCATCAAAAACTACCTTGACCAAAAACTTTAACCTGAACTTTGCACTATCATTTTCTATGTTCAGTGGACCATGAAATTGGGGTCAAAACTATAATTTGGCATTAAAATTAGAAAGATCATATCATGGGGAACATGTGTATTAAGTTTCAAGTTGATTGGACTTCAGCTTCATCAAAAACTACCTCGACCAAAAACTTTAACCGGACGGACGAACGGAGGCACAGACGGACGGACGGACGGTACGACATACGAACGGAGGCACAGACCAGAAAACATAATGCCCCTCTACTATCGTAGGTGGGGCATAAAATATAAGTTTGCATATACATGGAGATTTTGTCAACTCGAAAAATTAACAGATGTATTTATATACATTTGCATATGGTCAATTTCTATCAAGCGCATCTCTAATACCATGGGTAAAGTTAAGTTTACATTTTATATAAAGATTTTGTTGTTGCTGTTAGCCATTTAATAAAACGGTACTTAAATTACAGTAGATATCAGGGGCGGATCCAGCCATTTTAAAAAGGGGGTTCCCAACCCAGAACAAAAGGGGGGGGGTTCCAACTATATGTCCCCATTCAAATGCATTGATCGGTCAAAAAAAGGGGGGTCTCAATCCCCGGACCCCCCCTTTTGGATCCACCAATGGATATACATATATGCGTTTATAGTGTATAGTAGGAAATTCTTATTTTAAAAGATTCAAATAAATTTGACATTTAATGGAACAACATTTATCAAGTCTCTTAAGTTGGTCATGTATGACGATAACTATAAAACTAATGTTATATAATGTTATATAAGATAATAAAGTATGCTTTTCTATATGTTTACATATGAATAAATCTTAAAGATTACCTTAGTAGACTCTAATCCATCCGTTATCCGCAGGGAAAGAATTGTTCTGTTCATTTTGATATGGTATCGACAAGTTTATCTAAAATGTTATGTACAGGGTCATGTGCCACTTCGATTTTCTATTGTTATCCTCAAAAATCTATCACCTGTAATTGGGGAAATAGTATAAATATAAACTCTTACTCTCACTATGTTTGGTTATGATAAGATTTGTAATCTTTCGATTATGAACTACAATGTACATTTAAATCTATTTACATGGATGACATGATACTTATCCACTGGTTAATATAGACGAATTACGTTCTTCATACATGTATTTTTTTTTACATTAATTCTATTTTTCGTTTATTTATGTAAACGAAATAAGAGACAAACATATATACGACGAAATGATCCTATTGTCACCGGGGAAACTGGGCGACTGGGTTGTGAAGTTGTGTAATAAGAGCCTGAAAAGAGCCTCTTGTTACTGAAACTTGTGTGATTCACCTGATCACAATATGAACGAATGCTCTAGTGAAAACTAACTACTGATACTCTGGAATTAGCGATGAATAAATTAATAAGTCAGCATGGAATACTTTATCACAGATGGGCTGTATTCAGTGTAAAGTCAAGAGCTCAAATCTTGCTTATCAAAATTACATTTGAATTGACAAATAATGTCAAATATAGACATAACAAATAACAATTAATTTGAGTAATATTGGTCACAGACAAAGATTAAACTTTTTTTTAGAACTCGAAGAATAAAGTTAATTTACTTATCTGATTATGATATTTGAAAAAATATAATTATGAAAATGTAAAATGTCACTAAATAGCTAACAGACTAAAACATGTCACTCAATGTCCAAACTGAGAATTAAATTGCATATCAAAGCATGTTGATTTGAGTCCGGTATATGAAACGTAAAAAAGAATTGAAAATATAAAATAAAATGATTTATAAAACACAGAAAATTAAAGTCTAAAATATCAAAATTGAGAATTTTATATTAAAGTCCAAAATAATAAAGGAAGCTGCTTTTCCCTGGTCAAACTATTCTCATAATTCCAATTTTGGAATTAAACTGCTAAGCGAGATATAGTATAATTGCTTATACATTTAGCAAAAGTATTTGTTCCAGACTTATGATAATACAAATCTTAGTTAGCTTGGTTAAAGTCGTTTTAGAATATTTTCTGATTTCGAAGAGGGGGACAATTTTAAAATTTTAACAGCAAATTCACAAATGCTGATAACAGTTAACACAGTGGGTTGAAAACAGTTTACAGTTTGAATTTCAGATAACAGTTAACAATACCTTGAAAAAGGCCAAAAACAGGTTAACATAAAAAGGTATTGCCCCTTTCGAATTATAGCAAAAACAACTGGATATTATTGTTAGTCATACATTGAAAAAAATACACATTGAAGCAGTACACATTTTAGTTTTGAATTAGACAAATCAGGCTTACATTGTCTGCTTTCCTATAATGACGGGGAACAAGCATCTGTTATGCCATCGTTGCTTGTTTAACTCCAGTGGTGCCAACTGATATTCCATGAGTATATACCAGGGTTCCGGCTATAACAAATGTTCTGGTGATAAGCTCTCAGTATAAATGATTAAAATATAAATTCGGATACCAAATGTTATATCAATTCAATTTAAAATACAATTATAGGTTAGACAATACTTGGTCATGTTTTATGGAGATTTAAGCCCAAGGCGAAGCCGAGGGCCTAAACCTTCATAAAACATGACCAAGTATTTTCTGACTAATTTAGAACATATTCACACTTTCGAGTGACCTTACAAAAGTATCCTCTCCCATTGTAATATTCAAACCTGAATAAGAGTTCACTTTTTATAATGAACTAAATGTAAAACATAGGTAATCATCATTTCAATGGATGGAATGAAAATGCTCGGACAAAGTTTGTGAGGACCGAATGAATAAATTGTTTTTATTCTGCTTAAGGTAAAATTTAATAGTTGTATATCTTGAGATTTTTTTATTTTAAAAAGCAACACAATGTTATATAAATCCCCTTTTTTGAAGTTTGACTTTTTGTTCATAAATAAAAAAAAAAAAAAAAAACTCTCTGTATAAATATTTATAATCAGACCATTCAACATTAAATGCTTTCTTTTCATTGATAAATTTACATGTTTTTGTGTTGCTCCAAAAAAATGTTTTGCTTTATATATCAGCAGTCTGACATTGTTTTCCTGAAAGAAAAAAAATCCCTCAAATGTCAGGTATATAAATTAAATAAATACTATTTTACCTACATCCTTACCCAAATTGTTTTTGTTTATTCTATATATGTGTACCGTTAAAAATGCATGAAAATCTGCAAAATTAAAAATGTTTTGTTTAAACTTTGCTCTTTCATCTTTAATCAGTAACTCTTTTCCCATGGAAATTGCCTCAGGGGTTTGTACACTTCGTTAGGGCTCAGGGGCTTGTACACTTCGTTAGTGCAGTTATTAAGAGTTCACTTTCATAATTAACTGACAATGAAAAGTCATTCATGTATAGCATTTCATAGTGCATGGAAAACCATGTACTATGAAAATTACAGGGGAAAACTGACTTTTCATTGGACGAGAAGGGGTGAGTATGTTCTAACATTGTAATATTCCAACCTAAATAAGAGTTCACTTTTTATAATGAACTAAATGTAAAACATAGGTAATCATCATTTCAATGGATGGAATGAAAAAGCTCGGACATAGTTTGTGAGGACCGAATGGATAAATTATTTTTCTTCTCCTTAAGGTAAAATTTAATACTTATATATTTTGAGATTTTTTTTTATTTTAAAAAGCAACACAATGTTATATAAATCCCCTTTTTTGAAATTTGACTTTTTGTTTATAAATAAAAAAAAGACTCTCTGTATAAATATTTATAATCAGACCATTCAACATTAAATGCTTTCTTTTCATTGATAAATTTACATGTTTTTGTGTTTCTCCAAAAAAATGTTTTGCTTTATATATCAGCAGTCTGACATTGTTTTCCTGAAAGAAAAAAAATCCCTCAAATTTCAGGTATATAAATCAAATAAATACTATTTTACCTACATCCTTACCCAAATTGTTTTTGTTTATTCTATATATGTGTACCGTTAAAAATGCATGAAAATCTGCAAAATTAAAAATGTTTTGTTCAAACTTTGCTCTTTCATCTTTAATCAGTAGGCTCTTTTCCCATGGAAATTGCCTCAGGGGTTTGTACACTTCGATAGGGCTCAGGGGCTTGTACACTTCGTTAGTGCAGTTATTAAGAGTTCACTTTCATAATTAACTGACAATGAAAAGTCATTCATGTATAGCATTTCATAGTGCATGGAAAACCATGTACTATGAAAATTACAGGGGAAAAAACTGAGTTTTCATTGGACGAGAAGGGGTGAGTATGTTCTAACATTGTAATATTCCAACCTAAATAAGAGTTCACTTTTTATAATGAACTAAATGTAAAACATAGGTAATCATCATTTCAATGGATGGAATGAAAAAGCTCGGACATAGTTTGTGAGGACCGAATGGATAAATTGTTTTTCTTCTCCTTAAGGTAAAATTTAATACTTATATATTTTGAGATTTTTTTTTATTTTAAAAAGCAACACAATGTTATATAAATCCCCTTTTTGAAATTTGACTTTTTTTTATAAATATAAAACTCTCTGTTTAAATATTTAAATTCAGACCATTCAACAGTGCTTACTTTTTATTGATAAATTTACATGTTTTTCCGAGAAAAAAATCTTTGCCTTATATATCAGAAGTCTGGCATTTTTTTCTTGAGAGAAAAAAAAAATCCCTCAAATGTCAGGTATATAAATTAAATAAGTATTATTTGGCTACATCCTTACCCAAATTGTTTTTGTTTATTCTATATATGTGTACCGTTAGAAAATGCATGAAAATTTACAAAATTCAAAATGTTTTGTTTTAATCTTTGCTCTTTCATCTTTAATCAGTAGGCTCTTTTCCCATGGAAAATGCCTCAGGGGATTGTACACTTCGTTAGTGCAGTTATTGACAGTTCACTTTCATAATTAACTGACAATGAAAAGTCATTCATGTATAGCATTTCATAGTGCATGGAAAACCATGTACTATGAAAATTGGAGGGGAAAAAACTGACTTTTCATTGGACGAGAAGGGGTGAGTATGTTCTAATCACAATTAATGTTAAAAATAGTATGAATGATACATATAAATACACGGCAAAGTCCAGTATACATGTTTTGTTCATCACGACGAGTTTTCAATAAAATACATATAAATTCAGGTTCCTAACTAAAAGCTCACACTAAATCTTATTTGAATTATTTACTAAGTGTTAAGATAATAAACAGTTACTAAATCTTATTTGAATTATTTACTAAGTGTTAAGATAATAAACAGTTACTAAATCTTATTTGAATTATTTACTAAGTGTTAAGATAATAAACAGTTACTAAATCTTATTTGAATTATTTACTAAGTGTTAAGATAATAAACAGTTACTGATCGTTTCGTTTCGTACTGGAAAGGAACATTGAGATCTACGAATTGAAAACAGTCAAATATCAGAGCACACAGACACCAATGGTGACTCCTACCTGGTATACAGAGAGGATGTTTTTAAGTATAACCAAGGCGGGTTAAAATCTAGAAAGTGCAAACAAAAAGTAGCTTTTGCGTATGAGAACAAAGAAAATCCCGAGAGATGTATTGTTAAATTTTATAGAGACTACATATCTCATTGGTAGGTTTTCTATAGCGACAAGGTTTTATTTGCCAGTATACCTTTTTTCATGTCGAAAATTTACCTTAAAATATTACCTATACAATATGAATAAGGAAATGTGGTATTATGCAGATAATTGCCAATGACACGATTATCCATCAAAGTTCAAATAAAGTTGATGTACGTGATTAAAAAATCGTTAATCATTCAGAACAAGAATTCCTTTCCTGTTTATAGTTGGCCATAAAATGCACAAGCATGAAAATTTATAATAAAATTCAATTAAGTAAACTAAAGTCTTAATTTATTACAAAACAATTTTAGAAAAGAATAAAACAGACATCAATCAACAACAACCACTGAAGGGATAGGCATATACAAGTAAATAATAATAAAAAAAAAAAAAAAACAAGAAAGGGGGAGTCTAAGTAAGTTCTTAGAATTTATTCCAAAGATATTAAGTGTTTTGTATTTTTCAGCCCAGAAAAAAGACCAAAAAATGCCTTTTACTTGAAACCCTTATCAAAACCGACTGACAAGTTTGGTTTACTGCTATGCCCGTGGGTATAGATATGATGCTGTCAGCAACGATTGCAATGTTATGCAAAGAAGCCGGACTGAAGGGATTCAGGTCCAACCACTCGCTTCGCGCCACGGCTGCTACCAGGTTATATGAAGATGGTCAGGACGAGATAACAGGCCACAAAAGTAATGCAGTTCGCGAATATAAAAGAACAAATACCGAAATGAAACGAAAGGCCAACCAGACAATCAACAGTAAGCCATCAGAACAAACGAAACCCCGTTCAGAACTACAAATTAACAGTGCACCGTCTACCTTTCAAAGGGATGGCAATAATATCAACATCACGCTTCAAGTTAATTTTGGGAATTCAAAGTAACGTGTGAAGGATTTTTACTCGATATGCTGTTAAATACACAACTCAGTCTTGGATCAACTATAATTCATGTGAAATAAATTTATGTACATGTATAAATATCTGATCATTTTCATAAAGTTTCTTATAAAGAAGAATGTATGATATTAGTGCTTATACTTTATTAGATGTAGCCGTTAGCCGTTAAAATGTTACCAATGACATTTTTTACTACACGCATTAGAAATAAAAATGAAATGTGCCAAAGAGACAACAACCCGACAAAAGAGCAGAAAACAAGCATTTTATTTAATTGACTTTCCAACCAAATGAATTATTGATGGTTTAGTTAACTATTCTACGGAAGCGTGGTAACGCCACAAAGGTTTACGTTAAAAAGCAATTATAAGAAAAACGTTTTAACTGTGGCGCTATTACGCTTGCGTATAATTCTTCTGTGTTCTGTATTGTCAACAATTTTTGTTTATTGGTAAACATCAGCCATGTCTTCACTTGTTATCTAATCTACCCACTCATTTCTCATTCAATGAACCATAGTGAGTAGTGTTATATTACAAATTAGTCAAATCTTCAGGGGATTCTTGAAAAATAATCAACTGCTTCTAGAATAGATGACGTAACAACAATGGTTTAAGTGTTGTACAATGTACAATGACAAACGGATTTAAAAGTACAATGTACATAGAATCATTTTTATAACAGCGTGGACAAGACAATTTCTTGGCGCAGTCAGATCATCAATTGACTGGGTTATTTTAGGCGAACTTTCGTTTGTAACACACACTTGTCATATTGTATGTGTAATAGACATTTAAACTGTAGGGTCGCCAAAGGTTCCAAACGCCTAAATCAAATAATATGAATAAATACTACAGGACTAAACCTTGTGTGTTGATTAAAATGTTGAATATTTAAACTTTCTATTTTCTTCTCGTGAACTTGCACGTACATTACTCTTTTTATTATATTCAAATCCCTACTGGAAGGCCTCTGGCATACTGAGTGAGCGTAGCATCACTGTTATCGATTGCCGATGGCAAACAAGTTACTTTTTACTTCTACTTCTATAAATGGGTTATTTCTAAAGGCTATACAATCTTTATATGATGCTACTAAAAGCGCAGTGAAACTAGGACATTATTTGACTGATATTTTTCCTGTTGATTTTGGTGTGAAACAAGGCTGTAAAATGTCGCCTTCATTATTTTCTATTTATGTGAATGACCTAGCTGAAGACATACGTGCTCTAAATATGGGTGTTGACATTGATGATTTGAATGTTTCAATTTTGCTATATGCTGATGATATTGCACTTATCAGTGATATTGGATACATTTAGATTCAGTCAGGAACCACAAATAAAGCATATTTTGGTAAGTTACATTTATTTACATTGAGAGCCTTTGTTCTGACAGATGGATGAAGTATGAATCCTGATTATGATATTTCATTAATATGCAAGGTAAAAGTAAGTTTCCCCAATGTCCAAGTGAGTGTGAGATTTTAGTTTGAGAGATGATTATGTAATTTGATTGTTTTGAGAGCTTTTGTGTATTTGTTGTACGGGTGAGTTTGATTTATTTTAACAGTGACCTTGACCTATGTTATAGTATGGTATTGTCAATAATGACGTAGACATTTAAATGTAAACAAGTCAGATGATATTATATTTGTTTATAAATGAAAGAACCTTTTTGTAAAGATTTATTTGTTTAATAGAATCTTGTACTTATAATTGTATTATTGATTTCAGATAATGATATTATGTATTGACCATAGATCCATGATATATTGATCTGTATAAGGACACTAGGATAGAAGTTTAATAGTGTAGCTGTTGATGTTATATATTGTACAAACTCAGTTCCACAAATTGGTGAGTTTACTTAACTGTGTAAATCGATTGCATTTGTATTTTATTTATGTTTACCTGTATAACCTGACTATGACAGATATTTCATTGTCACTTTGGAAATATTATACTGGGATTATCTTCCCTGATTATGAACATTCAAGCTAGATTCACATGAAGTTAAATATTTAACTCGTTTACTGGTTAATAGGCGGACATTTCACGTAGAATGCCATTCTTTTATCTAGGAAGTATATTATGCTCTGCAACACGATGCTAATCATTCTTTAGACCTGAAAAACAGTTTATTCATATTGTGCCATATTTCATATCGGAATCTTTTTCTTCGAAAGCAAAGATGATTGTTTTTAGGGTATCTTATATATGCATGTACACCTTAAAGACTAACAACGCATCTTCATCACTACGATTATACTTCAATATACGCTTCAAATGATTAAATGCCGATTGCAATTAGTGTAAAATTATAGTCTTTAAATGGTTCGATACGTTTCTAGAAAACTTTAGAGAGAGAAAAAACAATCGCCGTAACTATTCACGTCTAAAAGTTCTATTTAGAAATCACACCTTAAAAAAAAAGAAAAAAAATAATTCGTTATATGTTTCTTATCTGCGTCAGTATATTGTAAACTGCCTTCGTTAAAAGTTGTTCGAGTTTCTTCAGACTATAAGACTCGATGATTAATGTTGGAGCGTGTAGTTGTTCCGTTTGATCTTAACCTTTTAAACAACACATGAACATTTTACGACAGTCTTCACCACTATTAAACCAAAGTATGAATAATTATGGGAGGTGTTTCAGAAAAGAAATATATTTACAATCTATAAATCTGTAAAACTATTGTTCGATTTAGACATCAATAGGATAGATCAAAGATAAGGTAACATGCATTAAAAGGAACCTGCAATGTAATTTGTCCATCCCAAATGATGTAAAACTATACACCATTGCTTTTCACCCCGAATGATGTTTTGTTTGTGAATTGAATATGAGATAATGGAAATGTAGTGCTTCATTAATCGATGAAAAATTAAAGAGTGATAAATGACTCATTACTACTGTCGTTGGTAATATCTATTTTAAACTTAGCAAAGATGTTTTACTCCATTTCAATTTTTGTTAACAATGATTGAAACAGTAAAGGTATAAATAGTCTAAGGAGCACCCAATGACCATGACCGAATCTATTAATACTAGAATATATCTTTATTTTTGCTCTGGTCCTAATTGATTGATGTCTGATTGGCAATCCTACCACCTCTCATTCTTTTTAGATAGGCATGACGCGTATCATGTCAAAAAACTTTATCATTTAGTATTTTAAGTACATATGTACAGCTATACTAAGTTATATTAATATACGTCTCAAACCTACAAATTAAAATTTTCAAAGATCCATGTTAAAAAGCAAGACGTGCATTTCAAGTATTAAACAAGCTAAAAATAAACATACCGAATTCGAAGAAAAATTGAAAACAGAAAGTCCATGATCAAATGACTAAACTAAAAGCTCAAACGAATGGAAAACAACTGTCCGATTATTAACTTGGTACAGGCATTTTCTTATGTAGAAAATGGAGGATTAAACCTGGTTTTATAGCTGCCTAGTAAATTTACTCTCCTCTACGTGAACCATGTATCATACCAGTTTTATAAATCCTATTTCAGACAAAGGGATATGATGAGTTTTATTCAGTAAAAAAAAAAAGAATCAAGCTCTGAGGTCCCGATTTCCTGGTGACGAAAAATTAAAAACAGATTTGTAGTATTTTATGTCTGTTAGCTATTAAGTAAATGTAAGATTAAGTTTACAGGTTTTAGTTCAGGCATTTGACAATGAGCCGTACTTTGACCTATAGTTGATAACGTCTGTGTCATTTTGGTCTCTTGTGGGAATTGTTTCATTGGCAATCATACCACATCTTCATTTTGTTTTATATAAAGTGAAACGTAACAAACGAAACTTATGTTTACTTTTTATTTAAAATAATTTGATTCAGTTACAGTGTTACGATGGGAAATGTTCAAGATATATGAATTTCAACTTGAGCAAAAAACAAATAATACGTTTATGCTTTCGAATCGCTTTTCTGGTTTTACTTTCACCTTTAACGCTAAAAATCTTACATATAGATCTACATACATGTTTGGAATGGTGGGACATGTTTTACCAATGGCAATGGGACACCTGTAGATTTCAATTGTGAATGGTTATAAATGCAGATATGATTCAAGGACACAATCAGAACGTCTGAGCCAGTGACAACTCTACAATAGATTGATTTATCGGATCACCAGGCCAAGGTGGTCGTGGGGTCTAGCGGGACGGCTACAGTGCAGGCGATTTGGTGTCATGATATTTCAGTAGGATTGGTTCCGAATCCTGAAAGTATTTAGCCTATTCATGGGTGTAATGTTTTATTATATTAGGTTGTAAACACCAAATATGAAATATATATTTTATGATTTTAGTGCATTATATTATATAATAAATATCCCCCAAGAAAGTGTTTACTTGATTACTTATAGATTAACATTCTTCAAGAATGCAAACAGAATAATGAGCGTCTGTCGAGACGTAAAATATTATTGTGTTATTTTACCATGCCAAAATCAGTTTCGACTTATGTACCTGGTAATTCCTTTGGTATCTTTAGCATCTCCCTTTCAGTAGTAATTTTAATAATCGGTATCGAGAACAAATAGGGGAAAAAATTAAAAAGGAAAATGAAATATTATTTGCAATTGTACTACATTAGCAAAATCTTCTCATTTAATGTTTTAATGTCAACAGATAACGTGACATATGCATTGCTTTTAATTGGTGTTTAATATGTGATGAAAATGGGAAAATTGTGTACAAAATATTGCACAAGTTGAATGCAAATTATAGCAAATTGATCAATTGAATATTTAATCGTAGTTTGGTACTTGTCAATACCATCCTCATTATATCTCACAAGTTTTATATTAGTGATTATAAATTAGTTTTATATAAAAAATGAATTTTGGTAGGAAACAGTGCGTCGGCCGATCAGATTAAATCCAGAACATATACCTTCCGGTGTAAGTAATAGAGGCCTACGTGTTTACTTGTGACCAAGTTAATAGGTTGTTCATTTTTAATAATTTGTATGTTAAATAGAAGATTTATGTCATTTTTCCGTTTTGCTTCCTCATAACTGAAAATGATCTCGACGTTTTGCAATATTTATCATATTATAATATTATTTCTATAAGATAAACGACTGATATAATGTGTAAGATTTTTTTGCGACTTAAATTGATCAACATAGCTGCTGTTTCTAAATGTGTCATATGTCTGACATTTTGTATGTGTTTTAGAGAATAGTTATGGATAAAAATGTGTAAACTACTTAAAAAATATGAATAAACTGTATGTTGAATTCCGGGTTGTGAACAGTGATTCCCGTAAGAGTTTAAAAGGAGAAGGTTCACGAAGGGTTAACATTGGACGTAAACTGTTTTTATGTGTTTTAAATTGGGCCAGAATATTTCAAATTAAACATAGAAAAACTTTTGATAAAACAAGTTAGACAAAAATATATATTTTTGGCACCTTCCTTTAAAATTGATGAATATATGGCCCGCAAAATAAACATGATTGGTTTTTAGAGTAAATTTTGGTAAAACAAATCCACAATTTTAATTGTTTTGGCATAATTAACATTGGTCGCTATCCACGATATAAAAACGTTTTATATTGATGAATTTTATATCAAAACTGGAATATTTTGGTTACAACACATTTGGATTGGTGTTGGCGGCCTTGGTGCTTCTAAAGCTTTTATGTCTGAAAATTGCACAAAATTATCATATTATGTTTGACATAGGTCTAAAATGGGCTTACTTTGGAGAATATCATGTACTTTATTTAAAAGAACTGATTTCTTTACAAAGAAAACTGTAGAAATATACCAATTTACGAACCAAACTTTTTTTTGGTGGTTTATGATAAAGTTGATATTTTAGGCAATTTTGGGACAGCAGTGAACGAGTAACTTGATAAATCATTTACTAAACATCAAAGCATCAAGGTAGCAACGGGATAATACAGGAGAGTTATAACGCCATCTTTAAATTCATTGAAAATCAATGTTCCACTTTTCCTAATTACATAGAACCGTACCTTTATAGTTGAAAAATGTCCTACTTACTATGACACGCAGAATTTAATTTGCTTTTGTATTGCTTATTATCGTTTTGTTTTGAACATCCAAATCAGTGACACATTTTTCTAAGTTATTGGAATAAAATTGTTTTGAAATGTAAGTAGATATAAAAAGGTGTGGTATGAGAGCCACTGCTCATTCCAAATCGCAATATGTATACGTAAACCATTATTGGTCAAATTACGGTTAAACTATAAAGAGTCCCATAAATGACTAATGTTTAACAATTCAAGCAGATAAACCAACGACGGAATATTTAACAAAAAAGAAACCCTTATGAAACAAATCAATAAATGCTGCCACTGAACATATGGTTCCTTACTATAGACAGGTGCAAACAAATGCAGCAGGTTTAAGCATTTTAATAGGTACTAACTTTCACCCTTACTTGAAACATTAGTGTAACATGACAACATAGCAAAAGACAATATATAATATCAATTGAAATCAGAAGTGTCTGTTATAGGAAGTAATGTATTGTGTTCATTAGTTTCTTACTATATGTATTCCAATTCTTACTGTTTTTAATTCGCAATATAAGAGAAAAGCGAGATAACCAATACGTTCTGACATTTTTCACAGAGAAATGTTACAAATATTCTGAATTGTTAATGACATCCAACTACCGAACTTCATAAACACAGCAGGAGTTATAAAAATTACATTGTTCGAAACTAAAATGGTTAAAAAATCATATATTTACAGTCAAAATATGGATGCGGTAAACACAAAAGGAATATTCAAAATCATTAGTCGAAAAAATGAACTGACAACGACTTTGCAAAAAACGAAACACTACCAACAAGACAAATACTAATCTACAAAACACAACAAAGAATCAAGATATATTTTTGTATAGCTGATTTTTTTATTGGTATATGGCGGGAATAGTATTAAACAAACAATCGGCGTAGTGCAGGACAAAAAAGCCAAAGACGTCTATGGTTATCTATGCCGAGCATAAGAAAATCATTAGTATGTCGAATATTTCATACTTTTGCCAACAGTTAATTTATAAAATTAACAATATAATTGATATTTATTCCAACATCTGCAGACTACTGGGTTGGTACCCTGAAATAAAATTTAACAGACAAAAAATAAAATTTCACTTTGGAAGAAACCCAAATAACACGTCTAGAGTGAACACTCTATTTGGACACTGTAGCTATAAATGTAATGCATCACAATCATCAAAACATTATCTTGAAACTAAATTTCTGTACTTCAAATCTTTGAAAAAACGCTTGATATTTACCAGAAGACACAAGGTGAGTGCTAAAATCATTTATGGAACCTCACTGCATTTATTTATTACAATTGTTAATGCGTATGAATGGGACAAATAACTAGTTCTCACTGACCGATCTAAGTAACACTAAGGTTAATGGAATAAAATTTAAAAAAACCACCACAATCGTAGGTATTAAGATTTCATAATTTTTTGAGGATAAATTGATGACAGTTATCAAACCAGAGTAATTTTGAAAATAAGCAGAATGAATCACTTCTTCCACGAAACAATCAAATTTTCAGAAGCTGTATTGGAATTATAAAACTTAGTAATTAAGATCATATAACCAATGCTTCAAAGTTTCAAGGTTAAAAACAAATTTATACATGTAACATAATGTCACTAAGTAGTAAAATTCGTGTTTCAATACTAAACTTCATCCAAATCAATAATTTATATTTCATGTCAACAGTATTTTCCAATAAAATTCAAGAGTTATATATAATAACATGTATCAGATGTTTTTCCTAAAACATTAGACAATCAATACAGTAATATTACATAGATGCATTTTAATTTTAGCCGTTTATCTTAATTCTTATTAAATGCTTTTAATTAAATTCATAAGAAACAAATTATTTTAACAAACAAACAGGCTTTATTATTTTGAACACAAGACACTCTTTTCGTCTATAAATAATAATATTTTAGTGATTTGAATGTCTGGTTGATTGATAGATATTTGGTAAACTTGAGAATGGAAACAGTTAAGAGATACCAACCCAACCAAAGAGCAGAAAACAGTCGGATGCCACCAATGGGTCTTAAATAAAACGAGAAAATCCCACACCAAAGGCATGCAACAGATGGCCCCTAAAAAATGTGTACTAGTTCAATTATAATGAACTTCATGCTTAACTCCAAAATATAAAAGATAACTAAATTTCTTTATTTTTACTTTATGTTGCATCAGCGCTAAAACCCTATTTCGTGGCAACATCAAGATATTTCAAATATTCAAACAAACGACAGTTTTAAAACAAAGAAAACATGTCTGCCTATATACGAAAAATTTTGTTATGAGCAATATGAACCATGAGGTCATGACAAAACTAAAATTATATTTTTTTAACATATATACAAAATCTTTGTATTTTTAAATATATGCACGGTATACATTGAGGTCGAATTTGCAAATCAAATTATACTCGTCTGTTATTAGAATATATCAGATATGGCATCTCTTAATCTTATCTTTCTCCCAACAGGCATGGTATGAATATCTTATGTTCTAATATATGATTTATATATGTCAGGGTATCTTAACTTAAGGTATTGGATGATTCAGCATTTTTTTTTTGCTCTACACACGTGTTTTCAAGAATCACAACATGACCTGCCACCAATAGAATTTTTTTTTCTAAAATATTCAAAACTTTCATTCCTTAAACAATTTCTTTAAGAAAAACATATTTGTCCATTATGATTTTTTGTATTGTATGTAGGAATCATAGCGAGGCAGAATATATAGTAAGTTTTTATTTGTTAGCAGAGACAATAAAATACACAACAAATATTACCTTAGTTTCTGTAGTATAGAAAAATATAACAGGAGGTAAATTGACACTTAAGACAGCAGCTGATGACACTCTGTTTCCTTCCTAGATACAAACAATTGAACGGTCAAGTTAGTTATAGATTATTTCAGAACTATGTTGAACTAAAAGAGGGTTTGTATTGACGAGAAGAATATATTAATTTTGATTATATGAGTTCCCATGAGAGGCATTTACAAATTTATAACGGAGCAACATATTTCAAATTATTGGTATTCTGGTACATGTATGCTTTTAAACGAATTCATATAGAGGGAACTGCATATGCCGGCATTCAAATATATAGATAGGCTCATCAAAATAAATAAAAATATTTCATCTTTCTGAAACACAAAAATCATTTTACTTTAATTTATATATCTAGTGTATGACAGGCTTTAAAACATTTCCAGCCGGACAGGTAAGTCTGTATTCAGAGTAGTTTTTGAGGTGTAAATACAGCAATTTTTGTCCGTAAGTTATGATGAACCTTAACAAACACTACAAAAACCAAGACCAAGATATTTCATATGCAAATCGATATCTCTCCGTATCGTTCGTTTTGACCTAACTACATCCGTAGGGGGTCAGTAGTTAATCGTATAACGAATTTATCGGACGCTGGATTTTATTTTGCGGCGTTTTGTTGAAAAATAAACAATGAAACGCAACAACATTATATAAATAACAAATAGCTGAGAGGGTGATAGAGCAGATTGGTTCCCCGAGAAAACATTGTCAACCGCGGCGAAGCCAAGGTTGACATTGCCTTTTCGAGGGTTGCCAATCTGCTCTATCACCCTCTCAGCTATGTGTTATTTAATTTATTATACTGATTGTCCTATCATTATTGGCTGTTACAGATTACTTTTATTTAAAAAGTATTTTCTATGACTTCACGTTCATAACAACGTTACGGGCATTAGAAAAAAAACAACAAAAGTCAAGCAAGATGTTTTATTTTATTTATTCTAACAGTCGATAATAAAATCTGAGCCAAAACGTAGAACTTAAGAATTGTATTCAATTCCTTGATGTAAATTCAATTCATTGTTCTTTGAATTATCGATTTCTGATTGGTCTAGACGAGAGGGTAACATTAAAAAAAAATGTCACCCGCTCAGCCATGTGATAGATTAAATTGACACCCTCGTCTGAGCCAATAAAAATATGGCATTTTAACGTGAAGTATAATAATAATAGATGACGTCGCCATTAACGCGTCATGAACCCCATATGCAACTTACTAATCCCATACGGTCTCATAGGGGGTCACCACGTGACGGCGTTTAACCAATTATAACGTGATAATTCATCTGTGGTCCGATAAAACTCTTTAACGGTTTCGGTACTTATACATCTTTGGTTTTCAAATGTTTGGCTTTGAGTGTTCCTGATAAAGGTAAATCCAGTAAAGCGCTTCGGACGCAAGATTTGTTAAACGTGTTGTTTTAAATTTTCTATATCACTGGTGCGATACCTCTGCTAGTGGACTATTGTCCCCGATGGTATTATCAGGTCATTAGCCAGTACTTCGGTACTGACCTAATTTTATAAACTTTTCTAAAATTGTCTGTTTATAAATTTTGATATGATTAAGAAACAAAGGTTTCAACTCTCTCAGGCAAAGTTGGCTTTAGTTGAATTTGGCTAGTTAATTTTTTTTTTTAATATAGCTCTTCAACGGTTTTGGTGCTTAAACATCTTCGGATTTCAAATGTTTGGCTTAGAGCGTTCCAGATGATGGTAAATCCAGAAAAGCGATTCGGATGCAAGAAATTATTAAACGTGTTGTTTTAAATTTTTACATCACTTGGTCGATACCTCTGCTGTCGGACTATTAGTCCCCGAGGGTGTCATCAGCTCAGTAGTCAGTACTTCGGTACTGACATGATTAAACAAACATTACTCAAATAGTCTGTTTATAAATTTTGAAATTATCAAGAAACTAAGGTTTTAACTCCCTCAGGCTTTTTTGCTCTTCAACTGTTTCGGTACTTATACATCTTTGAATTTCGAATGTTTGACTTTGAGTGTTCTTGATGAAGGTAAAAAGTAAAAACACAAAAATATTGAAAATTCAAAATGGAAAGTCCCAAATCAAATTGCAAAATCAAACGTTCAAACACATCAAACGAATGGATAACAACATCATTCCTGACTTGGTACAGACATTTTCGTATATAGAAAATGGTGGATTGAACATGGTTTTATAGCTAGCTAAACCTCTCACTTGTATGACTGTCGCATCAAATTCCATTACATTGTCAACGATGCGTGAACAAACAGACACAATGGGTAAAAATGTCAAAAATAGGGGTACAGTCAACACTATGTTATCATCTTAATCACTTTAAAAACATCAAATGTAACGACAATGAACGAAGAAGCACAAAAAGGCATACCTCAAATTTAACATCCTCATTTTACTTATATATTAAACGATTTTATTTATCTATGTAAAATCCACCCATAAAGGATGGAAGGTTTTCAGTACTGGTGTAAAATTGCGCGTTTGAAATTTGCAGAAGTAGACATAAAATAATTTTGTCGTTCAAAGTATGACGGCATACATAAATACAGAATCAAATAAAGTAGATATAACAAAAAACAGACTTAACAGTAAAAGTAATAATAATAAATAAAATAATTGTCTGGTTCAAAGTATGACGGGATACAGAAGTACAGAGTCACGGCAAAGGTATGTCACTAAAACAGACTGAACAGAAAAAGTAGTAGTAATAAATAAAATACTGTTTTCATTCAAAGTATGACAATATACATAAGTAAAAGAAATATAAATAATTATATAAATTTTGTCGTTCTAAGTATGATGGTATACAAAAGCACAGAGTCACGTCAAATGAGTATCTAAAAAAAAACGGACTTAACAGTAAAAGTAATATTAATAAAGACAAATAAAAACTACTATAACAGGTTATTAAGATGATAACCAACATCAGTACGCAAAATCTATACTTCAAGAACATCTTGCATTATTTGAAAATTTGATACGGAATATTTATCAACAAGTTCTAGGTACCTTCCGATGAACTTTTGTTTAGAAAAAGGACGATATGTTCTTTGAAATAACCCTGATTCATCAACTTTCTGCTCAGACACTGGTGACGTAAATCCAGAAAAGCGCTTCGGACGCAAGATTTATTAAACGAAATATAACGTGTTGTTTCAAATGCTTTACATCATTATGGTCAATACCTCTGCTGGTGGACTATTAATCCCTAAACTTTACTAAAATCGTCTGTTATAAATTGTGAAGCTACTAAGAAACTAAGTTTTCAGCTCCCTCAGGCAGGGATGGCTTTATTTAAATTTGGCTATTGATTTTAGGTATTTTTGACATATAGCTCTTCAACGGTTTCGGTACTTATACATCTTCGGATTTTAAATGGTTGGCTTTGAGAGTTTTTGATGAAGGTAAATCCAAAAAAGCGCTTCGGATACAAGAAATTATTAAACGTGTTGTTTTCAAATTTTTGCTACTTAACTGTATATAACAACTTTTAAAATCTATTGAAAACTACTTAATTGACTGTTGGCAATTGGTCTGAATTAGTATTGGCAATACACAACGTAGAAAGTGTACAGATCTATACTCTATTTCACCATAATCTAGCTGAGATTGATTTAGTAATCCGTATTTAAATGATGAAGTGTTTCGATCAAGTCGGTGCTCCGTATTCAACTTGTGACATATCTAAACCGTTTAGACAGTATAATGTAACATTTTTCTATCAAAGTTATGATAACAAAAAATATAGTTCCGTCGGTTTTCCTTAAAAGTGATTTGGACCGTTCTCTGATTTTAATTCCCACCTCAAAAACATCTATAGACCGTTCTGCATCACTATCGTTTCTATAAAACCGGATAGTGTCTTGGTAAAGTGTTCTTTTATGTTATTATTACCTCGCGTTAGAAAACTGTTTTAAAGACTAAGATAAGTCGTTATAACGACTTGGAAACTTGTTGAAACCACATCACTATTTTTAGATGTGTTTACAGAAGATAAGGAAGTTACATACCTTCTATATATGTGCCTGAAGATTCCATCTCACAGAATCCCTCACAGTGTGATAACCTGTAAAACAAAACAAAAAGAAAGAGAGACGAAACATACCAAAGGGACTTTCAAATTTTGGTCGAAAATAATTGGCAAAGTCATGATAAAAAACAAAATAGACCAACAGACAAGCAATAGCACACAAAATTAAACAAAGAGATCTGAATACAACAAGAACCCAGCCGAAAAACGTGAGTAATCTCATTGGCTTCAGAAAACTTATTAGATCATATCCACACGAGACATGCGTCGTATTAATATTAGTATAAAAATAAAGGAGTAGGTCCGGTAAGGGCCGATTTCGGCCTCAAATTTTAGGTTCATCTAACGAAAGTTTCTGGACACTTTTTAAACACTTAGGTGTCTATTTCAATTGATTTTTAATTAGTTTTTCTGAAAGATTATAACTGATTTAGTCATTACAAATACTCCAATTCAAGCTTAAATATGAAAAGTATCTCAAATATGCCAAGAGACCTCACTTTTCAGATAGTTTTTGTCAAAAATGAAAGTCGCCACATCCGTGTTCATCCTCAACCTTTATATATGTAATGTATTATCAACAAATACAATTTACGTTTCAATATTATGAATGAACACGAATGCGGCCACTTTCATTTGAGACGGAAACCGTTTAAAATTTAACTAAAATGCTAAAATTGTGGAGCTTTCAGTAATTTAGCATGACTTAATAATGCTAGTACCCGATAGATGTACATTGTATTGCCAAAACAGGCAACATTAAGGTAGCAGAAGCATTCTACTTTCCAATAAAAAGCTAAAAGATTACAATTTCACAATTTTGGTTAAACTGCTATATTTTGGGGCCAAAAAGAGGTTTTACCGAACCTACTCCTTTTAAACATGAATCAAGTAATTAACATAAAGCAGATGCGAATAAATAAGTAAGACATCATTCTATAAATTCTATACCATCAGTATTTCGTACCCTGTTACCTGACCGAATGTAAAAGATTTGAAATTGAAACTGTTTATCTGACAAATGATGGACGTGACATTAACCGGCATAACACACCAAACATTCACAAATAAAAAGCACAAAAACCTCACTGATAACTCATTTATAAATAAAGTGATATCAACTTTTTAAACACAGATATTTGAATAAAGGAAACAACTCACATATTGAATATCATCTGCAAATTAAGAATATGTGTAATACCACCAATCCATGCCAAGTATTTATTTATCTAAATCAAAGATAAATTTCCACTTTTCACTTGTGCAAATAAAACAAAGACTAATGAAGAAAAACAATGACGGTATCACATCAACAAGGGTCCTTTTAGATCTAGAACAAACCATTACAAATTGTCAACTTTACAATTCTATGTAGCAACGTTCATGCATATACAAAATGTACTTTTATAGATGTAGGATATTTAAAAGCATTTATTTTCTATCAGGATTTCTCTGATACGGGTATGGTGATAAACCAATAAAACCAAACATTCCTAATTGAGAAATCAAGGTTATAACCTTGAAAAGCTTATAATAATCAATGCGAGTATATATACACCGTTATATAGTATCTATTCCACTGATTATCACGGATATGTTGCAATTGTCCGAACAACAATCTCGACTCCTATTCAACGAATGTGGGTCGGTAGCCAATTATTTTTCTCACGAAAACATGTTTCTAGTAGGTTTAGACACCGACTTTTTATATCGATGAACAAACATAATCATTATTGTAACCGTAAAATTTATGAAGCGTTGATTTGACTCGTTTTTTCTCTTGTGTTCAGAGCAAACTTATGTTGATGAAGGCTGTATGGTGTGAACATGCAAAGCGTAAAATAATAGTGGATATTTCAACGTCATACTATAGCGGAGAATATACCTTTTGTTGAGAAATAGGATGTTGACAATTTGAAAGTTTGAAATCATCAAGTTTGTAACATATTCTTATTTATTTTCTCTGAATTTCATGACTTTCGAACAGCGGTATACAAATGTTGTATTATTTAGTATTTAAAATAAAATTGAGAATGGAAATGGGGAATGTGTCAAAGAGACAACAACCCGACCATATAGAAAAACAATAATAACAGCAAAAGGCCACCAACAATGTCGCGAGAAATTCCCGCACACGGTTGCGTCCTTCAGCTGGCCCCTAAACAAATATATACTAGTTCAGTGATAATGAACGCCATACTTATTTCCAAATTGTACACAATAAACTAAAATTTTAAAAATAAAAGACTAACAAAGGCCAGAGGCTCCTGACTTTGAATGACTACAATAATTACTGTCAAAGACCATCATATGTTTATTCATCTAACTAATAAAATGATTGATCTGTAATATGCAACATACGAATAGGTATAAACTCTTTTAAATGATTGAAAGGAGAAAAGTAAAATCAGAAAAAAACTGAAATTAGAAGAAAGTTTAAAAAGGAAAGTTCCTAATCGTATGGTAAAATGAAAAGCTCATCTTATTTTTTCCAAACGATGAGATATACTGTCAATCTGAAAAAAACTTGAAAAATGGAGATGAACAATACTGATAATATTATATACTAGATTCACCTCAAAACTAGAAATATCAGAAAGGTATGTTGGTAAACGATAGCTAATATAATTTATTAGACTGTCTTTCTCTTTTATATCATTTAGTTCAATAATATGTTATTTTGATATGTAACAATTCTTTTTCATTTTGTCATAACTATTACTTAGAGTTCAGTCATTTATCATTTACGAGGCACAAGATGTCAAATTTCTGATCACCGATTTTACTAATGTTTCTTATATTTTATGTATAACAAACTGAAACGTAAAATATAATTAAAAAACAAAAGTCTAAAATCAATAATTTATGATAGTTTGTATCAACAAATAACTTACAAGTGAATAATTCATCAGAGATGTTTTAAGCTAATTTGATAAAACTGATCCAAATTGGCTGCTTAAAACGAACTAATATTTAACTTTCTCTCTTTAAATCAAAACCACATATCTTTTGTAGGATTGCTCATCAAATGAACTCAGGAATAAAAAAGGTGTTTTTCACTTTTCCGTTAGTTTATGATATTCGATTTTATAAGTTTGATAGACCTCCCCTCTTATAACTTATCTGTTAGTTCAGTATATTTGTCATTATATTAACGCGTTTACACCAAAAGTCCGAAACGTTTTGTTTTTTACCTTTACATTATCTAACAACTCTTATCAATGGATTATTTATTCATGTTCAGTAATGAAGTTTCATTTTACCGTAGTGAATATAAAACATGACTAAATATCTGCAAATGACTTAATATAAATTGCCCAGACTGTTACCGTTACATTTTACCATAACGACAAAAGTTCGTTTACCAATGAGACGGATGAGACAGAACAGTGTTTAAGATTTTCAAAATTAATTATTTAAATATGTTTATAGATATTGAAGCTTAGCCTTAAAAGTCAGTAAGATAACAATACTCCATAATACAACGTCTTGGTTTTTTTTTATCTAACGCATGCATCATTTAAGATATAATAAATGCTGAACAAATTCTTGCAGTTCGTGGATTGTGCTGCATGAACATGTCTGTTAAGATTGTTTTTGAAAATACTACAAGCTTAATGAAGTCCCACGTGTCAATTGATTTGTGATAACGTTTTGATTATGCATCAGTTTAATACACACATTCTTTAGAATTTAAACTCTTTAAACCAAGTACGATATATACATTCTTATGAATATAAACTCTTTACACCGAACACATTGTATCAGTACTAGACACACATTCTTTAGAATGTAAACTTCACACCAAATACGTCACTTCCGTTCTATACATACATTCTTAGGAATGTAAACACTTTACACCAACTACATTTCATCAGTACTTTTTTCTGCTGTCTGTCATTAATGTCTCTTGTTTATTGTAAAGCATCAAACCAGGCAGTTTTGTTTCCTTGTTTGAAATGAATTCAATTTTGAAATAGTGGGGTCTTTTATAGCTTACAATGAGTTGTGTATTTAGGTCACTGTTAAATACTTTAAAGAAACCTCGTTCATCAAATCATTGTCTGTTGGTTTCTGTTGTCTAATGAGTTCTTATACAACATACTCATTTAACATGTGTTAACAATTCCCGTAGTTTAACCTTATAAAAAGATACCTGTCAACAAGTGCAGAAAACAATGGATTACACGGAAACGTATGACATGAATACAAACGCATCGAATGATGTAAACAAAATATATCTAACGTATAAAAAGAAGATGTGGTATTATTGCCAAAGAGACAACTATCCACAAAAGACCACAATAACGCAGACATTAACAACTTTAGATCACCGAACGGCCTTCAACAATGAGCAAAGCCCATACCGCATAGTCAGCTATAAAAGGCCCCGATAAGAGAATGTAAAACAAGCCAAACGAGAAAACTAATGGCCTTATTTATGTAAAACAAAATGAACGAAAAACAAATATGTAACACATAATCATACGACAACTACTGAATTTACAGGCTCATGACTTAGGACAGGCACATACATAATAATGTGGCGGGGTTAAACATGTAAGCGGGATCCCAACCCTCTCCTAACCTGGGACAGTGATATAACAGTACAACATAAGAACGAACTATAAAAATCAGTTGAAAAAGGCTTAACTCATCAGATGGACAAAAATATAAGTAGACGTGGGCGGGTACTTATAAATCCCGACACAAAAAGACATAATGAACAGATCTGAGAGTACTCGCAGTTATCTGACAGCTAGTGTATACTATGGATTCATATATTTTCGTGGGTACCATTTTATGTTGATTCCATTTATGTTGATTTTGAAAAGTTGCATAATCATTATTATTTAATTTCATTGTTTTGGCAATGTAGACTACATACATTCCTTTAAAAAAAAACTGTATTTTTTTTTTTTACATATTCAAGTTCGAGGTCCCCCCTGTACCCCAAAATCCACGAAAAGTATCCAACGAATATTACAGCAGACTCCAAGGGGTGTGTAGGTAAATTCAATATCTTTGCTTAGCATGCTTGCTAGCTGAACCGCGAAGTCATTATTAGGAAAGGTAAATTATCCTTTTTTCGAACTAGTCTATTCCTAAAGACAGATACATTTGTAGATTGGTTCTTTGCTTAGCATGCTTGCTAGCTGAACCGCGAAGTCATTATTAGGAAAGGTAAATTATCCTTTTTTCGAACTAGTCTAGTCCTAAAGACAGATACATTTGTAGATTGGTTATCTGTCGGACTAGTCTATTCTTAAAGGAGGAGCGTTTACCTTACATAATAGCGACTTTACGGTTCAGCTAGCAAGCAAGCTAACCAAAGATATTACTATCCCTTACACAGTTACTGGAATCGGCTGTAATAACTCCAGAGTATTCGCCAACTACTTAATGTTAAAAATCTCAACCAAAGGATTCCAATTTTAACAACAGTACATTAGAAAACAAATAAAACGCAAACATGAATAGTTATTACTAAAGTAATGTTCCAGAAAAGAAAACCACTGATTAACAAGATTATTCAGACTTTTATGACTATAAAACTATTGGTAAAGACATGAGGCAATAATCAGACAAACCAGCCTTATATATGATGTATAAAACAAGTAAGGAATTCACCAAGAGAAGCCATATCAGTTTCTTATATTTATTTTCACAAATTTTGAATTACTTTGTACAAACGACACAAAAAACATCTGCAGAATTTGTATACGGAGGACATCTTAAACTGCCACAGCTGGTACGTAGAGGATAAAACAAAGCGCCATTTTCACTTCCACTACTATTGTCTAATGTTTCTGCTTTTCTGTCCACACATGCGAAATCTTTCTTAGTATGAGTATAATGGTCACTCATCAGATAACCGTTATATTCTGAATTCCATCCCTTATAACAAGACTTTCGACCTACAAAAGTAATCATTTAAATAATAATTTGTAAATAGAAAAAAATGTTTTAAGTTAGGAGCTTCTGGTTTTTAATTTGTTTAGATTAAATCTATGCTTATGAACATTTAACAACTTAAAACCACAATGTGTATGTATCTATGTGTGTGTGTGTGAATAAGCACGACTATAAAATGTATGGGCAGTTATTATCTAAAACTGTTCATTGGCTTCTTGTTTTTGTTGTAAATTGGTAGACCAAATAGTTTATAAAAAGTATAACTTAAAAATATAATAATCTACGTCATATAAAGAACATTGTAGCATTTAATGATGAAAATAATTTTATTGTAATCATTTCGCTGTTTGTTATAACATTATAACTGTGTTAAGCTTATGGGGAAAATATTAAATCAAAATGATTCAAGCTGTACATTCAAAGGAAGAAGAAAAATTCTTAAGAATGGTTTTAAAAGTATGTATATATCATGCATATATCTCACTTATTAAATAGAATAACCGTATTATATCAGCTTTTCTTTGGTGACCTTTGGTTACGAGCATTCCGGATACGGTATAGATGAAGTTGTTCTGAAAAGCTCTCAATAAAGTTCATTGTTTGGTTTGTGTATCAGACAAACCTGATTGGTATTTGCAAATAATTCTTAAATAAATTCAACTGTACACATCTCGTTGAATAACATACCTGGGATCATTATGACAATTGATCTTCGTTTTTGGTAACATACAGCACATGGGACTTCCTTGTTGTACATATTAGCAGACCACCCGGACGGCTTGTGGCCTGAAGAAACTTCATATTCACTTCCGTATATCTGGGGATTACCATATGGTTGATGTTCGCCATTCTCGGGATCATTTGGTAGACATAAATAATTCACACCACCTCCGCCATGTGTATATTGATTTCCACCAACTTGTCCTGAAAAGCATAACATAAATCTAAAAAATAATAAAGAACAATGTTGATAAAATCCAATAAAACAACTACGTGAAAGCCCACTACACACACTACTGTTTTTGGTTGTTCCGTTTTACCCCATAGGATAATATTAGTAATATTATAAAATTCAATATTGTTTTTGTAATTTATATCGCATATTTCATCTATGTTTGTTCTGTTAATATATCTTTCTTGCATTCTGAGGTGCACAAGACGCTTCAAAATTTTCGGTGTTTTTTTCTTTACGAAAACACATATGACGTCACCTTGTTTCGTTGTTATGCATAGACGATCAAAGCATTTCGCGTTATTTTCGTTTGATGAAATTTTACCACTAAATATATTAATCGAAATAGACTGATTTGTTTGTTGTTTTGCTTTTGTATTGTATTGTATATTGTATCTGAATAAAATTGAGAACGGAAATGGGGAATGTGTCAAAGAGACAACAAACCGACCAAATAAAAAAAACAACAGCAGAAGGTCACCAACAGGTCTTCAATGTAGCGAGATATTCCCGCACCCAGAGGCGCCCTTCAGCTGGCCCCTAAACAAATATATACTAGTTCAGTGATAATGAACGCCATACTAATTTCCAAATTGTACACAAGAAACTAAAATTAAAATAATACAAGACTAACAATAGCCAGAGGCGCCTGACTTGGGACAGGCGCAAAAATGCGGTGGGGTTAAACATATGTGTGAGATCTCAACCCTCCCCCTATACCTCTAACCAATGTAGAAAAGTTAACGCATAACAATACGCACATTTGAATTCAGTTCAAGAGAAGTCCGAGTCTGATGTCAGAAGATGTAACCAAAGAAAATAAACAAAATGACAATAATACATAAATAACAACAGACTACTAGCAGTTAACTGACATGCCAGCTCCAGATTTCAATTCAACTGACTGAAAGATTATGATTTCATCATATAAACATCAGGCACAATCCTTCCCGTTAGGGGTTTAGTATTCTACATCTGAATGTCCGCCTACGTAAACTTAAGACTTTGATGTCAACATTTTAGAATATTTGCTAGTATAACTAAGATGGGCGTAAAGCGGAAAAGCCATGCTCTAAAAGTATATATACTGTGATTAAAATGGTTGACGAAACACGATCGTCATATTACAATTATAAATTTTATACTTGATACCGATACGCTTATATAAAAATACTGTTAAATTACCTGTATACACAATGTCAACTCCTTCTGGACAACCTTTCTTCCCCCATCGAATATAAGTTACTCCTAACGATAAAGATAAAAGACGAATGTAAATTTATAATAAAACAAATCTAAAACAAATATGATTTGACATTTCTATAGGGCGTATCTAAAAGTACATTTGGAAAATATTATTTTAATGTTTAAAGAAAGATAACACTTGTATTATTTGAATCAGAATACAACATAGTACTACAAATTGTATATATTGATGAATGAGTATTTTCATAACTACATTTATATCAAAATTGTTTTTGGGAAAACTGTACATTATGATTTGTTAACACAAATCAGTTAATTATTTTCACTCTTAGTAGTTGTCTTTAAATTATATAAACACTATATAACACGATATATAAAACTTGGCACATTTATAAAAACCTGTGTGGGTCGTTTTTCGTTCCTGCGGACACTCATCTTTCCTTGACGTGATAAGGTAATGTTTCATCATATCTAGCATTGATTGGTCTGATTCCGAAAGTACAGAGTCCCTGCAGTCATGACTAGGGAGAACCAACACAACACTTGCTATCAGCAAAGTCGCATACCGCATACTCATATTGATTCTGCAAATCATATAAAATCCAGATCATACGTTTTACATTCATTTACTTCTTGATTAATTATCAATCAAGATTCTTGAAAAGTAAGATAGCTGGCGTTCCTTAAAGAATTTTTTGTTGTTTGTTAAATTATCTTTGTTTGATAAAAGGTGGTCAATGGTAAGTTCATACAAATATCGAAAGCAAATATGTATAAGCATTTCGTTAGTCGTCTTTCTTTCTTGTTATTCGACGAATTATACGTAAGGATAACGCAACTCTTGTGTACCTTGTATGATTTATAATCATTGTTATTGATGTTTATAATCATTTTTAATTTGAATAAATGAAAATGAAAACATTGCAACTTACCTTTCCTTAATTTCCTTCCAAAAATTAAAAGGCTAATGATTAAAAGACTTGTCTAGCTGGTGTTTAATTTATACGTATAGGAAAAGAATCTGATAATGAGGTAGATGCGTGACAATATATTAACTGTTCCATGAACGCAAGGAGTTACATTACAAATAAATGTATTTGAATACTTGTGACAGAACAACAACCGTTATCCATAAACTTTACATTCGTGTAAATACTAGTAGGTGGTGTCCTTTAAATAAAATATGTTACCAATTACCAATTTTGTAGTAATGTTGAACATGGTGATGGCATCATTTTATCGAATCCTCTTCTTTAACTGAAAGTAATTCCTATTTTAATAAAGTCGCAAACTCGACGTTGACAGTTCAACTTCAACATGTACGACAAGGGGGATTTCTGCTTTAAAATTTCGAAATTAGCGCTTTTCATCTGTAGTGAAGTAACACGTCGTACCTGTATGCATATGGATGCTATATCTCCCTGTTTATATGCTATGTATAACGTATTTTCTATGTCATGATTCACTTGTTACAGGGTTGCCACTTGTAATGGAACGTTGATCAGTAGCTATATCCTCACTCGAAGTCAAATTGAAGTCATTCATTCACAAATTATGCAGCCACCATCAAGATACAGATAACAATGAATGTGTTGTTAATCATCACTTACGCCCCCTTGGCTTGGATTATGACATCAACAAATTTGACTTAGCACCGATCATGTATTTGTCAGGAGCAAGACGACATTAGCCGCTAATTGATACGCGCATGTACTAGGAGAAGCACGTCCGATCATCAGTTAAAATGAAATATAGTATTACTTCAAAACATCCTGTAACATTATATAGCTCAATTTAGTTTTGTAAGAATTTTGTTTTCGGAATTTGAAAACGGTATAGACATATATAGATACTTTAAATGCAGATAGCTGTTCGTACTTATTCAAAATACGACATAAAAATAGATTAACTACTTTGTTTTTCTTGTGTTGTTACGTAAATATGCGAGGGATGGGAAAGGTCTTTCCAACTTTCACATCCTCGAACCTTTTATAGCCTATAATGTGGTTTTATTTTGGCAATAACTGAATGCAGTCTGCTGAGCTTAAATGGCTTACAACAACAACTCTCGTCTCTAATGGTTTGGTTGATTGACATGTTTGTCGGAAAATATTTAAAATAAAGACACCTAAATATATGTACTTATGTTAAAAACTGTTTGAATGGGGAAAAAAATTTAAAAAGATAGTACATCCAAGTAACTTTAGAAGATATATATGTAGGACTCTAAAGTGCGATGGGGACGCTAAAGTGCGATGGTCACGCTAAAGTGCGATGGTATACGCCATAGAGCAATGCCGCGACACGCTAAAGTGCGTTTTTTACCTGAATGCGTGTTTGTTCGCAAAAGTGTGAACGTTTGCATTATGACGTTTTAAGCCATTTGAACATACAAACATTGACATGCCGGTAAACGAGAATATTTGTGACTCCCGATGAAGGCTTTTTACTTGACAAAACAAGAGATACAAATGAAACATTTTTAGTAGGTGATATAGAAAACTGTATGCGGAGGATTTTTTCCCAATAAAATCACCCACAGTACAAATCCTTCGAAATCGCTGTGTCGGCGCGGACAAATTTTTTTTTCTGTCAGGATAGTGGATAAAAGGTTAAACATCAACATAGAAAACTGACGACAGTAAGAGGAAGGTTCAAACCGTAAAAGAGAGAGAAAAAGTCAAAATACACCAAGTGTCAAAGTATTTCAATTCGTCCAAATTTAATTTAAAAACTCCTTCTATGTTTTTAATCAAACTTACTTAAAACAAAGCTACTTTTTAACTTTCTAATTGAGTTTTATAGCCTGAATATTTTGGTACAATATGTTGTGTCATGTCTGTGAAAGAGATGGATATTCGTCAACAAGATAGTGGCATACCAAGCAAGACTGGAAGCTATAATTTATCGTATGGCTAACCGAGCAAATAAATAGTAGTTTTATGACTAAAGGTTATCAGAACGACCATTGCAAAACAATTAATACGAGAAAAATAACGGCCTGATGTATACAGAAAAAAAATCATTAAAAAACAATTAAGAAAATGTCAATGAAACAGTTATTCACCAAACACAAAATGGTGCTGATGTGCGCACTTAATAACTTATGACCCAAGGCGTGAAGTATCGGCTCTAGTCGAATAGCTAGTTATATAAACCACTCACTAACTCGTGTACAACAATTCAAAAGAGAAAAACAACGGCATAATTTATAACCAATATACAAAAACTAAAATAATATTAACACAGCAAACAACAAAAGACATTCCCGTTACACTATCGCACTTTGGGGTGAAAACCAACGTCCTTTAGCGTGAAATATATACCATCGCACTTTAGTGTGGCATACCATCGCACTTTAGCGTGTCATCTGATCGATCGCATTAAAAAAACCAGCGCTATTTAGCGTCTGACACCATCGCACTTTAGCGTAGACCATCGTACTTTAGAGTGACCATCGTACTTTAGAGTACCATCGCACTTTAGAGTCCTACATATATATAGTTATCAAAGGTACAAGGATTATAGTTTCGTACGCCAGACGCGCGTTTCGTCTACATAAGACGCATCAGTGACGCTCATATCAAAATATTTATAAGCAAAACAAGTACAAAGTGGAAAAGCATTGAGGATCCTTTATTCCAAAAAGTTGCGCCATAACGGCTAAGGTAATCTATGCCTGGGATAAGAAAATCCTTAGTTTTTCGAAAAATTCAGAGTTTTGTAAACAGGAAATTTATAAAAATGACCACATTATTGATATTCATGTCAACACCGAAGTGTTGACTTCTTGGCTGTTGATACCCTCGGGAACGAAACATCCACCAGCGGTGGCATCGACCCAGTGGTGTTAATAGTTATCAAAGGTACCTGGATTATAATTTAGTACGCCATACGCGGGGTTTGTCTACATAAGACTCATCAGTGACGCCTATATCAAAATATTTATAAAGCCAAACAACCACAAAGTTGAAGAGCATTGAGGATAAAAAATTCCAAAAAATTGTGCCAAAGTCGGCTAAGGTAATCTATGCCTGGGATAACAAAATCCTGAGTTTTTCGAAAAATCCAAATTTTTGTACACAGGAAATTTATAGAAATGACCACATTATTGATATTCATGTATGTGTGTAATGGTATAGTACAATTCTTTATAAACTAGAAAACGTTACACTGAGTATTGGTTGACCAACGAGCAATAGCAAGATACTGTGTTATAATTTACCTTAAATGTTTCTCAATCTCTTTCATTAAAAATATTTTTCTAAACATTTGAGTTATTACCTTCCTACATTGTATAATGTTTGATTATTGTTTTTCAAAATATCTCTTGTCATCGTCCGGTGCTATGAAGGGGAAATCTAGATACTATTATCACAGTATAACTTGTTCAATCCTTAATATACGAAAGAGCAAATGATCGTATGTCGGAAAATCATTTGGGAGATCGGTTGTCACTATGGTGTGTTTATTTAACTCTTGCAACTTCAAATACAAAATTAACCTTCCATAATCAAATGTAAATCGATTTAACCAAACCGAACTAGTATACTAGTAGTTGTCATAATGATGGAGAGAGTCTTTGCAAAGCTCTAATGACTGCCTTGCATTTAATGAAAACCATTTGAAAAGGTTGCTTTATAGGTTTTTTTCTTATATTAGATCAAAGGTCTTATCGAACTAAGTAACACATATAAATTGTTTTAAGTCATTGCTGTATTTTAATGATGTTTGAATGTAGCTCATTTTTAGCATCAACAAAGGCTTACTTAATACGGTTGGAATTTGATGTGAGAGGTTTAGCTAGCTTTTAAAACCAGATTTTATCCAACATTTTCCAAATAAGAAAATGACGTACCAAGTCAGATATATGACAGTTGGTATCCATTCGTTTGTTGTTTTGAGGATTTTAAATTTCCATTAGATTAGGGACAATCCTTTTTTTAAATTATATTGTAATTTCTTTTATTTGTGACTTTACTTTTTACAAATATTTGTAAGGGTCCTAACATAATCATAATAATATTAGGTAGCAAATTGTGATATTTTCGTTTAGTTGTTTATGTAGGAAAGTTTCTACTACTACCGCATAGTTATGTTGTGGCAAAGATACTTGTTGATTTATACAATTGAGAATGGAAACACTCCAGGTTTCCATGGAAATATATGTTTGCATGATTATCGAATTTGTACATGATATTATCATCTTAACTTTGAAACTTATTTAAGAATATGATTCATTTGTTACACATTAAAGTACGACAATCTTGATTTTAAGACTTGTGTCTACATGATATACATATATCAGTTCTAAGGAGATATGATAGTGTTATCCACTCCATTAAATAAGATACAATATAAAATAAAATTTCACACTTCATAACCATATCTGAAACATTTTAAAAGAACGTACTAATGCTCATTAGAATCGTCAATCTCTTTATTCAAAGGTATAACGTCATATATTTGAGTTGACGGTTTAATTTGGAAAATTTGGAGGCCATACCAAATCTATTATCAACAAGAATTCAATAAGACGATAATACGAATTTCGACCAAATAATGCTTATTAGTGCTTAAAATATAAAAAAAACAACCTCGATTCTAATATTTACAAATTGTAAACATTTCAAATCAACGAAACATAAATGCTGGGATCGCAGCACTGTCAGGTACAAACAGACTTCCAGGTATATACCTGACAAAAACAAAAACACGGTACTTCCAAGAATTTGTTTACCAGAAAATACTAATTCATAAGTGTGGAGAAAAAAGCAGAAAAAAGAAAAGAAAAGATGAATTGAAAACGTCTTCGGTACATAAAAAAATTGACTGGAGAACACAACAAACTTCTTATCCGTGATTACAAATACTGGATCTTAAATTATATGCACCAATTAAAGATCCAAGTAACTGTAGAATGCATTTGGTCCGAACTGAATGTTGCGATTACTACCTGAATAAGTTTTGCCAATTCTTAACAAATCATTTTGTAAGCAATAACTTAATATCAACAAATAAGAACATTCCATAATTAACTAATAAAAAAAATTAAAACAATCTAAGCAAAGGGTGTGTTACAGAACAAACATGGACGCTGCAATCATTAAAAATAACAAAAGAAAACTAAACTGCTAGAAAATGCAAAAGCTCGAATATATCAAACGAAAGTATAACCTCATTTACGTATGATCAAATATAACATATAATTTATATCGACACGGAAGAATGTTCCCACCGTAAAGTGATCTCTAGCCTACATTATTTACCAAATAAAATCAAAGTTTTAACAATATAATCAAAAATTCAAATGAGTATGTAAAAATGGAAACTAGAAAGCAGACCTATTCAACCATACGAAATGGAATATGATTTCAAATCAGACAACTCTTCACCACGTAGAATTTAGCGAGTACATGTCAACATAAGACCCCAATCGGCATTAACACAACGAATATATTTTCAGTTTTAATCAAGATTCCAATCTTGAAAGATTTGAAAGATCATAAGATCATATAACAACAACAAAAAAAGCAGTAGAGCAAACCTTGAGATAATTCAATTTGAGTCATGTTCCAGGATTTTAAGTTATTTTATATGGATATCTATACTGAACAATACGTAACAATTGCGTTAATATATATTGGAGTTCAGACATATTTAATACAAATTTTGTTTTTATTTTTGTTTTTGGCTACATGAGTAAAGATTCACTTCACTTGTAGATGCAAAAAAACAGTGTTGAATCGCTTATTGCAGATGCATGAATATATATCTTCATGATTGATACATATCTATTCTTAAACACCCCTTTACAGTTATTAAGAACATTAACTGTAATTTAGTTTATTATTTATTATTATTTATTTCACTTGACTGGGCGGGATTTAACCGGTTCATTTATTTAAGACCAGTCCATATATACACAGTCAGGTGTTTTGAGATAAACATATCAACGCAGTGTCCAGTTATTCGCCCAATATCATGAATTCAGCTTTTTTGTTAATTCGTTTGGTGACATTGATAGGTGATTAAAATTCAAAAATATTTGTAACGACAATCATCCTCATCACACACATCTTCAAATGGACTATCATTATCAAAATTAAACGTATGCTCTAGCCGATCAGTTGAAATAACATTGGTAATAGCTAATTGACACTCGTAACGACTTTTACAACCGACACGAGTATTTTAAACATTTTGTATGATAAGCATAGAAAATTAAGTGCAAGAAACATAATACTTTTTCCCGTCAAACAGGCTCAGTTGTTTTCGAACATTGCATTTGTTAATCCAATCTCCAATAGGAAAGGCAGTCCACATTCATATCGTAGCCATCATTCTTATTGAGTTCCAGGATTAAATTCAAAATGGAAAATGGAAAAGTGTAAAAGAGACAACAACCCGACGAAAGACCAGAAACCACTCAAACGCCACCGATGGTTCTTCAACACAGCGGGGGCAATCCCCCACCGGTACTTAGGGTTCGGTTAAACAAAAATCAAAAACTATTTATCATCACTTAAAAAAGTGACCATGCAGGTGTTTTATGTTGATACTCTGTTTTTTTTAATAAGGATAAATGAATAAGAAATAGTGCATTTGGGCTTGAATAAATACTTATTTTACCTTAAAACTATGTTAGCCCTTTATGCCACATATTTTACGAGCGACAGCAAAGGATAACATATCGGCTTAAAGGACAAACCTGTGGTAGAATCAGTATATCTTCAAGCCCCCATGAAATATTTCTATTCCAGTAGGACAATAAACTGTTATTTAGGGTCGAAGGTAAAGGCAAATACTTGCTGTTTCCGTAAATAAGCCCAGAAAATTACATTACGTCAGACGTAGGTGTGGCCAACTCAAGACTAACCAGTGACGCTCAGATGAAAAAAGTTTAAAAGCCAAAACAAGTACAAAAATGAAGAGCACTGCGGATCAAATGTTCCGAAAAATTGTAGGCAATACGGCTAGGGTTTTAATCTTGGGATAAGAATATCCTTATTATTCAGAATAATTCATACTTTTGCAAACAGTAAATTTTATTATACCGAAGTGGTGACTAACTACAGAATATAAACGGATACGTTACATAATAAAACCTAAATACAAGCCGGACAAATACACAGCCGAATTTGCCGAAGCCATTTCAACGCAAAAAGTGATTTCACATATCATATTGTAGAGTAGTTTGTATTAATGATAAATAGTACTGACATCTATCAGTATAGGTTAAATTCTCGAATAAGGCTTTTTAAATGAAAAGCAAACAGAAATTTCGTATATTTATTTATTATACAATCACTTTGTACAAACGACACAAAGAACATCTGCTTCATTGGTATATGGAGGGCATCTTAAATTACTACATTTGGTTCGTAAAGGATAAAACAAAGCTCCACTTTCCTCTCCATTCTTATTGTCCAATGGTTCTGCATTCTTGTCTACACATGCGTAGTCTCTTTTGTAATGTCCTTTATGACCACTCATCAGATAACCATTGTATTCTGAGTTCCATCCCTTAAAGCAAGTCTTCCGACCTTAATTATGATTGAACATATTATGAAAAACTGGAAATTGTAGATCCGGTGAGAGTAAAATGCATTTTAAGTTTATGACTTTAGGGATTTATGTTTTTTATTGCGTCTTATTTGTTAGACAATTTAACCAAATGCTATCATTATTTGATATGTGTATGATATGTAACAAATAATTGAAGCATGTGAAGTAATATAAATTCTTAAACTATTCACTTGCTTTCTTTTTTTAGTTTTGTTGCAATTGTACACTATACATTTTTCTACATCTATAATGAACGTTTTAATATGTTTTCCAGCGAAGTTGTTAACAATGTCTGATTGCCATTATTTTGGTGAATTTGTAGAAAAAACTTTACTTGAAGCATACTTCAAAGGCATAGTCTATAAATATATTTACATTATGTTATATCAATGTAGATATGATAAACAGCTTTAATTTCGAAATAAAATAAATAGTTATTGCTGTTTTGTGAAGGCACTATCCGTGTTTGTTTTCACGACACTGATTTGTAGTTCAGATAACATTCAAGGCAGTCTACAAAAGTTGTAATGACATTTCTGGTTTGATTTCAGCAGTACAAATTAAATTGCATTAACAAATATTAAATAAGTCCTAAACATTTTGAATCTTGATCATCGTAATAATTCATATACCTGGTATCATCAAAACAGCTGATTTTTGTTTTTGGTAACACACAGAACAAGGCACCTCCTTATTGTCCATACTCTCTGACCATCCTGATGGCTTCATTGTTGAAGTAAGTTGGTATTCACCTCCATGTATCTGGTCATTGTCGAATGATTGATGTTGTCCATTCTCTGGATCATTAGGGAGACATAAATAGTTAACACCACCTCCTCTATATGAATAGTAAGTTCCACCGACTTGACCTGAACAAGAAAAAATGTGTTTAAACATTATTACACATAATCTACAGAGTTTTAATTAACAACGATATGGTATCATTTAAATGAGATTACTATCCATCAACGATATGATGATCTAATCAATGAAAAGTGTTCATATATATAAACTTACATTTAGTCGTATTAATTTTCTTTATAAATTTGTTAAAAAGTATATCTATCCGTGTACATGAATGAGCGAACGAACAAATCGATAGTTCCACTGATAATAATTCATTAACAAAATTACTGTAAGGAAAATGAAGAAAATAAAGTTGTTTAATTTTACTTAAAAGTTCAGGGTTGCTATACTTGACAAAGTTAGCTTATACTATTATTTAAGATACCTGTATATACTAGATCAACTCCTTTTGGACAACTTTTCCTTCCCCATCGTATATAGGTCACTCCTAAAGATAAATACAAAAGAAACGGTAAAAGTATTTCTTTTGGTATTTTGCCAGTTTGAATGGAGTTATCGAAATTTAAAATTAGGATTATAAAAAAGAGAGACAAAATATACCACAGGCATAACACTCACAAATCAAAAACAAACTGACAAACAATAATACACATGGCACTACATATTTGTCAACCAGTCAAATAGACACCATAGTTATAAATTCCACATATATGTACATGACATATACATTCTTTATCATCACAATTGTTTGAAACATAATGCACGTCGATTTTTGTAACTCAAAGCATGTTTATTTAAAAACAAATCGATATAGTTAACTTGTCATTTCATTATTTATATTTGTAAGTTGTCGTCCACTCAATTGATAGCATTAAACAGATACATTTCAAAAGATGGTGTGGTATGATTGCCAATGAGACAACTCTCCGCAATAGACCGAAATTCTACAATTTAAATCAATACAAACCTGTATTGAGTGTTTTGTTTTTCGTTGAACATTCGCCCTTTCTTAACGTATGTAAGTAATGTTTCATCATATCTACCAGCGACTGATCTGAGTCTGAGAGGTCATAGTACTTACATTCATGACTGTACACAACCAGAATAACAGTTGCTAGCACAATTGTCAAATTAGCAAAATACATATTGATTCTGCCTATAATATAAATATAGAATGGTTTAAAATCTTGCATCATTCTCTGTATAGAAAATCATGATTTGTTTAGTTGAGAGTAGCAAAAGTGTAATGTTTATTTACAATAAATAGGTGTATTTGGTGAAATTCGAGATTTGAAATATTGGCTTTTTGAAAACGAAAGTTTGACGAACTATTGCTTTTGTTTTAGAATAAAAAAAATCTCCTGTTTTAACACAATAAAGATATCTGACAAAACACAACCGTTACGACAGAACAGTCAAGTATTTGCTTGTTTAATATTATCATTTAAAAAATATTGATCAATTATTAACTTTTGTAAATAATTTGAATGGGAAAATCAACATACGTATGTATTTTCGCCTGATTCCTTCTTGTGATTTACTAAAGATTGTTGTGTAAATCGGTGCTATTTCTGCATTTTACACCGTATGGTTTGGTATCGTTTCTGAGATCTAATTTAGAAAGTAGATATTTCTGGCCTCTTTAAACTAAAGATACTATTACAGATTTAACATACCTTTCCTTCTAGTCCGTTTTGAAATGGCCGAACAATACATCCAGCTATCTAACAACGCGGTTTTTATAGAAACATCGGTATCTTTTGCAAACGAATGATGAGTTATTTGCGTGACCAGATATTGATTTATTTATACATACATGTAATATGTATATAAAAGATTCAGTATAAAAACAAGAATATCGGGATGATTGAGACAATGTTTCGCCAGAGAACAAATGACATAGAAGTTAAAATATATTGGTCACGTTACGGCTTTCAATACAGAGCAAAACATATACCGCATGGTAACCTATACATTACTCAGAAGTGCTCAGTTCCAACGAGAAAATTTATATTGTCATGGCGTTGTCAGTTTTTTTTTTAGATTTATGAGTTTGACTGTGCCTTTGGTATCTTTCGTCCCTCTTTTACAGCATAACTTATGCCAAAACCAACGACCGAAAAAACAATTATGATAAACAGTAACAAAAAATAAACATTGAAATATATACAGATTCCTGTCCTGGGACAGTAACATACCTGTACAGAATTGGCGGGATAAAGCATGTTTCGGTGTCGCCCTGGAACAGTGGTGTAACATATGACAAACAATAGAAACTAGTTAAAAAAGACATAACTAATCAGATTGATACAAGCAAAAAATCAAGCAACAAAAACGCAGAACAGACGTAACACGGTATATATTATCATCACACCAAAAATAAGCCACTTACTCTAGATCTGAGAGTGTGAAGGTATAATACCACAATTGCTGATCCCGTATTAGTCTTTGATCAATTTACACTTTGCAAACTATGCAGAATATAGTTTTCTTTCAAATAAAACAAATTATGACATAAGTAAATTGTTTCCAGTCCAGTGCTATTGACACAATTTCACATTACATTTCATTGCGTATAAAAATACATCACTGGAAGTTAACCAACTCAAATGTACACCTCTTTTGTAACTGTATACAAGCTTTAGTAACCATGTAACCTCAAGAAATCCCAAATAAAAAAGTAATAGTATTTGAAATATCAAAGATATATGTTTATGACCAAGAAAAGTTTTACTGCAATGAAATGTAGGAATAATTACATATGTACCTACAACTGTCAATTTTGAGGAAATATTTTTTTCGATGGTTTCGTGTGTACCTTTTTGTTTACATCGTTGACATCGTTTACATCTTAGTGTTAACAATATCGAGTCAACACAGTTTTTATATTATATATCGAGTCTATACATTGTGTTTACATTGTCCTTATCGTATTCATCGTGATGTTGACAACATCGGGTCGACATTGTGCACATCGTAATCACAATACGAATGGTGTGTACCAAGTCTATACTTATGTGTTACAATCATTTACATCTTATACATCGTGATGTTGACAATACCGTTTCCACATTGTGTTTAGTTGTATACAGATAAAATTTAGAATAGAAATGGGGAATGTGTCAAAGAGACAACAAGCCGACCAAATAAAAAAAACAACAGCAGAAGGTCTCAAACAGGTCTTCAATGTAGCGAGAGTCTATTCCTCTCTGTTCACATCGTCTACATCGTTTACATACTGATGTTGACATATCAAATTTACATCGTTCACATCGTTGACATTAGATTTAAGTTGTGTAACAAGTCTTTACCTTTGTGTTTACATCGTTCACATCGTATACATCGTGATGTTGATAACATCGTGTTTCTGTTGCATATGATGTCAATACTTCCCTGCTGACATAGTTCAGAACGCCCATTAAAGGCTCTGGGATGATGACTGTACCATTACGTATAATGGTATACTTTTATAAAATGTGACTTTTACCTGTTTCATTGGCACTCATACCTTGTCTTTCTATATCTATAAACCCGTAAATGTCACATTGTATATCCTGTTTGAAATCAGAACTACACATATATAAGTTACTATCCCTGTCTCTTAATTATTTAACCAATACCTGACATTTATTAAAATTCATCACCAAGTATATTTAATCAGTACATTATTATTATCTCTAATAGTTTGTGTAATTCTTTCAAATACAGGTTTTCCATCTTTTCATCTTTATCTTAAAAAAAGAACTTGATATTTTCCAATTACAAAAAATAAGAATGATCCTGGTACTTTTGATAACTATTTCGTACCACAAGCCCAGTAGTCAACACATCATGCATATCAATAATGTGGTCATTTTTATAATTTCCTGTTTACAAAACGTTGAATTGTTCGACCAACTAATGATTTTCTTATCTCAGGCATAGATTACCTTAGCTGTATTTGGCACAACATTTTGGAATTTTAGATACTCAAGGCTCTTCAACGTTGTACTTGTTTGGCTTTAATAAATATTTTAATATGAGCGTCACTGATGACGCGCGTACTAAGTTATAATCCTGGTACCTTTGGTAACAATTTACACCACTGGGTCGATGCCACTGCTGGCGGACGTTTTGTCCCCGAGGGTATTACCATCCCAGTAGTCAACACTTCGGTGTTGACATGAATATCAACAACGTGGTTATTTTTATAAATTTCCTGTTTACAAAACGACGATTTTTCGAAAAACTTAGGACTTTCTCATCCCAGGCATAGATTACCTTAACCGTCTTTGGCACAACCTTTTGGAATTTTAGAACCTCCATGCTCGTCAACTTTGTACTAGTTTGGATTTATACATATTTTGGTATGAGCGTCACTGATAAATCTTATGAAGACGATACGCGCGTCCGGCGTACTAAATTATATAATCCTGGTACCTTTGATAACTATTAACTCATCAGAACGATACAAATACAAATACTGCGCAGAGTGGACGTGGCGAGGTACGTACATGTATAACTTGATATCTATTGTTATCAATAAAATATCGTTAAGAAATTCTAATATGTCAATGTAAACGATGTAAACCTTTCATAATATTTCAAATATAATTAATTATGTTGACACCTTATCGTGCGCACAACAACACGGTAATGATAATACATTGTAAACATCGCGATGGTAACGATTTCAACGATGTAACCAGTATATACGAGTTCTAATAATGTAAAAAATGTTGACAATATATTTTGTTTACATTGTTAACAATATTATTTAAACATTGTGCACTGGACAAGTATTGTAAGCTTCCGATTGCATAAAACCTTTGTTATGTTTGCATGTTGTGTTTGCTGTATATTTTATTTTGCATTTTTCTTCAATGGAGTTCCTTTAGGGGGAAGTAAAAGTTATCTAAACGGAGTTGATAGATAGACATAAGTCAACTTACGTTATCATTGTCTTTTTGCATTGTTTTTTCTGCAACATCATTTTGGAAATAGACTTTTTAACAAATTGACAACACTCCTATGAAAACGTAGCGCCTCGTCTAATTTTTATTTTCTTATTTGTTTTTAATTGATTATTTTGTTGTACAGTACATGCATACATTAGTTATTACATAAGTGAATGACAAGACTTTTATGATATTGCTTTACTGTTGTAATGATGCGAATAAACAAGTAAACACTTTACAAGTCAACGATATACACCACTGTATATGATACATGTCAAGAAGACTTTAGAGTTCATAAAATATATAATAATATTTAAGAATTAATTAAATAACTTCCATAAATCCCCTTACCCCTTTTTCAGTCGACAAGTGACTGTAGAAAGATATCAGTATTTTAATATTTCCAGACGTTTGTAAAAAAAACTCAAAAAAGCTTGGACAGATATCAACAGTCTGTCTAAATTTGAATTTGCCTGTAAAAAAATAAAAATTTAAAACTAAATATTTATCAAAACTCAATAAACAAAAAAGACACTGTCTTTATTAAATTTATATTCTGACTCCAAAAACTAATACCACCAATTAGAAAATTATCTCCAAAACTGTTTTATTTCTGTACATTTAAAACATATGCTCTATAGTTTCTATTTCTTTACCACTGACACGTTTATAAGTTAAGGAAAGTTTATATTTTTCAAGTAGATAATTATATGAGACTATTCTGTGGCATATTTTTGATTGGAAAGCTTGGAGTTTGCTTTCTTTAGTACATGTAAAAGCCAGTAAATTATTTTTTTTCTTCAATTTTGTGTCACTAATTTCTGTATTAAAACTGTCTTTCCACCGTTAATGTTAAACAGGGAAAACATGTCTCTGATCTATAAAAAGTCAATACACAATTTTAGCCAAACAAATGCTGATAGGCATTTTTCTATTCTCATGCTCAAAGACGAGCTGCTCTTAGGTGAGATAAGTTGTATTTTATCCAGCCACGTGGTAAAATAAGCTTAATAGGTAGAATGTCATGAGACAAAACAATCGCCTTTATCATCTACAATATCATTCATGAACTTTATGCCTTTTATGTACCCAAATGTATTCTTTGCTCACATCAAATGCATTTAATGGGAATAAAAATACCCTTTATACATTTCCATGCAATTAACACTTCAATATATATGAAAAATAGAGGTGTTTTTAAATTTAAAAACTCAAATTCGCCTCTGCTCATAAATAAATCTTCAAAATCAAAAAGGGGGAAAAATGCTTTGGCTAGAGGTAGAGGGTTGAGATCTTATACACATGTTTAACCCTGTCGCATCTTTGCGCCTGTCATAAGTCAGGAGCGTCTGACCTTTGTCAGTATTGTATTCTGTTTAATTTTAGTTTCTTGTGTACAATTTGGAGTTAAGTATGGCGTTTATTATCACTGAACTAGTATATATATTTGTTAAGGGGCCAGCAGAAGGACGCCTCCGGGTGCGAGAGTGTTTCCGCTACATTGAAGATCTGTTGGTGACCTTCTGCTGCATGTGGGTCTGTTCCATGCATGTTCAGGAGCCTGCAATTCAGTGGTTGTCGTTCGTTGATGTTTTACATATTTTTTGTTTTTCGTTCATTTTTTTTACATAAACAAGGCCGTTAGTTTTCTAGCTTGAATTGTTTTACATTGTCTTATTGGGGCCTTTTTTAGCTGATTATATGCAGTATGGGCTTTGCTCATTGTTGAAGGCCGTACGGTGACATATAATTGTTAATGTTTGTGTCATTTTGGTCTTTTGTGGATAGTTGTCTCATTGGCAATCATACCACATCTTCTTTTTTATATGGTCGGGTTGTTGTCTCTTTGACACATTCCCCATTTCCATTCTCAATTTTATTTTTATTTGGAAACATATTTTAAGTTGGAGTCATGTTCTGACAGTTATCCGTTTACCTTCATAATACAAAAAGATAACAGCTGTACTTAAAAATTTGGGGCTTTCAGTCCACCCTCGCTAGAACACTTTTGAATAACTTCCGAATTAACTTTCGGAGTACTACCATTCCATAAAAAACTATTAATGTCACGTTGTATTTTAATAACATAAGATCTTGGTACAGGAACCTTCCGTGTTAGATTTATTTCTTCCAATCTATGTTGCTTAGGTTTTTAGAAAAAAAATGACTTTTAACCCTGAAAACTTTTCAGGAATCGTTAGAGGAATCTAATACAAGTGGTATCCGCAGCCAACCGTGAAATTGTTATTTCAGTATCCCCGAATTTTATAAAAGATATCTGATTGTTCTTACGAATACTTATTGACAGCAGTTCAACGGCGTACAAAAAGGAGACAAAGGACAACCTTGTGGAGCACACCTCTCAACTTTGTATGGAATAGAACTAAATCAATTATTAACGACCAAACTCCCCGGCAGTTCCAGCTCCGATCGGTATACAGGTCCGCAAACTACTCTTCACTAATGGAGTTACTGAAAATAGTTCCGGAACGAAAACGATTACTGTTCGGAGTTTGATTAACGACAAGCCTAGATATATTTGGGTATGAAGTTAAAAATACATTTCAGGAACTTGCTACAAAAATTAAAACAAACCGACGATTTTAGAATAAATTGCCATTCTAGTGTATCAAAAGCCTTTTTAAAATCGACTAGTTATATAAGATCTGGATAATTCTTTAATATAATATTAGCAATGAGTCCTAGATTTTCTCCAGTGTATCTACCAGCCACATATTTCGTCTGGTCCGGACCTATGTTTATTTTCATAGGAGTTTGAGTTTCCCATACTAGTCATAAACAAGAGGATAAATTGAAAAAGCGAATTTTACATTCAGATATGTATATTGATGACGTTCTTTCCATTATCAATCCAAACTTTTCTAATTTGGTTTATTTAGAACATCTTCCAGAACTAGATATTTAAGAAAAAACCTATACTTTAACATTCCGTTATTTTCTTTGTTGACACATTTGTTTCCTGTCGAAGTGATTAAGATTATAACACAATGTTGACTGCTGTTTTGTTCTTATTTGTGATTGACATTTTTATCTATAATTTCTGTCTGTTTTTTTCAACCATTGTATTGTAAACAATTTATATCATATTTATACGCTACTGTCATATAATTTAGATGTTTAGCTAGCTATTTCGCCAGAATAAATCGTGTAAACCAAGTAAGGATATAACTGCTGTGTTACCTTCATTAAATATTTTGAGCTTTTGATGTTGCAATTTAAAAAAGGGCTTTCTGTTCTGATTGTTATCAAAGGTACCCGGATTATAAATTTAAATAAAATTAATACGCCAGTCCCGCGTTTCGTCAACATAAGACTCATTAGTCATTTAAGAGCTCCTGTGTGGACCTTCACGTGCAACTTGATGGATAACACGCGCGAGCAGAATTTGCTCATCCTTGCAGAACATATGAAATTCACCAGGTTTTTCGTGGGGTACATGATGTCTCTTTTTTTTCAGGTTTTTTTTTATCCTGTCATTTTTATTTAATGAAAGTGCATGTCACTGTCGTAAAAGATGGGTATAAGATACCAAAGGGACGGTCAAACTCATAAATCGAAAATAACATGCCATGTCGACCAAAGGGGTTTCGGTATAGGTTCGATATATATTTTTCTTTTGACCTTTATCAACACGTCGAAGTCGACAAAACCTTTTTTTCATTATGCATCACATACTCTCCGTGATGACTCTATAAATGCACTTTTGCCATTGATTCAAATACCGTTGATAGTTCGACAAGTTCTTACGAAGTTCTATTCTCTGCAACTTTCAAAACTTATTGCATTGTACTCCTAATCTACTATCACTTCCAGAGATCATCCCGTTTTTTAGTTGGTGTCTGTTGCTTAACCTTAGTTTTTTTGTTATAAATACTGTTTTTCGTTCATAATATGTGGATTTATTTTAATTTGCTATAGTTGTCAGTTTATTTAAAACGTACGAATTTAACTGTTCCTTTAATACATTACGACTTTCTTTTTCAAAATAAGTGATGCAGGTGCTCATTATGAAATGACGATTATATAAGACACACACACATACAACAAACCTTCGACACTTATAATTCTTAAGTCTTATATATTAAAATTAATAAACAATATAGCAATTTTATTTAGGATTAAAATAAATTTTTTTTTTGAACACTTTTTTTGCGTCGTTCATACGGTGAAGCTTGAAATGATCCACTCTTGCAAATTTCAGCTGAGCATTGATCCTGCAAAAATATTAATAAACTGCTCATACATCATTTATGGTTGGCTGCTTCAGAGATAGAGATTTGCTACTTACAAAGAAGCTACAAAACTGGATGATTTTAAGTCATCCCTGCAATAATTTTACATACCGATTGGCTAAGCATTGTACCCTCTTTATTTTTCTAACGAGTTCTTACGGATCGCCAACTCGTTGTTGATCACGAACATCTATAGAAACTCGCAGGAATTTAAATATGACACGCAACATTTTGCAAAATATGTAATTATAAATAAAGGCAACAGTAGTATGCCGATGTTCAAAACTCATAAATCCATGGACAAAAAACAAAATCGGGGTTATAAACTAAAACTGAGGGAAACGCATTAAATATAAGAGGGGAACATCGAAACAACATTAAAAAGTAACACACCCAGAAACGGATTAAGCACTAGACAAAGTCCTATGAGAATAACAAATATAAAACATAAAATCAAACCAAACACATGAATTTGGGATAGATAGGTACCGTGACACGTCTTATAGTAATGGGAATTCTCACTCAAAAATAGGAGAAAACAAACAACACAACGGAAATACAACGTTAAAATGTAGCACACACAAAAACTATAACAATGGCCATATTCCTGACTTGGTACTGGACATTTTTACGGAAAAAATGGTGGGTTGAATCTGTTTTTGTGGCATGCCAAACCTCCCTCTTTTATGGCCATGTGAAATATAACATTAAAATGACAACATAAAATTACAGGACTACAATATAAATAAATAGGAGAACACAATTGACAAAGAAACACTCGAATAATAGCCAACAAAAGGCAACGCGTTTAAAATTTTAATGCGCCAGAAGTTCATTTTGTCCACACAAGACTTACTAGGGACGGCCAGATACAAAAGTTTGCGTAAAATATGTCATTGCAATTGTTTACGGAAAAAGTCGAAAATATCCGTGAGTACCGTATACCGCTTATAAACCATTTGCGAAAACACGTCACAATTTGTAAAATACTTGCAAAAATCCGTAAGAATATTAGTTGAATAGAAATTCACATATTAAATTGATAAAAAACAAATAGAAACTCTTACAAAAAACAAGAACGACACTCAGCACAGAACTGTCAGTATTCGTGGTTACTTAATGGTAATGCAAAGCCAATAACATCTGCTACAAATCATGTAGCTTAGACTAAGAATACGCAATTTGTAGCTTTTCCTGTAGATTTATATTTTTGGCATTTTGGTTTAATTCTCATTGACGGATATCATGTATAACACTTCTATCTTTTGTATCAGTGTACGACAGTTTGGTCTGTTTTCGCTACAAAAGAGGTAAACAAAGTGTCTAATGTCTTTTTCTGTTGTTTGTAAATAAATTATTTGTGTGGCTTTGTATTGATTTCAGATTTGTTTTGTTTTCTACAACGTTATATATATATAGATATATATCCTCTTAAAAGAAAATGAGGTATGATTATAAAGGTGATAGCTTTCCACAAGAGACCAAATAACACAGATATTAACAACTAATGGTCACAGTACGACCTTCTTTTTTGTTTATATTGTTTTAAAAAGTTTTTTTTATATTTCGCAATGACTACTTATACATAGAAAATAAATATATATAATAAGAATAGAATAGGAAAATTCAAATTACATGAATAAATGAACAAAGATATTATATGAATGGTATCTCTAGATAGAACCCTTTGACGTTAATAGGTACATCAACAACTGAATAAAAAAATTGATACAAAGAAAAAAAAGTTCTATTAGAGATTTCCAATAAAATGACATACGTACCTAACTCGACGAACGCACGTAAGGGGACCGGTTGTTGCTAACCATTTATTTTGTTAAATGCGTTACTCAAGTTTTAACTAAGTATTCCTTAACTATGACACCCATTCATAATAAATTTTATCAATATAAAATATTTCTAAGATGATGAAAAACGAAAGAAATCATGATTTGTATATATCACGTGATTATTGAGATTCCCGCCTAAACTTCACTGTCATAAGACCACGTATATGTACGTATCTGTACCTATCATACGATTCATAGGAGTTGTCTTACATGGTTTTGACAATGAAAATGAGTTTAGGTATACTTAAACAAAAACCTCGCCCCATAATTTGGTAAAGGTAAAGACGAAAAAGTACTTTTGAAAAATAGATAATTGATATGAATTTCTGGCCACATCAAATTAACTTCAATTAAATTATAGAAAAATATTATTTTGTTTTAAAAGTCGAGTACACCTTTTACATTCGGGTGTGCTAAACGTTAAATCTTTTAAAAACAATAAAAAGGCAACCTTCTCGCTTCGGAATTTGTTATTTTAATATTTGTATGCTAAATGTCGTCTCGGTAGTTTTTAAAATTCATAATGTGAGAAGAACTAAGATATGGGTCAAGTGAAATGACAAAATGGTGGGTGTGTTTGATTACAAGTTGCTAATTTACTTTTTCTATTATAGTATTTATGTCAATAAAGTCATTCAAAGTTTAATGACAAAATATTTAAAGAGTAAAAAAAAACCAGTTGTGGTTGAATTTTAGTGAAGGCATATTCCAGCAACAATGCGTGTTCAAATAGCAAAACATGCATGCAGTGTATGCTCCCCTCCGTCACTCTTCAATGCAGTAGGACGAAATACGCTGAGTTATGTCGAGTAAAGTCATTTTATTGGAAATCTCTAATAAACGATAAGAAAACTCCTAAAATAAATTAAAAGTAGAAACAAATCAATAATAACCTTCACTGGGTTCTCTCCTACACTACTCCAACAGTACCTAGATACATTATTGTCCCACTTTCCAATTCAAATATGCAATCCTGTAAATCGTTGGCATTCGGAGTACATGTAATGTCGTCTATCCACATTTGTCCATATATAGGGGGATGTTATAATTTTTCGTTACCTCTCCATACCTATATAATGATTGGTTGAACTTGGCTCATGTCGTCGGTCATTTACTGTTTATAAACATGATATATATTTTTTAAAAAACATTATTTTTCTAATTTGCAACTATAATTTACATGACATTTTTAATATATCTTTTACAGGTGATACAATATATCGTTGGCTGAAAACATTTCATGATTGATTCTCCTGAAAAAGCATTTCTGCTTATAATGAAGCTATGTTACTTAGAGTGCTAAATGATGAGGTTGAATTCATCATGTCAACAAATTTACAGACGGTTTCATGAGCTGTTTAACCTGAATTGAATAAATGTTTAACTTGCATGAGCATCGAGCCTGGTATTACACGTGGAGTCAAAACGACTAAACTACGTTCTTTCTCTTTTCATGGCTAATTATGAGTTTTCAATGTCTCTTTGGTATCTTCTGCCTCTTTTTTTATATGTTTTATTGTGAAACGATACAACACTTATGTACCATAAATTATAACTACTTACTACGGGTCCTTGCTTGTTTGAGACAATAACAATCAAAACCAAAGGGTAAACAAAGACTCACAAAACCAAAGGACATTTACATCAACAGTTATGAATAATAATTAAAAATCAACACGAACTCTACTAAAAACTGGGAATGAAATCAGGTGCTCCGGAAGGGTAAGCATGTCCTGGCATTTTAAGGTATAGCATCAAGCTTGTGCAATCCTCGATAGATACACCAAACATTCATCCTAATATTTTGCCCGCGTCAGACGGCTTAATTGTACGGTTATGTGGCATCAGTATAACAATGATTTCATTGTTATACTCACGTATATCCCATCATTCTACAAAACACGTCTGCTTCCGAATTACCAATCGAAGTGTCTGCCAAAGGTACCCAAACATTGTTATGAAAAAGTTCTACTCGTTGTTAGTTTTCTTTATTCGTCCCTACTAGTCGTACACGCACTGGATTTGGGATTTGTACCTCAGTGAGAAATTCAGTTCAAGAGAAGTCTGAGTCTGATGTCAGAAGATGTAACCAAAGAAAATAAACAAAATGACAATAATACATAGATAACAACAGACTTCTAGCAGTTAACTGACATGCCAGCTCCAGACTTCAATAAAACTGACTGAAAGATTATGATGTCATCATATGAACAGCAGGCACAATCCGTCCCGTTAGGGGTTTAGTATCATACCATCATAACATATATGAGAAGAACATAACCCGTGTCATGCCAACAACTGTTTGAATAAATGTGTTTAGTTCCGATGCAAAGACCCTATAAGTGAATCAAAATTAACGCCAACATATGCAATCTGATTGTTGCCTATACGCTTTCTTATTTCCGTATCGGTCCAACATCGTATAGCCAATGCCATAGAAATTCCAACGTCACATCCACATGATGTTGCTTCACATCGTTCTCCCCAGTCCGTATGCTTACATTCATCAAAATGCATTGCGTTCTCGGGGCACGAGACGTTCTGTATATACTCTCCTGTCATGTCCAATGAACTATTTGAGAGGTAAATATATTGTTTCCTATAACTCATACCACCAAATCTAGAGAAGATAAAACGAATTGTTTAAATTTTTTTGACGGCTATTGGCACAAATCACATATAGGGCCTATTTTATGTTAAAGAGGTCTGTAATTGAGTTTGACAGCTTCAGACAATCTAATTGTTGAACTTTTAAAACTGCTTTAATTTATCTCTAAACTAGCATGCCCACTTTTTATTTCGTGTGTATAAAATAAAAAAGATATGAATGTGGAAAGTATATGAAACAAATTTGCATACTGTCCACACAAGGTACTGTTTATGTAGAACTTTATTCCTAATACAGACACAAGAAAGCCTCTCATTTCTAGATTCAATCAAAAACATTAACAATATACATGTAGTGTTAACAGGTTAATGGTATTTTTCGAACTGTTTCGTGTCGAATACATAAAACAAATCTCGAGCTCATACTGTTTCTTAATGCAGCTAAACTTGTGCTACACATATCGTGATATGTCAACACGAATGAAGAATTACTTTCCGTTCCGAAACGAGCGTTTTATTGTGATAACAAGTGACGAAACAGGTTATCAATATTGCTCGATATATGACTGTGTTTTTGAAGGTAGCAGGGGTAAATAAATGCCATGTTATTTTATAATTACGTTTATGTACCTGAAAACAAGTGAGAGACAAATTGCATTGGCTTCTGATGGCCCGTTACTTCCGTTGAAGCACACAAATCCCCAGGGGCCATCGAAGAAAACTTCCACAACACCTTCGTGTAAGTTCTTGAGATACATGCGAGTAATTTTAACTGTTAATCGAACTGGTATATCTGGAACTAAAGTCAGTACATGTGATTTTTAAAGCATTTTCCATTATATTTAACAACTACAACGAAACTTAATATAGTTCTGAAATATTGTCTACATGAACAGTAAAATAATACCTGAAATACAACTAACTCTTACTTTTTTAAACCAATATCGACTATTGAGATGGATTACATGAAATAATTTGGCTCCTTCAGAAAACATAAGGAAATTTGATGTTAGGCATATCCCACCACTTGACCGGATTACAAAACAATATTTTGCCTAAACAGTTTTCTTATTAAATGTGCCGAATGGTGCTTACTTAATTTATTTAACTATAAAATGTATAACTGAACTTATGAGATCATGTGGTAGAGTGGATTTTCTGCCATTTACCCTGGATGCATTGATTATATTATATGTACTAATTCTAAATATCTCTTGCAGATGATTTATTGAAGTAGGTGATTCGTTTGCAATCTACTTGTGATAAGGTCTTATTTTATTGGTCATTGGTGGTCTTGTGATATATTATATAGAGGGAATTCAAAGTAAATGGCTGGTCAATTTTGGTCTTTGTTTACAAAAGTTTAAATAGTTTAATTATTTAGTATCCAGACGTTGTAGTTACTTTTCATAGAAGGATTGAATCATTCAGTGATATTGGATACATTTAGATTCAGTCAGGAACCACAAATAAAGCATATTTTGGTAAGTTACATTTATTTACATTGAGAGCCTTTGTTCTGACAGATGGATGAAGTATGAATCCTGATTATGATATTTCATTAATATGCAAGGTAAAAGTAAGTTTCCCCAATGTCCAAGTGAGTGTGAGATTTTAGTTTGAGAGATGATTATGTAATTTGATTGTTTTGAGAGCTTTTGTGTATTTGCTGTACGGGTGAGTTTGATTTATTTTAACAGTGACCTTGACCTATGTTATAGTATGGTATTGTCAATAATGACGTAGACATTTAAATGTAAACAAGTCAGATGATATTATATTTGTTTATAAATGAAAGAACCTTTTTGTAAAGATTTATTTGTTTAATAGAATCTTGTACTTATAATTGTATTATTGATTTCAGATAATGATATTATGTATTGACCATAGATCCATGATATATTGATCTGTATAAGGACACTAGGATAGAAGTTTAATAGTGTAGCTGTTGATGTTATATATTGTACAAACTCAGTTCCACAAATTGGTGAGTTTACTTAACTGTGTAAATCGATTGCATTTGTATTTTATTTATGTTTACCTGTATAACCTGACTATGACAGATATTTCATTGTCACTTTGGAAATATTATACTGGGATTATCTTCCCTGATTATGAACATTCAAGCTAGATTCACATGAAGTTAAATATTTAACTCGTTTACTGGTTAATAGGCGGACATTTCACGTTGAATGCCATTCTTTTATCTAGGAAGTATATTATGCTCTGCAACACGATGCTAATCATTCTTTAGACCTGAAAAACAGTTTATTCATATTGTGCCATATTTCATATCGGAATCTTTTTCTTCGAAAGCAAAGATGATTGTTTTTAGGGTATCTTATATATGCATGTACACCTTAAAGACTAACAACGCATCTTCATCACTACGATTATACTTCAATATACGCTTCAAATGATTAAATGCCGATTGCAATTAGTGTAAAATTATAGTCTTTAAATGGTTCGATACGTTTCTAGAAAACTTTAGAGAGAGAAAAAACAATCGCCGTAACTATTCACGTCTAAAAGTTCTATTTAGAAATCACACCTTAAAAAAAAAGAAAAAAAATAATTCGTTATATGTTTCTTATCTGCGTCAGTATATTGTAAACTGCCTTCGTTAAAAGTTGTTCGAGTTTCTTCAGACTATAAGACTCGATGATTAATGTTGGAGCGTGTAGTTGTTCCGTTTGATCTTAACCTTTTAAACAACACATGGGCTTAAATCTTCATAAAACATGACTCGTTGCATTGAAGACCTGTTGGCGACCTTCTGCTGTTGCCTGCTCTATGGTCGGGTTGTTGTCTCTTTGGCACATTCCCCATTTCCATTCTCAATTTTAAGTATTGTCTAACATATAAGTAAAACATAGGTAATCACCATTGCAATGGATGGAATGAAAAAGCTCGGACATAGTTTGTGAGGACCGAATGGATAAATTGTTTTTCTTCTCCTTAAGGTAAAATGTAATACTTATATATCTTGAGATTTTCTTATTTTAAAAAGCAACACAATGTTATATAAATCCCCTTTTTGAAATTTGACTTTCTATTTATAAATATAAAACTCTATGTTTAAATATTTAAATTCAGACCATTCAACAGTGCTTACTTTTTGTTGATAAATTTACATGTTTTTCCGAGAAAAAAAATCTTTGCCTTATATATCAGCAGTCTGGCATTTTTTTCTTGAAAGAAAAAAAAATCCCTCAAATGTCAGGTATATAAATTAAATAAGTATCATTTTGCCTACATCCTTACCCAAATTATTTTTGTTTATTCTATATATGTGTACCTAGAAAATGCATGAAAATTTACAAAATTCAAAATGTTTTGTTTTAATCTTTGCTCTTTTATCTTTATTCAGTAGGCTCTTTTCCCATGGAAAATGCCTCAGGGGATTGTATACTTCGTTAGGTTAGTGCAGTTATTGAGAGTTCACTTTCATAATAAACTGACAATGAAAAGTCATTCATGTATAGCATTTTATAGTGCATGGAAAACCATGTACTATGAAAATTATAGGGGAAAACTGACTTTTCATTGGACGAGAAGGGTTGAGTATGTTCTAATCACAATTAATGTTAAAAATAGTATGAATCATACATATAAATACACGGCAAAGACCAGCATAACGACGGGTTTTCAATCATATACATATAAATTCAGGTTCCTAACTAAAAGCTCACACTAAGTCTTTTTTGAATTATTTACTAAGTTTTAAAATAATAAACAGTTACTGATCGTTTCGTTTCGTACTGGAAAGGAGCATCGAGATCTACGAATTGAAAACAGTCAAATATCAGAGCACACAGACACCAATGGTGACTCCTATCTGGTATACAGAGAGGATGTTTTTAAGTATAACCAAGGCGGGTTAAAATCTAGAAAGTGCAAACAAAAAGTAGCTTTTGCGTATGAGAACAAAGAAAATCCCGAGAGATGTATTGTTAAATTTTATAGAGACTACATATCTCATTGGTAGGTTTTCTATAGCGACAATCTATAAATATCTAGTGATCATTTTCATAAAGTGTCTTATAAAGAAGAATGTATGGTATGAGTGCTTATACTTTATTAGATGTAGCCGTTAACCGTTGAAATGTTACCAATGACATTTTTACTACACGCATTAGAAATAAAAATGAAATGTGCCAAAGAGACAACAACCCGACAAAAGAGCAGAAAACAAGCATTTTATTTAATTGACTTTCCAACCAAATAAATTATTGATTGTTTTATTAACTTTTCTACGGAAGCGTGTTAACGCCACAAAGGTTTACGTTAAAAAGCAATTATAAGAAAAACGTTTTAACTGTGGCGCTATTACGCTTGCGTATAATTCTTCTGTGTTCTGTATTGTCAACAATTTTTGTTTATTGGTAAACATCAGCCATGTCTTCACTTGTTATGTAAACTACCCACTCATTTCTCATTCAATGAACCATAGTGAGTAGTGTTATATTACAAATTAGTCAAATCTTCAGGGGATTCTTGAAAAATAATCAACTGCTTCTAGAATAGATGACGTAACAACAATGGTTTAAGTGTTGTACAATGTACAATGACAAACGGATTTAAAAGTACAATGTACATAGAATCATTTTTATAACAGCGTGGACAAGACAATTTCTTGGCGCAGTCAGATCATCAATTGACTGGGTAATTTTAGGCGAACTTTCGTTTGTAACGCACACTTGTCATATTGTATGTGTAATAGACATTTAAATTGTAGGGTCGCCAAAGGTTCCAAACGCCTAAATCAAATAATATGAATAAATACTAGAGGACTAAACCTTGTGTGTTGATTTAAATGTTGAATACTTAAACTTTCTATTTTCTTCTCGTGCACTTGCACGTACATTACTCTTTTTTATTATATTCAAATCCCTACTGGAAGGCCTCTGGCATACTGAGTGAGCGTAACATCACTGTTATCGATTGCCGATGGCAAACAAGTTACTTTTTACTTCTACCATTTTGCGGCCACCATCAACAAACTGATTATTTTGCCACTTTTTGGATGCGCATGTAAATATTTAAGTTAAAATATGTGAACATTTTTGTGCTATACATTCTATATACAGTGAGGTTAAAAACATCCTTGACGGTGATCTAAATCGATCGTCGCATGTAGGTAAGTCTTGAAGCTTTCAAGACTATCTGCACTTGTGGTGGTAAGTGGTAGTGCGTTCCAGTCCCTTATTGTTCTTGGATAGAACGATTCTTTCCTCAATTCTGTTCTGCAAGTTGGTAATTGGAAACCGTTGATTTTTAAGTTCCGGGATATTCTGTCTGGTGGAATGAGCGTGTCTCTGTATATCTGTTAGTGGCATACCTTGCTGTCCTTCTTTGTACCATTTCCAGCCGGTGTTTGTTGTTCTGCTGGAAAGGGTCCCATACTGTGCATGCATACTCCAAGGTTGGTCTGACTAGGGATTTGTATGGTAAAAGGTTAAAGGTAAATGATTCCGTATTATCACCAACATAAGTATTGCAATTGTCCACGCTCTTATGAAAACGATTCTAATGTCAACAATAGTGCACATGCTGAAATGTCTCGACTTCTTTACTAACCATTGATATTATGTTGATATTGCTAAATATAAAGCTTTACTATAAATATCACACAATCTTAACATTATCCGAGCAAATGACGTCAAGACCAGATAAACCAAACGAGAAATACATGTACACTTTGCAATCATTCAATACACTAAATATAGTTGACCTATTGCTTAACGTATCAAAGAAACAAATAACCATGAAAAAAATGAACCACGAGAAGAGGTCAAGGTCAAATGATAACCTGCCAGACAGACATATTACTACAGCTTACAATCTTTCCATACAACAAATTGATATAGTTGACCTATTGCTTATAATTTAAGAAAAATAGACCAAAAAACAAAAACTTAACACTGCTCAATGAAACGTGAAAGTGAGGTCAAAGTAATGCAAATCCTACGAGATATAAAAAAGGTAACTTCGACCACTGAACCATGAAAATGAGGTCAAGGTCAGATGACACCTGCAAGTGTGACATGTACACCTTACAATCATTCCATACACCAGATATACTAGTCCTATTGTATACAGTATAAGAAAAGCAGACAAAATCAGAAAAACTTAACTATAACCATTGAACCTTGAAAATGAGATCAAGGTAAGATGACACCTGTCAGTTGGACATTTACACCTTACAATCCTGCCATACACCAAATATAGTAGCCCTATTGCTTATAGTATCTGAGGTATGGACTTTTAAAACCACAAAAAACTTAACCTTGTTCACTGATCAATGAAATGAGGTCGAGGTCAAGTGACAATTGTCCTACAGGCATGAGGACCTTGCAAGGTACACACATCCCAAATACAGTTATTATATTAGCCATTAAAACAGAGAAATAAAAATTACAAAAAATCTCAATTTTACTTTTTTTCAAGTAGTCACTGAAGCATGAAAATGTGGTCAAGGACAATGAACATGTGACAGACATAAATTTTGTAACATAAGACATCTATATACGTCGAGTGAAAAGTTTACAAAACCTGAGCCAATGTTAGTGACTAAGAGAGCAGTATATTCAATAGTCTATATGTATCATTAGCAGTAGTCTTAGATTGATAAGTACTTGTCAGGACATATTAATGGTTGGGTTAACTTTATTATATGGAAAACTAGAAAATCTGACATGTCGTCAAAGGATGTGCTTGCACATTTTTATGTCAGGTAAAGAGACTGATACATACAAAGCAAATGTTTATAGATTGTCAGTTTTTGTCAATTTTTGCACAGGTCGCTAATTTAGGATGTGTTTCTGATTTATGTATACTACTAGTATATTAAAATACAAGAACTATGTTTTTTGGTAAGAAACCAAACATTTTGACTTTGAGAATCATTTCGTAATAATGAAAGGATAACTTGTTCATTTAAATCCTAGCAAAAACATCATTCACATAATTAATCATTTTTTAAAAGAAAGTTATTTTAAACACAATTTTAGCTTGAAGAAACAATTTGGTATGCATTTTATGCCTATATTATTTGAAAATATTAGCCTTCATCAGGAACTATGGAGCTGAGTATCTGAAAGGCAAGGATGTATGAGAACGGAACCATATCACACGCTATGACCAAAAAGGACAAACCTACAAAGCTGAAGATATGTCATGAACATATAGTCTAACAACAGTAATATCAAAACCAATGTCAAAAATAAAAACAACACTTTATGCATCACTCATTTGAAGGTCTTTTCTGTATTTACCTTCATCAAGAATACCTAAAGCTGAATATTTGAAAGCCAGATTTATTTGGATCATAACAGGTGAGGTATATAATCAAAACAGACCTAACAAGAATGTGTCCATAGTACATGGATGCCCGACTCACACTATAATTTTCCATGTTCAGTAGACCATGAAATTGGTGTCAAAACTTTAATTTGAAATTAAAATTAGAAAGATTATATCATAGGGAACATGTGTGCTAAGTTTTAAGTTGATGTGACTTCAACTTCATCAAAAACCACCTTAACCAAAAACTTTAACCTGAACGGACGCATGGACGGACGGACGAATGGACGCACAGACGGATGGATGCACAGATGAACGGACGCACGAATGGAGGCACAGACCAGAAAACATAATGCCCCTCTACTATCGTAGGTGGGGCATAAAATAATAACAAAATCTATATCTACGGTCAACTCTGTCCTATAAATGAGTATAATCAATTAAATCCACTTCATTCTAACTTTAGCGGATAGTTGTGTCATTGGCAATCATACCCCATCACCTTATTTTCATATTAATACTGCTTAATGCAATAATTGGAATGTACATTGTGGCAGTAAAAAAATCAACAACTTTGTATAGTTTGGAATTTTTTTACTTGTTCCATAATCAATAACAATTTCATAGTAATATTTAAATAGCAAATTTCATATCACAAAATATAATCCTTGTAAAGTTAGTCACAACTTGTAGTAGAAACAAGTAAATAAATAAAATAACACAATTCATAGGAGAGACAAACACCAACAAAATAAATATTTAAATGAAATAGAAAGACTTCTTTTATACTGTACCCTTTCACACATTACAAATATCTACATGTTTTGGTGTAAAGTTAAAGAGTATTTGGGTTTTAAGCATGTTCAAAAATGAGAAACGTGTTGCAGGAAAGTTGCAATAATAAATACCTCTTTTTTACAAACTTGACCTAGTTCTACAAAAATCTGTCTCTTTCAAATCACATGCTAGTTTCTCTAGATTTAGTTTCTTTATATAAATGAAAAAATATACACTTTCAAAAATGAAATAATTTATATATTCTTAAAGTTGCAGTTTCGTGTCAGCATTTCATATCACCAATTTTTAATTCAAACCAATGCTACATTTTGCTGGGACCAAAAAAAGTATCCTTATTTACCAACTACCTTAAGGGATAATCAACACAATTGAAATATTGACCTTGTGTTTCAATTTATCAAAATAATAGAGTAATCATTAATGTTATTGTGACCCTGATTTACTTTTTGTTTTGTATCCTCCTTTCCCCTGTATGCTTTTAGGTATTCAACTTTGGGTTTGAATATTCTCAAATGCAAAGTAAGTCCTGAAAATGCAGTACTAAATAAACTTGGATGTATTGAAAAATGAAGGACATATTGCATTTACATGAAGAAAAGAAATTTGAAATGTGTCTTAGCTTAAGCAAACTTTTGTGAACCTACACCATGATATGCAGAGAAATGCATAATAGGTATGTAATGGTGCGAGACCACAATTGTCATCCCCTGATTTTCCTTGTTCACGAATATAGTCCCTAGTGTTGACAGTGGGTTACTTGCCAATATTTTTTATACCCCTTCCAAATTTATCTCTCCATGTTTTATGCCTCAAATTGCAAGAAGCGGGGTGAAATTAAACTGTAAAACAATTTGGGTCCAGAATTTTAAAGGAAAGTAGTGATTTGGACTAACTGAAAAAGGTTAAAAATTAGCACTTCAGAAGCTGTCAAAAGATTTCAAGATGCCCTAAACATAAATTGTCCATATTTTGAGTTAGAGCTGATGAAGTTTCTATAATTTTGATATAATTTGTCCCAAAAGTAGTACAACACACTGTAAAAATTTCATTGAGAAAGTGCAGGTGGGATTTTTTTATTTTTCATTTATGTTCTGAAAGAAATACACTACAAATTAATTGTGGTCTCAGACCTAATGGATTTTTTTCATCAGACCATAGCATATGTGTTGCAAAAATATGAATACTTTACTAAAAGAAAAAAAAGCACATGAGAAAAAAAGCTTGCATATAAATGCAGAGCTTTCCCTTGTAATTGAAGTAGAAGGCTCAATTAAAATTATAGGGGCTGTAACATGTGTTTGGCGAAGCCGGACGCCCACCAAGCTGTAAGCTTGGTGCCTTACGGCAGGGGGTCTGGCATTAATAGAGCAAAATCCTGCATTCTCGCAATCTCCTGGCACATAATTTCATCTTTCAAATGACCATTTTTTATGTATGACATTAAAGAAAGAAAAAAAAATCTCAAAGAAACTAGTTTCATTTTTTTTATGTTATAGTTTTTAGTTTTTATTACCTTATGCTTAAAATTCATTTACTTTTAAAGGAGTTTTATTTATATAATAATTCGGTTTGTCTATGAATGTAATTTGTACAAAACACACTTACACATAGTAAATAATAAACAAGCCATAATTACTTATAAAGATGTATCTAAAGAAACTTGTCAGGCAAGATAGAAATTTAAGAGCAGAAAAGAAGAGTTGGTGTATTTGAAGAGAGAAGCAGGCATTAAAACCATTGAAGATAGAGCAAGAGTAACAGTTGGAATATATCTGAAGAAATAGGATGTTAATTGAGATTGCAAGCTAAAGATTAAAAAAGGGGAAATTTCACAACCTCTTTAAACTCCTTTATGTATGATAGGCCAGTTAAAACTTGCTTCAATTATTATTTCTCATCAAACTATTAAAATTGAATAGCAAAACTATTTGCTTGTTATTAAAGCAATCTTTTTATGTAGGCCCTTACAGATGAATTGTTACATTTAAATTTGGTTTCTTAATCCTAGTACATGAATTAATGCTGAGGTAGAGAATAAGGGGTGTCAACCTGTGTCTAAACTAATACAAGTCTTACTTTTTGAACTTCTCTAAAATAGGACAAGTATGAGGAATAAACATACTAAATGTATGCCTTTTCTGAAGTTTGCTGAGAGAAAACATAAGTCTACTAAAGAAAGTATACTTGAGGTAAGGGAGATAACTGTTTGAATCCGTAATATGTTTGTAATACAAGTGCCGTCAGTTATATCAATGCTATTTTATCCCTTAAATCATGTTCATTATGAATTATATGCTTACATGGTTGTTTTTTTATGAGATCTTTTCAATTTAAGTTCATTGAGACAACCCAATGTTACCAAAAAATCCCAAAAGACAAATAAAGGTCAACATATGGTCTTAAAAAATAGACAAGACTCTATTCAATATGTCAATCTCTAGTCAAACTGATACAAGTCTAGAAAATTTAATAAGAACTCTTAAAAACAGTGACAAAGCTTTCTAACTGAGGAGAAAACCACAAACTGAGTTATAAAGTGAATACAATCAAATTGAATGAAATAAAATAAAATGTATCTTTGCAATTAACAAAACGTCATTATCTGTTCTTCGGAATCCCATATGAATATAAACTGGCCCATAATTAAACATTTGTTTCATAACTTACAAGTTTGTAGTGTTAAAGGCAATACAAATGAACATAAGTAAGAAAACTTGAAAACATTAAAATATATATGAGTAGGTACATCAACAAATTGGATGTAAAACTTATAGCCAATACTGTTTCTGTTCAACTTCATATAATGGAGCTCTGGCCTTAGTTTCTTTTTCTTCTTCCAGTTTAGTTTTGTCACTTACTATCTGGTATGACATAAATCACAGAAAGAGTGAAGAAGATTGTATAGTAACTTAATAAAATAAAAATTAAAGAAGTAATAAGAATTAAATAAAATGCCCTCCATAGATGCTTCATTATAATCCATTCCACAAATCTGACATATTGTTACATAAATGTTCCAGTCCTCGTAAGGTTTTATAAGTTCCTGAATAGAATGCTACATCTGAAGTCACTAACCTGTAAATGCAATAAATTATTAAAAATATATAAAACAAATAAAACAACTAACTTTTTTAATACATTTTTGTAATCTTTATATAAAATGTTTGCCATTTGTTGAATATACTAGATATGTCATTTTCCAATGAATGTATTTTATATTTATTTTAAATGAATTTGTGTGTTTGTAAATTAAAGGCAAATAAACACCTTCAAATTATTGGGGTGTTTGTGATGTTATCAAGGGCTTTTTCTCATTTCGCCTTAGCTGTCAAAATAATTATATAAAATTAATCCCAGTTTGCCTTAGTACAAATTTTCAGGTACATAAGAATTAACTAAGGCGAAATGGGAGCTTATGTAAACATTGTAATTAAGTTATGTTTTGTTTGTATTGCAATTAGTTTATTTGTTATTTTGATGTCAAATTCTATCATGAAATATTATTTATGTTTGGTGTCCCACTTTTTAAATAATTCTTTTTTATAGCTGCTCTTCTTTTTCTGAATTTTTATGCCCCACCTACGATAGTAGAGGGGCATTATATTTTCTGGTCGGCCTCCGTCCGTCTGTTTGTCCGTCCGTGCGTTCGTTCGTTCGTTCGTCCGTCCGTCCGTCCGTGCATCTGTTCGATTCAGGTTAAAGTTTTTGGTCAAGGTAATTTTTGATGAAGTTGAAGTCTAATCAACTTGAAACTTAGTACACATGTTCCCCATGATATGATCTTTCTAATTTTAATGCCAAATTATAGTTTTGACCCCAATTTCATGGTCCACTGAACATAGAAAATGATAGTGCGAGTGGGGCATCCGTGTACTATGGACACACGTTTTTACTCACGAGTTATATTTTGTAAATAAAGTTTTATTAGATATGACAAATTGTATATGAATCTTTCATATTTCAATGAATAAATAAAAGACAAATATCATACTATCATAACAATAATTTCATCTCTGAATCAGTACTGAATTCAAACCCCAATTTTAAATTTGCATACTAATATAGAAAATGTACATGTTATAAATAATAGCATGAGAAAAAAGCACTAATACATATAACATAAGAATTATTTCCATATAGTTCATATTGTGAAAAACAAGGCACTGATGTACACATTTGAATGTTCAAAGTTCATTTAGTTTCCAAGTTTGAGGATGTATTAAAGATGCTGCATCACCATACTGAGGTTTATAATGTGGGTTAGTCATAGTATACCATGTAAAGTATTGCCTCGTTCACAAATACATTTAATTCGAATCAAATATGAATCGAATTCGCTAATCGCATTCGCACACTCTTTCTTTTCAATTAAAATTGATTTAAATTGACTAAATCGCATTATCCAATTCGAATTAGAAATGCTTTTTTGTTAATACGAATTTAAAGTTAACATCGTTCGGACTGTAAAGCGAATTTGACGCGCATTGCAATTCGAATTAGAATTAACATTTGGACATAAAACGTTTCGAATGCTAATTAAACTAATTCAAATTAGTTAAGCGAATCGAATTCGAAATACGTATGAACGCAGCATCAGTGGTTGCCGTTTGTTTATGTGTTACATATTTCTTTTTCGTTCATTATTTGTACATAAATAAGCCAAGGCAGTAAGTTTTCTCGTTTGAATAGTTTTACATTGTCATTTCAGGGCCTTTTATAGCTGACCATGCAGTATGGGCTTTGCTCATTGTTGAAGGCTGTATATTGACCTATAGTTGTTGATATCTGTGTCATTTTGGTCTCTTGTGGATAGTTGTCTCATTGGCAATTATACCACATCTTCTTTTTATTTTATTTTTACATGTAATATCTTTATTATATATAATTATAATACATGTAACACAATTTAAAATTATTTTTCTTTTATTTATTTTATTAAAGTTTCTGTAATATATGTAAACAAGTTTGTGGGAATACACTTTTTTCTTTCTTTTTTAACTTTTTGTGTTGCACAATGAAAAGGATAATTGACTGATTGCTAAGAACTTTCTAATTGCATAAAATTTATACAATTGAAACTTATATTAAATTGAGCATAAAAGAAGCAACTTTCCTACTGACTCACGTTTTATTGTGGATTTTTTTTCTTTTAAAATCATAAAAATTGTCACTTTCATTAAAAATAATAATTCAAGAGAAACAATTCCCTAATTAAATGTTGTTTAAATGCTATAAAACACAGAGGTTTAATTTGTTTATTTAATATTTTTATCTAACTTTACATTTCGTCTTAGTTCAATTCCCATCTGACCTTAGTATATTTTTTACCTGGAATTCACAGCTGAGGCGAAATGAAAACACACCTTATCAAGGGTTCAACAGACAAGAATTAACACATATTGTAAAAACTGTTATTTCAGTGGAACAAGCTGAATTTTAATGACCAAAAAAATCAAATAACAATTTATTTTTAGGGCTAGCAAATTGGTTTTCTCCATAATAATCATCATACTCTGAAATTTTTTTTTTTATCATAATAATATTGAATTTTTAGTAGAATGTCAGACACAAGAGTAAACCATCTTCAAAAAGAGAATGTTGATTAATCTTAGAATCTTTGCATTTTTTTTTTTTTTACATTTGAATTGTTTTACAATTTGTTATTTTGGGTTTTTATATCTCATGTGGAATGGGTTTGTCTCACTGTACAGTAAATTATAGTTGCTAATATGTAGGCCTTTTTGGTCTCTTGAGGATATTTGTCTCATTTGCAATCATACCAAATCTTGTTATTTTATATTAACTGTTGCATTTCATTTTAAAAATGTGTTCCGCTCATAAACCTTTTTAACCCACACAAATGTACAAAAAAAATTATACACAAATGTATAAATAACTAGATATAGCTGTAAAAGCCTTGAAAATATAAATATTATACTGTACCCATATTGTGGACCGCCATTATTGGTAACTTCTAACTTTAATAGTTGTTGACGTAACAATTCTTTAAAAGATGAATTTATTCTAGAGAACAAATCCTGAAAGAAAACAGAAATCTGGTATTAAACAGAAATTACAAAATATTAAACATAATGTTTTAACAGTTCTATAAAAAAAAACTTGAACATACAGTTTCCACAACAAAATAAACTGGTATAGTAACCACAAAACTAGAGGCTCTAAAGAGCCTGTGTCGCTCACCTTGGTCTATGTGAATATTAAACAAAGGAAGCAGATGGATTCATGACAAAATTGTGTTTTGGTGATGGTGATGTGTTTGTACATCTTACTTTACTGAACATTCTTGCTTCTTACAATTATCTCTATCTATAATGAACTTGGCCCAGTAGTTTCAGTGGAAAACGTTAGTTAAAATTTACAAATTTTATGAAAATTGTTAAAAATTGACTATAAAGGACAATAACTCCTTAGGGGTCCATTGACCATTTCCGTCATGTTGACTTATTTGTAAATCTTACTTTGCTTAACATTATTGATGTTTACAGTTTATCTCTATCTATAATAATATTCAAGATAATAACCAAAAACAGCAAAATTTCCTTAAAATTACCAATTCAGGGGCAGCAACCCAACAACAGGTTGTCAGATTCATCTGAAAATTTCAGGGCAGATAGATCTTGACCTGATAAACAATTTTACCCCATGTCAGATTTGCTCTAAAGGCTGCGGTTTCAGAGTTATAAGCCAAACTCTACATTTCACCCCTATGTTCTATTTTTAGCCATGGCGGCCATCTTGGTTGGTTGGCCAGGTCACGGGACACAATTTTTAAACTACATACCCCAATGATGATTGTGGCTAAGTTTGGTTTAATTTGGCCCAGTAGTTTCAGAGGAGAAGATTTTTGTAAAAGATAACTAAGATTTACGAAAAATGGTTAAAAATTGACTATAAAGGGCAATAACTATAAAGAAATCAACAGACCATTTTGGTCTTGTTGACTTATTTGTAGATCTTACTTTGCTGTACATTTTTGCTGTTTACAGTTTATCTCTATCTATAATAATATTCAAGATAATAACCAAAAACAGCAAAATGTCCTTAAAATTACCAATTCAGGGGCAGCAACCTATCAACGGGTTGTCCAATTCATCTCAAAATTTCAGGGCAGATAGATCTTGACCTGATAAACAATTTTACCCCATGTCAGATTTGCTCTAAATGCTTTGGTTTTTGAGTGATAAGCCAAAAACTGCATTTTACCCCTATGTTCTATTTTTAGCCATGGCGGCCATCTTGGTTGGTTGGCCAGGTCACCGGACACAATTTTTTAACTAGATACCCTAATAATGATTGTGGCCAAGTTTGGTAAAAGTTGGCCCAGTAGTTTCAGAGAAGAAGATTTTTGTAAAAGCTAACGACGGACGACGACGACAACGCTGGACGCCGGACGCCAAGTGATGAGAAAAGCTCACTTGGCCCTCTGGGCCAGGTGAGCTAAAAAGAAACTGATGCAGTCACCAAATAAAATCAAATGAGCAAGAGGCTGTTCCAATATAAGCTATGCTGTACTGATTTCCACTGTGGGCTGACCTTCAGAGATTTCTTGTTTGAATGACTGATTCCAAAGATTATGTTTTGAAAACAACTGAATAAAATGATAAAATGCCATGCTCTTTTGTGATCAGCTTTAGAATTTGAACTAAACTGTAATTATCTAAAGACCAATCTCAAGTTTGTTTATTTTAAAGAAAGAGTTCCACCTGTTGATACAAGGGAAATCTGTGTAAATGACATCATTAAACAATGAGTTCTTATTGTGATGCAATAAAATAACCATTGGGACAAAAGATATTTACAGGAAAATGCACATATTAGAAAATTGTCTATGGAGTTTGATAGCTTTACACATGTACATGTACATATTCAAATATAAATATATTACCTGGATTTGATTTAATGGTAATATATCTATCACAGCTTCATGCATTTTACTAATCTGTTTACATATTGCTCTAAAACACTGTGAAGGCATTGGTGCTTTCACCTCCCACTGAAAAAATAAATAAAAATAAACTATTGTTCCTAATAACACTTTCCAATGATAATATACAACAATAGATTCATATACACAATTTGTTTCATTTAAAAACAAATTAAAATATTGTTCTAACATACTTTGCATTATATTAATAAATGGAGAACGTGTCCATGGGGACACAGATGATGCCCCTGCTTGAATACAACATTATAAAGGGACATTACTCAAGAAAGTTAAAAGTGATGCTGCCCAAATTTGAACTTGATCTGAGTTTTGTGGTAATAAGTATTGTTTATATGTTTCAGAATGTTTGGTTGGGGCAAACTTAAGTTACAGAATGGAAATTAAAAAATTTGCAATTTTTTCAATTTATAAAGGGGCATAACTTGATAATGGTTAAAGTGACACCACCAAAATTCAACTTGATTCCTAAACATGTTTGTGGAAATAAACATTGTGTACAAGTTTCATAACATTTGGTTGAGGCAATTTAAGTTAGGGAATGGAAACTAAAATATTTTTCATTTTTTTTTTTCATTTATAAATGGGCATAACTCAAGAATGGTTAAAGTGACCCCATCAAAATTCAAACTTGATTTGTATTTCGTGGTAAAAAGCATTGTGTATAAATTTCATAACATTAGGTTGAGGAAAACTTAAGTAACAGAATGGAAACTAACAATTTTTCAATTAATAAAGGGGCATAACTCTAGAATGGTTAAAATGACACTACCAAAATTCAAACTTGCAGACTACACGAATGAATTTTATTTTTACAGGACATTTGGTCTGGTCAGCATCCTAGCTTTACCAGACCGAATGAAATTTTACCAGACCAATTTTTTTTACATTTAATTGTATAATATCCGACAAAAAACAACAAACATATATATGACTTTGTTGTGCTCTACTCCTCCCCAAAATGCACAAAAACAAAATGATGTAACAAGAGGGTATATTGTTATGAAAGTTGTGCACAATTGCTTGAATGCATTTCAGTGAAGAGTAATGTCCCATTTTATTGGATTTTGACAATGTTTGTGAACTAAACATAATTTAGAGTTTCTGTATAAAATATTGTTTCCTGTTTCTTCTTTCTTTTTCATATATCTTTTTGGTTTTCAATTCTAGTGTTTATATTTCATAGCTGAATTTTGTAATCTGCTTGGATTTTTATTCATTTATTGTATTTAATTGGCAAACCCGGAATTATCCTTATCCGTTCCCAGAATCTGATCCGGTTTTATTTACATTTCAGGTTGTGCCAATGATGGCAGCCATTGTTGTTTTTGACAGTCAAATATGTTTTTACCCGGATTTACACATTACTGGTTGGCGATTTTCGGCATAAAGCTAGCGGTTGAACAAAATAAACATCGCTGTGATGAATAATAAAGATGAAAATGAATTTGAGATCGTTTGGCAATTTTGCTAGAATGTTAGAAAAATCCATGAAATAAAACCACCGGACATTCGGACTGGAATTCAACAAAATTTTACCAGACCGATCCATTATTCACTGGATTTGTTCGACGGTCTGACGTATTTCGTGTAGTCTGAACTTGATCTGAGTTTTGTGGTTATAAACATTGTGTATAAGTTTTATAACATTTGGTCGAGACAAATTAGAGAGCAAAACCAATTTTGGGACGTACATACAGACTAACAAGGGTAAAACATCATGCCCCCTCTGTTACAGAGTAACACAACAGTTTATAAATACTTTACCCTGACTAGCTGGGCTTGTATGACACTCTCCATCACACTGACTAGTTTATTTATAAATACTTTACCCTGACTAGCTGGGCTTGTATGACACTCTCCATCACACTGACTAGTTTATTTATAAATACTTTACCCTGACTAGCTGGGCTTGTATGACACTCTCCATCACACTGACTAGTTTATTTGTAAATACTTTACCCTGACTAGCTGGGCTTGTATGACACTCTCCATCACACTGACTAGTTTATTTGTAAATACTTTACCCTGACTAGCTGGGCTTGTATGACACTCTCCATCACACTGACTAGTTTATTTATAAATACTTTACCCTGACTAGCTGGGCTTGTATGACACTCTCCATCACACTGACTAGTTTATTTGTAAATACTTTACCCTGACTAGCTGGGCTTGTATGACACTCTCCATCACACTGACTAGTTTATTTGTAATCTCATTGATATGGTCATTATAATCCTGAAAAAAAACCACAGAAAAATTACTCACAAAAATATGTAAGGAATGAATATTGCTGAAGAGGAAAGCAATGTTTTAATAACTTTTTGTAATGGATGTCTGTGTATTAAACTATTAATAATATTATGACCTTTACATGTCAATTTTAATTTGTATTAATGGGCTGCTTTCTTACTGACACTTATTTTTAGTTTTCCATGTGATTTGTTTGTCTTTTCCTCTTCTTTCTTTAACCTATTGCTATGGAGATGTAAGTTTCTCTTTGCCTTATGATTTTTTAATGTCTGCTTAGTATCTTTCAACACTTTTTTCATAAATAATATTCTTTTATTAATTTACCAAAATGAAAGGTAATATAATCTTGGTTTTCTAAAATGTCTCTGAATTTCTTTTAGAAGAAAACAGTTATTTCTGGATCAGAAAAAACCCTCACGCTTTTAGGATGACAAAAACTTTATATATTTGCAGGTCTTATATCTTTGAAAAGCCTCCATAGCTTAATGGTTAAGTCTGATTGTTATCATAATATTCTTTTAGCTTCGAAAATAGTTTATCCTATGTTTTAGACTTAAATTGAAACAAAGGTCCAGTTGTGTATCCAAATGCTGATCGAAGACACAATTTGTAAATTAGTGTTAGTACAACAACCAGGGTATACTTTGGCCAGTCAATGATTATTATTAATACATCTCACAGTCCATACATATAATTTTCAGTCTTAAATATATACTCATGAAATTAGTTCAATCTAGACTTTGTACATACCTTATTTGCTTGGTCTAAATGTTTTAACATGGTTTTATTCTTAGAAATTAGTCTGTCTTCAAAATGTTGTCTGACTTTTGGCATAAAGTATACTATGAGCTGCAAACATCTTGAAGCCAAGGCTGAAATGAAGTAGTATGGTAGTTTTAAACACTTATTGCTGTAAACAATATTGTTGACAATTTATATAATGTTCAATAAATTACATCTGAAAAATTGGCAGTTGACCAAAATTTTCTTTCTAGTGTTTTAAATCTTTAATTAACTTTAAGTATAAAATAGCACAAAAACAATTCCCTAATAGCATCATAAGTTTAAAGTCATATTCACATGTTGATTTCACTATTACACAATTAGTGTCTCAGAGAGGACCAGAGACCCCATTTCCTGAGTTAGATGTCTTTTTCTGATGCAATTTACTTTTTCTTTTTTCGCCAAGGTTCCACATCTAAAGGGATATAGTTAAAAGTTTGCCTTCAAAAGATTTATATTTTTATAAATAAAAGTAAACTATTTTCAAATAGGATCCTGATTATGGAAAAAAATAAATTTGTACATAAAATACAAATCTACTAATTCAAAAGCACTTTAAAATACCTAAATTTCTAGTGGAGATTGTCTTTAGTCCTACCAACTGCAATGCACCAGCACCCAATACTAACTGACAAGTTCTTGAATTAAAAATCTGAAATAAAATTAAGACAAATATTTATTGTTATAATTGAGTAAGTAAAATTTTTTTTTAATCTTAATATGCAAATATATCCTCTTTAAGTAAGTTTTTTATTGTACGACATGCGACCTGCATATGAAAATAAATGCAACAATTCAACTAATCATCGACCAATATACAGTATTTTTGTGTGTGCCTAGTATTCATAGACACTCCCCCCCCAAAAAAAAAAACCACACACACAAAAAACACCACACTTGTCAAACCTCTAATTGTAATGTAGTATGTGTTCAATTTACTTTATATACACTGCATTCATACATAAGCTCACAGAACAAATATTTTAAGTTTAGAAATAGTGGTGTTTTTTAGATTCTTCAATTTTTCTATTGCCTTGGGTACACATTTTAAAGTTTGAACTTCCTTAGGTGTTCTGACATGTAAATATTTTTATATAATGCATTATTGTCATATAACTTACTTTTAATAAATCTACAAGTCTAGTGAGTAAATCTGGGGCAGCCGATGGAATGTCATCTACACACTGACAATATTCTACCATCATCTTTAACAACAGTAACACAGTGCTGTAAATAGTAAATGTAACTTATAAAATAAAATAAAGAACCTGAAATAAACAAATATCCCAAAATTTTATAACCCTTTAGCTACACTCATTATTTTTTTTTACTGCTGTTGTTTCGATACATTTTTTTTTTATAAACTTTCAAGCTTTTGTGAAACCCTTTTTATGATGTACAATGGTCTTTATCTAACAACAATTCAAAAATATAACGAAATAACTGAGCTGTTTAGGTCAAATGGCATTTGTTCTCATAGAAGTGGTAATCAATAAAGGTTATGGTGACACAAATATGTTAAATTGTGTAGTATCATACAACAGAATGATAGTATATCATCTATGTGTAACATTATATAGTTATGAAATATCAGATATGTCTGATATTACACAGAAATGTTTATACATACCCAACTACAGTAAAGTTTTGTTCTTCTACTTTCAGTGATTCAGATGGTTTTTTGTCTGAAAATATTCAATAATATCAATTTTTAAATACATCATACTTTTTAAGTCAATTTCAGCATACTATTGGTTTTTAAATCATTTGTGATAAAATTTGTTCATTTATGAAGAATAATGGTAAAATTGGAAATAGAAGATTTTTATACACATGTATTTATTCAATAAGAAACTATTGAATAATCTCAATAATCTTTTCAACATATAAACTCTAATCTGAATATATTCCTTTAAAATATCTAGCAAATACACAACTCTTACAGGCCTTTCATGACAAAAATAAATCTTGAGTTATAACATCAGATTTTTCATAAAAAGTTTGGTTTTCTGGTATCCATTCTAAATTTCATATAAATTCATATTTACCTTTATCTTGTGTTCTCTCGGGAATGCAGATTGTACCTTGATTTAAATATACAGATATTATGTTATTATTAAAATCCAATATATACTTTTCTTCAAGCAGATCAAAAGGTTTTTAATAACAAATAATAATTCTAATTATGCGATAAACTTAATGAAATACATGTATTCATAACTCTTCATATCATGGACTTAGATGGATTTACGAAACCTTTTGAAAAATATAGCTCTTCCAGAGTTTCTAGACTAATAGATCCTTTGCTTTTAAAATTTGGCTTTGAATTTTCTTGATGCTGGTTAATCCAGAAAACACCTTGGACATAAAATTTACAGCAGGTTATTTTTTTTTTAAGATTCAGATGTTATTGTCAGTGTTTAACATGTTTTTTGTTGTATGTGTTATATAATTTACAGAACTATTATTTTATTTACATATACTAAACATGTGTGTAATCTCAATGTCTCAACATCTCTATTTTTAATCAACACTTGGCATTGGAAAGTTAAATGAGGTGAAAAGATTGAAATGTACAAATTCAGACATTCAGCATCCATCCTTCTAGAAGTATGTTGGAGAGAACTAGCATCCTTGTTTTAAAATAAACTTTCAGCTATTCGGAAAAATCCAAACCAATCTTTATCCTTTGGTTTTTGATGGAGTTTTTCAATAGCAATCATATCACTCTCCTTATTTATAAACCAAAAAATTCCCAAGGTGCAATTCATATTTTATTGGTACATTTAGATTTGTTGTTACCTGATTTTGTAATATGGTCCACTAATTCTTGGAACTCTGCAGGAACATCTGCTTGCTTCCATCTTTCATTGTCTAATATCAAACTAAAAACAAAAAAAGATATAAATATTCTATCCATGTTAACAAATCTCAAGGAAGTATCAAGTATAAGCCATGCCTTTTATAAGATTATTTTTATAGTTTGTTCTTATGTTGTGCTGTTACACCACTGTTCCTTGTAACTGGGAGGATTGGGCACCCTCAAACATATTTAACACCAAATCATTATGTGACTGTCACAAGTCAGGAGCTAATACTTCAGCAGTGGTCATTGGTTTCTGTATATCATATTTATTTTTCACATGTTCTTTTGTGTGTAATTAAATCAGCTGATATTTTGACCTATAAACTTTAAAAATATGGTAATAATTGAAAATGTATGTCAATTACCTTAACTTTTGTCTTCTTTCTTCATGGAATCTGTTTACAAACTTTGTTGCCTGTTAAGAATATAAATTGTCATAAACACTTTTTATGTGCTACTTATTTTTTTCTTTTCCAAAGTATATTTACATGATAATTCATTCATAAAAAGTGTAAAATCAATAAAGTCATATTCCTGTTTCCCTTGTCAGAGATACTAAAGAACATATCTAAAATGCAAACATTAAGGAGGTAGACCTAGGTTAAGGGAAATAACTCTTAAAATCATCAGTACGTTTGTGTCAATCATTTTCAAAAACATATTCTAAGCTTCTAGGTTACATAGATTATTTTCAATCTGTTTCAGGTAAATGCTTAAAATACATTGATGAACTTGACTTTTACAAACACTTGACTGATTTAAAGAGTTATCTCCCTGAACCAAGGTCTACCCCCTTAAAACAAAGGTTGATAAATTCTTGCTAGGATAGCACCAATTCATTTGAATATTCTAATTACTTATTTTGTTCTCATAATTTTCCTGGTGTTCTTTGGGACCAATTCAACATATATCATTCTATGTTTAGAGCTCACCTGTGACTGCAAACTAAGTCTTAATGATGTACTCCTCCTGCCACATGTAAATTCACAATCTGTTACAAAATTTTCTACAGTTCTGGATAATTGAACAAATTCAGTAGAAGATAATCTCTCTAAAAAGCCATCCTGCAAAAAAAAAAAAAAAATATCTTTCATTTAAATCCTTGATAATTCCCTGTGTGTGTAACTTGGAATGCGATAAAAATGTAAAATTATTAAAACACTTAAAAGGTTTAACCAGAATCACATTATCAAAATTCAGATATTAAGAATAGAGTAACAAATAAATACCCATTTGTTTTCACTAATTCTACTTTTTCATCTCACTAGACTGTATCACAGCTTCATAATGACTAACAAAATAACGTTTAATATTGCATAGCAATATAATATTTCCAACAGAAAGTAACCAAAAGTTAGCGTGCAATAAATTCTAATATTGCACTAGTGCAATAAATCTTCAAAATTCATGACGTCATCAATGACAAAATCTTAGGTTAAACCAATTTTTACTTTCAAATATTATATTGCTATACAATAAAAGGGTTATTGCATGAATATTGGGGAATACTCGCAAGCTCGTGCAATATAAAATTTTACTCAGGACAATATTCCCCAATATTCATGCAATAACCCTATAATATTATTAAGTCTGACAAAAAATTAAAATTATATACCTCACAATTTTTTGCATAAGTCATAAATGACATTAATATGCTAATTACTTAAAACAATAGAATAATCAGAGTGTATTTTTTTTCACATCACAGATACTTTATATTACAAGTGCTCAACACAAAACTCATCTTTTTAGTTTGCCTACAAAAAATATTGTAAATTAACAGCTTCAGTTTATGGGAAAAAGAGTTATCAAAATATAATGTAATGTATTACAGGAATATTTGAATATGACACTTATCCTTAGTTGATTTTTATAACTAATTTTAATAAACATGCTATAAGTAACAAAATTAACTAATTTTCTTGCCACTGGTAGGTTCAATATGATTTCAATCAAAACATTATTGTAATAAAGTAATAAGTAATAAAATGTAAAAAAATAAATAAAAAAACAATCCCACATTCTTTACTTACCTTTCTCTTTGCAAATATATTAATAACATTGTTAACATTTTTGACCCAAATTGCAGTTATTATGGAATGCCATACTCAAAAGGTCAAAGTCAATTGTCTGTCCTGTTGATAAGTGACAAATTGTCTGATGAATGATTTCTTAGGTAAGAACATCAACAAAACAAACATTTTTTGCATGAAGCTTTTCTGATAATATTTCAATATTTGCAAAATTCAGAAAAAGAGGATGCACCATATTTCTTTTTGTTCTTTTTTAGTCACAGTGAGGCCTTAAAAAAGTCAAACAATAAGATTTACTGCATGTTCTTTGCTATATATATGTCTATAAAACTAAATTACTAATGCTATATTACCTAAGACTGGTAAAAATACTAAGTTTTGACCATGCCCATATGACCTTGACACATCAGTAATGTACATGCTCACAGATAGCATACAATATATAATACTAACCTTTGACCTTGCTACTATGACCTTGACACATCGGTCATGTGCATGATCACATATAGCATACATCATATCACAAAGACTACTTTGTACTCTGGAATAATCATCATCTGATATCAACATATCCGCTGCATCCTCACTCCTAAAATATAATAAAGATGTATATACTGAAGCTGTGCTATTTTAGCAGTGCATTGACTGTATATTGACTGTATATTTATATGTGATATACAGTCACTGACCATATATCGCCTTGTTTATTACGTTGACAAAGTGTTTCCGTAGAGTTTTATCTATAACGTCAATAAAACATACAGGTTCGCTGAAATTCTACATTTTCCGCTCAAAAAAATGATGGTTTTTACCCTAAATACTTCATTTAGAACAGTTATAAGAGTTGCAGTATATAAAGAATAACCATACATTGTCTCAATATATAAATGTTATTTGTACTCGACTCGAACAGGTAGAAATGCTCGGGACAGCCTGGCTTTCTACCTGTTTCTAAGCCTTGTACAAATAACATTGATATTTCGAGACAATGTATGGTTATTCTATATTTAATTTAATCATATCCAAATGATATCTACTGTAACTTCAGAAATTTTTGCACATATTCATTATTGGCAATTTAATTGCAAATAACTTTCTTAAACTTGGTTTTATAAGAAACTAGAGGCTCTAAAGAGCCTGTGTCGCTCACCTTGGTCTATGTGAATATCAAACAATAGACACAGATGGATTCATGACAATATTGTGTTTTGATGATGGTGATGTGTTTGTAGATCTTACTTTACTAAACATTCTTGCTGCTTACAATTATCTCTATCTATAACAGTACTTTCTGTGGAAAATGTTATTGAAAATCTTCAAATTTTAAGAAAATTGTTAAAAATTGACTATGAAGGGCAATAACTCCTTAGGGGGTCAATTGACTATTTTGGTCATACTGACTTATTTTTAGTTCTTATTTTGCTGTACATTATTGCTGTTTACAGTTTATCTCTATCTATAATAATATTCAAGATAACAACCAAAAACTGCAAAATTTCCTTAAAATTACCAATTCAGGGGCAGCAACCCCATAACGGGTGGTCCGATTCATCTGAAAATTTCAGGGCAGATAGATCTTGAGTATTCTTGACCTAATAAACAATTTTACCACATGGCAGATTGCTCTAAATGCTTTGGTTTTTGAGTTATAAGCCAAAAACTGCATTTTACCCCTATGTTCTATTTTTAGCCATGGCGGCCATCTTGGTTCGTTGGCCGGGTCACCGGACACATTTTTTAAACTATATACCCCAATGATGATTATGGCCAAGTTTGGTTAAATTTGGCCCAGTAGTTTCAGAGGAGAAGATTTTTCTAAAAGATTACTAAGATTTACGAAAAATGGCTAAAAATTGACTATAAAGGGCAATAACTCCTAAAGTGGTCATCTGACCATTTTGGTAATGTTGACTTATTTGTAGATCTTACTTTGCTGAACATTATTGCTGTTTACAGTTTATCTCTATCTATAATAATATTCAAGATAATAACCAAAAACAGCAAAATTTCCTTAAAATTACCATTTCAGGGGCAGCAACCCAACATGGAATGTCTGATTCATCTGAAAATTTCAGGGCAGATAGATCTTGACCTAATGAACAATTTTACCTCCCATGTCAGATTTGCTCTAAATGCTTTGGTTTTTGAGTTATAAGCCAAAAACTGCATTTTACCCCTATGTTCTATTTTTAGCCATGGCGGCCATCTTGGTTCGTTGGCCAGGTCACCGGACACATTTTTAAAACTATATACCCCAATGATGATTATGGCCAAGTTTGGTTAAATTTGGCCCAGTAGTTTCAGAGGAGAAGATTTTTCTAAAAGATTACTAAGATTTACGAAAAATGGTTAAAAATTGACTATAAAGGGCAATAACTCCTAAAGTGGTCATCTGACCATTTTGGTCATGTTGACTTATTTGTAGATCTTACTTTGCTGAACATTATTGCTGTTTACAGTTTATCTCTATCTATAATAATATTCAAGATAATAACCAAAAACAGCAAAATTTCCTTAAAATTACCATTTCAGGGGCAGCAACCCAACAACGGAATGTCTGATTCATCTGAAAATTTCAGGACAGATAGATCTTGACCTGATGAACAATTTTACTGGTGTCAGATTTGCTCTAAATGCTTTGGTTTTTGAGTTATAAGCCAAAAACTGCATTTTACCCCTATGTTCTATTTTTAGCCATGGCGGCCATCTTGGTTGGTTGGGCGGGGCACCGGACACATTTTTTAAACTAGATACCCCAATGATGATTATGGCCAGGTTTGGTTAAATTTGACCCAGTAGTTTCAGAGGAGAAGATTTTTCTAAAAGATTACTAAGATTTACGAAAAATGGTTAAAAATTGACTATAAAGGGCAATAACTCCTAAAGTGGTCAACTGACCATTTTGATCACGTTGACTTATTTGTAGATCTTACTTTGCTGAACATTATTGCTGTGTACAGTTTATCTCTATCTATAATAATATTCAAGATAATAACCAAAAACAGCAAAATTTCCTTAAAATTACCATTTCAGGGGCAGCAACCAAACAACGAAATGTCCGATTCAACTGAAAATTTCAGGGCAGATAGATCTTGACCTGATGAACAATATTACCCCATGTCAGATTTGCTCTAAATGCTTTGGTTTTTGAGTTATAAGCCAAAAACTGCATTTTACCCCTATGTTCTATTTTTAGCCATGGCGGCCATCTTGGTTGGTTGGCCGGGTCACCGGACACATTTTTTAAACTAGATACCCCAATGATGATTATGGCCAAGTTTGGTTAAATTTGGCCCAGTAGTTTCAGAGGAGAAGATTTTTCTAAAAGATTACTAAGATTTACGAAAAATGGCTAAAAATTGACTATAAAGGGCAATAACTCCTAAAGTGGTCATCTGACCATTTTGGTAATGTTGACTTATTTGTAGATCTTACTTTGCTGAACATTATTGCTGTTTACAGTTTATCTCTATCTATAATAATATTCAAGATAATAACCAAAAACAGCAAAATTTCCTTAAAATTACCATTTCAGGGGCAGCAACCCAACAACGGAATGTCTGATTCATCTGAAAATTTCAGGGCAGATAGATCTTGACCTAATGAACAATTTTACCTCCCATGTCAGATTTGCTCTAAATGCTTTGGTTTTTGAGTTATAAGCCAAAAACTGCATTTTACCCCTATGTTCTATTTTTAGCCATGGCGGCCATCTTGGTTCGTTGGCCGGGTCACCGGACACATTTTTTAAACTAGATACCCCAATGATGATTATGGCCAAGTTTGGTTAAATTTGGCCCAGTAGTTTCAGAGGAGAAGATTTTTCTAAAAGATTACTAAGATTTACGAAAAATGGTTAAAAATTGACTATAAAGGGCAATAACTCCTAAAGTGGTCAACTGACCATTTTGATCATGTTGACTTATTTGTAGATCTTACTTTGCTGAACATTATTGCTGTGTACAGTTTATCTCTATCTATAATAATATTCAAGATAATAACCAAAAACAGCAAAATTTCCTTAAAATTACCATTTCAGGGGCAGCAACCAAACAACGAAATGTGCGATTCAACTGAAAATTTCAGGGCAGATAGATCTTGACCTGATGAACAATATTACCCTATGTCAGATTTGCTCTAAATGCTTTGGTTTTTGAGTTATAAGCCAAAAACTGCATTTTACCCCTATGTTCTATTTTTAGCCATGGCGGCCATCTTGGTTGGTTGGCCGGGTCACCGGACACATTTTTTAAACTAGATACCCCAATGATGATTGTGGCCAAGTTTGGTTAAATTTGGCCCAGTAGTTTCAGAGAAGAAGATTTTTGTAAAAGTTAACGCAGGACGACGACGGACGACGACGACGACGACGACGGACGACGACGGACGACGGACGCCAAGTGATGAGAAAAGCTCACTTGGCCCTTTGGGCCAGGTGAGCTAATAAAAAGGTATAATAACAGTTTGTCTTAAAACAAGATAACTTTTATGGAAATGGCATTTTTCTTTCAAATCATAATTAATATTTGCTCTGTGTTGTTAAGAAACTTCTTTTAAATGGAGTATTTAAAACCTGATACTACATGTAAATTCATCTGATCAGAAAACATGTGAATGATGTTAACAGTGCAAAAAAGTCAGTGAAGCATAGCTAAGAATAAAGAAATATTGGAAGCCATTTTATAATTTTACATTTTACCTGCAGGAATATTATAATAGATCATACTGAAATAGAATATTAAATTGAATAACCTTTTAGGCACTAACTAACATATTAAATGAAAATGCAGGTTCAAATAGGGGGGGGGGGACATTTTTCTGACTGAAAAATTGTTCAGGTATGCTATATAAGTAAAACACATAAAAATCTATGTCATTTGTAAACCATACTTACACAGAAACATGGAGATGTGATGGTTCCTCTAGGGTACATTCTTTATCTTCTGTGGGTGTTGAGACAGGACTAGGAGCCTTAGTTCTACCAGCTGTGATCCCTATCACATCACCTATTACACCTTGGAATGTCTAAGAAACAAATACTCTTTATCAAAATCAAGAGAGTATTTCTGATTGGCTAAAGTCTTAAAATTTTGTTATTTTTTTATGCTGTTTACATTTTTTTTAATAACTGTGTACAGTTATTTTTTGTTGTTAGCTAAAATATTTATACATAAATACTGTCCATACAATCTTTTATCTTACAAGCATCTTAAATATGATTTATAACTTGTTATTCTATTCAATACTGTAATATTGCCAGGTTGACTATCCCTTATTGATGGTCATAACATGTAGGCCAGTATTTTTTGTGGTATATAATGATATGGTATTGTGCCTATATAAATACTGCATGCATCTTTTTATTGTGATGGTATACGTACTATCTTTTATTGTTATGTGAGAATAAAGAAAATAGCAAAAATCAAAAATTATCTTAAAATGAAACTTGAAAACATGAATATGGTGCCTTGTTAGCCAAGGAAACCTTGAGGAGAAAGTGATTCCAACCTCCATTAAACATCCAGTGTGTTTGTAGTAAAATATGAACTTACCTGTCCTCTCTTTAAGAGAATAAGGAGATTGGAGAATATTTTACAGAGTAACTCCATCCACTGTTTATAGTCTAACATTCTCATTTGGTCTCCAAGACTAAAAAATTTAAATATAAACTATTTGTTCATGATACATTTTAAAAATAATTTTATTTGACATTGAAGTTTGTATAAGAATTGTATCCTATCCTAAATATTGTTTTCATTCATGACTTTTCATGGGTGGCAGCACTTCGGTTCCATAAGTGGTTACTTGATAATATCCATATGAGAGATTTGCCATGATTACAATTTGATGCGAATTTCGGGGAAAATATGTTTAACAAAAAACAAAAAAAAAAATCAAATATAAATAAAAACAATGAGTGGCAATGTTTCTTTGTTTTTTTCTTTTTTTGCTGTGAATTTGTGTGATGGATGAATACCCAATGAATTACTGTGTGAAACCTACCTAGTTACATTGTGATGGATGAATACCCAATGAATTACTGTGTGAAACCTACCTAGTTACATTGTGATGGATGAATACCCAATGAATTACTGTGTAAAACCTACCTAGTTACATTGTCATCTGAAGTTTCTACATTATCTGCCTCTGATACTGCTTCTACCACCGTCTGCAAATAAATTGGTCATTTAAAATGTTTTTAAAAATTAAATTCCTTTGAATTCCTCATTTGTTCTTTTTTATTACCAGCAAAACAATGATTATAGTAAACTAAGGGCTGCTTAGCTTAAATGCAGAAAGATTAAAGGTAAATATGTAAGGCAAAAATCAAATATGTTATCATTTTTACATGTAACAGACTACTGTAGTAAGAATATCTGTAAGAAGATGTTATATTTTATTGATTTATAAAACTTCTAAATCAATGGGCCACAAATGACTTCTCTACTACATGTAAACAATACAAGTCATGCAAGTAGACAGAGTTAAACCTGTATATAATAAAATCTGATTATTTGATAATGTCCAATCAAATTCAAATATAATGTATGCATCTTTAACTCCCCCTCTTTTTATTGTTTTCAGATGTCAATCTTAACTACAATGCTTGAGTAAACATTAATACAAACAAAGCAAGCAAGCAAACCAAACCTTTAACTTGCTAGCATTAGGATATCAGCTGTAACAATAACATAAACTGTAAATGGATTATGAATATGTACCTGTTTGACACAGGCTCTAATAGCTGTAAAGGCTTCCTCTCTATACATGTCCACAAAATTAAACTTGTCTTTCCTAATCATACCAAATACTAAAGACACTAACTTTTCCTGTAAAATAAAAATACTAAGTTACAATATTCAGTTGTAAAAATGAAAACTTACTATTCCAAGATTTGAAATTTTCCCCTATTTTTTTTGCCTTTTGATGTTCATTCATTTTGGTTATTTTCTCTTAGATCCTTTTGATTTTATCTAAATAAATATAAGACATGATCATAACATTGCATATATGGGGTGTTTACATTTTCCAAAAGAGTGATTTTCTGAATTGGATCTAGATTAGATGGTAATATTGTTTAACATTTTAGTTCTTTCTATCTGTACTTTATATAAAACATTGTTTTCACCACACCTACTTCATATGTATAAATATCAATCAGTATTTCTATCCAAATTTCATGTATGAATTACACATGACATACTGTTTTGATGTAATCTGATATGTTAAATCAATGTTACACTGCTTTTCCACAATGAAATATGCAGAAAAATTTAATACAGTATTAACTTGAAAAACTGAAATTCAAAAGCATTTAATGGAAATATATATTGTTTATAACAAAAACAAGTTTATTTTCAACAAACCATAATTCTATTCCAGAAAAATCTGAAAATTCTCAATCATTTCAAACATCATGTCAATCCTTTCCGTTAATATTCATCAAACAATGGACATTCATAAAAAAAAAGTCCAAATATTTACCTCCTCTAATAATGGAATGGTATCTGTGACTGGTCTATTCAAATCTGATGATATACATTTAGCAAAGTCCTCTTGTAACATTTTCTCTATAAGATTTTCCATTTCTGCTAACTGCGATCCCAAATGTCTAAAATTGAAGTTTCATATAAATATATTTGTTGGAATTTACATTTTAACAACATATGTTGCCCTTATATCCTTATTGCTCGATTCTATATTTTTCTTATTTTCCTAGTTATTTCTTACTTTACCAATAGGGAATGTTAGAAAAGAATTTTATAAATCAAGTCAGCAATGAAGCACTGACAACTGAGCTGAAAGTTGTTTTAAAGAATATTTCCTAAATTGAGTCATAAGTATAAGTATAAGTAATTGAAAATCTGTGAGATTCATTTGTTAGTATAATGGTTTTAAACGAAAAACATTCATATGAGCCAGTTTCTATGAGCAAGTCTTCCATTTAACTCAAGTTAACATTCTAAACCCAGTGTTTTACTTTTTATAGTACTTTTATTTTTTTCAATTTAAACTTCAAATGTCATGTATGTAGATGTTGAATAATTTGACAATTTTCACTTTTCTAATTCAACTGAACGGTAAATTTTTTTCCTTTAACCATTTGTTAACATTGGAAATTTACATACCTAAAACTATGGACCCCAGGAAGTTCCTGTGATAGCACTTCTTGTGTAGTGGATATTAAATCTAAGGCTCCTACAAACTCATTAGTAGATAACAATAACTGGATTGTAGGCTGGGTTTGGTGTACTGTAGCCATCATCTTCAACTGTATAAAACATTATCCAGTAAATATAACAGATTAACAAACTTTAATACGGTGCATATTTGCTCATATGAGTTCTTATTCAATACATTGAAAATACATTTTGAATGTAAACAACAGAGATTTTTTTAGCCAAAATGTTTATATGCCCATTTATGGGCATTATGTTTTCTGATCTGTGCGTCTGTTTGTTCGTTCGTCTGTCTGTCCTTTTTAAAAAAAAATCTTATCTTTGTGATCTTTGTTATTGTAAGTTTAATCATATGTTGATGAATTCAATAACCGTAATTTATTATATTCGGTAACTTGTGAACCACTATCATATTAAACAATACTGTCATAATATTACTTTTCAAATTAATAGGGCAACAACAACAAAATAGCGTAGAACTACTGTTAAAATATATTCACATCAGATGCATACAATTGAAAATGAGTTCTTCTTTGCAGTATGTATTTTTTTAAGCAGACACAATTTGGTGGCGTAATGTCGAACAAAGTCTATCCAAATCATTTTTGTCAACAATCCCACTCAAGACCTTACTAGGGGCAGTCTTAAACTGGCAGTGAGGTACCATTATTTTACTCTGTATTGCATGTCTCACTGTGGCTTTAATATGAAGAACAGTAATACAAGTGCTGTTCTTTTGCTTTTTGTGTGTTTGTTCTGTGCATGTACTAATTTGAGCCATGGATGGATACCCTATACCCTTTGTTTATCAATTAATTTATAAACTTTTATTATAAAAAGACTTAGGGACTACTAAAGACAAGAGATCCATAATACCTTACTATACAACTATATATAATTCTTTCTTACCTTTTCATACAAATTTATATGATTCCGTCTTGCCTGCTGTAATTTTATTACTTTTAGTGATCCTTTGGCTAACACTTCATCTATCTGCTGTACTTTATGCCTGTCAAACATATATATTCATTATTATTACATTGGTTGCAATGAATTACATTGATTTCCCAGTTAAATAAAAACCAATAATTTCACATGTGAAATAAACGTGGTTATTTCACTCTCTGACGTCATACAACAATAGGCATTGTCAAGACGTCGATAACGGTGGATCAAAACAAATTGTGAATTCGTAGAAAAAAAGATATAGTTCCTTACATGTTTTATATCAATTTCTTTAAAAGAGCCATTTGCCCATGTAATAAAAAGAATAACTAATTAAAGAATTCAAATATCGAAAAATATTCAACTCGTGATCAAACAACACTGATAATTAACTCATGTGCTACGCGCATTCGTGAATTAATGAGTTGTTCAGTCACTCGTTTTTTTCTCTATTTGAATTCTTCCATTAGTTAGTCTATAACTACAAGTGCTCACTAACCATAATTTCACCTTGCTTGTGCAGTATCTATTTTTTTCAACATACACAGCTGTTATCTCAAAATAATATAGTTTCAAGCAACACTATGTGTTAGGAAACAGATAAAGGATCAGCTGTAGAATAAAATACATTAATATAATATACAGAAAACTAACAAGATGTTTGACAGACTGAATATTAGATGTGTAAATACAACATGAAGGCCCATGCCTGTAGATACTAGTATATCACAATAATTCAGCCAACTAGAACACATTTAAAGTGAATATGTAAGAAATAATTATCAGACAATTTACAAAATAACCTTTCCAGATTTGCAAGCATTACAATAAAGTTAGGAACAAGCACAATTTGGTATTGAGCAGAGCAGTTAAATAGCTGTGATAGAATTTAGTGCTATGTACATGTATTCATATATCATGTATATCAACTAGGATTGGGAGGTCTGTGTCTGTATCATTGGTAAAGAAATAAGCTAAATAAATAAAGAGAATGATGTTCAGAAGAAATTTAAAGATCCCATTTAATAAACTCCAGTGGACAATCCATAATGAGACAATTCAACCTCCAAGAATTCAAATAACCTGATCAACATCAACTTATTCTGATGGATGGTTGTATTTCATTGATAAGATAACATACTACTTACCTGAGTTGTTTGATAGACTGACATGTTTTCATCATATCTTCTTGTAGTTTATCATGAGATGACATAGCTTGAAAGAATGCATCAGACTTGGTAGATATCTGTCTGGCTATATGAACTTCTATTATATCTAAATAATGACTTAGCTAAAAAAACCAAAAGAAACTGTCTCAACTCATTTATTCTTAAAATCTTTATCGATAGTATCACTTTTATTTAATGATATATATATAGTAATGGCTATAGGAGCTATAATCTAATACTGCATAAAATTTTGCAAAGTGTATTTTGTTAATACTAATTAACAGCTCATGATGAATATTTGAGGAAGATTTTACTTCATGGGAGTCACTCTTTTTTGGAAACCATATGATAACATAATGCATTGAAAAAAATCCTTTATTAGTAATATGCATGAGCAGTGCCATGCCCTGTTTTGGACTTGTGAGTGACTTAGTGTCTTCTTATAAAGTCTTTATGAAAAGTTATACTATACATATACATTTCAGCAGGAGTCAGAACTGGACATTATTTTATGTGAAAAATAGATTGTTTGAATACCAAAATTAAAAAAAAATATTGATAACCTTTCTACATTGGTTGTGTAAATGTTTGAAAATATTATATCATAACAAAATATACCTTTTCTTGCAGTAACTTTGAGGACTGGTGACCGGGTGAAGACTTTTTAGAATCTTCTATCATAGACCACGGAAATACAGAATTAAATGTATCTGTGTGTTCCAAATCAAAATTCTGTAACAGGTAAAGCTGAAACAAAACATAATACATAAATAAATATACACAACTGCAACGTATATTGAAATGTGTAAAATGAAACATACCAATCATACAGTATATACAAATTGATAATGTATTATCTGCATTTTCATACTAACAATTTTTGTTTTCAAGAGTTTTTGCCTAGTTTCTACAACTGAAAATTAGCATTAATAGGAAGAACTCTAATTAATGGCCCCATTGCTGTCCACATACATTCCTTAATTTCAAGCAGGCACAGTTCCTTTGTTTTTAGTTCAAATAAAGCAACAATCATTATATGTCAAACAGGGTTTCCGCTGGCGGTCGCCATTTTTGCAATTTGCGAAAAAATAATAATTGTGGCGATAAAAATTCGTCATTTGTGAAAGAATTTGGCGAAAGAAATATATATAACGATTTATTTTCCTCCATCTTGTTTATTTACTTTTTTTCTCGAGTTTCTCGGATTTACCCGATCAGACAATACTCTGTATTCACCTTGACCTCATTAAGATTTTGACAGAAAAATCAATAATCAGCTGATTGCATTTAAAAGCTATCGACAACAAAGGACTAATTAATAAAGGTGTTGATTGAATTGTTTGACAAAATAATATGGTTAAATGGCTTCCGCTAAATGTCACATACAGAATTTATTTACCACTTTGCGCCGCACGTGTTTGAAGCAAACTTTTGACGTCTCCTCTCCTTTTAAAGATAGCTTAGAAAAGAAAGCTGTTTTGTGACGAAAAATGTGCAAAAGCAAGAAAAATCTCCGATTTAAAACTTTAATTATCATTTGGCTTTAATATAGGTAATTGGTTAGGGAGACTACTTTAAAGTTGTTTGAGTGACACGCGTGTTTCAAGCATAGTTTTACGTCTCAACTTTTTCATTTACGATGGTCAAGAAAAGAAAACTGTCGTTATGAAGAAATCTATCCAAATTCATTTAAAATATAGACTCTAAAATAAGTTTGAGAGAATAATCATAGACACAATGGGGCAAAATCATCTTATTTAAGGGAGGGGAGGGGGTGGGTAGAAAAAAAGGTAAATTTTAAACGAAAAATATAGTTATGTTACTTGGCGAAAAAAATAATAAAGTGGCGAAAAATATATTGTTTTGGCGAAAGAGGTGGCGAAAAAAATAATTGACCCAGGGGAAACCCTGATGTCAAAGTAACTCTTAATGGTTTTTTTGTACTGAAAAAACAACATACCATTAATGGCATATTAAAAAGAACTGGTTCAAAGAACTTTGAAGGTACCAAAAATAGGTACTTCAAATCTGACAAACAGTCAAAATGTATCCTTTTTTAAATTTCATACATTTTTTTTTATTATTTAAAATCATAAGTCAAAAAGTGTTCAACAATGACCACCAGCCATTAAGTTTTCATTTGATACCAAAAATACCTAAATATTCTACATATTTTGAAAGTCACACCCATGTGTAGGAACTATTTTGTGTTAAATATGTACTACTTTCTGGTATGTGCTTTCTAACCAGGCCCAAACTCATAGTGTAAAAATAAATGGTGTTATTTAATTTTGGAACTGCTTATAAATCCATTTAAATGTGTTTTGTAAAATTTGTGACAAATAATTCAATAAATCTTGATTGCTGTTCATTCTTTTTAAGAACTCTTACAATAATCATTCAATAAATCAATTTATCTTAAATTTAGAATTGAAATAATTAATTTTGCCAGAAAAAAAAGGACAAGTAGTAAATGTATAAGACAACATACAACCCTCAATAAAATAGTCAAATCAAGTGCATCCCATGTGATGTCAAGGCATATAATTCAATATGGATTTCATACAGATTATGATACATCATTCTCTTGAAAATCCTTCCTTTAAATGCCTAATGCTGACATGGGAGTCTTAGGAGAATACTAAGTCTAATAAAAAAAAGAGTGTCATACCTTTGGAATTTCTTGCAATTCTGATCTACTCTTTTCTGAAAAAACAACAACACATCTTCACATTTATAAAATATTTCATATAATAAAATATGAAAAATTAAAAAAAGTATTAATCCTGTCTAATGTCTGGTAAAAATAATCTTTAAGATATAAACAACCTTTATTTCAAATGGACCAAAAAAAAACCAGTTGTTTTAGTTACTTAATATCTGTTTAATAAACTTTAAGACAAATATTTGCTTCTTAGTATAAATGGAAAACTATTACCAGTACTTATATCTAAATTACAAAATTGACAATTATTCTTTGATATGATAGTCTGTACAGTCTATATTTATAAATTTTGGCAATTATATTTCTAATGCTGTTCTGTTCATGTTAATCAACCTACATAAAACAAAAAAAAATATTTCAATGCATGTTTGAATTATCTTAGTTGTTTATAACTGCACAATAGACAAAATTATCGTATTATTATTTCTCACAGTCCATAAGTAACCTCACCTAACTGATGTAGGTATGTCTCACCACTAACTGAATCAGAATTACTTGTACTTCTGATGTACTTCTTGTATCGCTAAAATGTAACAGCAGAATTACAATAGTTAAAATACATCAAACAATTGTAAATGTCTATGAATTCAAATTCAAAAATATGACTGACTATTGATGAGAACTTCTCTTTTAAGTTATATAAAAGTATTTCTTATAAACCTTATAAAATTTCCACATCAGGTGGAAATATATCAGTAAGCTGTTAGCATGGTGAATTTTTTTGCTCAAATATAAATAAACATGTAATATAGTACGATATTGATACGGACAAGATATATAAGAACATTTTATCATGTTTAATTTTTTTCCGGAGTCTGTTGGTTGGGTCTCATTAAGGTATACCCCACAAAGCTTTGTATACAATTTCTAATTTACATGTCATCTTATGAAACTACAATTCCAAGTTTCTGAGTGTCATTATTTTCAAAATACATATAATTATTATTAAACTTGAAGTACATTTAGTTCTTATCATACATCATATTTACTTTTGAAATTCTATTTTTATATTTCTCAAAATATTTTCTGCTGATATCTGGTATATAAGTTGATTTTGGAATATGTGAATGCTCATAAAAATCTTGGCCCCAGGTTTTAGTGAAGAAGTCAGTTTCTCTCTTTGTTCTATTGGGATCATTTAATGCTGCTGGTAGGTTAACTGTAGCATTGTATACTGTCCATCTTAACTGATCCTGTACAACTGATGGAGCATTGTCTGTCGCTGAAGGTGGCGGTGAAGCTTCATTATGTTCAAGACTTCTGTTCCTACCATGTGCTAGAATTTAAAAAGGGAAACAAAATGTAGTGCAGATGTACATGTACATGAACTAATATTTCTAAATTGTTGAATACTGTAATTATTGTATAAATTGAATTCTAATTCATAAAAACAAAATGTGTCACTTATCTAAATGATGGTGTTGTATTGATACAAACATGAAAAAGGCGAACATGGTTGAAAACAGTCTTAAGCTTGTTTAGATCAACTGTTTAATGAAGGTATAAATGTCATCTGATGTTCATTACAAGAGTTAAATCTTTATGTGTAAAAAAGGTAAACGCTTATATTGCTGTTTCATAGATTATATTAAAGCGTTTGATAGTGTTTTTCATGTAAAATTGTGGTTGAAATTAGTTAGATGTGGCGTTACTGGTAAACTTCTTACTGTAATTAAATCTATGTATTCTAAATTGAAAACTAGTATAAAGTGTAATGGAAAAAATTCAGATTTTTTTAATTGTAATACTGGCTTGATGCAAGGGGAATCTTTATCCCCTTTATTATACTCGTTGTATGTCAATGATATGGAAGTAGAGCTAATCAGTAATGGCTGTCAGTCATATGAATTGAAATCCTTAAATTTATTTTTACTTATGTATGCAAACGACACTGTTTTATTTAGTGAGAACATAGATGATCTGCAAAATATGATAAATGCTGTAAACTCTTCTGCAGAGGAATATGGTTTATATATTAATATGTCTAAAACTAATTATATAAAGTGGTCGTGTTTAGAAATAGAGGTAGTGTAAAAAGTCAAGAAAAATGGTTTTTGAATAACAACCAAATAGATATATGTGACAGTTTTGTATATTTGGGTATTCTTTTTAATTATAATGGCAGTTTTTTACATACACAAAAAATGTTAGCCAATCAAGGAAGAAAAGCTGTTTTTGCTTTATGTAGTAAAATTGTAGATGAATATTATAACTGTGGAACGTTACTGTCCTTATTTGATACTTATGTATCTAGTATACTTAATTATAGCTGTGAAGTGTGGGGTAATCATAAAGCTGATGATATAGAGAAAGTACATTTATATTTTTTAAAACGAATTCTAAAGGTTAAACAAACTGCTATAAATAACATGGTTTACTGTGAATTGGGACGTTATCCAATGTATTATGAAAGACAAAGAAGACTGATTCAGTTTTGGTTTAAATTATTAAATACTGATAACTGTATACTTAAAGCATGTCATGAAGATATGTTGGAGAGTTCATTTAAATTTCCCAATGACAAATCGAATTGGGCATGTTCAGTCAAAGATATTTTATGTAGATATGGTTTTCATGATGTATGGCTAAAACAAAGCGTAAATAATGTTGATATATTCATACACGAGTTAAAACAAAGAATGAAAGATACCTTTATTGCTGATGTTAATGCTTTTTTTAATAATTCATCAAAATGTATTCTTTATAGATATATATATGACACAGATATACTGCAATTTTATTTAGATAGACCTATTAATCAAATATATAAACCTTTTATATGTAAATATCGTATCTCCGCCCATAGCCTCAATATAGAAACAGGCAGATATTACAATATAGATAGAGAAAACAGATTATGTACTATGTGCAATAACAATATGGTAGAAGATGAATACCATGTTATTCTAGAATGTAATAGATATAGTGATGTAAGAAAACTATACATTAAGAAATATTATTGGCAATATCCATCCACTTTTAAACTTATACAGTTGTTATCAGTTCACAATGTGAAAGAACTTAATAATTTAGGTAAATTTTTGTTTAATATTGAAAAAATTCGTAATATGTATCATATGAATTTATTTTCATTCTCCGCCATACATGTATTGTGTATAATTATTGTATTTATATTTCACTGATGCATTCAAAAAAATATTGTAAAATTGTATATTCTATAAGCTGTATTGCTTCTGAATAAAGTATTATTATATTATGTTACATGTATTTTTTATTTTAAGCATATGTGTATGTAGACATGTTACATCAACCTTGGTTACAGTCAAATGTAGCTCTTGAAACAGGTCTCACTAATTAGTGACAAGAAGAATAATTTTAGCGACAAGAACACTATCTAGTGACAAGAAAACATCTTTTTTTTAATAAAATATAAAGAAATATGCATTTCATTACTTCGACGTCATAATGCTGAAGCCGCCATTTTCGGTTGGACTTTGAGAGCATATTTTGCTCTCAACTTTGAGACCCAATTTAGCCATAAAATTTTCATTGAAAGCTAAAAAAATGTATTATATTATGGCCCTTAATAACTTTTATATTTTTTAATGAGAAACAATGAATTTCACACACAAGATAGATTTGAATTAAATTGTAATTGATTTTTTATAATTTCTTTACATTTTTTAAAATAAAAAAATATTTTTTTTAGTGCTAGATATTAAATATTTAGTTGGTAGTTTCTCACAAGAACCTTTTAGTAAAACTTAAACAACTTTTAATTTGAAATGTTTCTTTAATTGTATACTCAGATATGAATTGAATAATATAAAAAGAACATTATTTACATATGACCCTTTATACTATGGTAAAATCCAAACATTGTAGCGCACTGCGCGAATGAGCACTTCTCTTTCAAATCTCACCACTTCTCCCTATCAGTTTCAAAAAGAGAAGTAATTTCAACGTAATATCAAATTAAAAAATATAAAGAAAACACTTTGCAATAGTATAAATAAACAATTGACAACAAAGGAAAAGTTTATATCCAATAAAAAGGGCGAAATAATATAGTGAGTAAATTTAATGCAAGAGTTTATACTAACGAAAATCTAGTTTGAACCAGTGTGATTACTGAGGTGTAAAAATATAAATTTCACTGTTTTGCTAATTAAATAATTTAAATCTTAAATTAAACCCCCTATAATTCTGAAGTCGTGTGAGCCCTGGCTTATTGGCTGTAGAACAAGTACAGATTTGGGTCAATACACCTTATCGCTATTTGTCTGCCATTACTGCATATCACACAGGTTCCCGTAAAATTTTGACATCATGAAACAAAATATCTGATGCCACAATGGAAAAGTGATTGTTGTTTGCGTCAAAAGTTCAAGCGGCCAGGTCAGCCGGGATTAGCAATAAGGTGTATTATTATAAGATTGTGAGTGATTGTGTACATCATTGTTACGGTATCAGGTCCGTTCGCGCCCAATATACTTTCGCACCCTACACGTTCGCACCTCGCACGTTCGCACCCAAGGTCCGTTCGCGCCCAATTTTAATTTAAATTCGAGTTGAATAATTGGAAAATCATGATTGTTGTTTTTAATTGCTTTCGTGTAAATACTGAATGTATTTATAGCTTGGTATGAGTAAAAGATTGAAGATTTTAAATGAAAAACACAAAAGATAATTGTTTTTAACAGCTTGGTCCCTTTGATCTGAAATAATGAAACAATACACTATTATATATTACTATACATGATAAAATTTAATCAACACACAAAAAAAAAGAAGAAACGTAGTCAGAATCTCACTTCATTTTGAAACAAGTCAATGAAACAAAAGTTATAGCAATACACTAACCAAAACATGATAAACAGTTATTCAACACAAAATAAAACGTTGACAGAATCCCACTTTATTTAGAAAGGAATATAATTTTTTTTAACAATACACTATCCAAAACATGATTAAGATTTATTCAACACAAAAAAAAAATGCTGTCTCACTTTATTTTGAGACCACGAAAACAATTATACTTATAAGAATACTACTTGCCAAAACTTGATTACAAAGTTATTAAACATAAAACCAATTAAAATTGGGCGCGAACATGTAGGGTGCGAAAATGAAAGGGGGCGAACATGAGTGGGTGCGAACGTGAATGGGCGCGAACGGACCCGGATTCCATTGTTACTCAGTCAAGATGTTTGTTCCAGTTTCTACAGTTCTATTTTTGGTATCCGGTCGTTCCGGCCCCAAACCGATCCGGCCCCAAGTCAATCCGGCCCAAAGTCGATCCGGCCCAAGTCGATCCGGCCCACGTCGATCCGGCCCCAAGTCGATCCGGCCCCATAATAAAATATGAATAAACTATATTCACTATATGGACGAATTTGTCACAAATTTGAACAATATAAACAGAATTTGCAAAAAGTGTCGATGATGGATGACAACAGGTAAAGTGAAGTATTGGAGTACCAGTTAAAGAACTATTTTAAATCGATACGAAACTGAGTGGTATTGTGTCTGTGTGTATAGCAGCTCCAACATATTTTAAAATGTGAAGATATTTTCCATGTTGACTTTGAATGTCATTTTTATTTTATTTACTTCTCACACAGAGTAGCTAAATAAATATTTACAGTCCAATGGAACCGTTAAAATTTAACTCATCATAATGTCTTGTTTAACCAAATCATTAGTCTATAATTGGTTTGTTTATTCAACAATTGTCTGATGATTGTGAACTAAGGTAATGCCACTGGTAATCACTTAATTCAATCAAAGCCTGATTAATTAAAGGTAAGTGATCAACAAGGTCTTTATAGTTTGATCTTTTGTTTGGTATAAATAATAAGTATTAATTGTATATTTTTTTTTCAGGTAACATCAGATGCTTCTATAACACTTGTTTTTTTTTTGTAATATCGAATATAGTCAATATATTTTTCTTAAAGTTGACAATATTTTGAATAGTTGTGTGTAGATAAATAATCAAAGCCTTAAAGGCTGTAAAAGCAATTGCTGCCATGTTAATGTTTGGGGACTTTTATTTTTCATCCACATATATACAAGAATTAAACCTGACATGAGTGTTGTCTAGTTAAAAGTAAGAAGGTTTTAACTTTATATAAATAAAAGACTTTAGCAGAAAGTCATTTTTAATATGTTTTATATTGCACAAGGAGACAACACGTTTACCAGGCTAAAGTTGGGGTCAAATATACATGTGCTGAAACATATAACTCAAAAAGAAATCATCATGGATTATCCCCTGGTAGTGTTTGTAACTTCCTTGGCAATAATTTCCTTTATTGATTTAATTTTAACAATTTTCATTATTAATTTATATTTAACCATTAACACAAATGATTAAGTTAAAACATTTCAACTTTCCAGACGCAAATGTTAAAGAACGGGAAAGAAATAAAATATCTTACAAGACATAAGCATGTAAAGAATAAATGTATATTTCAGCTTAATAAAAATATTTTCATAATGTTACTTTGTCATCATTTTTAAAACTAAGTTCCAAACATTATTGCTCAGTTGATATGTGTCCTTCTGATGCGGTACGAGCACAGGCACTTGTTTCTATCCATAGGAAGGTCTATTATCCATATAAATAGTTTTATATGGATAGTCGACCTTCCTATGGATAGAAACAAGTGCATGTGGGTACGAGATAACTACAATTCTCATGCAATCCCGAAAAGGGGGGTCATCATAGACAAACATGACATTAAATCGTTATCACTGAACTAGTATATATATATTGTATAGGGGCCAGCTGAAGGACGCCTCCAGGTGCGGGAATTTTTCGCTGCATTGAAGACCTGTTGGTGACCTTAATTCTGCTGTTGTATGTTTTTCTATGGTCGGGTTGTTGTCTCTTTGACAAATTCCCCATTTCCATTCTCAATTTTATTATACGAACAAGAACAAACAGCTCTACGTTGCTTTGATATTTATCAATTTTCAGGAAACATTGCGAAAAATGATCTTCAATATTTCGAAAACATGTGAAATAAAATTGCTAACACGGTGGACCGTCGAGTGTCAACAAACGTAGTAGACTTGTTCACTGAAAAGACGAGGATAATGGTTTCATCTGACATTTGTTATGCAAACCCAGTTTTGATCATGATATTTAAAAAGACGTACTTTTTTTCAATCTATGTATTAATAAACTAGAAAATTCCAAATTGTAAATATCTCTTCATCTGGACCGACTTGGCATCTACTACGTTTGGACGGGTCCATTTCATTAGTAAGGTGATCGATAAATATTACGGAGTTTTGACAGAAAAGGAAAACGAACTTATTGTTATGTGTTTTCAACAAGGGTTTCGTTCCGCTAAATTATTTGCGCAAATAAAGTTTGACTATTTTTAGATTACAGGTAATAATTTGACACTACGCATTAACCTGTGTAGTGATTTTGATTTTACGATAAATGTATGAATGAACGATAATTTTATGAATGAACAAGAGCACCTGACCTCTTAAAGAAACACAAATTAAACATAAAAAACCGTATTTATTAGGAGATAATTCAGTTAAATTTTCAATACTAAATCAACAACTGAAATGAATCCATATTTTGTTGAAACATCGTACGAACGGCGGAAAACGGAATCGCATTTATAAAAATGTACTTTTTTTCACTCGGACTTCTATGTTATTTGATAGTCAAACGGTTGACCCTTTAAATACAAAAATACATCTACAAGAACATATTCTGAAACTTCTTAAATCCACTTACTTTTTTTTAAAGTTTCAAGCTATGTATTGCATTAGAAAACATACATAGGTGTTAAAGAATGACTGACCAGGAGCCTGTTTAACAAAATACTATGGCTTGATCTGGGCGGAGTCTCTGATCTGGGTCACAAAGATGGCCATACGCGACGGCATAAAAGCAATTGCTTTAAAAACAAGTTATATGAGTATCCAATGCTTTATTGCAAGAAAATAACATGACATTGAATGCACAAGGATTCGGCAAATCAAACAACAGTTTAGAAATTTAAAGAAATAAAAGAAAAACAAAGTTTGTATGTATCAGCTTGGGGATCGGCTTGTACCGTTGTGTACCGGTATGTAACTATTTGTTATACACGTTTTAATATAATTATACAATAATCTTGAGAACTTGTAATAAAAACATAATCAACCTAGTTGTTTTATACTCATCTTAAAAAAATATTTTTCAAAGGCCTTTTTTAATTTTTTTTAACGTACACTTTTTACATTATAATAAAAATCATAAACATTTATGAATTACAATTAATATATATCTTTATTTCTATTCCTTATAAATATATTTTTTATTGGGGCCGGATCGACTTTACATATGGGCCGGATCGACGTGGGGCCGGATCGACTTGGGCCGGATCGACGTGGGGCCGGATCGACCCGAAACCCTATTTTTTATGGCTAATTATAAAAGCGACTCAGCTGGCTTTTTTTATTCATTGGTATTGTAGTGCACAGCCCTTATTTGTAATTTTTCAATGTTATTTATCTTTTTTTGTGTGATGGTTATGTTATAAAAGTCAAAGGGAAAACCTACCATGCAAGTGCTTTCCTGCATGGTCTCTTGTTATATGATTTTCGTAGTCCATATCACTGACACCCTCTAGAGGTAGTGATGGACATATATTATTTGCTCCATATCTACAAACATATGATCCTCCTTCTTTTGTACAATGGCTTTGACGTAAATGACGACAAAAGTCTTTGGAAGATTTAAAGTCTACCAAACACAACCCGCATCGTCTCCAAGGTGAAATGTGTGCACCTTGTACATTATTTACAGTGGTCATTGCAGTCAATGTTACTTCATTTTCAATTAATGAAGTACAGTCTACATTATTTATAGGTAAGTGTCCTAAAATGTGGATTAAATTAACATCGATTTGTTTTTCGGTTTCAGATTTTTGTTGTTGGACGTACTTCCGGTGAAATAAATTTAGAACCAATGACGGTAAAATATGTCTTAAACCCAAAAGAATGATTAAAAATGTAGGTAGCCACAACGGCTCAATACCATGTCTTTGGTATTGACAGTGGCTTTGGAAGACGCCTGAATGTTTGACTTTGAGATTAAACAAATAAAAATTCACGGAGGTTCACAAGGAATGTATAGCAAATTTAATAATTAAACTCATTATTTCCAAGGCTTTTATTTCCTATCAAGATTTCCTTGATATAAGATTGTGCTGCTCACAAGGAACTGCAGTGGCTATTAAACAAACTACCTACCTACCTAAGTCTACCTAAGTGTTTCCAAACGCAGGAGATCAGTTTGCTCCTCTATATTTGGCTCTGGTTCATCGTCACTAACTACACTTGTGCTAACAAAGTGGTGAAGTTGAAGTTTTGTGGACGCTTTCACGAAAAGTTTGACCGTTTCGGAATATCTATTTCACAGATGACGATGGATGTGTTCCAATTCCGGCCTTAACTTCAATTCCGCCCATTTCACAAAATGTCCCATGATCTATCTACTGATAAGACATATCAACGGGTTAGTAGTACCTATACACGGGCAACACGACGGGTGCCACATATTGAGCAGGATTTGTCTACTCCTTCCGGAGCACATGAGATTAATCCCAGTTTTTTGGTGCACCATTGTTTGTCTGTTTGTCCATTATTTTTAGTTGTCAGTATATGACTTTCGTCTTTTCAGTTTAACGGTCTCTTTGGTATCTTTTGCCTCTCTTTTCAATTATAATACATATTGCATGGAAACCTGCTGTGTTCTTAAAAACTGTTTTCCAACACGGTGGTTTTAACGTTGGGTTTCTGTTTCATTGAAGTAGACGCATAAATCTCTTTATTTTTATATTCTTGCAGTTCAACTACGCCAAGGTCGAGCATGTCGTTCCAGGGTGTTACGTCTTGAATTTAAAAATTTTGGTTTGCGAGAGAATGAAGCACCGTTATGCTTCAGTTGTTTATTCAAAGAAAAGAAATAAGAACAAAAAGTGTGCAGTATTCGAATTAGATTGTTCGTCTATGCATGCATATAGTTATTAAAACGTGCATGAAATCCTTAAGTAAAGATAACAGCAATATCTAGAAAAATGTAGTGAAATTGTCGTAAAGGTGTTATTGCCGCGAAAGTCCGTCTGTTTAAAAACTTAATAGTAGGTCATGACAAATTATCGAACCTGAGTTCCAATATATTGTTACAACAATGCTGAAAAAATTAAAACAAAACAATCGAAAAGTTAAACTCGGTCGTCAATTTCATGGTTTTGGCAGTTATATTTTTCAGTCTAAAAGGGTCGTATATAAGCTTCAACATTATGTACACTTGCTTTAAGTTTAATACGATTCAATTATAAATCGTTTCCAATTTTCATACAAGAAATGAATTCTTTGACAAAGTCTTGTCTTGTAAACTGATAGATGATATATTATGATTTCAATAACTTTATAGTTATCGCTTCTAAATTAGACTTGTTACCGAGTTTGTGTTTATACGAGCAACATGATTGTTGCCACACTGTTCTTTGGAGCAGGATCTTAACCGTTTGGAGCACCTAAAACGATGCCTGTTTTTTTGTGGGATTCGTGCTGCTCAGTCTGCAGTTTTCTTTATGTTTTGCATGTTTGTGTACTGATCATTTTGTCGTCTTTTTTTCTTTTTTTCACAATTGCTTTGTCAGTTTATTTTTGATAAGTTAGTACGACTAGGCTATCCCTATATTTAATGAATGGCATTTATTTATTTTGAATTTATTGAACCATAAAATTAATTTTTGACTCTTCACATTTAATAATCCGCTTGGCGGATTATGTTAAATGTGAAGAGTCAAAAATTAACGAAACGGATTTAATTAATTTTATGGGTTAATAAATTCAAAATAAATTATTGCCATTCATTATAAATAAATTTCTATCAAAAATAAGGCTCAAAAAACTTTTCTTATTATTCATATTAACAATAACAACGTACACACATGTTGGCGTATAAATATACAACGTCAGATGGGTGTGTCGCCATAAAAATCGACAACATTGAAAATAAAAGTAATACTTTTAACCAATCAAAGGACAGTAAATATACCATATATGTATTTATTACTGTTAAAACGTAAATGTTTGATATATGAAACTGTTTCAATGATAATGTTATCACGAAAAGTGTTAGAAAGATAGTTTTGACGCTAGAAAAGAAGTAGGACCTCTTGTTTCACAAAAAAAAAACAACAATAAAATAATGTCAACCGTACAGTGATTTGAAATAAAAGTGTATATTGTTCGAATCCAAAATGCTTGCAAAATGGATCCATTATTTGATTCGACAAGCAAAGTTGTGCTTGAACAACTCTGTAGATTTATCATAACTAGAATTGTAAAAGTCAGTCCACCAAGCTAATTTTCTTGTTTTTGAACATGTTCATTATTCACACATTCACATGATGTTTGTATCATATTATGTATGTTTTCATGTAGCTATGTTATAGTTTATCAGAATAAATATTTCGTTCATGTTCACTCATTGATACGCGATATTCTTAGAATATTTTACATATTTCAATAAATTCAAAATGTAATCCAAACGTGTTTAATGTTGCCTGAATTTACACGTTTTTCTGCATAACATATATGCCAGAATTAAGATTATGCTTCCTAGCTAGCCAATAATTTGAATGCACTATATCTGATTAGGATAAGCTTGAAATATTGTTAATCTGTGAAAAGCGTATTTTCCATTTCAAATTATCTACGTCACTTAATTTTTTTTATTTACAAAACACAGATCTAAATATAAAATTTCATAGCAAGACAATACAATACACAAATGTATTTGTGAACTTAACATTCCAGAAATGTTAACAGAAAATCCAGTCATCCAGAAATATGATCAAGATAGATTTTCATTGTGGGTGCATGCTTACTGTTAAATGCTAAACTGTAACCCTGTCGTGTTAGTTTGTTATTTTGTTATATTTTAATGAGTTTCCCTCAGTTTTAGTTTGTTACCCCGATTTTGTTTTTTGTCCATGGATTTATGAGTTTTGAACAGCGGTATATTACTGTTGCCTTTATTTAGCGGGCTCTGCATTATTGATATCTATGAATCATGTTTATTCCTATTCATATCATTTACCAAGATTTCCATTTCTCCTATCTACAAACGTAGAAATAATATATACTTCAAACAAGATGTAAACATTTCCATATATATGTAAAAAAAGAAGATTAAGACACTATTGTATTATATGCTAACGGTTTGATTAACTTTGTTAAATGAAGCTTTTTTGACAACATATGAATTAATATGCATGCAGTGCTTCAATCACGTATGTATATTAAACAAGGTTAAAAAAAGTGAACCACACGTGTAAAGTCTACGTTTTTGAAATTTGCATCTTTGCCAACTATAAGTCTACACCTAGATCTTGGACTTCAAAAGCTACAATGAATGTTAACGAAGCAAGCAACCATTCAATCAGAATTTAATTCCTGCTTGTAGTTTTATGATTCAGTCACGAGTCAATATGTTCTCCAAATCCTCAGTTTTTCTGATTATAAGGAAAATATTATGACGGATGTTTTTTTACATGAAAGCTACCATGTTTTAATAATGAATTGAAAATGATAAATACAACGAATACATAATTATTTCTACACATTCTAAAGTTGCGGAACATAAAATTGATAATGAAAATGTGTAATGCTTTATTTGAAAATGCCTGTACCAAGTCCGGTATATGACAGTTGTTGTTCATTCGTTTGATGTGTTTTATCCTTTGATTTTGCCATTTGATTAGGGCCTTTCCGTTTTTAATTTTCCTCGGAGTTCAGTATTTTTGTGATTTTACTTTTTGCTGATATTAACTGCTTGTGTTTGTTGGCACATTCACAATTACAAGGTATTAAAATCAATTTGTTTCATTCTATTCGCGTTTGCAAGTGTTATTCTCATAAATGGTGTCATCAACGGTAGCAGAAAATAGCCCAAGGTATCCACTTCTTCCAATGCGTCATATAGACAAATGTTAAAACATAATCATTCAATTAATGTTAAGGTTGACGTATATAGATGACTATTGTTCTAAACATAGTTGCTATAACACAAGTGGTCTTATATAACACAAATAATAGACATGCGATTTACAATATTCATCAAACAAGGAAAGGATATTGATTAATTGATTGTATTTGATTACTGTCAAGTATCAAATAGTTGATGCATGTCAAGGACGACAATAGAATAGAAAGCAACATGTAAACTAAAAGATTAAAAACGATTTTTTAAATTCTCAATGTTAATGGCAAGCTTAGAGAATAAATGTAAACACACTATTAGAGCGAAGTCACCCCATCTAAATATACAGTCTTACTGCGCATACAACAAATAGATCGATAAGACATACACAACTGAATTAATGAGAACAAAGTTAACATGTTTACTTATTCTAGAATAAAAAAGAACACAGCCACTTATTATAAAAAAAACCCTGCGTTTTCTTTTAAAAAAAACAAAACTTGTTTTTGTATGATGTTTGGTGAATGTTTTGATTTTGATTTTCTTCCAGTTGGTTTACACTCTCACACTCTTTTCCCACTGGTAGATCCTGACATATCAACGTATAATTTCAGTATGTATGATCAGCTGTTCTTGAATATGAGCTATCAGGTATCATCGATGCAAATGGTTTAAAAGGATGAGTGCACACTTTTTGATAAACGATTGGCGTGCTGCAACGAAAACTAACAAAATCTGTCAGAGACAACTGCATATTTCCCCCCTTTAAAGTAAATTTACTTTTAAATATTAGCTTAACTATATAATTATTTTTTCTGGTCGCTTCACAGTAGTATCACCATGAACTGGATAATGAATATTCAATTTCAATCAGCTCCAATCGAGTGGCTGATACATTAATATATAAAATCAATGAGCCCAATTTGATTTTGTTGATTTTTTTTTATTTCAAGAGTTACATGGTATATTGTTCAAGTGAACATGAAACATATATTTCAGCTATCTTTTCGTCATCTCTTTTTTTCTCTACCAGTTTTTTGATAAATTTACTCATACTATGGTTTCGTAAAAAAAAATTCAAAAAAATTCAAAATTAATGAAGTTATAATTGTATGAGAAAAAATGAAAATCACAAAAAAAACCGAACTCCGAGGAATATCCAAAATGGAAAGTCCCTAATGAAATGTCAAAATAAAAAGCTCAAACACACTAAGCGAATGGATAACAACCTGCATGGTTTTATAGCTAGCTTAACCTCTCACTTTTCTGACAATCAAATAAAATTCCATTAAAAGAGGGACAAAAGATACCAGAGGGACAGTCAAACTCATAAATCGAAAATAAACTGACAACGCCATGGCTAAAAATGAAAAGGACACACAGACAAACAATAGTACACATGACACAACATAGAAAACTAAAGAATAAACATTTAATTGACAACAATGGGTGAAATAAACAAACAGGCATAACACGTCAAAATAGGGGAACAACAGTCAACATTGTGGTATAATCTGAATCACTAAAACGCAAACAAAGAAACACAAAAAGACGCATAGACAAAGAACACATGCAAAACTGAAAGTCAATAACACAAAAATTTACCATAGCACAATAACACAAATACGGGATGTACAAGTACCGAGCCACGAGAAAGGGAGAAACAAGTAGAAACATATTGCTTCAGTATTCGCAATAAGTGTTGTGAACTGTAAGCATACAGGAATAAAAGTGATTTTTTTTAACTTGTTGATGTAAAACTTCATGCTAAATGCATATAGTAGAGGTATGCATATATCAGGCATATAGAAGAGATAGCCTGGTAACATTAGAAAGACAGGTTGAATATATAAAACAACATAAATCAGCTGAAAAAAGTAACAAAATCTGTCCCACAAAAAAAAAAAAAAAAAAAAAGACCACAAACAAATATAAACAGCTTAATAGTTAAAATGATATATCATTTAAAAGAGCGATGAATCATACTAAAAGGACATTCAAGCTCGTTGGATGAAAATCAACTGATAACGCCATGGCGTAAAAAGTAAAATGACTAACAGACAAACAACAGTACACAAAACACAACAAATAAAGCTCAAGACTGAGCAACAAAAATATGAACAACAACTGCGGGTGATCTTTAAGTGTTTTTAGTATTCTAAATTAACTGTAGTATTATTGTTATATAACAACATTATAAATGCCTTACACAATGAAGAATGAAATACTAGATAAAGTCCTTGGTCGAATGTAAACTGTATTGTTATTTTCCGCAAGGGTTTCATGTTCTATAATTTTAACAGGAAATATCAAACATACTAATGAAGTGAAAAAAAGTATGTTTAATTCCTTCACATCAAAGTATTTACTACAGATTACATACCGTTGTTGTGTAAGAAAAGACAACAAAACTGTATTACAGTAACAATACATACTTTATGGTAACATATGGTTGATTCCATATACTATATAAACCGAACCATACAGTCCAAACATCATATCCTCCAACATGGCTCGAGGGATATGCATACTCCTCTTGGTGGTAGTAGCGGCAGGTAATGCACTCAATATTTCACAATTGTTTAGCACTGAATTTGATTATTTCAAAATGTCCGAAAACTCTTTTTTTTATAGAAATTTCTGATTAACAGCTCAAACATATAAATGAGATATTTTCTCTTAGAATTCAAAAAGTCAATCACATCTTAAACATATATGTTTCATTAGTTAGAACATATTTTTGATTGTACGAAAGCGTAACTACCGGATGAGACACACATTTTACGTTTCATAGTAAATGGATTAATACTAAACTTCATTTTTACTAATATTTTAATTGAATTGTTGATAGTTGTTTTCTGAACTTCAAGTGGTATATATTTCATGCATATTTAGGACAATAACAGAGTAACAAAAGAATAAGCATGTTTTGTTTGTCTGCAGAGTTTGTAGATCCGTATTGAGGGCTGGGACATTTTTACCACCAATAGAAAATGAATATACGTAGGTTAGAAAAGTCCAAGGTAGCAACAAAAACTAGCGAAGTTAAGATATAATTGAAAACCTTCGGAAAAAATAATTTAGCACACAATTATAATTTAATATTGAACATGTGTGAAAACAACTCTATTTCAATTAAAACACCTACTGGCCAAGTTATTCGATGAAATGAAAGCTCAAAGTGAAATCACGTACCTCGAATGAAATGCATGCTCGGAGTTGTTACATAAAAACATTTTCTTTATTTCAAATGTTAAAGCTATGTAACCCTCTTGATAACTTCCTTAAATTTATAAATAATAAGTACTCCTACCTGTGTACACACATTGTTAACAATTATTTAATATAGTCTTTTATATTTTGTTCCAGTTTCCACATCCGGGTACGGCAGTTATAGAAGTTATGATACTGCAGAATATAGCGGTAAGTATGATTATATATGTCATGCAAAACACAGATATTATGTAAAGGGAATCCAAATAATGATTGAAACTGAATATAAAAATTATAATATATGTTGTAATTATTTTTTCTTAATATTTTATATTTAATGAATATATTAGACAAATGTAAATCATCAAGCTGACAAAGGAAACACATTTCAGAATTCAGAAAAGTTTTTTTTTTTTTTTTTTTTTTTTTTTTATAAAAATGTAAAAGCATGACTTGATTTATTTTGTTTTGATTTTATTTAGGATATCCTATTCACACTACTAGTAGCGTCGTAACCCATCATTCGAGTCATCATAGTTATCATGGAGTGTCATACTACAAAAAGTACCATGGATTCAAGATAAGACATCGTCGATTTTCTTACCATGGATTAGGTAATTTTCTGTAGATTTATTACACTACAAGCGAGTTCACATTCTCTCAGCATTGTCAGTTGCTGTGATATTTGGATTAAACACATTTTGTCTCAAAAGATTAAAAAGTATACTTAAATATCCGAATAAAACAAATTTGATTCGAATAAATCGAAACGGAACACTAAATAAGTTTAAAAATCTGTGAACTCTAAAACATTAACCTTAGTGAATAAAGAAATCTTCCTTCTATATCAGGATACAAACTTAGTGAAAAAAAATCTGTTTTCTAAACAATGAAAACTTAAATGTTTTCATTTTAATTTAGGATACAAACTGAGATGTGGAAAGAGCCGATTTTACCGCCTGTGGAGACGTTGTTATGGTAAATACCATAGCAGAAGTCGTTGTTTTGGAGTATTTAGAACACGTCATCTCTTTGGACTTTATAAAGGTAACTTAACAATAAACATATTGAATACATTTAATCATACAAGTAGTTATCGAACGTTGAAATGAACCAGTTTTAAGTATTCATTGACATCTTTTTGTTCAGTGTGCCCGTTGTTTCAGGTTAAAATGCACTGAGACGAATTCTAAATGTTTAAATACAACTAAACTTTTTAAATCTGCTTTTGCTTATTAAATTTTAAGGTACTATGACAAGTTTAATTTGAATCGTTTTTCTTCTGCTATAATATACTGCAGTTGAAAAAAAGAGGCGAAAACAAATAACACAATGTCAATATTTTGATTTTTTACGTTTTACGTTCCAAATCTTCATTGTGATGTTTTTGTAGACTTAACCGAGGAATTATATTAATCTAACTTACTTACTATCATTCTCCCAAAGGTCATGGATATGGATACAGGTCATTAGGTCATGGATATGGAGGGGGCTATCTTAGTTATTATAAAAAATACCACGGATTCAAACTCCGTCACAACAGATTTTTCTATGGCGGTCTTGGTAAGTATTGAATGAATCTATACCTTTTCATGGCGTAACGTGTTAGTTAGATAAAGTCTGTAGGAATATCCAGAAATTTAATAAATCTAGTGTATAAAGTTAGTTACTGTCCCTGTCAAATAGGTGTTTCTTTGGCTAGCAGAGCACCCACTAATTTGTTCATTGAAATACATTGTTTTATCTTTAATGCTAAATATTTACTGCCTTCTTAGAAAAGGTGTTTTTCCATTGTTACAAGTTTATCTGTTTAACCTTGTTATAAAGATAATCAATCGCTCTAGACCATTATTTGTAGTCCTGATCGTTAAACGATTCATATAGTAACAACATAGAAATAAAAACAACGAATTAATGAAAGGAACAATGAGAAACATTGTGCAATTGCCTGACATGCATTTACAAAAGTTCTTGGCTTCTGGATAGCCAAAATATATGTTTTGCTTCAAATTATATCCACTTGTTCTAGTGTTTATAAAAATATATCACCACTATCACAAACTATATGTATATTGTAATGCACCCAATTTTTAGAAAGTATTTGTTCATCTTTTTTCATTACTTGTTTGGCTTTCTAACTAATTTGATCTGAGCGTCACTGATAAGTTTGATGTAGACGAAATGTGTTCCTGGCGTATCAAATTAGGAGCCTGGTTCCTTTGATAACTATTCATATATTTTCGAAAAATCGTATTTCCTGATACATATTTTTCATCGAAAACCGTATTAATTTTAGGATATAAATTGAGATGTGCAAGGAGACGATTTTACAGAAGTTGGAGGAGCTGTTACATAAGATATCACAGTAGAAGTCGTTGTTTTGGATATCTCAGGAAAAGACATCTATTTGGAATTTATAAAGGTAACTTACACGGTGACCTATAATTGTTAATTTCTGTGTCATGTTGACCTTTTGTGGAGAGCTGTCTTATTGGCAATCATACCACATCTTCTTTTTTTATATTAACAGTAACATACTATATCTAACATAATATTTATGCTTATAAAAACTGTTATTAAACTTTGAAATAAAAACTTCTTTAAAACTAACATCGATAGACAAACAAAATTGTTGATTTTATCTTTAAAGCCTACATTTACATACGATTTGTTCAGTATGTATGGGGGCTATAAGTCAAAGGCACTAAGACAAATAAGATATTTATAAATACGAATAAGCTTTTACATTATTTTTTTCCGATTAAATTAGAATACTTTGACAAATTTAAGTTGAGTCATTTTCTCTTTTGTTTGTAGATACAGTTATTGTCGCTGTTAATAAAAAGATAATAAGCTAACATTATTGTGTCAGGCTAATTGCAAAACTTATAAAAATGTTCAAAGAAAAAGATCAACCAATCAACATTATTTCAATGTGACGTCTTTAGATTTTTAAATTTCAAATTTTAATTGTCTTTTCTCGGCATAACCAAAGACATTTGTTAATCTGACTTATTTTCATTGAAACAAAGGTCATGGATATGGAGGTGGTTATCTTAGTTATTATAAAAAATACCATGGATTCAAACTCCGACACAACAGATTTTTCTATGGCGGTCATGGTAAGTATTTCAAGCATTGCTTCTACTGTTACCTCTATTCATTTTAAATGGCAAATTGTTTTGATCAGATTTATATCGTAGAAATAGACCGAAACTTGTGTTTTCTAATATACGTTATTAGTAAATGTTTATGGTGAATAACTGTCTCATTGGCAATCATACAACAACCGGCATGCACAATTTTTAATTATATACTAAACTACAAAATGTACCACATTTGAAATTCAGAATATAAACACGTTTTAATTTGTTTTAAGTTTTAAATGTCTATTTTGCTTTCATAAAAAGATCAAACCAATTTTCTGAAACAAAAGTTGCATCGAAAAAACTACATTTATTTCAGGATACAAATTGAGATGTGCCAGGAGACGATTCTACAGAAGCTGGAGGAGTTGTTACAGAAGATATCACAGTAGAAGTCGTTGTTTTGGATATCTGAGGAAACGACATCTATTTGGAATTTATCATAGAGGTATTACATTTTGTTTTATTTAAAGACATATAGAATAATTTAATCGACTAGATATATTATTTTTTAATTTAAAGTTTTGAACTACAAATCTGCCTAAGATACCGCCTGTACTAAACAAAAACCTGTGTTACAAGTCCATCAATTTTAGATCCTTCTGAAGTACATTTCAGATAAATTGAACCTGTATCAAAAGACCACCTATTTTAAGAGACAACATTTTTGCTCTCCCTAAAGTGGTCTCTTAAAACAGGTTTGACTATTTAAGTAAATATTATTTTAATTATTTCCTAGCATAGGCATTCTATGCACATTTGCATATTGTACATGAACGTGTTTTCACGCGATGTTAAGTAGGAATTGGACTTGATGCCATTGTTATCAAAGCAAAACCTTCAGTCCTGTAGTAATAATATTGAAGGTTCTTTATTCAAAAATATCAAAACTCAATTGATATTTTTTATAATCAATTTGAAATTCCATGTGTCCAAATCAGTGTACATGTATTTAAAAAAAAAAAAAAATACTGGTGTATTTTTATAAGTAATCAAGAGATAATAAGGGCAAAATTGATATAGCGTCGTTCTACAATATGCTTTGAACTATATTATTTACAGTTATGTGTTAGTATTGTGTCATGTTAAGTTAAGAGATTAATATCCATTTGGTTGTTGATCTTTATGTTTTAAATATAAGCAGGCTACTCTGGTCATGTATATAACGGATACAGAAGTGTACACAGTCACACGAAATATAGCTATAGCTATTATAGAAGCCATCATGGATTCAGCATTAGACACAGCAGATTTTCTTATCATGGAGTTTGTAAGTTGGTACTAAAAAAACATTTCTTTAGTAGAATTTGAAAATGAAACATCTGAAATATAAACCAAAATAGTTAACGCTTTATTTGTAAAAACTCACAAAGAATTATGATGAACTATATAAACAAACCCATTATAGATACCAGGATGGAAATGTTGTACGCCATACGTTGGTATCGTCTACAAAAGACTCAACAGTAACGTTTGTGAAAGTCAAAACGGCAAATTAAAGTACGAAGTTGGAGAGCATTTAGGACTTCATATTCCTAAAATTGTTGCCAAATATAAGATCATATATTCCTAGGGTAGAAAATCCTTATTATTACAAAAACATAGAAGGTCTTGTTAACAGGAAATTTATAGTCATGACCATATCATTAATACATCATGTCAACTCAAATTCATTTTAAAACGTTTCATTGAAAACACGATTTAATTTTGGTCACGACAGTTTAATGTGAGCGACCGAATTAGACATGTTTCAGGTTTGTATTAACATGAGCAACAATAAGGGTGGGGTTCGTATTGCTTAGTCTCTAGTTTTCTATGTTTTTTCATGTTTACTATTGTTTATAAAAAAGTCTCCAAGTGCCTATGATATAAAAAAAAGAAGATGTGGTATGATTGCCAATGAGACAATTTTCCACAAGAGACCAAAATGACACAGACATTAACAATTATAGGTCACCGTACGGTTTTCAACAATGAGCAAAGCCTATACCGCATAGTCAGCTATACAAGTCCCCGAAATGAATGTAAAGCAATTAAAACGTGAAAACTAACCACATTATTTATGTACAAAAAAATAAACGAAAAACAAATATATAACACACAAAAAACAACAACCACTGCTTTACAGGCTCCTGACTTGGGACAGAAACATACATACAGAATTTGTCATGGCATTTTCAGTTTGTGTTCGATCTATGAGTTTGACTGTCCCTCTGTATGTTTCGCCCCTCTGTTCAAGACGGCTCAGTTATTTCTTTTTAGTAGGACTGAAATAAAAAAATATTTTCTTACTTTATTTTGTTAATTGTATGTTTTGTTTCTGAAAATACAAGTTTTACCTATGTAACTCCTAATAAAAAGAAGATATTTAATTATAGCATACCGACTAAAATGTAGCAGAACCCGGTTCTACAGACTTTGGAGTAATTGCTATGATCATTATCATAGTGTAGGAACCTGTTTTGGACGACTTAGAAGACAACATCTTTTCTACAGATACGTTGGAGGTATATTCGTTAGCGATACATTACATAAATTATAAATCTCTGCGTTTCTAAATTGTTTTTGATATATACTTGTGATAGAAAGTAAAAGAAACCAAATTTTAAGGAATCGCATCGGACGCAACTAATGTCAAAGTCTTATGATTGTAATAAATGACCGTTAGCTTTAAACATTTATTACTGTTATTTTTGTTTTAAATTGATCTATGCTATATTTACAGGTAGCTCATATGGTGGCATTTACGGTGGACACAGTGTCACGAAATATAGCTATAGCTATTACAGAAGTCATCATGGTTTTAGCATTAGACATAACGTATTTTCTTATCATGGAGTTTGTAAGTTGTTGTAAGAATACCCATCATTTAATAGAAAATGAAGAAAAAACCGATCAATACATGAATCATATTAGTAGACATTTTACTGTGTAAGTCAATGTTCATTCAATTCTTTCCTAGCATAGGCATTTTATGCACATTTCAATATTGTACATTAGCGTGTTTTCACGCGATGTTAAGTATGACTTGGACTTGATGCCATTGTTATCAAAGCAAAACCTTCAGTCCTGTAGGTTCTTTATTCAAAAATATTAAAACTCAATTGATATTTTTTTTAAAATCAATTTGAAATTGCATGTGTCCAAATCAGTTTATATAGATTTGTTAAAGCATTTACCTATGCAACTCCTAATAAAAAAATGATATCTAATTACAGCATACCGACTGAAATGTAGCAGTTCCCGATTCTACAGACTTTGGAGTAATTGCTATGATCACTATCATAGTGTAGGAACCTGTTTTGGACGACTTAGAAGCCAGCATCTGTTCTATAGATACGTAGGAGGTATATTTGTTAGCGATGCATTTCGACAAATTATAAATCTCTGCGTTTTCAAATAGTTTTTTTATATATATATACTTGTGATAGAAAGTAAAAGAAACCAAATTCTAAGGTTAATCCAAGGAATCGCATCAGACGCAACTAATTTCACAGTCTTATGTTCAATGTAATAAATGACTGTTAGTTTTAAACATTTATTACTGTTATTTTTGTTTTAAATTGATCTATGCTATATTTACAGGTAGCTCATATGGTGGAATTTTTGGTGGACACAGTGTCACGAAATATAGCTATAGTTATTACAGAAGTCATCATGGTTTTAGCATTAGACATAACGTATTTTCTTATCATGGAGTTTGTAAGTTGTTATTAAAAATACCCATTATTAAATAGAAAATGAAGACAAAAAAACAAACATCAACATATGAATCAAATTAGTAGACATTTTACTTGTTTAAATTTAAAGAATATCACTGCACTATATTAATAAACCCGTCTTACATTCCTCGATTAAATTTGTGTACGTCGTCAGACGCCAGTTCTGCTACAAAAAGACTTCACAGTCACGGTTGTAGAAAAAAGTCAAAATGATATATTAAATTACAAAATTAAAGAGCAGTGAGAAACAAAACGTCTGAAACATTTTGAGAAAAATTGCCTCGGTAATCTATTATGTGATAGAATATCAGTAATATATCGAAAACGTTCTACGTTTGTAAACATGTACATGTACCCTATCAAGGGTAAATCATGCTGACATTAATAAATTTTAAACTTTTCATCGATTTCATTTATTTTAGAAGCAAAACCAAACATAAACCTATGTTTTGTTTTTGATGTTATGCACAAACAAAGAAAATGATTTTCTTTAAAGTTTCCAAAAATAAGTATTTTTACATCATAAAGACTTACTCTTGCATTTATCAGTGTTGCACTTGATACAAATATATTATTGACTTTCAGCATACCGACTGAAATGTAGCAGCACCCGGTTCTACAGACTATGGAGCAATTGCTATGATCATTATCATAGTGTAGGAACCTGTTTTGGACGTCTGAGAAGCCAACATCTGTTCTATAGATACGTTGGAGGTATACTCATTAACGATATATTTAGAAAAATTATAAATCTCTGCGTTTTCACATTTTTTAAAATAGATACTTGAAATAAAAGCAAAAGAAACTAAATTCAAAGATTAATTCAGGGAATCGCCTTGGACGCAACCAATTTTGAAACAGTGTTCTCTGTCATAAAAGCGTATGGAAATACAATTAGTACTGTATTTAATGTTTTCGTGGTAAATTGATCTTTGTTAATAAAACATTTACAGGTAGCTCATATGGTGGTATTGTTGGTGGATACGGTCACAGTAGATATAGCTATAGCTATTACAGAAGTCATCATGGATTCAGCATCAGACATAACAGATTTTCCTATCATGGAGTTTGTAAGTTGTTACTAAAAGTACCCATCATTTAGTAGACAAGGAAAAACAAAACCGTCGACATATGAATCAAATTAATAGACGCATTTGTTTGTTCAAAGTTATTAGAATATCACTGCACTATATAGATAAACCCATCGTAGATTCCTGGATTAAAACTGTGTACGTCATCAGACGCCAGTGTCTTCTACAAAATGACTTCACAATCACGGTTGTAGAAAAAGTCAAAATGGTATGTTAAATTATAAGATTAAAGAGCAGTGAGAACCAAAACGTCTGAAACATTTTGAGAAAATTTGCCTCAGAAATCTATTCATGGGATAGAATACCTGTAGTATATCGAACGAATTCTACATTCGTAAAGATGTACCATATCAATGATAAATCATGCCAACAGGAATAAATTTTGAAATGTTTCATCAATTTCAATTATTTTGGGAGTACAACCAAACATTGTCCTGTGGTTTGTGTTTCAGATGTTGAGGTAAGATAAAGAAAATCATTATTTCTAAGAGTTTAAAAAGATAAGAACTTTAACATAATACAGACTTGCTCAAGCATGTATCAATATTGCACCTAAGTAAAATTTATAAGTGAATTTTAGCATACAGACTGAAGTGTAGCAGAACCCGATTCTACAGACTTTGGAGTAATTGCTATGATCATTATCATAGTGTGGGAACCTGTTTTGGACGACTTAGAAGCCAACATCTTTTCTATAGATACGTTGGAGGTATATTCATTAACGATATGTTTAGAAAAAATATAAATCACTGCGTTTTAACTTTGTTTTAGTAGATAATAGGGATAAAAAGTAAAAGAAACAGAATTCTAAGATTACACAATTCCAAGAATAATTCAGTGAATCGCCTTGCTGTTTTAAAAGCTTATAAAATACAATTAGTACTGTGTTTAATGCTTTTGTGAAAACATGATCTGTGTTAATTAATATTTACAGGTAGCGCATATGGTGGTATTGTTGGTGGATACGGTCACGGTAGATATAGCTATAGCTATTACAGAAGTCATCATGGATTCAGCATCAGACATAACAGATTTTCTTATCATGGAGTTTGTAAGTTGTTACTAAAAATACCTATAATGTTTTGTAGAAATGAAACGAAACATAGAAAAACACAAATATATTTTAACAAATAAAACTCTGGTAATGTAATCCTACGGATGAACATCTATAGTATTTCCAAAACATTGTATGTTTTGTTAGCAGTTACCACATTAAGAATTAATCATATCAACACAAAGACATTTTAAAATATTTCATCTTAATATGTTTTAAATTTTTGTAATCACAACCAAAAATTATGTTTTTATTTTGTGTTTTTGTTGTTTGACTACTAAGGCAATTATTTTTAAGTTTTCAAAAGTATGCTTTACATTATACAAGACTTGTATTAGCCTTTTACAAATAAACTCATCATATATACCAGGAATAAAAATTTATATATCTACGCCAGACGCGCGTTTCGTCTACAAAAGAATCTTCAGTGACGCTCGAATAAAAAATGTTAAAAAGACCAAATAAAGAAAATATTGATATTTGATTTCAGCATACCGACTGAAATGTAGCAGCACCCGATTCTACAGACTTTGGAGTAATTGCTATGATCATTATCATAGTGTAGGAACCTGTTTTGGACGACTTAGAAGACAACATCTGTTCTATAGATACGTTGCAGGTATGTTCGTTTAAGATATATGAAGACAGATTATGAATCTCTACCTCTTCAATAAGATTTGTATCTACTTGGAACAGAAAGTAAAAAGAACTCAATTCCTAATAAAATCATAAGTTTTAAACTGCACCATCTATTCTATGATGAAGGTTTTATTGTAAACGATGCAGGAAGACAATGTATTTATATGTCTTTTTAATATTTTTCTAAATCTTATTATAACTACTTGGAGAGAACATAATGAATTGAATAAATCACAATGAAATGTCAGTAGTCTAAGAAGACTAAAATAAATTCCTCTACCAAATAAGTCACCTTGTCGTAAAGGAATATAGGGTTATTGCATGAATATTGGGGAATATTGTCCCGAGTAGAATTTTATATTGCACGAGCTTGCGAGTGCAATATATGTTCTACGAGGGACAATATTCCCCAATATTCATGCAATAACCCTTTTATTGTATAGCAATATAATATTTCAAAGTAAAAATTGGTTTAAACTAAGATTTTGTCGTTGATGACGTCATGAATTTTTACGATTTATTGCACTAGTGCAATATTAGAATTTATTGCACGCTAACTTTTGGTTACTTTCTGTGGGAAATATTATATTGCTATACAATAATAACAATTATTTCATATCGGTTAAGAATAAGCTTATCTTATTGGATAAAAAGGGGCCACATGACATTCTGTATTCTTCAGTAACAAATTCTATTGGTCATTAACCTAACAAAATGTACCGGAAAACTGGTCGTTAACAGACTTGTACATGGTAAAGTCCGGTGGGGCGTGGTTTGTCTGTTTGATTGTCGTTCCGTAATAAAACACAATCGCGATTCAGACGGGTTTACAGTTTACAGTGCTAGTTCTGACAACTCTTATGACCGTTTTGCTAATCATAGTAAAATTTATTTTGTATTTCATATAATGAAGTGACTTATAGTTATTTGAAACTATGACCGCTCTGCAATCTTTCATATAGAAATCGTGCATTATCTCGGAGTTATTTTCAATAATTTGAATCTATAAATTCTTTGTAAAACATGATTTCTCAATGAAATAAACATAATAGTTTTTGAAAACTGGTCATTATCGTGATATATGGACAGCCCGTGGAACAGTGGTATTGACTGCGACAGCGACCTCGCCTTCGGCTCAGTCACTATCGCTGTCTCAGTCAATGCCCCTGTCCTATGGGCAGTCCATATATCACGATAATGACCAGGTTTTCAATAACTGTTATGCAATTATAACGAAAACTAATCCATATAGATTGAAGATAATCTTTCCAAGTAGCTTTTGCATCTGTCCAAGAAAAGTTATCTCTTTCTGTTAAACTTATGACTAATTCCTTAATCAATATATAAAACGCAATTGAAAAGTACGTACATATGATAACTCATAACATAAATGTTGATTTGTTTATGTTTCTTGCATCACGCGAAAAAAAATCCCATCATTAGATTGAGAATAACTCCGAATGTTAATATTTTCAAACTCTAAAAAAATTTCATGGTAAAACTAAACCGTAACTGATAGAATCAAAGGCATAACCACTATTCTATTACTTTGTACAACAATGAAAAACTAGCAATAAAAATCCAAATAATTTATAAACAAGAGCACGGAATCTTTATTCAAGAAGTGGCCTCAGATGCAAAAAATTATAAAGTATTACATTCACCATAACAGATTCCCGTTGGTTTTAAATATTATTATAACTGTTTATCTTTCTTTTTAATTTTATGTGACAAATTGATTTATGTTCATCAATATTTATAGGTAGCTCATATGGTGGTATTGTTGGTGGATACGGTCACAGTAGATATAGCTATAGCTATTACAGAAGTCATCATGGATTCAGCATCAGACATAACAGATTTTCCTACCATGGAGTTTGTAAGTTGTTAATTCAAATACCTACAATATTTTGTAGAAACGAAACGAGACATAGAAAAACGCAAATATATTTTGCAAACGAGCTCTGGTAATCTAATCCTATAGAAGAACATCTGTAGTATTTTCAAAACATTGTATGTTTTAAGGATAAATTATATCAAGACAAATGCACTTTGAAATGTTTCTTCTAAACATAGTTTTAATTTTTTTCATCACAACCAAAAGTTTTCTTCTTGTGTTTTTATTTTCAGTTGTTTTTTGACTACAAAGACATTTTTTTTTTAAAGTTTCAAAAAGCATGCGTTACATTATATAAGACTTTCATTAGCTTTAACCAAAGTTACACATACGTAAATGTTGATATTTAATTTCAGCATACAGACTGAAGTGTAGCAGCACCCGGTTCTACAGACTTTGGAGTAATTGCTATGATCATTATCATAGTGTAGGAACCTGTTTTGGACGACTTAGAAGACAACATCTGTTCTATAGATACGTTGGAGGTATGTTCGTTAACAATATTTGAAGACAAATGAATCTTTATATCTCCATCAAGCTTTTTATATACTTGAGTTAGGAAGTAAAAAAAACCCCATCAATTCTAAAAACGTTTCAGAATAAACCCTCTCTTCCATGATAAAGGTATTATCGTACACGAAGCAGGAAGACAAAGTATTTATATGTATTTTGATATTTTATTGAACCTTATTATAAATACTTTTGAGAACATAATGAATAACATTGAAAAGTCTGTAGTTTATTAAGACCAATAAAAATCCCTTCACCAAATAATTCACATAATCATTAAGGAATAAAAATTATAACGACAAATAATCCTCATAGATTGAATATGATATTTCCAAGTAGTTGCTAGTGCATCTGTCAGTTGAAGTAATCAGTTTCTGCTCAACTAATGACTGTTGCCTAAACCAGATAAAAAACGCAATTAAACAGATAGCATGAATAAATTATGAATTATAGCACAGGAAACATATTTTCGAAATAACATGAAAAGCACAATATGCAATATATTAAACTATCTTTGTTTGCAAAATTTTTGCTTTGAGCACAACTCACGAAACTCGATTAAGGAAATAGTCTCGAATGCAAAAAAATATAAAGTATAGCATACATAACAAATGCCTATTGGTTTCAATGCCATTATAACTGGATATCTTTTTAATTTTATTTGAGAAATTGACCTATGTTTATAAATATTTATAGGTAGCTCATATGGTGGTATTGTTGGTGGATACGGTTACGGTAGATACAGCTATAGTTATTACAGAAGGCACCATGGATTCAGTATAAGACATAACAGATTTATTTATCATGGAGTTTGTAAGTTGGTACTGAAAATATACATTCTTATAGAAAGAATGAGAATAAAAGAAATATAAGCCGACTTAGTAAATGCTTTGTTTGCATAAAGTCATATGAGGAATATTGCTAAGCTTTATAAATAAACTCATATAATATGATTTACATTTTGTACGCCTGTCGCGTGTTTCATTTTCTAAATTCTCACCAGAAACACTCGTGTGAAAAGGAAAAATATCGTTTCGTTCTTGATATTGTTATGAAACCTCTATTGAACTCCCGGGCTATATTAATTCGTTTTTGAGTTGATGTGTCAGGGTTGTATTGATATAAAAAAAGTAAAATAACTAAACCTCGAACTCAAAGTTAAAATTTAAAATAAACAGTGCCTAATCTAATAGCAAAATAAAAATCTTGAAAACATCAAAAGAATAAAAATATTTTTAAAGTTTAAAAAGACGTAGTTTTACAGCATGTAGGTTTAATTAAGCATTACACAAAGTACCACCTAAGAAAAAGATAATATTTAATTACAGCATACCAACTGAAATGTAGTAGCAGCCGGTTCTACAGGTTATGGAGTGACTGCTATGATGAATATCATAGTGTAGGTGACTGTTTTGGATTACTTAGAAGACAACATCTGTTCTACAAATACGTTGCAGGTACATTTTTAAACGATCTTTTGAGGCAAACAACACCAATTTTTATATGTTTTTAATATTTTTATTAAATATTCAGAAAAGACGTAAATGAACAGTCTATTGACAAATCACATATCTTAGACAATCGGTAAACATTAAGTAAGAGACACACAGAGTATACAGAATTTAAGAGTAATAGGAATCTAAAAAATAAAATGAGGGCGAATATATATATATATAAAAGATAGATATAATGAGAACATTCGAAATCTGTTAGAATGATTTATTAGCAGAAAAGATGGTTAAATGAGATAGATAAAAAAAATAAAAAGCTATGCTGTTATAAAAATTTACTTGAATTGTCAATGCAAACGGTTTCATACATTTATACTTTGTAAATTCATTGAATATATATGTAGTTATTTATCTTTACAGTTCAACATGCCATCGGACTTAATTTGTTACGTAGGCACAGCCATATTGCCAACCACCATGTGAATAGAATAAATCATGAAGCTAACAAACATGTTGCAAGGATATCACACGTATCTAACAAACACGAACGTAATATTGCTTACCAGGCTGGAAAGCATGTTCACAGAATTGCAAGCGTGGCCAATAAACACATAAATAGATTTAAAGCACTCGTAGATTTCCACATAAATAGACTTCACAAACACACAAAACAACATCTTACAGCTCTTGAATACCAACATAAAAGACATTTACATGACCGCGAGTATCAGAACAAAAAGCATGAGCTGAACGTCAACTACTTGCACGGAAAACACGAACTTACCATCAATAAACTACATGACTACCATGGTATATATGGTGTCGGACATTTAGTGAGCTACTTGGACTACTACAAGAAATACCATGGATTCAAAATCAGTCATAACAGATTTTCATACGGAGGAAAAGGTAAGAAAGTTTTAAAGTTTAAGGAGATGAATAAAGTATTCTAAACCTATCATTTGGAAAACAATTGTCATGTTTCAGTGAATTAAGAGTATTTAATATTGAAAAACGTGCATTTTATTTAACACAATATAATCTCATTGTGGTATGAATATATTTGAGTAGGAGGTTTTATGGGGTGAGATAAAGACCTGAAAATAGTATATTGAAGTAGGAAGAAATAAGAAGTCTTTTGTTAATTTTGTTCACCTTGTATAGGAAACTCATACCTATTAATGAATAATAGACGTCTGACAATTGTTCAAATGCCAAGTATTTTGAACTTTCGATATAATTCCGGTGAAATCCTCAGCCTGAGTAAATATAATCTTGTGTTTTTTATAGCTGACTATGCGCTATGAACTTTGTTCATTGTTGAAGGTCATACGGTGACCTATAGTTGTTAATAGTCTGTGTATTGTGGTCTCTTGTGTAGAATTGTTTCATTGACAATCACACCACAACATCTTATAATCTTATGCATGTTTATAAAAAGTATCATGACATATTTTCATAGTATACACACTGAAATGTGGGCTACAGCGATTTTATAATTTATGGAGTAACTGCTGGTCTAGTTATCACAGAAGGAGTTTATGTTTTGGACGACTCAGAAAGAGCCATCTCTTCACATTATATTCCGGAGGTAATTAACCTTGTTATGTTTTTTTTTTATCATACTCGCCTATTATTAAAATAAATCTAAAATACAATATTTGTTTGCTTCTACATTATAAATAAAAAATAAAATATGACATCGATAACATTTCCCTTGTTATGGACAGTGTTCAACAATCAACAATCATAAAACACATCGTTTAAAAAGAAATATCAAGTGTTTTATTCCATCACGTCAAATTGAAAACATCAATAACAAAAGAAAAAAAAAACGTAAAGGGACATTACTTGCTAAAAGAAAACATATCATATTTTTTAAATTTATCATCACATAAAAAAAAAGATATTTTATATGTATTTTGATTGAAACCTGTTATGGTAAAATTACATAAATATATTGTTAATTAAAAAAAAGTATATATATCTAGTCAACATGTTGCCAAAAGATTTAAATTAGAAAAAAATAGTTGTACAAAGATGTAATTTTAAAGATGAGGAATACTAAAATGTGTATTTGTTAATAGCAGATTACGACGTTGGGTATTCTCCTAAAACAGTTGTTGTGAAGACAGCATCATATGGTAATGATTTGTACTGATAACTGAGGTAATCATAGCAAACATACTTTTACTATTCTCTTCAACTTCGTCCTTTGTTTTCGAACGCCACTGTTAAGTCTTTTGTAAACGGAAACAAGAATGTGGTGTACAAAACAAAAAGCCTGATATCTTCAGTAAACTTTAAGTATTCTGCACTAAGCCTTTTAATTTGATTTGATATTTTCATTCAAGTTATTACTCTTTTATTTATTACTTAATTTATTTTAACACTCTAACTTCTTGAACAATTCAATTTTAACACGGTACCGCCATTTTTAATTTAAAATTGTAAAATGAAGGAGTAACCAGGTGAAAATATTCTCTATAGTCAAACAGCATCGACAAATGATAAGAGAATATAAGAATTAAATGAAAAAAACCGATTATCTCTAATATACGATTATAAAGCTTGACATCAGGGATATAATGTTGATTATTTGGCTGGTGTTCCGTTTGGTTCTTTAGAAGTTTAACACGGTACACTGTAATTGTTTGATTCCAATGTTTCGTTAGTGTTATTACCTTCTGTATTTTTTTCTGATGAAGTGTAATCTTAATCACAATATATGGTATTGCAACACTTGCAATTGTAGTAAACATGTTACAAAAAGTTCATATTCAATAGTTATGTTAGTAAGCTTAAACATTGGAAACGATAGAAAAACAATTTAACTACAAGTTATAGTAGAAAATAAACTAATATTTTTCTTGTCTTTTGTTGTAGAATGAGGAGTATCCTGTATATATAGTGAACAATAAATAAATCTAACTGATGAACATGTTTTTGTGTTATGTTAATATTTAAACCGACAATCACATAGATTGGTTATGACAAAACAAAACACTTTTCATTGTACGTAATTTTTAAACATTCTGGAATTTGAGAATGATCGATAACTAGAACTTAACTTATTTGTTTGCTGTATATGCGAACACACAACCATCAAGACCGACTTTTTCGCATCAATAAACACACAAACAAAGATACACAAATGGTCAACATTTGTCAAAGAAGACCTGAATAGGAACATGCACAAAAAAAACCCCAACTGAATACTTAAAGGCAACAGTATAAAACTGCTGTTCAACAGTATGTGTTATAAAACAAACCAGGGTCACAAACCAAAACTGATGGAACACATCAACTATAAGAGGAAAACAACGGAACAACATCAAAAGAAATTGCCACAAAAACAAACGACAACTTAAATTGGAACTGAGTTTTAATGATATTCCTTACTTGGAACAGGTCATTTACAGAAAGAAAATGGTGGGTTGAACCTGGTTTAATGGCTGTCCAAACATCTCGCTTCTAAAGCAATGTTTAAAATAACCTAAAATGTCAACTTAAACTTTCCATCCAAGTCCAAATATCTAAAAATGAACCATTTTAGGTCTAAGTCCGGTCTTCAAAATGGAGCATCGGCTCACACAGAATAGCAAGCTATAAAGGGCAAAGAAAAATTACTAGTGTAAAACCATATAAATGGGAAAACCAACGGTCTAATCGCTATAAAAGAGCGAGAAACGAGAAACACTTATAAACCACATCAATAAAAGACAACTACCAACCATCAGCTTCCTGACTTTGGACAGGGCAAACAATTACAAGGGGTTTAAACGTTTTAATGGTACCAGACCTTCACATTAAGATTCTTGCAAAATTTGATCATGATGTTGTCTTTATTATTGGATGGACTCTTAAGAGAGACGAAAGATACGAAAGGGATATTAAAACTCATAACATGAAACAAAAGTCCTCAAGTATTTACGAAAGCAAGATTAAAATGTACATGATGATAAAGGAAGCTAGCTTATGTATTAATCACTGTGGGTTAAATATTGCCATTCAAGGGATATTTCTGAAATAACATTCCAGGTTTCAATTAAGAAATTATAAAGAAGCCAAGGTTTCAATTCCCTCAATTGAAAAAGTATTCATATGAATTTTTAATTACTTATAAGATCCACTTTGTTATCAATGACCTTTCACTTTCCGATATTAACAGATTGTTTTCCTTAATTTTTCGTAAGTTTAGTTTCCTGAAGTCAAAAAGAGTATTTGAAATCGGCTGAAGTATTGAGATGGCTCCACGTTTTAAAAATCTTATAGGATGAAAGCACCTTGTAGATTAATAAGTCAGTCTATGTATTGTTTTACATTGTCATTTTGGGGCATCACATCACACGATCAAAATTACATATCTATGTTCTGATCATTTAGCATTGGTAGTTATGGAACTTGTAATAATAAAACGCTTCATAGTATTTAGTGTTTTACATTTATAATCGTTTTAATAGCTTTATTGAAAAATTACTTAGAGTTGACTATATGTCAATCGAATGAACTCGATCGTGCTAAAAATTGAAAATTTGACAAAATCTATAAAGATTTCTCTCCACATTACACATGGATTCATTTAACCAACGAGGTTCTTCATCGTAATCAAACCATTTCATTTCTGAATTTGACCATAACATGAAAAAAGGAATCGTTTCTAAACTCTCAAAATACTTCATGCCCATTTCTGTAATGAATAACGTCATCCTTTTGTCAGTTGGAGCCGTATGCAACTGTCATACACATGAGAGTTTAATCTAGCTTTAAATCCAGGTTGAAGCCATTAAGTTGTTGTATCACTATTTATACTATTGCTGCATTGTAATATGATAATCGAGATAACATGCTGGTAAAATATGAAATAAGATTTGGCGGAGAGAGCAGCACAAATACACAACTAAAACAAATATAAAAAAGCAGGTGTCAGTACAACATATCAAGATTTGATTTAATTCGAATCATAGCACGATTTAAAAGCGAACTATCAAAATATGTTTGATGATGTGCTTTTGACATCAAATTAACCCCAAAAGAGAAACATCTACAAATAATATAAACAAATGTGTCCTTAAAACAGTGTCATATTGATGAGTCTGCCGAGTACTCCACGAAAACGTTTTCCAAACCATTGTGTTTTCATTAACTGTGAATCAAAAGAGTAAACTAATATATCGACAGTAAAAGTGTCATAATCGATACAACTGTGGAAGATTGTATTATGCATAGTAGAAAATGTATGCCTGTTATTTAAGGCCAACTGACTTACATCCACTTCATTTGAACTTTGGTGGATAATTGTCTCATTAGTTATATATATTACAGTTACTTTAAGATTCCAAATAGTTTCTTGTTATTTTGAAAAGTATATATTCTTAAAAAAATTAAATTTATTTTGTCGTTTGGTCAAACAATAAGATTTTTGAACTTTCGTTCTGATCTTGGAGAAACACAGTGCACTATCACATCACAGTATGCTAAAAGTCATAAAATTGAGAAAGGGAATGGGAAATGTGTCAAAGCGACAACAACCCGACCATAGAGCAGACAACAGCCGAAGGCCACCAATTGGTCTTCGATGTAGCCAGAATTTCCGCACCCGTAGGTGTCATTCAGCTGGCCCCTAAAAAATATGTATGCTAGTACAGTGATAAAGGACGTTATACTAAACTCCGAATTATACACAAAAAACTAAAATTAAAAATCATACAAGACTAACAAAGTATATGTATCTGTCATGGCTATTCATATGTTTATATATTGTCTGTGCGGGCAAAATTACTTTTTCAAAAACGTAGGCATATGATGTTCAAAAATATTTTTTAACGGTCTGATTTACCTTGTTAAATGATTTTTTTTGTTGAAAACATATGAATTAATATGCATGCAGCACCTCAGTCACGTATTTATATTAAACAAGGTCAAACTAAGTAAGCCAATTGTGTAAAGCCTCAAAACTTTGGAAAGTCACGTATACATGTTTATACAAAATATGAGCTCTTGGTCTAAAATAGTTATAATCCCTTGAATCATTCAAATATCGACAAGCTAAAATAATTACAATGGATGTTAGATAAACAAGCAACCTACCGATCAGTATTTAATTCCTTGTACTGTGTGTAGTTTTATCATTCTATCACGAGGCAATATGTTCTTTAAATTCTTGGTTTTTCTGATAGCAATGATGTTAGGTTTTTGTTTTACATGTCAACACTGCAAGATTTCAATAATGATTTGAAATTGAAAAATACAACAAATGTATAATCGTTTAACCAAAATATCACAATACTTTTTTGTAAGAGAAGTAACACGATATTTGGAATCAGATGAATGCTATTCAAAACAAAAATGTCACACAATCTAATTGCATGTGACTGTTCCCATTAGCCTTATAATTACAGCCCCTCTTGTCATGCTATAACTGGGATCTAAACATAATTCAACATGAAAATCTCCGAAAGGTGATTTCTCATGGTCCTAAGTTAAGAGAACCCCAACACATCAATTGGAACCATAACTTCAAAATAATCATGGATTCCATTGAGGACTACGCCAGAGCATGGGCTAAGCGATAAGAAGTTGAACTGAACACTTTGTCAGAATGGGTTACAACTATCAGGTCCCTTACAAAACGTCGTATTCACAAGTTGAAAAACTGTGTGAACGATCGACCAAGGTCCTTTTTCAGAGACAAAGAGGCCATGAAATGTCAATCACTTCTTCATGATAAGTATGTTGTTGTTCCTGAGGACAAAGCTTTAAATAATATGGTCTTTGTATATAAATCATAACTACGAATGTCTTGTAAAAGAATTAGGTATAAATGAACACTCAGGTAATCCCACATACAAAGACATATCATTTGACAAGGATGAGATTTTAGCAAATCATAAGTCTTCATGGCTTCAATAAAAATTACATTGAACACCAAATCGGAGGACTTACCTTGTTTGTATTGGATACCAAAGCTTCATAAAATTCCGTACAAACAACGGTATATTGCTGGCTCATCTTCATGTTCCACTAAAGAATTGTCCATTAGATTGACTTAAATTCTGTCCTCAATGAAAGAGGGTCTTCAGAAATACTGTGAAACTGTTTACTCGCGTAGTGGTATTAACCATATGTGGACTCTTAAAAATTCTAATGAACTTCTAGACAATTTTAAATCTCGGTCTTTTTCTGAAATTAGTGCTATCAAAACTTTTGATTTTTCAATCCTGTATACCATCATTCCTTATGTGAAATTGAAAAATCGACTAAAAGAAATAATCCACATTGCCTTTTAACATAAAAATTGTAGCATACGCTATAAATCTATTACTTTGGGATATCATAAGGCACATTTCGTTAATAGTGGCAAACAAAAAGGTAAAACATGCTACACAGAAGAACAAGTGGTCAGTATGCTGGAGTTTCTTATCGGCAACATATTTGTTGAGTTTGGAGGTAGACTTTTCCAACAAATTTTCGGCATTCCTATGAAAACAAACTGTACGCCTCTTCTCGTCGACCTCTTCTTATTTTCATATGAATCGGAGTTCCTTCAGACACTTGTCAAAAACAAGAGGATAAAAGAAGCCAGATTATTTAATTTCACTTTCAGATATATTGATGATGTTCTTTCCATAAACAGTCCGAACTTTTCTGATTGCGTTCCATTAATATATCCCCATGGACTAGAAATTAAAGAAACAACAGACACGGCTTCGTCCGCCTCATTTTTAGACATATATCTCAAATTTGACATACACAGTCATCTCAGTACCAAAATCTATCACAAACGAGACGATTTTAATTTTGAAATTATAAATTTCCCACACCTTAGTAGCAATATACCAACTTCACCTGCATATGGAATATAAATTTCCCAACATATTCGATATTCAAGAGCTTGCAGCTCCTACTCAGACTTTGTAAAACGTCATCAGTATCTGAGTAGAAAGTTGATGAACCAGGGGTATATCAAAGAACGTCTCGTCCTCTTTCTAAAAAAGTTCATCGGAAGGTACCAAGATCTTGTTGATAAATATTCCGTATCAACTTCACAAATAATACATGATGGTCTTGGTGTATAGATTCTGCGTACTGAAGTTGTGTATCATCTTAACAACGTACATGTTTTATTTTTCTTTCATTTGTTTTTTTTTCTATTATTAATATTACTTTTACTGCTGGGTTGTTTTATGTGATATCAATTTAACACGGCTCGATACTTAAACATCCCGTCAATGTGTTTGTATTATCTTTCATATTTTGCTGGTATGTTTTGTATATGCAACTTTAATGCGTTTCTTTGGTTCTTATAACGTGACTCTGTACTTTAAACGATCCCGTCTGTATGATATTGTTCTATTATATGTCATTCTGATATATTTCTATTATGAGTTAGAAAATACATTGAAACACAAACGTCAAAATTATTGAATCGCGTAGGGGAATGAACTATTTGTAGATTCTTATAAATTCTATATAACTTTTGGACTATTTTAAATCTTGGTCTATTTCTCATATTATTTCTTAAATACTTTCAATTGTTAAACCCTGCATGCTAACATTGCCCATGTGAAATTTTAAAATTGTTTGTATATACCATGTATATATTGAACGACAAATATATGCGACGTATAATATTTTCTGACGTCAGACACGCGAATCAATGAATGAGTTTGTAGATAGTCTGTTAAATTTTTCCTTTTAAAATTGTTACACGATGATGACTGCTGTACCCATATTTTGACTATTTTATTTATTATGTCTGTTTAGTTCACGCATCATTGTAAACATAACGGAATTTGCCGAGACTGTTGTGATAATGAGAGGGTTAGCGCTATAAAACTAGGTTTAATCCACCATTTTCTACATTTGAAAATGCATTTACCAAGTCAGGAATATGACAGTTCTTGTCCATTCGTTTTTGATGTGTTTTGTCATTTGATTTTGCCATGTGATTATGGACTTTCCGATTGGATTTTCCTCCGAGTTCAGCATTTTTGTGATTTTACTTTTTATGGTACACTGATTGTGTATATAAGAAGTGATCAAAGTGTGTGTATGAAAAGTATAAAAATATATTTGTGAGTTTATCGTTAAGGTGCAACTTTATTAGCTTGTTTTGACTGCTCAAGTTTGGTGACACATTCTAAATAGGTAAGACATCTACCCGGAAATTTGTGTTTAATTATAGCCAATTGTGTAAAGATGTTAATATCAGTGAAAATACACCTTCTTTATGTATTTGTAGTAATTCCGAATACATTGATGAGCCCATTTCTCATGTTATAACAGGGGATCTTAACATCGTTCAAGACCGAGAGTTAAAATCATTCCTCAGTAAAGGACCTAAATATCGTCCCCCGTCAATTATTTATTGGAATGAGTGTCGTAATATCATTCACGACTCACTCCGTACTTACTGTTTGAAATGAATAAAACGGGGAAAAGCTGACAAAAAATCATTGGACTCTTTTTTTAATTCAGTAATGAACATAGTTGATATACGTATTCAACATTTTAAAGAACATTTTACTATTATCAATAACCGCAGTAAACCTATTTCTCGTATCAAACATAAATTAAAAGAACTAGCCAAGGAATTTGTTTTTGTCCCGGCCGATAAAGCTGCTAATAATAATATTATTGTTTGACGTAAATTTTACATTGAGGTTCTGAAAAAAGAAATCACCAATTCACCAACATTCCAGCTGACTCCATTTTCAGAAAACGACATCTCTAACAAACATAAACTTTTATCTACCGCTTTACAAGCAGAACCAAATACAATGAAAGTCCTAACTATGTATTTGCTTCCGAAGCTACACAAAACACCTTACACATATAGAGTTATTTCGTCTTAAAGCCATTATTCCACTACTAAATTGCCTATTCTTTTTACCAGTACACTTGGTACAATCAAAAACTTGATAATAAATTGTTCAAATAAGGCCTTCGAAAATAATGGAATTAATTAATTTTGGAGTGTCAAGAACTCGTTTGAGGTACTTGATAAATTGCATGCATATATAGGTGATTTTGAATCTGTTCAAAGTTTTGATTTTTCTACCCTGTATACCACATTGCCTCACATTCTCATTAAGAAAAAATTCACACACCTAATCAAATGGGCATTTAAAAAGTCAGAATGTTAATATATATGTTCAAACTCTTTTAGGTATTTTTTTTAGTAGCAATACACTTAAACACTATGTCAATTGGATTTGTTATCACATAAGCAACACGACGGGTGCCACATGAGGAGCAGGATCTGCTTACCCTTCCGGAGCACCTGGGATCACCCCTAGTTTTTTGGTGGGGTTCGTGTTGTTTATTCTTTAGTTTTCTATGTTGTGTCATGTGTGCTGTTGTTTGTTTGTCTTTTTCATTTTTAGCCATGGCGTTGTCAGTTTGTTTTAGATTGATGAGTTTGACTGTCCCTTTGGTATCTTTCGTCCCTCTATTTGACATGCTTTAATACTATATATGCCCTTGAATATTTACTAGATAACATTTTTGTTCGCTTTGGAGATTCCGTATATCGTCAGGTTATCGGAATTTCAATGGGGACTAACTGTGCACCACTTATTGCGGACCTGTTTTTGTATTGCTATGAGTTATAATTGATGACAAAAATAAGCAAAGACCCATCAAAACAACATCTGATAAACAAATTTAATACTTTTAGATATTTGGATGATATTTTGACCCTAAATAATGACGACTTACTAAAGAATTTTATCCTGTTGCACTTACTTTAAATAAAGCTATCTCAACTTGTACGATTCGCTCGTGTATGTAACAATGTTTTAGATTTTAACGAGAGAAATTTATGGATAACTGACACAATATTACACCAGGATTTTCGATATCACAAACTAGTCAAAACATTTAGTAAGTTTATCATCGGCATAAGGACATCATTCGTAAATATAGCTCAACATGCTGACTTATTACACGTTCAGGTATATTGCATCCAATTTTTTAAAGGAAATATTCTTTATAAATCACAAAAATGTCAGTATTCACCTTAAAAACTAACAAAAAGATTGCATATTTTGGCGTTAATATTGATTCACTTATAGGGTCTATGCATCGGAACTAAACATATTTATTCAAAAACCAGTTATTGGCATGACACGGGTTATGTTCTTCTCATATTTGTTATGATGGTATGATACTAAACCCCTAACTGGAAGGATTGTGCCTGATATTCATATGATGAAATCATAATCTTTCAATCAGTTTAATTGAAGTTTGGAGCTGGCATGTCAGTTAACTGCTAGAAGTCTGTTGTTATTTATGTATTATTGTCAATATTGTTTATTTCTTTGGTTATTCTGACATCAGACTCGGACTTCTCTTGAACTTAATTTTAATGTGCGTATTGTTATGCGTTTACTTTTCTACATTGGCTAGAGGTATAGGGAGGGGGTGTTTGAGACCTCATAAACATGTTTAACCCCGCCGCATTTGTGCGCCTGTCCCAAGTCAGGAGCCTCTGGCCTTTGTTAGTCTTGTATTATTTTAATTTTAGTTTTTTGTGTACAATTTGGAGTTTAGTATGGCGTCCATTATCACTGAACTAGTATATATTTGTTAAGGGGCCAACTGAAGGACTCCTCCGCGTGCGGGAATTTCTCGCTACATTGAAGACCTGTTGGTGACCTTCTGCTTTTGTTTTTTCTATGGTAGGGTTGTTGTCTCTTTGACACATTCCCCATTTCCATTCTCCATTTTAAGGTTTCAAAATTAGTGTGCTTCATTGTATTGGCGTTCGAAAGTCGATTTTCATTAGTGCTGCTAGAAAAAAACAACAACCCTGGAATCCATGAATCATTCAATTATTGTCAAGGTCGAAGAAAACGCCAATTGAGCTAAGAAAGGTGTTATCGCACATTTAATCTTAGAAAACACAAATTAACTCCATGTGATTTAAATATTACTCAGATAAGGAAAGTAGATTGACTTATTGATTTTAATAAATTTCTGTCCAGTAGCAAAATTTTGATAAATATTAAGGATGACAGAAGAGCCAAAGGCGACATGAGCACTAAAAGATATGTAAAATTATCTTATTAATTATACGCCTAGACCATAAATCAAAGACGGAATATCAGACACGTATTACCACATCTGAGAACAAAGTCTTATTGCATCAAACAGAGCAACAATACCAACAAAAATGTATTAATGATTTATTCTTAAATAAAAGAGTACACAGTCCACTTATCATTAAAAAAGAACTGCGTTCTTTATTATTTAAATGTATTTTTGTAAGTTTTGTGGATGTTTTGGGTTGTTATTTTGATTTTGATTTTGATTATATACATATCTATTTCCTCCATTTTCTTCTGGTATCTCCTGACGTATCAACGTTAGATGTTAGTATGCATGCCAAGTTTAATATGAATCATCAGAATATGACCGAAAACATTTTTATTTAAGGTTGAAATATTTTTGTAAAGCATTTGATAGCACGGAAATCTACATACCACTTTTTTAAATTAGTTGATATTACCTAAAATGTACAAATTAAATCATGCCGGCCGCTTCAAAGATATTTTCATTATAGAATAAATAATTAACTTGATCAGAAATAAAATGTTTATGCCCCATTTATGGGCATTATGTTTTCTGAACTGTGCGTCCGTTCATCCGCCCGTCAGTCGGTTCGTTCGTCCGTTCGTCCTTTCGTCCCGCGTCAGTTAAAGTTTTTGGTCGATGTAGATTTTGATGAAGTTGAAGTCCAATCAACTTGAAACTTAGTAAACATGTTTCCTGTGATATGATCTTTCTAATTTTAATGCCAAATTAGAGATTTTATTCAATTTTCACGGTCCACTGAACATAGAAAATGATAGTCGGATGGGGCATCCGTGTACTTGGGACACATTCTTGTTTCTTCAAACATGCGAATCGACAAAAATGCGCAATTAAGAACGATTATTATGAACATTTTAGTATATCCAAATAACAAATGATCACTATTTGAACTTCTGTAGTGAACATTTCCACTTTAAAACTAATATTCTATACTTATTGTATCTACCAAAGATAGCCATATATATGGTCCGAGACTACAATTGTCATCCCTTGATTTTCGTTGTTCATTTTCGTTGTTCACGAATCTGGGTTACTTGCCATTAATTTTTATACCCCTTCCAAATTTATTTCTCCATGTTTAATACCTCAAATTGCAAGAAAAGGGGGGGGGGGGTGAAATTACACTGTAAAAGGGAAAGTAGTGATTTGGTCCAGCTGAAAAAGGTTAAAAATGAGCACTTCAAAAGCTGTCAAAAGATTTCAAGACGCCCTAAAAGAGTCCATATTTTGAGATTTTTTTTATTTTCATTTATGTTCTAAAAGAAATGCACTAAGAAATAATTGTGATCTCGGACTATATTAGGAAAACTAAATTGTAATATTTAAAACAACTCAAATAAGTCGTAAAAAGTTACCAAATCCGACTCTTACGTGGTCACGCTTTTTGAAAATATACAAAACAATAAAACAAACAAATCCAGTAAAATATGATATTGGTCATTAGTAAATTTACGAATACATTATTATCTGTTATAAAGTTATGAATGAAACACTAGATGATGTCCTTGCTCGATTAGAAACTGTTTTTTGCAAGGATATCATTTTCTGTAATTTTAACAGGAAGTATCAAACATTCTAATGAAGTGAGAAAAAAGATTGTTTAATTCCTTTGCATCAAAGTATTTACTATAGATTACATACTATTGTTGTGTAAGAAAAGACAACAAAACTGTATTGCAGTAAAAATAAATACTTTATGGTAACATATGGTTCCTTCCATTTACTATATAAACCGAGCTCTATAGTAGAGACATCATATCCTCCAACATGGCTCGAGGGATATGCATACTCCTTTTGGTGGTCGTAGCGGCAGGTAATGTATATCATATTTCACTATTGTTTGCCATTAGATTTGATAATTTCAAATGTCTGAAAACTTTATTTTTAAAAATTTCTGATTAACATTGATGCTGCATCTCAAGTATATAAGTCAACTATTTTCTCAAATAATTCAAAAAGCCTAGCCCATCTTTTAGAAAGATATTCTTTAACATAAGTAAACGTTTCATTACTTTTGATATATCTACTGTTCAGAAACTAAACTAACGTATTAAATACACGTGTTTTACTTTTCATTGTTAATATTCATTACTTTCAAGTCTTTTAATGGAATTTTTAACAGTTATTTTATGACATAATATTATTATATTCTGAACAAAAAAGTAACCAATAAGTTAATATGCATTGTCTGCAAGGATCAATCCAGATTAACGTCGGTAATTTTTACAGTAGATATAGAATTAATATATAGGTGATAAGAAAAATCCAAGCTGGCAACAAAACACTGGTGCAAGTAAGATGGAAAGGAAAACTAAGAAAGTCTTAATTCGTAAAATATCTATTTAAGTCAACCCTCCATGCCTTTCAACCTTCAGGAAATATTTTTTAGCACACAATTACAATTAAACATTGTACGTGTGTAAAAATAACTCTATTTAAATTAAAACACTAATTGACCAAGTAATTCGAACGTCTATGAAAGGTAAAAGTGAAATCACGTACCATGAGTGAAATGCATGCTGAGAGAAGCAACATTAACAGATTTTCTCTTTAATACGAATGTCGAAATTATATGTAACCCTTTTTGTTAGTTTCCTAAATTTCAATACGGTTAACACTCCTAACTGTATGCACATGTTGTCCACATACAGTAAATCAGTCTTTTATATTTTTCATCAGTGTCCACATCCGGATACGGCAGTTATGGTACTTCAGAATATAACGGTTAGTATGATAATTATATATGTCATGTAAAACAATGGAGATTTTAGATTTTATGTAAGGGGAATCCTATTAAGAACTTAAACTGAATATCAAAGTATTTTCCGCTTTATTAATTCAATTTGTTATTTGTTTATAATTCCTTATAAGTTAAAATTCATTTTCTTAAGATATTATAGTGAATGAATATATCAGACAAATGCAAATTTTTAAGAAAACGAAGGAAATGCAGAATTCAGGAAAGACTTTTTCATTCAAAAAAATTGTAAAAAAAATGACTTAGAATTATTTCATTTTGTTTTTTTAGGATATCCTATTCACACTAGCGTCGTAACCCGACATTCGAGTCATCACAGTTATCATGGAGTGTCATACTACAAAAGATACCATGGATTCAAGATAAGCCATCGTAGATTTTATTACCATGGACTCGGTAATTTAATGTAGATTTACTACACAGCAAGCCAATGCACATTCTCTTCGCAATATCAGTTGTTGTCTTATTCTATATAAACTCATATTGTCTGAAAAGAGTAAAAGATAAATAAAAATATCTGAAAAAAAAACAAAACTAATTCGAATAAATCGATGATAAACATTATTGATATCTACTCTTTGGTTGGTTTGTTGTCTCTTTGACACATTCCCAATTTACATTTTTTGTAAAGATGTAAAATCTGTAAATTCCAAAACCTAGCCCAATGTGAACCAAGAAATATTTTTTTCTACATCAGGGTACAAACTGAGATGTGGAAAGAGCCGATTTTACCGACTGTGGAGACGTTGTTATGGTAAATACCATAGCAGAAGTCGTTGTTTTGGAGTATTTAGAACACGACATCTCTTTAGTCTCTATAAAGGTAACGTAACAATAAAACTATTGACTACATTTAATCATAAAAATAGTTATCGAACTTTGAAATGAAATAATTTTGTTTTCATCACGATACGAAAAGTAAAAAAGGGTATTGACAGATAATTCACAAATAGTCTCTTTTTCTTTTAAAGCCTATACTTACTTTTGAGCTTTTTTGTTACATATTTATTTGTATTTATGAGTTATTGAGACAATTTCAGTGTTGATTGCTGTACCTTAATTTTTGGACAATTTTACCTATTCTTTATCTTTGTTTTTTTGTCACATCATTGTCAATATAATGTAATTGATGCGACTGTCATATAAGTGAGAGGTTTGTCTCGCTACAAAACAAGGTTTCATTTACCATTTTCCAATTTCTGATTACAGTTAATCATTTATAATCTGTTTTTGCCGATTAAATTATAAAATATATAAAACTTAAATATTTTTTTTTACCTAGTTATAAAATACTGTAGTTATCACTGCAACCGAAAATGATTTTAAAAACAACTGAATTTCTTTATTAATACAGGTAAAAGTCAAGTGAGGAGACAACAAATAACATCATTTCAATATATTTAATTTCCATGACGCATATTGATTTTTTTATATTTCAAATCCTTATTATTTTTTCATGACTTAACCGATGACTTATTTTCATTGAAACAAAGGTCATGGATATGGAGGAGGCTATCTTAGTTATTACAAAAAATACCATGGATTTAAACTCCGACACAACAGATTTTTCTATGGCGGTCATGGTAAGTATTTTAATAATTGTTTCTACTGTTGCCTTTATTTCTTTTTGATGGCGAATCGTTTCGAATAGATCTATATCATAGAAATAGACTGAAACTTGTATTCTAGTATATGAGAATAGTAAGTGTTTATGGTGAATAGCTGTATCATGGGTAACCATACATCACACGGCATCCTTAATTTTCAATAATATACCAAACTATTAAATGGTCCAAATTGTTATAAGGAATATACACACTTTCTTTTCTTAATTTTTTTATGACTATTTTGCTTTCATCAAAAGATCAAACAAATTTCCTTAAACAAAAGTAAAAAAAAAAATGTTTTTATTTCAGGATATAAATTGAGATGTGCAAGGAGAGTATTCTACAGAAGTTGGAGGAGCTGTTACATAAGATATCACAGTAGAAGTCGTTGTTTTGGATATCTAAGGAAAAGACATTTGTTTGGAATTTATCATAGAGGTATTCCCTTTTGTCTTGTTTAATAGCATATAGAATAATTTAATTGACTAGTTGAACTAATTTTTAATTTATTGTTTGAAACTGAAACTAAATGTTATTTTAATGTTTTCTCGCATTGGTATTCATGCCCAAAAGATAGAAAAAAAAATGGATTTGAAGTTCTATTTACCCAAATCAGTATATTGAAAAAATAGACTAAAGTGTATTAGATGACGCTATCATGAGAGTATAGTTTTAAGTATAATATAACGTCATGTTACAGAATGCTCTAACACGTATTAACAGCAGTGGTATGTTAATATTGTATAAGTCGTCTTATTTTTAGAGATTGATATCTATTTGGTCGTTGATTTTTATGTTTTTATACACAGCAGGTTACTCAGGTCATGTATATAGCGGATACAGAAGTGTACACAGTCACACGAAATATAGCTATAGCTATTATAGAAGTCATCATGGTTTTAGCATCAGACACAGTAGATTTTCTTATCATGGCGTTGGTAAGTAGTTACTACCATTTTTAAGTAGAAAATGAAAATGGAACATCTGAAATATAAACCAAAAAACTAAACGCTTTATTTGTATAAAGTCATAAGAATATCGATGAACTTTATAAATAAACTCATAACAGATACCAGGATGAAAATTTTGTACGCAAGACATGTGAAAAGGTAAAATTACGAAATAAAATCCGAAATTGAAGAGCATTTAGGACCACATATTCCGAAAAGTGTTGCAAATACAGCTTAGATCAAATATAACCGACAAGGAAAATCCTTATTATTGCGAAAAACATATTAAGCTTTGTTAACAGGTTTTTAGAACAAAGTTTTTTTTTAATTATATAGATATATTTAAGCATTTACCTTTGTTATACATAAGAAAAAAGATAATATTTATTTATAGCATACCGACTGAAATGTAGCAGCACCCGATTCTACAGACTTTGGAGTAATTGCTATGATCATTATCATAGTGTAGGAACCTGTTTTGGACGACTCAGAAGACAACATCTGTTCTATAGATACGTAGGAGGTATAGTTGTTAGCGATATATATAAATTATAAATCTCTGGGTTTTCAAATTGGCTTTTATATATACTTGGGATTGAAAGTACAAGAAACTTAATTCCAAGGTTAATTCAGGGAATCGAATCGGCGAAACACATTTCAAAGTCTTTTGTTCACTGTAATAAATAAATATTAGTTTTTAATTACTTCTTACTATTTTTATTTTGTTTAAAATGATCTATGCTACATTTACAGGTATCTCATATGGTGGCATTTTTGGTGGACACAGTGTCACGAAATACAGCTATAGCTATTACAGAAGTCATCATGGTTTTAGCATTAGACATAACAGATTTTCTTATCATGGAGTTTGTAAGTTGTAATTAAAAATAATAGGACACGAAGAAAAAACCCATCGACATATGAATCACATTAGTTGTCGTATTTGTTTGTTCAAAGTTATAAGAATATTACTGCATTATATGAATAAACCCATTGTAGACTGGATTTAAATGTTGTACATCAGATGCCAGTTTCTTCTACAAAAAGACTTTACTGTCACAGTTGAATACAAAAAGTCACAATGATGAATTAAATTACGAAATTAAAGAGCATTGAGAACCCAAAAATCTGACACGTTTTTTCAAATACTGCTTTGGTAATCTATTCTTGGGATAGAATATCTCTAGTATTTCAAAAACATACTTTGTTTTGTAAACATGTACGATATCAAGGGAAAATCATGCCAACATAAATAAATATTGAAATGTTTTTCTCAATTTAAATTATTTGAGGAATACAACCTAACATTGTCCTGTGTTTTGTGTTTCAGATGTTGTGCTAAGATAAAGAAAATCATTATTTTTAAGTTTAAAAAAATAAGTAATTTATTTTCAAGCATTTATCAATGTTGCACCTTAGAAATATATTTGACTTTCAGCATACAGTCTGAAGTGTAGCAGCACCCGGTTCTACAGACTTTGGAGTCAATGCTATGATCATTATCATAGTGTAGGAACCTGTTTTGGACGACTCAGAAGACAACATCTGTTCTATAGATACGTAGGAGGTATATTCGTTAGCGATATATATACAAATTATAAATTTCTGGGTTTTCAAATTGGCTTTTATATATACTTGGGATTGAAAGTACAAGAAACTAAATTCCAAGGTTGATTCAGGAAATCGCATCGGCGCAACACATTTCAAAGTCTTATGTTCACTGTAATAAATTTCTGTTACTTTTAAATTTCTTATTACTAATTTTATTTTGTTTAAAATGATCTATGCTATATTCACAGGTAGCTCATATGGTAGCATTTTTGGTGGACACAGTGTCACGAAATACAGCTATAGCTATTACAGAAGTCATCATGGTTTTAGCATTAGACATAACAGATTTTCTTATCATGGAGTTTGTAAGTTGTAATTAAAAATAATAGGACATGAAGAAAAAACTCATCGACATATGAATCACATTAGTTGTCGCATTTGTTTGTTCAAAGTTATAAGAATATCACTGCATTATATGTATAAACCCATTGTAGATTCCTGGATTTAAATGTTGTACATCAGACGCCAGTTTCTTCTACAAAAAGACTTTACAGTCACAGTTGAATAAAAAAAGTCACAATGATGAATTAAATTACGAAATCAAAGAACATTGAGAGCCCAAACATCTGACACGTTTTTCCAAATACTGCTTTGGTAATCTATTCTTGGGATAGAATATCTATAGTATTTCAAAAACATACTTTGTTTTGTAAACATGTACCATATCAAGGAAAAATCATGCCAACATAAATAAATATTGAAATGTTTCATCGATTTCAATTTTTTGAGATCGAATACAACCTAACATTGTCTTGTGTTTTGTGTTTCAGATGTTGTGCTTAGATAAAGAAAATCATTATTTTTAAGTTTAAAAAAATAAGTAACTTATGTTCAAGCATTTATCAATGTTGCACCTTAGAAAACATATATTTGACTTTCAGCATATAGCCTGAAATGTAGCAGCACCCGGTTTTACAGACTTTGGAGTAATTGCTATGATCGTTATCATAGTGTAGGAACCTGTTTTGGACGACTCAGAAGACAACATCTGTTCTATAGATACGTAGGAGGTATATTCGTTAGCGATATATATACAAATTATAAATCTCTGGGTTTTCAAATTGGCTTTTATATATACTTGGGATTGAAAGTACAAGAAACTAAATTCCAAGGTTTATTCAGGAAATCGCATCGGCGCAACACATTTCAAAGTCTTATGTTCACTGTAATAAATTTCCGTTAGTTTTTAATTTCTTATTACTAATTTTATTTTGTTTAAAATGATCTATGCTATATTCACAGGTAGCTCATATGGTAGCATTTTTGGTGGACACAGTGTCACGAAATACAGCTATAGCTATTACAGAAGTCATCATGGTTTTAGCATTAGACATAACAGATTTTCTTATCATGGAGTTTGTAAGTTGTAATTAAAAATAATAGGACATGAAGAAAAAACCCATCGACATATGAATCACATTAGTTGTCGCATTTGTTTGTTCAAAGTTATAAGAATATCACTGTATTATATGAATAAACCCATTGTAGATTCCTGGATTTAAATGTTGTACATCAGATGCCAGTTTCTTCTACAAAAAGACTTTACAGTCACAGTTGAATAAAAAAAGTCACAATGATGAATTAAATTACGAAATTAAAGAGCATTGAGAACCCAAACGTCTGACACATTTTTCCAAATACTGATTTGGTAATCTATTCTTGGGATAGAATATCTATAGTATTTCAAAAACATACTTTGTTTTGTAAACATGTACCATATCACGGAAAAATCATGCCAACATAAATAAATATTGAAATGTTTCATCGATTTCAATTATTTTAGGAATACAACCTAACATTGTCCTGTGTTTTGTGTTTCAGATGTTGTGCTAAGATAAAGAAAATCATTATTTTTAAGTTTAAAAAAATAAGTAGTTTATGTTCAAGCATTTATCAATGTTGCACCTTAGAAATATATTTGACTTTCAGCATACAGCCTGAAGTGTAGCAGCACCCGGTTCTACAGACTTTGGAGTCAATGCTATGATCATTATCATAGTGTAGGAACCTGTTTTGGACGACTCAGAAGACAACATCTGTTCTATAGATACGTATCAGGTATATTCGTTAAAGTGAAATTATATATCTCTTTGCTTCCAAAAAGTGTTATATATACTTGTGATAGAAATCAAAAATAAGTCAAATTCCAAATAAAGAGTCATAAGGTTAAGATACATCTTCTGTTCTTTGTCTACGATAAATGTTAGTGCATGGATTCGCCTCTGATGCAATCAATTTAAAATTCTTATGTTCACTTTAACACATTTCTATTTATAGTTAAAATCTATTTTAACTGCTTTGAAATGTTTTGTTAAGTTTTAATTGACAAACTGATTTATGTTCATCAATTTAACAGGTAGCTTATATGGTGGCGTATTTGGAATACATGGTCGCAGGAAATACAGCTATGGTTATTTCAAAAGCCATTTTGGATTCCAGATAAGACATAACAGATTTTTGTATCATGGAATTTGTAAGTTGATACTAAAATAATAATTCTTTTGCAGAATATATGATTGAAACATCTAAAGTGTAAATTGAATAAGTAATCGCTTTATTTGTATGAAGTCATCAGAATATGGTGAACTGTATAAAACAGTCATCAAAGATACCAGGATTGAAACTTCGTTCGCCAGACACGTGGTCTGTCTACACAAGACTCACCAATAACTCTTGAAAAGTAAAAATGAAATTGGCAAATTACAGAACGGTATTGAAGAGCATTTAGGGCTCCAAATAAATTCCGAAATGATAATGTAATCATGTGATAGAGAGTTCGAAGTAATATCTAAGTTTAAAAAAAGATTAATTGTAATTATAGCATATCAATGATAAATCATTTCAAAACAGATATTTTTTAATTGTTTTATTAAAAAGATATATGAACATGTGGTATGAGTGCCAATGAGACGACTCTCAATCCAAGTAACAATTTATAAAAACACCATTATAGACAAAGTACGGTTTTAAATACGGAGCATAGACTCAAACCGAACAGCAAACTATAATGGGCCTCATAAATTACTGGTTATAATTGCGGTCAAGACATTTTCACGAAGTGAAAATTGAATTCAGTTTTTTGTAGGGCTCCATTAAAACATTTTTGTTGTGTTTTATAATGCATTTGTTGAATGTGTTAAGCTAAAGAAAGAGATATTCAAGTTTCAAAAGAAGTAATGTTTACATTATTAAGACTGTTTAAAGCATTTAACAGAGTACCACATAAGATAAGATAATGTTCAATTACAGCCTACAGACTGAAGTGTAGCAGCACCCGATTCTACAGACTTTGGAGTAATTGCTATGATCATTATCATAGTGTAGGAGCATGTTTTGGACGACTTAGAAGACAACATCTGTTTTATAAATACGTTACAGGTATGTTCGTTTATTGCAAAAAGACTCAACTCCGAGAAAAATTACAAACAATATATAAAGACAATACATATATACCTATCTGTATTTCAAAAAAATTCATAGAAAAAAAATGAAAATAAACTCTATTGAAAATTAAAAGCCCGAAGTGGTAAAATGCAATATTTTCAAAACAGACATTGAAAGTTTTTCTCTTAACGAAATGTTAACACATATTATAAAGTTCTCCATGTTTTTTTTATAAATAAATATTTAGCTATTTTAATAAAATGCATTAGAAAATTGTTTTTTGTCTAACTTGAAATAAATTCCAGATGCATGCCAATTATATGACTAATATAAACTTTTTTGTGAAAATTTCGGAAACGTTCCGATAGTAAACAAAACTATTACCGTTAGAAATAAAGGCATTATACATTAAATATTGAAAAGTATAATATTGAAAACTATCAATAACAACACAAACATCTGTATAAATCATAGAACTAGAAATACAGTTCGAAATTACTGTTAAAGCACAAAACGTATTTTCATCATTTGTCATAAAATATTGGTTTTGTTTTGTTTTGTTTTGTTTTTTTAACTTTTGCCATCCCTGAAAAAGATTCATTCAGGAAAATCCATCAGACGTCATGATATTATAATGTGTTATGTTCTCTGTAATAAATGTCTGTTAATACATGTATACATAAATTTTCAACTGTTTTATTATACATTTTACGAGACAAATTGAAATCCATCTACAAATATTGACAGGTAATTCATATGGTGGCATTTTTCAAATACTATTATAACTGTTTATCATTTTTATTTTATGTGACAAATTGATATATGTTGATCAATATTTACAGGTAGCTCATATGGTGGTATTGTTGGTGGATACGGTCACGGGAAATATAGTTATAGCTATTACAGAAGTCATCATGGATTCCAAATAAGACATAACAGATTTTTGTATCATGGAATTTGTAAGTTGTTTATAATAATACCAATTTTATATGTTCCGCATCCATCGCAAATAGAATTAAACCTTTGCTCAAACATATTATTAGTGAAACACAGTTAGGATTTATTAAAGGTAGATACATCGGGGAATGTACAAGACTTATTTTTGACTTAATAGAAAGAACTGAAGAAGAAAATATACCTGGACTTCTACTTCTTTTAGACTTTGAAAAAGCATTTGATACTCTTGAATGGTCATTCATAAATAAAGCACTTGAATTCTTAGGTTTTGGTCCTGATTTCTGTAATTGGGTAAAATCTTTATATTTTAATATCGAAAGTTGTATCATAAATAATGGTCATTGCTCTAGTTTCTTTAATATAGAAAGAGGGGTTCGTCAAGGGGATCCTTTATCCCCTTATCTTTTTATACTGGCTTTGGAACTTATGAGTGCAGCAATGAAAAATAACCCAGATATTAATGGTATTAAGATAGATAACTCTGAATATTTGCTTAGTCAGTATGCAGATGACTCAACCTTAACTTTGGATGATGATGAAAAATCGTTAGAACAATCTCTATATATTTTAGAAAAATTCTCTGAGTGTTCTGGTTTACGAGCAAACTTAGAAAAAACTGAAGCCATTTGGATTGGGTCAAAAGCGCATTCAAAAGAAATATTTCACCAAGGAGAAAGATTAAACTGGAATCAGACAGGGAAATTTAAACTCTTAGGTATAAACTATGATCTATTTGCTGTCGACAAGACTGCCTATAATTTCAAAGAGAAAATTGAAAAGATAAACTCATTATTAAATATTTGGATTTACCAAGATCTTACATACCTAGGAAAAATAACAGTCATAAAGTCTTTAGCATTGCCAATTCTCATTCAGTCATTAACAATATTGCCAAATCCCTCTTTTGAAAATTTTAAGAAAATTGAAAATATTTTTTTTTAAGTTTCTATGGAATGGCAAACCAGATAAAATCAAAAGAAATGTACTAATTGGATCATATGATACTGGAGGACTAAAGATGCCTCATATTGAATCCTTCTGTTATTCATTAAAAATGACATGGATCTATAAATTATTAGACCCTTTCAATCTTTCTCCTTGGAAAATTCTTTTTAACGATAAGTATAGAAAATATGGGGCAGATAAAATATGGATGATGAATAAGGATAGTATTGAACAAATTTCAATATATTTTAATAGATTTTGGAAGGACATCCTTCTAAATTGGGCTAAACTGAGGAATGCTTCCCATGACCATAATGATTTAATGGGCCAACCTATTTGGTTTAATAAACTTTTAAAAATTGATAATAAAACTATTTTTTATGAAAAATGGTGTGAGGCAGGAATATTTTTTGTCAATGATTTACTGAATGAGAACAATGAATTTCTCTCTTTTAATCAATTTAAAGAAACATATGATATCGATACAAATTTTCTTCAATTCTATGGTATATATCATATGATCCCAAGTAGTTGGAAGGACCAGATCAAAAACTGTGAAAAGAAAATCAACATTACTTGCGATAATTTAGACTTTTTGAAAACAAATCAGAAATCATGCCCATATTTTTATAAATTATTTTTGGCTACTTATCATAAAAACCCCACAAAATCACAAAATAAATGGAAAGAAATTTTGCATATGGAAATAGCTCACTGGGATCTTTTCTATATGCATCCTTTCAAGTGTTCTTTGAGTAATAAAATGATCATTTTTCAATACAAAATTCTGCAAAGAACTTTAAGCACAAATAATCTGCTATATAAGTGTAAACTTAAAGAAACACAACTATGCAGTTTTTGCAATGAGACAAAAGAAACAATAGAACATATTTTTTGGGAATGTTACATTGTCAAAAACTTTTGGTTTCAACTAGTTGATACACTACATTCAAATTGCAATTATGAGCTTCTGATATCAAAACAAAACATTCTCTTGGGATCAGATATTATAGATATATCAGGAAATTTTTTTACTGTTCTCATGAAGTACTATATTTATTCTTGTAGATTGAACTCACTGTTACCTTGTGTTAAGATTGCACTAAAGAAATTGAAAAATTATTACATTGTTGAAAAACTATCTTCCACTTTTCACAGTTCTCCTGCAATAGGTGAAAAAATAGAAAAAAAATGGGAACCATTTCAACAACTAATTTTATGATACAAGAAAGATAACTCATACTTAACTGAAAATAAATGTGTAACACAACTTGATGCACATCACAATTGGACAGTGGTTAGTGTGCATCATATAGATATTATATATATGTATGTATGGAAGAATTAAATATGTGTTACTATGTTATGATAATAGGAGTTGAAATACTGGTTGGTTTTTGTTTTTTGTTATGTGATTTCCAGATATTGTTAGAGTATGCCACTATATATATTATATTATGATCTGAGTACATGTATGAAGAGAATAATTAGTTTGCATAAATAATAATTATAATCGTTTAATACCAATTTAATCATTTATGAATATAAGTCAATGATTTTTTATATTTATTTTATTTTATTTATTTTTTGTTTGTTTGTTTTTTGTACTTTTTGTTTTTGTATTGTTCTTTTTTTTTTTGTTTGTTTTTAGTTTTAGTTTTTTTTTTTGGGGGGGGAGGTGGGGTTTATTTGGTATAGGGAGGGGGATGTTTATAAGCACTGACACTGACAGGTCAAAATGAATAAACTTGTATTGTATTCTTCTTTATAAAAAAAAAATGCATATAGATATTGTATGAGATGAAGAAATACCAAATAAAGAATTATAAAAAAATAAAAAAAAAATAATACCAATTTTATAGTAGATGTTTAACATCGAAAAATATAAAGAAACTCATCATACATATAAGAATTACAATTGTGAACGCCAGACGTATATCTTATCTACAAAAGACTCATCAGTAAAAGAAGAAACAGAATGGCAAATTAAAGTACAAAGTTGAAAAGCACCGAGTGACCCTCAATTCTGAAATGTTTTGCCAAATACAACTAAGATTAGAAAATCTTTAGTATTTCGAATTTTGTTTTGAAAACAGTCAATTTATTATTACAACCATATCAATGATGCATCATATGAACAAAAAAATTATTTAGAGTTGTTTTATTAAAAAATCTAAACAACATTATAACATTTGGTCTTGTGTTTTTGTATATCAGTTCTTGTATTTCGATAAAGTAAAAAAAGTAAAATAACAATGTTCCGAACTCCAAGGAAAATTCTAAAATAGAACGTGCATAACCAAATGGCATATCAAAATCTAAAAAAAAAAAAAAAAAACACTCGAAGAAATAAAAATACTTTAAAAATTAAAAAGAGGTAGTTTTGTATATTTTCATATTGGATTTTTATGCATTAAACAAAGTAACACATAAAAAAAGATAATATTTAATTAAAGCATACCAACTGAAATGTAGTAGCAGCCGGTTCTACAGGCTATGGAGTGACTGCTATGATGAATATCATAGTATAGGTGACTGTTTTGGATTACTTAGAAGACAACATCTGTTCTACAAATACGTTGCAGGTATATTTTTGAAACAAACAAAAAATGTTTCTAATATTTTTGTTAAATATGTAGGATCGTGGTAAATTGATAGTCTATTGACGAACCGCATACGTTAGACAATATATCTAAGCTAAAAGCACACAGAGCATACAGAATTTGAGAGTAATATGGTCACAAAAATAAAATGAGGGCGGACACAACTGCGCGGAAAGGAAAATGAGTAAAGGTTATGTTTTAGCTTTGTTGCAATTATATATTCCTCATATACTTTGTTGTACTATTATATATGTATGTTCTGGTGTTGTTAGTTTGCTGTTTCCCAAAAATTTAGAGGTTTTGATACTATTTGTAAAAAAATTGAAAATAAATTTGTGTGATGCGTAGAACGACCAATTTCACAAGCACTGTTAAAGTATTTACTGCATTCCTGGGAAATATGTGTTGAGCATGTCCACCATGCAACTTTTTAAGATACACTGAACAGCTACCTAAATAAAAACAACATACATATATAGCTAGGTTAAAGGAGAAAAAAATAAATAGCTAGGCTGTTATATAAAAAAAAGTTGAACTATCAATGCAATCGGTTTTATAAATTTATACTTTGTAAATTCATTGAGTATCTATGTAGTTATTTATATTTACAGTTCAACATGCCATCGGACTAAATTTGTTACGTAGGCACAGCCATATTGCCAACCACCATGTGAATAGAATTAATCATGTAGCCAACAAACATGTTGCAAGGATATCACATGTATCTAACAAACACGAACGTAATATTGCTTACCAGGCAGGAAAGCATGTTCACAAAATTGCAAGCGTGGCCAATAAACACATAAATAGATTTAAAGCACTCGTAGATTTCCACATAAACAGACTTCACAAACACACAAAACAACATCTTTCAGCTCTTGAATACCAACATAAAAGACATTTACATGACCGCGAGTATCAGAACAAAAAGCATGAGTTGAAGGTCGACTACTTACACGGAAAACACGAACATACCATCAATAAACTACATGACTACCATGGCATATATGGTGTCGGACATTTAGTGAGTTACTTGGATTACTACAAGAAATACCATGGATTTAAAATCAGTCATAACAGATTTTCATACGGCGGAAAAGGTAAGAAAGTTTAAAAGTTTAGGGAGTTGACAGAGTATTCTAAACCTGTCCTACGTAAAAATATGTTATGTTTCAGTGACGTTAAAGTATTATATTGAATTAACAAAAGAAAAAGAAGCTTGTTTCACCTTGTATGGGCGACGATCCTATTTATCAAAAGTAAACGTCTGTTATTTGTTCAAATTACAGGTATTTATAACCTTTATATAGTTAAGGTGAAATCCTCAGCCTGAGTTAACACAAGCTTGTGTCTAATACTTAAAAGTGCCGACAGGAATCCAGATCACAAGTAGTGATGCGTTTAAAGACAATATACACCAATGTGTAATGAATGTACTTTATGAAAAAGTTATAAAAGACTAAAAAGTAAGCCTTAATTGTATATTCCAGATAGTTAGTTCTTATCTTCATGTTCATCTTAGTACAGCGTTGGACAAGAAAGTAAAGATAACAAAACTTGGTCTTGAAATTTTATAAATTTTAAAGCTAAATCTATCATGATATATATTTTTTTTATAGCATATACACTGAAATGTGGACTACAACGATTTTACAATTTATGGAGTAACTGCTGGTCTAGTTATCATAGAAGGAGTTTATGTTTTGGACGACTCAGGAAGAGCCATCTCTTCGAAATATATTCCGGAGGTAATTCACATTCGTTTCTGTGTGTGTCGTCATTTTCTTGTATTTAATGCGTTTCCCTCGGTTTTGGTTTATGACCCGGATTTGTTTTTGTCTATCGATTTATGAGTTTTGAACATCGGTATACTACTGTTGCCTTTATTTATGCTTTTTTTCAGAACTCGCCTATAATTAAAATAATTCTAAAAAGTATGGGTATTTTTGAAATATGAATAAATAATATAAATCTGACATCAATCGAGTATCTCCCGTTTAGGCCAATGTTCACCAATTATAAGACGTATTGATAATGAAAGAACAATCAAGTGTTATATTCCATAACACTGAATTTCTAACATCAATTACAAAAGAGGAAAGGCGGAACAAAACATTTTGTCTCATTTTATGCAATGAAATATGACAAATACCACAAAATAAGTAATTCAAGACGACAAGTCAGATGTATAGAGAAGTATTTGCTGAACGAAAACGCAAAAATTACATGTATCACAAGAAATCTTTTATTCTATCATCACATGAATAAGATGAAATTTCATATGTATTTTAGTTCAAATTTAAAGATCATTCCTAATGATATAAAATACTATTCACTCCAGGAAAACCTTCTCTTAAAAAAGTTGAACAAGTTCTTTAATTACAGGTTACGACAATGACTACGCCCCTGACGCCGTAGTTGTGAAGAACGCAGTCTATGGTGGCGGTTATCATCTTGGTGACAGCCATGTAGTTACTTACATGGACTACTACAAGAAATACCATGGATTCAAAATCAGTCATAGTAGATTTACATACAGAGGAAAAGGTGAGTCAGATTTAACGACTAGTTTAAACACAGAAATATCATGTTTATACTAAATTAGAACTACAGAACGTATGTCCATGTTATGTATTATCAGAAATAACAATGGATGTTGAATTTGCGTGCACAATGATATATTTTCTTAGTTACGTTGAAATGATCGTAATTCATAGCATTGGTTGTATTTCTCTATTGTCAATCGAAGTTGTTGCAAATAAATGAGTATTCTAAAACATGGAAATGTGGTATGATTGTTAATGACTTGACTATCAATCAGAGACTAAATGAAGTAGAGTTTTTCAATTAAAGGTCGGTGTATGGCTTCCGTCAATAAACAAATACCTTTCCGCATAGAAAGTTTAAATGATATTACACAATGTAAAACATATGAAATGAAAAAAAAAACCCGGCTAAATTGGTGTACAAAACAACACACATAAACAAATATATTATATAGCAACAAACGACAGTCACTTAAGAACAGGTTCCTATTTGGACAAGAACATACAGACGGTGGCTGGTTGAATGTTTTAGTAACGCCTATCCCTCATCTAACCTATTGCAAGGGTACAATGTAAAATACCTGCCTATATCTACTTCTATTTTGTATCATCGAACCGGACATAACGCTAAACCACTAAGTTTCTTTCTCTGTAAAACTCATTAAAATATATTTGTAGCATACACACTGAAATGTGGATTACAACGATTTTATAACGTATGGAGCGATTGCTGGTCCAGTTATCATAGCAGAAGTACCTGTTTTGGTCGACTGCTAAATCTACACATCTTTTCAATATACCACGGAGGTAAATTTATTTTCATGTTGTTGATAATGATTATCCCTTTTAGTATCTTATTGATTAAAAATTAATACGATTTTGTGTAAGTTCTTTTGTCTATGACTATGATGACATTATATTGTTGTAGTGACTGCATTTAAACAAATAAGCAGCATGCATTTGATTCAGGAAGGACGAAATGCAGAAGAATTATTGGTTATTACTATCATTATGCGAAAAGTCTTTTACATTTGAAGAATAAGTGTTTCCAAAATATTTATATTAGAACAATATCTAAAAAAAACATTTATCTTTAAAGATGAGGAATGCTAAAATATTTATTTGTTAAAACAGATTACGATGCTGGCTACTCTCCTAAAACAGTGGTTGTAAAGACGGCATCATATGGTGATGATTTGTATTGATAACTGAGGTAATCATAGCAAACATACGTTTACTCTTCTTTTCAACTTCGCCCTCTCTTTTTGAACGCCACTTTTGAGTCTTTTGCAGACTGAAACGAGACTGTGGTGTACAACACGATAAGCCTGATATCTTCGATAAATTTGTATTGTTCTGCAAGCCTTTTAATTTTGATATTTTTATTCAAATTATGGTTAATTACTCTTTCCACTTTATTTCAACACTTTGAAAGCAATTTAACATCTTTAACAATTATGTTTTTAATTTGAAATTGTAAGATCAAGAAGTTACCAGGTGACAAATAAACTCATCACAGGTACCAGGATTGCATTTTGTATTGACGTGCGTTTGACTAAAAAATCCTCATTATTGACGCCCAAATACAAAAAAAGTAAGAAAGGCCATATAATGTACATAGTTAAAGAGCCTTGAGGACCAACATTTCCTAAATATACTCTATAATTTCTTTATACGTTTCCAAAGTCATCAAACATGATAAAAGAATAATTAGAATTGAAGGAAAACGAAAACTATTCCTTCTATAAGGTAATAAGCTTGAATCTGTGGTACAATGTAGATTATTTGTATTCCTTTTGTTTCTTTAAAAATTTACAAAGATATATTGAAGTAACATAAAGTTATTGGAATTAACAACACTTAGATGTACTGGCATGAAAATACGGATTTTTTTTGTGTTATTAAAATTTGCTGTTACAAAATGTTATAAATTATTATAAATTAAGAAACGAATCTCCCTCATGCAAAGCTCTGATTTCTTTCACGGATTTGGCTATACTGTTTGGACCTTTTAGATTTAAGCTCTCCATCTTTTATGTAAACTTTGGATTTCAAATATTTTGGCCACGAGAATCACTGAAGAGACATGTTTTGTCGAAATGCGCATCTGGTGCAGGAAAATTGGTACCGTTAATGTTATTAGATGAAAATTCTTGATTCCTATTTTTCGTTAGTTTACCTACTGGAATTTATGTTGATAAAATATTATCTTAACCACAATATATGTTATTGCAACACTTGAAATTGTAGTATACATATTCCAGTACTGTCAATGTCAAATGTTAAGAAAGTAACGTTAAACATTGACTACGTTAGAATCATAACAACTACAAGTTTTATTGCCAAATGAACTAATATTTTTCTTGTCTTTTTTTTGTAGAATGAAGAGTATCCTGTATATATAGTGAATAATAAATAATTTAAACTCATGAACATATTATTGTGTTATATTAATATTTAGACTGACAATCACACAAAAAAAAACTTTTCATGAAACGCACTTTTGAAATAAAAATTGCCTTGCCAAATAGAGGATTTTATTTGGGAATGAAAAATGATCGATAACTAGAACTAAGCTGTTGTTATTTATTATTCTATATCTGTGAATACACAACCACCAGACCGGATTTTCTTAGAAAACAAACAGACAAACAAAAATAAAGAAAAAGGTCAACACATGTCGAAGATGACCTGAATAGTATCATGCAAACATTTAAGTGTAAATACTGGCAATAATAGTAAACCGCTAATGAACAGTTACTGGCAATAATAGTAAACCGCTAATGAACAGTTACTGTCATAAAACGAAAACGAAATCCAGGTCACAAACCAAAACCGAGGAATGAACTATAAGAGAAAATAACTGAACAAAAGAAACACTGAACTACAACAAAATCAAACGCTAAGTGATAATGAAACGAACTATTTGATAATAACTGTCGTATTCCTGACCATCAATAGGAAATTTTAAGAAAAGAACAGTGGGTTGAACCTGGTTTATGGCTATCTAAAACCTCCCGCGTATATTTTAATGTTAAATATCCATAAAGAATAATATTTTTACATGACAGATTTAACTTGCGCACAACCTCCATCTCATAACCCACATGTCATTTGAGATTCTTGCTATATGTGACCAAGGAGTTGTGTTTTTGTATTGGACAGACTCTAAAAGAGGCGAACGATATGCAAGGGATATTCAAACTCATAACTTGAAAACACAAAAAGTATAAACGAACGCGCCGCTAAAATGTACCTGATGAATCAGTACGCTAGCTTAGGTATCCATCACTGTGAGTTAAATGTTGCCGTTAAATGGATAGATCTGAAACAAATTCCTATAGTTTCAAATAAGAAATTGTAAAGAAACAAAGGTTTCAACTCCCCCAGATAAAATGAATCCAGTTGAATTTATATTAACTTATTTGGAAAATGGAAGTTGTTATATAATAGTTTGTTTCTATGTATGTTGCATTGTCGTTTGTTTTTTGTTGCACTTCGGTGTTTCTGTTGTTTTGTTTGTTTCCCTCTTGTTGTTGTCGGTTTTTGTTTGTGGTCCGGATTTGCTTTCTCTCAATCGATTTATGACTTCTGAATAGTAGTAAGCTACTATTGCCTTTATTTGGTCCATTTTTTCCCTCATAAATGCCCTCGCATTTTCCGATAATAACACATTGCTTTTTGGTCTAAGTGTTCGTGTTGAGGATATATTCAGAAACTTTTTCAAATACATCACATTTATAAAGAGTAATTTTAGTTTCATTAAGTCATGAAGTAGTTTTTTAAATCGTCAGATAATTAGAGGATGAAAGAAAAATGTCGATGAATTAGCCAGTATTTTACACATGCAGTCATTTCTATTGAAAGATGGGAAAAAATCCTCAGAATTAAACAAGTCATATAATTTAGTTCTTTTCAGTTCATTTTAAAACAACGTAGAAGGTGAAGTAAAGAAAAAAAAACACTAAATTTACCGGTAACTTGTTAATAACTACTGTTAAATTGATTGGAAAGATTCCGAGTCTTTTGTATCTGTCAACCTCACGGTGCATAACCATAACGGCCACTTCTGGCGGAAACGAATACTGCCACCAAAACCAACGGCGACTTTCGGCGTTTTTCCTATGATGGACTCGGACGACGATCCGAATAATGATGATTTAGACAAATCTGTTAGATAAGTGATACAATTGCTGTGTCCACGGAATCCTCGGATGTGTTTTTGTCATCTAGAAACCACTTATCCCAAGGAACATGTATTCCTTTTATATTTGATTAGCATTTTAAACTAGTGACTTTGTGTTGTGCAACTCTTTTTCCACCAAAATGATAATTATTTCCGCTTTAATTAGAACAGTATTAGCCATACTTACATGGTACACACGTAAACTTTCTTTTGTTAATAACATTTTGTGCATAATTCAAGTTTAAAGTCAAACTCCTTCCTTTTCAAAATTATTATTATTGATCTAGGCGACTGATCTTTGACTTTAAATCTTGAATTATGCACAAAATGTTATTAACAAAAGAAAGTTTACGTCGAAACCATGTAAGTATGGCTAATACTGTTCTAATTAAAGCGGAAATAATTATCATTTTGGTGGAAAAAGAGTTGCACAACACAAAGTCACTAGTTTAAAATGCTGATCAAATATAAAAGGAATACATGTTCGTTGGGATAAGTGGTTTCTAGATGACAAAAACACATCCGAGGATTCCGTGGACACAGCAATTGTATCACTTACCTAACAGATTTGTCTAAATCATCATTATTCGGATCGTCGTCCGAGTCCATCATAGGAAAAACGCCGAAAGTCGCCGTTGGTTTTGGTGGCAGTATCCGTTTCCGCCAGAAGTGGCCGTTATGGTTATGCACCGTGAACCTGTTACAATAATGTTTTATTGAATATACATAGTCTACATTAGACTCATCAGTTTTGCCCAGATCAATAGTTAGAAAGCCAAACAGGTATAAAGTTGAAAAGCATTTAGGACCTAAAATTCTAAAATTGTGTCAAATACGGCTAAGGTAATCTGTGCCTGGGATCCGAAAAATTCAACCAAATGAAAAACAACAGTCAAAAGTAAAATCACAAAAATACTGAACTCAGAAGAAAATCAAATCGGAAAGTCCCTACGCACATGGCAAAATCAAATGACAAAACACATCGTACATAAAAAACGAATGGACAACAACTGTCATATTCCTGACTTGGTACAGGCATTATCAAATGTAGAAAATGGTGGATTAAACAAACAAGTGTTTCCATAATACAGTGTTAAATATGCTGGGTCTGCCAATTGATCCATGTAAACCTTTTTCCAAACCATTGTGTTCCCATCAAATGTTGTACATACTAGTAAAGGAATATAACATGAGTGCCACAGTAATCCTATTTGATACAATTTAGGGGGATTGTTGTGCATAGTAAGAAATTCATATCTGCCATTTGATTTAAATTGATTAACATTCACCTAACTTCAACTTTGGTGGATACTTGTGTCATTCTTATTATTTTTAATATAAAAAAAGTAAAATCACAAAAATACTGAGCGCCAAGGAAAATTTAAAACGGAAAGGCCCTAATCAAATGGCAAAATCAAATGATAAAACACATCAAACGAATGGAAAACAACTGTCATATTCCTAACTTGGTACAGGCATTTTCAAATGTAGAACATGGTGGATTGAACCTGGTTTTAAAGCGCTAAACCTCTTACTTGTACTGCAGACGCATCAAATTCCGTTATTTGTACAACGATGCGTGAAGAAAACAGACATAATCGGTAAAATAGTCAAAATATGGTTCATCATAAGTCATCACTGTGTTTTAATCTCAAAACAAACAAACATTTACATAGAAATACAAAAAGCATCTATAAAATAATAAAAAAAAACCACACATTCATGTTTCGCGTGTTTGGCGTCAGAAAATTTAAACGTCTGATAGAAAATTATTTTGTTGTTCAATGTATATTTAAAACAATTATAATTTCACATGGGGAATGGTGGTGTGCAAGGTAAAAAAAATCAAAAGTTATGTTAGAATTAATTTCAGAAAAAAAACCGAGAATTAAAATTATCCTTTATTTCCTTAGAATTTTAAAGAATTCATGTATGGTTAATACCACAACGCAAGAAAACTAATTTTGTCGTTTGTCGTTCAAAGTATTATCAAATGTATAATAGAACAATAACAAAATGACATATACTAGAACAATAACATAATGACGGGATCTTTAAAAGTACAGAGTCACGTTATGGAACCAAAGGAACACAAAAAGTCGCATATACAAAACACACCAACATAAATGAAAGATTTTACAAACACATTGACGGGATGTATAAGTACCGAGCCATGTCAAAAAAAAAAGTAAAAACACAAAAATACTGAAAATCAATTCGGAAAGTCCATAATCACATGTTAAAATCAAATAACAAAACGCATCGAAAACGAATGGACAAGAACTGTCACATAAAACAGACCCACCAGTAAAGGGAATATTAATAATTGAACAAAGACAAATAACAGAACAATATAACACGTAGTTTAGATGAGAAACAACGTCAAACAGTTCCTTTAAGACTCAAAATAGTTTCTCGTTATTAAAATTGTATTTACTCATAATGCATAAGAATTTATTTAGTCGTTTGGTCACTAATCAAATTGTTGTATGCATGGTGCTGGTCTAGCAGAAAATCTGTGTAAGATCATCTCATCCTCTGTTAAGGTTCATATCGTTTCTTGACAACTGAACCATGATTATTACCATATCTTGTATGAACATCACTAGATATTTCTTGTTAGATTATAAAAATGCAGTAATCAATATAAGGAAGTTGTGTCTACAGTATAAACCTCGAAGAAGAAACATTAGGTGCTTATTTTGGTTAATACGAAGTGCTTGATTGCACCGGTATTTTGTCTGTATATAAAAAAACAACATATGGCACCTAATGATATCACCGATGCATGTATTTGGAATCATAATCCTGTGATTAGAACAGGTATGAACAACATAAAGTTCAAGAATGTTAGAGAATGAAATAGAACTTTGAATCAATCTAAATTATTGAAACAATGAAGAAAAACTAGTATAATGGGGTAAAAAACAGCTCTGCCAATTAAAAATCAATTGTAAGAGTTCCAAGAAAAGTCTATGAAAAACCGACACAGTAACATAATGTCTTGAAAACGAACAACGGTCGAAGCACAAATAAAGATCAATTGACCTCTACATAGACATCTTTAGATTGTGTAACACCAACACAATAAGGGACAACTATGCTACTCATGGTCCGCTGACATATAATTGTTAATTTCTCTGTCATTTGGCCTCTTGTGAATAGTTGTCTGTTTTACAATCACACCACATCAATTTTTTTTATACTACACTGATGATGTCTATTGCGTTATTCTTTCGAAGGGACGACTTTCGCTTTACTACCAGAAACCATAGATTTAAAATAATTCGTGGTAGCAGCAACCCTCTACCACGGAAGTTATGATAATGTATGCAAGCTCTGGATATATGTTAGATATATAATAGACATAAGAAGATGTGGTATGAGTGTCAATGAGACAACTCTCCATCATAGTCACAGTTTTACCATCCAAGTCACAAAAAGTCTACAAGAAGACAAACAAATGCTGTTTTTGTTTAAACCAGTTTATGATTAGTATGATTTCAGCCTATATCAGATTCACCAGTAGTAGTTTTATCAACAAAGTTGGCAGGCCACAAAATAAAAACTAAGATCAAGAGCATTGAAGACAAATAGTTAAGAATACGATGTGCCAAATACGCTAAATATGAAACTTGGATAGATACCATCTGTGTTTCAATTTAAAAAAAATTAGGCAAAAGAACATTTTAAGAAAGTTACCATACCACTTATTTGTTATATCAACAAACATATATGACAACTAGGCTTGTGTTGACCTCTTGGACAAAAAGTTAATAATTAGTTGCTTTTATAATTCGTTGAAGTTAACATTGCTATAATTTTTTTAACACAAGACAATTTTTGCGTCTACCGAAGACGTCTTCAATGAAGACCAACTGCAATCGTCTTTTTTGCCGATTTGTTCCGTAATTCATATGAGGCTGACTTCATACAGAACATCTAAAGAAGAAAGAAAAGAAGTTCGTAATGTCCTTTAACTTTTCTTTCCATTATAAAGATGGTATTATCTTACTAAATAATTCAAAATTTGGTTACTATGTTGAAACTATCTGCCCCGTAGAACTTCATATAAAGGATACAACGTGCCGTGTGGAGACAGTAGAGTGCCTCCCCGTGCTTTAGGTTTATGCTCTTATAATATATCAGATTATGAAGTGTGTGTCCGAACAAGTTCATTACTTTAGGAATATTTCAAAACATAGTCAGACGTCAGTCGCTTTCCTGATATACCCTTTCTTTTTCGGGTAATTGATACAGATAGCGTTTGACTTCTTTAGCCGAACAGATTTATCATTTTTACATAATTATTTAATAATTTATTGTATGCTGGTTTATATTATGGACGCCAGTCTTTGCTCCTTTCTAATATAATTCACAAACAAAAAACAAATATAAAGCTTAGAAATGGAAAAATATTTAATACTAAACTCGTTAAAGGGATATCTACACGCCTCAATCTTCAACATCGCTTTTCTAAAAATACTACCATGGCTAACATTTTTTCACAATAAAAATCGTGGTTACCCTTCTATCGATAAGTGTCATGCCCAAAAATGACTTACATGTCCCCGTATTGTCACCAACAATACGGTAAGGTCCACGTTTAATGTTTTCTTTAAATTTTGAAACTGATATAACTTGAAAAACAAACAGTGTTATTTATTTACTCACATGAAACAAACCGGGATGCGGTCTCCATACGTAGGTGAATCTGGAAGATATTTATCTAAACGAACTCAAGAACATCTGTATCGTTTTCAAAGACCAAATAATTTCAAAAGTATTATTTATCAACACCTTAAGAAGCACAATCATCTTATTAAAATATCATCCCTCTCGGTCTTAATGATAATATCATGGGAATTTGCAATATACCAAGAACAGATTCTGTTAACATTTTTGATATAGTTTCTGTAACTATTTGTAAAACCCGTTCTCATGGTCGTAGAAAAAATCGCAATCAAAGAAAATTTCGGACCAATCATACCAATATTTCGGACCTAATTTCTATTTCAAAAAGCAATGACACACATTATCTGTTAACAAAGCTCTGTTCATTACCGGTTAATTAGTTAAATAAAAGTTAAGAGGATTGCAACACAATTTCATAAAGCAGTCCTAAGTATGAAATCGTTCAAATTATAGTGTGTTTGATTATAGTCAATTGTGTAAAGATGTAAATATCAGTGAAAATACACCTACTTCATGTAATTGCAGTAATTTCGAATACATTAATGGACCAATTTCCCATGTTATAACATGAGATCTTAACATTGTTAAAGACCGAGAATTAAAATCATTCCTCAGTAAAGTACCTATCGCCCCCCCCCATGTCAATTATTAATTTGAATGAGTGTCGTAATAGCATTCACGACTCACTCCGTACTTACTGTTTGAAATTCATAAAACGGGAATAAGCTGACAAAACATCTTTGGACTCTTTTTTTTAATTCAGTAATAAACATAGTTGATATACGTATTCAACATTTTAAAGAACATTTTACTCGTAACAATACCCACAATAAACCTATTTTTCGTATCAAACATAAACTAAAAGAACTAGCTAAGAAATTTGTTTTTGTCCCGGCCGATAAAGCTGCTAATAATATTATTATTGTTTGACGTAAATTTGACATTGAGGTTCTTCAAAAAGAAATCACTAATTCACCAACATTCTCAGACTGACTCCATTTTCAGAAATCGAAATCTGTAACAAACATAAACTGTTTGCTACCGCTTTACATGTAGAACCAAATACAATGTACGTCCAAACTATGTATTGGCTTCCGAAACTACACGAAATGCCTTTCAAAAAAAGATTTATTTCGTCTTCGAGCCATTATTCCACTACTTGTCTATTCTTCTTACCAGTACATCTGGTACAATCAAAAACCTGATAATAAATTGTTTAAATAACGCCTTCGAAAATAGTGGAATTATTTGCTTTTGGAGTGTCAAGAACTCGTTGGAAGTACTTGATAAATTACATGCTTATATTGGTGATTTTGAATATGTTCAAAGTTTTGATTTTTCTACCATATATACTACATTGCCTCACATTCTCATTAAGAAAAAAGTCACATACCTAATTAAATGGGCATTTGAAAAGTCAGAATGTGAATATATATATTCAAAAAGAGGGACGAAAGATACCAGAGGGACAGTCAAACTCATAAACTGAAAATAAACTGACAACGTCATGGTTAAAAATGAAAAAAAAAACCAAACAGACTAACAACAGTACGAATGACACAACATAGAAAACTAAAGAATAAGCAACACGAACCCCATCAAAAACTCTTTTAGGTCATTTTTTAGTAGCAATAAACAAAAAAACTATGTTAATTGGACATACTTTGATACTATATCTGCCCTTGAATTTTTACTAGATAACATTCTTGTTCGCTTTGGAGATTCCGTATATCGTCAGGTTATCGGAATTCCAATGGGGACTAACTGTGCACCACTTATTGATGACCTGTTTTTGTATTGCTATAAGAGTTATATTTTATGACAAAAATCAGCACAGACCCACCGAAACAACATCTGATACACAAATTTAATAACACTTTTAGATATTTGGATGATATTTTGGCTCTCAATAATGACGACTTCAGTATGTATACTAAAGAAATTTATCTTTTTGAACTTACTTTAAATAAAGCTAATACTAACAATGACCACTGCCCTTTTTCGATCTTGATATCTATATCATTATCGGAAAACTTCATTTCCTATCGTTAATTATCAATTTTTAGATGGTGACGTTCCCTTGTCACCATCTTATGGTGTTTATATATCTCAACTTGTACGATTCGCTCATGTATGTAACAATTTTTTAAATTTTAACGACAGAAATTTTTGTATTACTGAAAAATTATTACACCAGGGTTTTCAATATCACAAACTAGTCAAAACATTTACTAAATTTTATCATTGGCATAAGAACATCATTCGTAATTATAGCTCAACATGCAGTCTTCTTATACGTTCAGGTATTTCACAACTATTTTTTTATGGAAATATTCTTTATAAAGCACTTAAATGTCAGTATTCACCTCAGAATCTAACAAAACCTTTAAATAGACTTATTAAGAATGGATATAGTTACGATACTGTTGTCAGGTCATTAAAGATTGCATATTTTGGCGTTAATATTGATTCACCTATAGGGTATTTGCATCGGAACTAAACACATTTATTTAAAAGCCAGTTGTTGGCATGACACGGGTTATGTTTTTCTCATATATATGTGCTTGATATTCATATGATGAAGTCTGGAGCTGGCATGTCAGTTAACTGCTAGCAGTCTGTTGTTATTTATGTTTTATTGTCATTTTGTTTATCTTCTTTGGTTACATCTTCTGACACCAGACTTGGACTTCTCTTGAACTGAATTTTAATGTGCGTATTATTATCCGTTTACTTTTCTACATTGGCTAATGTTATAGGGGGAGGGTTGAGATCTCATAAACATGTTTAACCAAGCCGCATTTTTGCGCCTGTCCCAAGTCAGGAGCCTCTGGCCTTTGTTAGTCTTGTTTTATTTTTAATTTTAGTTTCTTGCGTACAATTTTGAGTTTAGAATGGCGTTCATTATCACTGAACTAGTATATATATTTGTTTAGGGGCCAGCTGAAGGACGCCTCCGGGTGCGGGAATTTCTCGCTGCATTGAATACCTGTTGGTTGGTGATCTTCGGCTGTTGTCTTTTCTATGGTCGGGTTATTGTCTCTTTGACACATTCCCTATTTCCATTCTCAATTTTATATACAGTTAAGTCTGCTTCATATCTTGGCTTTAATCTAGAAATTGATAAACAGATAATGATTATTCAGCATTTCCGCTATATTTGTCCAGTGAACCAGGAGCATATATATAAGGTCACCACCAATGCCCTGTTCTTAGAGCACCAATATATGTGATGTTATTTAAAACTCAAACAAACTATATTATTTTGTTTTCTGTCATCAAAAGAAAGAAGGATAAATTTCTCTAAACGACCTCACATCTTCAGCCAGCCCAGAAATACTGGATATGCCTTTACTTGTTACGTCTAGCTCTAAACTTGAATAATCTGCAACAACTGAAACCATTAATTTTGTTTCCACTCAAGTTATACTCCAATCCATAATATTTTAAAATTGAAATAATTGTGCGGATATTACTAATTTGACGATCTGAAAGTCTCATTTCAAAGTAGATTGGTCTGCTAAAAAAGAACATACTCCTGTTTAGAGTTGTCTCAATTTCAACCAGGCTACATCTACTTATTTTAATATTCTTTTTCAGAATACATATGTAACACTCCTAAACGTGTCCGATTCCCCCAAACGGGTCTATTTTACCCGAACGTTTCCGTAATATTCAATATTGTACCAACGTGTCCGATTTCAAAACCCCAAAACGTGTCCGATATTTATTATTTGCCAAAACGTGTCCACTATTAAAGCAAGAAAGTCTCACGTCTTTTAGCGCTAATACATGTATCTCCTAAATGAAATCGATACCATGCACGGCAATTCTATTATGGGGAACACAGGTGATGAAGTTGTCCTTTATTAGCATTAGTAAATTCGATGCCAGTTTTTAATAATTATCATAACTGCAAATTTAATCTGTAATTATAAATGAACTTTTGACTGAAATTGCTTATTTTCCAGTTGCAAGTATTTCATACTCATTTAAAGCGATCATACAAATAATTCTGAATTGAATTAATCGTTAACTATGTAAATTATTCTGTACTTATAAACTCCGATGATGATTTTTATACTAACTCGAATATAGCACGACGGGCTTTCAGCAGCATTGTTTTCAATTTTTTTTTATAGTTTTGATATTTTAAAAGCTGTTCAATTCATAAATTAAGCATCTGTTTTTTTGTAATAAATTTTAGGTTTTCAGCATCACTAAAGACACACGATCAAGAGACATAACGTCCAGTGCCAAATATTCTATGCATTATTTGAACATCATTTGAACAATAAATACTTAAGGTAGGTTATATTATCAAAACGGGTATTTAGGATTGGGTCTTAATTTTAACGGTCATTAAGGATTAACACTACTTGGGGTTTAATCTAAAAAAAAATTAAGAGCGGCAAAAGACTGATTTTTAATGACTTCTACATATATGGTCGTTTATTGCACCCATAATGCAAACATACAAAAACAGCAGGAACTTCATAAACAATAACTAAAGGCATCACACCGAAGTTGTGTTAAACAATTTTTTTTAACGAATCCATGCTATTAACTATTAACACTGCTTATAGAACACGATACTAGCAAGTAATACATTATTTTTTATACCACGACGGCGGAAATGAAATTTTATGCCATAAAGCTACGAGACTAACGCAATGTTGAAAAGAATACTAGATTTAAGTTGTGGTCCTGTATTTGCTTTCTTGAAAGTGTTCAATTCTGCAGTTCTAATGCTAAATATTATACAATACAATATATTATATTCCCCAAAGATCAATATTATTTTAAATTGGAATATTTTAAATCTAGGAGTCAATTAACGAGGGGCGAAAGATACCAAAGGGACGTTCATCTCATATTTCAAAAACAAACTCACAACGCCATGGCTAAACTGTCTTTAAAATATTCATATATTCAACAGGATAGAGTGGTAGAATCTGTTTTCCCTAATTTGTTAAAGGAAAATGTGGAATGCAATATTTCCAATGGACATGCTACAAGGTCTCATGACACAACTTATCTCAAACAAATTATCTAAACTGGTGTACACAGAATAAGAAAATATATCATGTCAAGCATTATAATGGAGTGGGAAACAAATCATGTTTCTTTTCATTACATTAAAGTATTAACAATAGATTACATATAAAAATTATGTAAGAACAGACAACAAAACTGTTTAACCGTAATTTGACATGCAACATGGTAACATATTGTGTTTGCAATTACTATATAAAGTGCCAACTTAGAGTCAACATCACTTATCATTTTTCAACATGAGCCGCCTGATATGCTTACTTTTCCTTGTGGTTGCCGTGACAGGTAGTATTCTAAATATTTGCTGCCTATTTCTTCTTATGATAATACTTTCAAAATAAGTATAAACTGATAAAAAGATAGTTGTTACTTAAACGTTGAAATTATATCTTCTTTTCTACAGATGTATGTTATTCAAATGTACTTTATTAACAAAATGAAAAAAAAAATATAAAAAAATAATGATTTATTTTAACGAATTGTGACTTGGATGGAGAGTTGTCTAATTGGCATTCATACCACTTCTTCTTATATCTATTATGTTTCAAATTAATATTTTTTATATATATCTCGTTAACATAATGAATTCAAAAAGTGAAGAATTGAGCATTAACTAAAAATCTGACCTCTAACGGCAAGCTGAAACGTCAAATACCTTCTATTTGGATTGCTAACATTATTTTTTTTCTCTCTAACATACTACAATATATTAAAGTGTAGGAGAGAAATTGTTTGTTCTTGATAAATTCAACTTACCTTTATTAACAGCTCACAGGTATAAATATGGTTCTAAGACAGTTAGACTTTATGGTGACGATTATGTAGTCAGTTACGTAGATTACTGCAACAAATTTCATGGATTTAAAATCAGCAACAACAGATTTTCATATGCCGGTCAAGGTGAGGAAATTTTTGAAATTTAAAAAGGGTATATATCTCCCTCATGCAAAGTTCAGATTCCTTGACGGGATTTTAGTTATTCTTTTTTCCTTTATAAAGCTCTTCATGTTTTTAATATTATTATCACATATGTTGGCCTCAAGGATCAAAAATGTTAACATGGTGCAGATAATTTTAAAAATAAAATCATATGTATTTATTAAGTATTTTTTCTCGATTTATGTTGAAATCATATTATAGGTCATTGGATCATGTGATCTACTTATTGCACAATTTAAATTTTATACATATATATATATATATATACTTTAACCTTAATGTAATGTCCACCAAGAATGTTCACCTACACAAACCCGTAATGCATAACGTACATCTTAATTCAAATGTAAAATCAATATACTTATAGTATATATCATGTATTAGAATAGTTGCTATGTGTCTTTTCATCTTGGATTATCATAGCACACATACATACATAAGCCTACATGTTGTCTATATATGCATGATTCACACTGATAATAGTTAGTAACAAAGTCATCAAATAATTTGTAGCATACCTTCTAAAATGTGGAGCTCAAAGATTTTACAATTTATGGAGTAATTGCTGGAATAGATACCATAGCAAAAGTGTTTGTTTTAGGCGACTCAGGAAGATAAATCTTTTTGCAGTTTACTCCGGAGGTAATTAATTTATTTAATGTTTCATTATTGAAACTTTCAAGACATAGCTATATAAATTTACAATATCTTCAATCAGTTGACTTTAGGTGTAGAAATCATCTTTAGTCGAACACAAGGTTCAAAATTTTAATTGCCGAACAATCCATGTTGCTTTAAATACGGAACGGGAAATTTTAAAAAATAAGTTATGATAGACGAGAAACTAAACAACATTTCAAATCTTTATCAAATAACATAATTACAAACCTTATCTTGATTTCCATCCAATTTTTGGAAATTTACCTGACATCAAAAGGTTATTTGTGAAAATTTAGTAAGAGGTTTAGCCAGCTAAAAAACCCAGGTTTAATCAGTAAATTTTTACAAATGAAAATGACCGTACCAATCAGAAATATGACAGCTGTTATCAATTCGTTTGATGTGTATGAGCTTGTAATTTTGCTATTTGATTTGGACCGCATATTTATTTTATTCTATTTTTTTTGTATGCATATCACGCATTTAAGGTAGAATCATGATATACCGCAATCCTGGATTGAAAATCCCAGTACAAAATCGCTCTAGTTATTTGCCCAAGTCTGCAAATTTGGAGACACATTTATATTTATTGGTTAAACTGTTTATTTATATAAAGAAAACTTGGCGATTTATGCTATAATCAAAATATTTAAACTTATATCAAATTTTGTGTTTTTAGAATCAATTTTACCTGACATCAAAAGGTTATTTGTGAAAATTTAGTTAGAGGTTTAGCCAGCTAAAAAAAGCAGGTTTAATCCGTCATTTTCTACAAATGAAAATCACCGTATATATCAGGAATATGACAGCTTTTATCAATTTGTTTGATGTGTATGAGCTTTTAATTTGGTATTTGATTCGGACTTCAGATTTATTTTATTTTATTGTTTTGTATGTATATCACGCATTTAAGGTAGATTCATGATATACCGCCATCCTGGATTGTAAATCCCAGTACCAAATCGCTCTAGTTATTTGCAAGTCTGCAAATTTGGAGACACATTTAAATTTATTGGTTAAACTGTTTATTTATATATATGGAAAACTTGGCAATTTGTTGTATAACCAAAATATTTAAACTAATATCAAATTTTGTGTTTTTAAAATAAATTTGTTCAAATAAGCCATTTTAGGGGAGATAATTCTTTTAGTAAAAAATATATACTGGACTGATATAGACATTGTTTACTTGTAGCAAGAAAACAAGTTCGGTGAAACCATTTTTTAAATTTTATTTTCTAAAAACATATTATGAAACCTATTTTCCCAAAATTTATTTCAAAATTTTATCTCATAGATTTTTTTAAAAATAAAATGTGTTTTTGCATGAACAATCTAACTAAATTTAGACAATTTTCAACGACTCATAGCTTGGAAAATAGCACAATGAGCCATTCGTTTTATTACTTTTTGAAAAAAAAGCATAGTATAATCTTCAATTTGGCAAAGTATAAAAAAAATCCATTTCTAAGAAATTTATACCTATGATCCCTTAAGAAAGACATGTCGCGTTGATCTGTTTTACTAATACGAAAAGCACTTATGCCTTACGCTTTCACATGTAAGACTTGCAAAAACATACACAAGTAGAAAATAAGAAGACATTTTTTTATAAACAATACTTGTATACATTGTTTTTGATTTGATAATAGGTTACGACTCTGACGACTCTGACGATTATACTGTAGGATCTGGTTCCGTAATTAGTTATTTGGATTACTGTAACAGATACCATGGATTCAAAATTAGAAATAGTAGATTCTCATACGGAGGAAAAGGTGAGAAAATTAGAAAAGCAAAATATCGACAAATTACTAGAGGATATCGTTATAATTCAAATAAAACTGTCGTTCAAAAAATATTGTTCATTCATTCGTATTCAGTTTGAATCAAAAACAGATTAACATTTGATAGGTAAGAGAATTAAGTGATCTAGCTTTTGCACAATTTAAATATTTTTTATTTATATTGTAGCTTAATAAACATATAAAAGGTCCACCAATAGCGTTCACCCCAAACAACCTAGGAAATACCCGTAATGCATTACGTACAACCTAACTCAACTTGGAAATTAAAACAATTTTTGTAGATATCATGCATCGAAATAGTTGTTATGTGTCCTTACATCTTGAATAACTATACCAGAAATAAAAACATAAAAATAAATGTTTTCGATATCTGCATTATTCACACTGTTGAAAGTTATTAACAAAGTCATAAAACATTTGTAGTATACAGACTAAAATGTGAGGCTCAAAGATTTTACAATTTATGGAGTAACTGCTGGAATAATTATAAAAGCAGAAGTGTCTGTTTTAGCCGATTCAGGAAGAGGAATCTATTTGTACTTTACACCAGAGGTAATAATTTTTTCCCTCATTTCATTTTACAATTATTGATCCTTTCAAGAAAGAGCTTTACAAATTTTGAATATATTTAGTTCGTTGACAAGAAAATAAACAAAAAGGTTCAAATCGTATTAAAATCCTTTTTTGTTTTTATTATTGTCAAATAAATGAGATGATATAAAAAAGCGTAAAATTAAATTAGTATGTATATCACACATAACAAATAGAAATATCGTGTTTATCAGTTTTTAAATAAGTGATATAAATACAAAGCATTATATTTCATACGCTCGCACATGTAGGGCTGAAAAAGCTTACATTAGTTAATGAGAATCTATACAGAGAACAACTATTTATCAACAAGTTCCTCGCTGCTTTTAAGACCCTTTGGTGGCCTTCGGTTGTTGTCTGCTCTATGGCGGGTTGTTGTCTCTTTGACACATTCACCATTTCCATTCTCAATTTTATTTTATAATTTGATAACAGGTTGGGACGCTGACTATTATGGTACAGGGTCGTCCGTTATTAGCTATTTGGATTACTGCAACAAATTCCATGGATTCAAAATCAGAAATAGTAGATTCTCATACGCAGGGAAATGTAAGTAAATTGAAAATAGACAATTATTGACAAGTATCCAATAATATCGTTATGATTAAAATAGAATTATCGTTCAAAAGGGAGGGGCTACAAGTAACATTGTTCCCTCATTCGTATGTAGTTTGAAAAAACACTCCAAAAAATAGAATAACAATTGATGCCACATTAATCATTGTTAATGGAATACGTGGATAAATGAATACACCCTTTGTTACTATTGTTTTAATGGTTTTTGAAGCTAAATATGAAAGTTTCTTTTTGTAAACATGGTAAAGTGATCGAGATATTGGGCAATATACATATTTTTATGTGTATATTTTAGTTAAATGTAATTTCTACCAATAGCGTTCACTTAAAAAAAAAAATAAAATAGGAAATAACCGTAGTGCATAATGTACAACCTGTTTCAACTTGGAAATCAATACCATTTTAGTAGATATCATCCATTACAATAGTTCTTATGTGTTCTTTCATCTTATTATTATACCAGACATACACACGTAAACCTACATGTTCTCAATATATGCGTTTTTCACACTGTTGAAAGTTATTAACAAAGTCATTAAATCATTTGTAGCATATAGACTGAAATGTAAAGCTCAAAGATTTTACAATTTATGGAGTAATTGCTGGAATAGATATCATAGCCAACGTATTTGTTTTGGGCGACTTAGGAAAATAAATCTATTTGCAGTTTACTCCGGAGGTAATCAAGTTTTTTATCTGTTTTATATTAATTCATAGTTATTGAAATACTAAGGATTTTCTTATCCCAGGCATAGATTTCCTAAGCCGCATTTGGCACAATTTTTGATCCAATAGGTGTTTCAACTTTATATTTGTTTAGCTGTCTAACTATGCTGATCTGCATGTCACCGATGAGTCGTATGTTGATGAAACTCGCGTCTGGTGTATTAAGTTATAAGCCTAGTGCCTTTGATAAATATTGACCCTTTATAGAAATAGCTATACATATTTAAATAATCTTTAATTGGTTGTCTTAATTTTAAGTTGTATGAAACATCCTCAATTAGGCAAGTGACTTTAACCATAAAAATAAATTTTTAATGCACCTACCTAACACACGGCTAAATTATATATCATTTGAAAGCTACACATCTGTACTATCTGTTTTGCCCGGTCGTAAAAAAATCGTACGGTGCAATTTCCGTCAAATCAAGATCAAAGGCCAAGGACGAATAAGTGCATATTTTCTAAGATTTCAGCCTGATTGCATAATATGACTTTTATATACTAAATTCACATATGCAAACAATTTAAACTTTTAGCAGAGAGATTAACAGTCATTATTCAAATGCATATTTTAATATTTAAAGCGTGTTTTTGACAGATAGCACATGTTTCCTGAAATTCGAGTAAAAGTTAACAAAATGTGTGAAAACCCAAATTTTTCTTTTTGGTGCAAATGCTAATCAATTAAAACTAAGTAAAACCCTGTAATGACTATCAAAGAAGTTTTTGACATCATAAAATTTCCTAAAATTATGCTTACTTCTAATCAAACAGCAAATCATAACAACTCATACAGTTGCCCAAAATACCGCCATCTGAAAAAAAAAACAGCTTTTTAAAAGCATTTCTTCCTATTTAAACATTGTATGTGGTCAATATAAGATTTAATAAACAAATTCTTAAGAATCTGAAAAATTTAGAGTAGAAAAAATATGTGCGCGAATCATCTTATTGCTTGAAATAAAGGGGGTGAAACTAAGAGATTGCAATCTGCATTGTAACTACCAGACTGAAATAAGCATATTTAGACTTTTCTAATTGTTTGATTTGTAGCTTCATTATACATATTGATGTAGTGAAAAGACCTTTTATTTATTTAATGTGAATAGAAAATTTAGACCAAAATAAATAGAAAATAAATTGATGAAAATTGAAATTTCAAAGAATTTCAAAAACTAGTAAACACATTATAAAACTTGACTACTTGATTGCTTAAATTGCGTTGTTCATTGTTTACATGCATTAATTCGTCAAATAAGAATAATTTTGAAGAAAAAATATCCATTAATACGCAACGATTCTAGTTACAACTAGACTTCCTGAATAGCTTGAATGACTAGTTCATTTTTCATACGTGGATGACTTCATGCAAGAGTTTCTGATGACGACTGAAAAGAAGCTATCATTATCTTGAAACTTCACGTTCCATTATATAGATGATGTCATCTCACTGAATATCGCAAAATTTGTGACAATGTTGGACTCGTATTTTCAATAAAAGTAAAAGACTCAAAAGATACAGTTTACTCTATCACGTATCTTGAAATCGATGATGAGGGTTGGTTGAGAACAAGTTTTACGACAAAAGAGATGAGCATAAAACAACCCATAAAAACACCCCTTACTACAAAATTATAAACTTTTCATTTCTATGTAACAACATTATAGCAACGCCTGCATATCTATACTACTAAAGGAGAGACCGATATGTGCCTCAACTCCTCTGAAATAAAGGCAACTATAGTATACCGCTATTAAATAGTCATCAATCGATTTACTAGTAACTGAAATAAATCCGTGTCACAAAGCAAAAACTAGGAAAACGCATCAACTATAAGAGGAACACAACGATATAACAGAAACACAGAACTGCTATAAAAACAAACACCAACATACAAAGAAACAGATTATTCGATACCAACTGCCATATGCCTGACTTGGTACAGGACATTTGAAGAAAAATGGTGGTTTAAACATGTTTGAAACCAGAGTTCAAATGCAAAGTTGAAATCATCCCTTTGAAAATTTCATGGACGCCACTACGAGTTGGTTGCAATTATGAGATATCTGTTTCGCCAGATGACGACTGATAAGTTCCATCGACGTAACCAAATTGCCGTCATTTCTGCCGTGAATGTCACCAACCGAATAAGGCTTGGCACCGAGTTAGGAAATACATGAGCCACAAGACGGGTAAAAGAGAGTCGTGGTGTAGTGGTTAGTGCATCGGACTACTAACACAAAGGTTCCTGGTTCGTTTCCGTTCCGTGATGAAAATTTCAGGGACTGAATTTTCGGCTCTTCCTTGACACCATTTGTGAGTATGGTCTTGAGGAAACGATGAAAGTCCGTCGGAAGGGGACGATAAATGGCTGACCCGTATTAAGATAGAGCCATATCTCTTGCACGTTAAACACACCTTTGTAGATTTCGAAAAAGAGCAGGCTAATGCCGCTACAAGGCAGCACTCGCACCCGCAAAGTGGAAAGCGATTAATTTAAGTTGCAAAACTTGTTTCCCAATCCACTATAAATAAATATGTTTAAACTAAGACGGTGTCACTTGTGGAACATGATCTGCCTACCCTTCGAGAGCCCCTGAGTTCACTCAAAAAATGTTTTGGGGGTTTGTGTTACTCAATCTGTAGTTTTATATGTTGTGTTTTGTATACTGTTGCTTGTCTTGTTCGTTTTTTGCCTGGCTTTGTCAGTTCGTTTTTAATTATGAATTTGATGTCCCTTTGATATATTTCGTCACTATTCAAGTAGTAAAAGGTTAAAAAATTGTAGATCAGTGTAGCTAAATGTATCATGATAACGATTTGGTTCTATATATATATCATCGTGAGCAAATTAAGTTATTTTCGCGGATATTTGTCTTATTGCGTTAATCTCCTTCACTTTACTTTGAGGTGATGTTTTGGCTGATTTTCATTACTGCAAGTTAATGTGTTTAAAGTAAAATAACACCAAAGGGACAATCAACATCTCAAACCATGAATCAAATAAAGTTAATTAAAACCATGAACAAAATAAGATTAAAGTCCAAGAGATGAACAACAGTCCAAAAAACACAGCATACCATGAAAACGAACACTCCTAAAACAGCGAATGATCTTATGAGGTCAGGAAGGGTATTTAACTTTTTCATTTTGTTATTTCACAACTGCTTATAGTGTTTTACATACACAATGACATGCATTTGTGTTTTTAAAGCTTATGTAGAAAATACTCAAAGCATATTTTATTTAAATAATTAAAGCGATTAAACTTCTAAACACATTTAATATGACTTACCATAACACGATTTTAAACTAAATAAGAAGCAGCCGCATTTTATTTAGTTCGTTTACATCCCGCTTTAGACAACCAAGTGTTTCTAAACAAGGTTACTTATTTCAATGTTGCCTACGATTTAGTCGCAAAGTAATGTTTGCATTTAAACAAGATTACAAAAAGTAAAACAGTTTGACTTCGTAAAAAACATATTTTAACCTCAATTACCTCGCATATATTCTTTTCTTACTTTAAATACTCCTTCTTTTATTATGGAAAATCATTCTCCTTCCTGATATTTACAATTAGCGATGTGCTATTTTAACATAGATTAACAAAATGATCGCTATTTGCAGATGGCAGATTTTTGGGCAACTGCAAACACTTCAATAGAAGGCTGTTCCATGAACAATAATTAATAATTGCATCTTAAAATTACAAAACAAATATTCCTTGACCTAAAACATATACATTTATCTATTTTTTTAGCATTCAAATATCGATTCCCCAAGATATATTTTGCTTTTTGAATAATTTTTCATTTTTTTTAGGATTTGTGATAAATTTCAATTTTCGGGAAATTTTGCGCATCGAATCTCTTATTTTTTATTTGATTTGGAAATTATGTATCATGTTCCATAAAGTTCATATGATCTTCTGGAAAATTTTATGGTACAAGAATTAGAAAATGGCGTTTTATTTAGTAATCGCAAAAATTGGAATTTTTTTTCATGACCTTTGACCTTGATTTAACAAAAATTGCACCGTACGATTTTTTTACGACCGGGCAAAACAGAAAGTACAGATTAACAGCTTTCAAATGATATATAATACAGCCGTGTGTTAGGTGGGTGCATTAAAGTCGTTAACTAAGCGTCTTTTTGAAATAAGTCACTCGCCTAAATCGGCCACAACGTTCAAAATTAAAATTGCCAAAAAATCAACATTGTGTGAAATTCTTCAACTGAAAATTATAAAGGCAATTTATGAACGACGTGAAACGGAACAACGTGTTAGTTCTTATTTTATCAGACACAATTTGACGCTTACTGTAATGATAAGCATTTAGAGGAAAAAGCAATATTTGATCAGACTTAATATTTGCTATTTGAAAAGACAACAAAAACAAAAAACAGCCATGTTAAATCGTTTTAAAATTCAGAGATGTCCTATTAACTTGACAAAACTGAGTTATATCAATGCAAAGCATTATACTTCAGACGCTCGCCCATGTACAACTATCAAAACTTACATTAACAGAAATTTGTACATATAAACTTCATAAATAGAATTGAAATGTTTTATTAACAATAAATGTAAACATATATTATAATAATTTGATAATAAATTACGACTCTGATGAATATACTGTAGGATATGTGTCCGTAATAAGCTATTTGGATTACTGTGGCAAATACCGTGGATTCAAAATTAGAAATAGCAGATTTTCATACGGAGGAAAAGGTGAGTAAATTAAAAAAAAAAGATATATTGTCAAGTTACAAACAATATATTGATAATAATATTGAATAATCCTTCAGGTAATATTGTTCTGCGCATTCGTATTTAGTTTGAAAAAGAATGCTAGTAGAATAACATTTGAGCAACATTGGAATGAGTTGACAAAAACTAGAGGCTCTAAAGAGCCAGTGTCGCTCACCTTGGTCTATGTGAATATGAAACAAAGGAAGCAGATGGATTCATGACAAAATTGTGTTTTGGTGATGGTGATGTGTTTGTACATCTTACTTTACTAAACAGTCTTGCTGCTTACAATTATCTCTATCTATAATGAACTTGGCCCAGTAGTTTCAGTGGAAAATGTTAATAAAAATTTACAAATTTTATGAAAATTGTTAAAAATTGACTATAAAGGACAATAACTCCTTAGGGGGTCAATTGACCATATCGGTCATGTTGACTTATTTGTAAATCTTACTTTGCAGAACATTATTGCCGTTTACAGTTTATTTCTATCTGTAATACTATTCAAGATAACCAAAAATAGCCAAATTTCCTTAAAATTACCGATTCAGGGGGCAGCAACCCAACAACGGGTTGTCCGTTTCATCTGAAAATTTCAGGGCAGATAGATCATGACCTGATAAACAATTTTATCCCATGTCAGATTTGCTCTAAATGCTTTGGTTTTTGAGTTATAAGTCAAAAACTGCATTTTACCCCTATGTTCTATTTTTAGCTGTGGCGGCCATCTTGATTTGATGGCCAGGTCACCTGACACATTTTAAAACTAGATACCCCAAAGATAATTGTGGCCAAGTTTGGATTAATTTGGCCAAGTAGTTTCAGAGAAGATTTTTGTAAATGATAACCAAGATTTACGAAAAATGGTTAAAATTTGACTATAAAGAGCAATAACTCCTAAAGGGGTCAACTGACCATTTCGGTCATGTTGACTTATTTGTAAATCTTACTTTGCTGAACATTATTGCCGTTTACAGTTTATTTCTATCTGTAATAATATTCAAGATAACCAAAACCAGCCAAATTTCCTTAAAATTACCGATTCAGGGGGCAGCAACCCAACAACGGGTTGTCCGTTTCATCTGAAAATTTCAGGGCACATAGATCATGACCTGATAAACAATTTTATCCCATGTCAGATTTGCTCTAAATGCTTTGGTTTTTGAGTTATAAGCCAAAAACTGCATTTTACCCCTATGTTCTATTTTTAGCCGTGCCGGCAACTTGATTTGATGGCCAGGTCACCGGACTTATTTTTAAACTAGATACTCCAAAGATAATTGTGGCTAAGTTTGGATTAATTTGGCCAAGTAGTTTCAGAGGAGAAGATTTTTGTAAATGATAACCAAGATTTACGAAAAATGGTTAAAATTTGACTATAAAGGGCAATAACTCCTAAAGGGGTAAACTGACCATTTCGTTTATTTTGACTTATTTGTAAATCTTACTTGGCTGAACATTTTGGCAGTTTACAGTTTATCTCTATCTATAATAATATTCAAGATAATAACCAAAAACAGCAAAATTTCCTTAAAAATACCAATTGAGAGGCAGCAACCCAACAAAGGGTTGACCGATTCATCTGAAAATTTCAGGGCAGATAGATCTTGACCTGATTAACAATTTTAACCATGTCAGATTTGCTTTAAATGCTTTGGTTTTTGAGTTATAAGCCAAAAACTGCATTTTACCCCTATGTTCTATTTTTAGCCATGGCGGCCATCTTGGTACGTTGGCCGGGTCACCGGACACATTTTTAAAACTAGATACCCCAATGATGATTGTGGCCAAGTTTGGTTTAATTTGGCCCAGTAGTTTCAGAGGAGAAGATTTTTGTAAAAGTTAACGACGACGGACGACGGACGACGACGGACGTAAAGTGATGGGAAAAGCTCACTTGGCCCTGCGGGCCAGGTGAGCTAAAAATGTACTCTTTACAATTGTTTAAATATATTTCTTAATCTAAGTATCATGTTTTCTAATAATGGTAACTTTTAAAAATATATCCCATTGTAAAAAGCTTGTGGAAAATAAACAAAAAAGTTCGAGAAAATATATTTACAGACAAATTGTTAAAATTGTTTATCTTCGATCTGCGTACATTACATTATAACGTAAATAAAGATGTTTTCGATGTTTACATTTATAAAACTTCTGATTCGTGTTATTTACCTTTATCTTGATCTATATTTGTAGTATACACAGTGAAATGTGGACTCCAGAGATTTTATAACTTATGGGGTAACTGCTGGAATAGTTATAAAAGCAGAAGTGTCTGTTTTAGACGTCTTAGGGATAGGAACTACTTTGTAGTGTATCCTGGAGGTAATTTTTGCTTTGATTCAATTGAAATCGCCTTTGTTAGATATATTATTGATTATACATTTGGTATAAATATTAATATGAATGTCTCACACATCACAAAAATTGTTGTATGTTTTAACAAATCTGTAGATAAACAACTTAATTATAATTAAATATCTTGATCGTCATTCTTAAAAGTCTAAAAATCATTACATTATTTGAAACTTTAGCCTTTTCTAGCACTTATTATAAATCCTTCAAAATGTTAAGTCCAAAAATACTAACGTTAGAAAAAATACGTAACAGACAAATGTAAGATACTTGCTCATAAATCATATGATTTCACTTTAAAACAGAATACGGATACTGAGCAGTGAAAATGTCTATAAAGATTACTAATAAGGTAGGTAATCTCGGCACTTTATATTTTTACTACCAGCCTTAAATTTGAATAATAATTTTACTCAATATCTTTTCTCATTTTGTTTTATGGACTTAGGGAGTAGTCTTTAGAACTTTATAAACCATAAGTTGGAAAAAAAAATGGCCACATATCGGGAATAAAAAGAAACAAGACAAACGGTTTACAAAGCACAACATGGAAAACTATTCCGGATTTATATTTAAGGGCATACGATACAGTTACAGTGAAGGTAATGACGTTGCTAACGTAAAATGTTATTTTCGCGACGTCAAACTCTGACATATCGGGAAAAGATGCATTTTTCGACTGATTTTTATCGTTCAAACTGATTTAATTTGAAAACGAGTGCATGGACCCCTATTTTTTAAAACAGCAATTTGTTTCATTTTGCAAGGAGATTATGTGACCCAAATTTTATAAAACTGTAAATAGCGCAATTTTTTTAATTTTGATAAACATGCAGCAAAAAATGACGTTTTTTCCTCTATTCATGAACATTTGATAAATATAGAGTTATTTCGGAATAAAAATTGCATAATTTTTAATGATACTTATAAAATGCAGAAATCACCGATTATTTAACAAAAACCATTTTGTGTTTATCTTTTAAAACAAAAAAGTTATGTTTTTCTTTCGAAAAAGAAAATACTGACACAAATCTGAAATTTGAGCAAATATACAAAATTTCGACCTTATTTTACTCAAAAAGTAGCACATGAAGGTATATTTTTTATTACATATTTGATTTAATCAGGTAAAAAGTAGCCTATATGCAAATTTTCATCAACTTGTAAATACAGGTTCAAAACTGTATCGTATGCCCTTAAGGTGGAATTTACATTCATCAAAATTGAATTGTTACTAAAGAAGAGATTCATTCCAACATTTCGATTGCTTTTTATATTTGAAAAATTAAAATTACATACTATGGATTTTTTTTTCATTGCATACACATGTTCGTGGATTTAGTGGGTGTATGTTAGGTGTGAATTTAAATCTTAAACATCAACTATCGAGTAAAAGAAAAATCAAGGTAAAACTGGAAGAATCGCATAAACTCAAATGAAAAAAGTGTCAACAGAACAAGAATCTCCTGCTATACATGTATCACCTGGCCGTCATCCAAAATGTCAGATCAGATGGTTACACTGATATCTAGAGATATTAGTCCACAAATACATTTCGCTAGATAGTTTAATTACCGACACTTTGAACAAGTCAACCAACTCGTGATGGTGTCTCTGAAAACTCATTTAAAACATGTATTTGATCTTCTGTGTAATATCTGTTATGAAGTCCGCATAGTATACAAATTAACGAGCCAGAAATATTAACTGATATACAGTAAAATTACGGTTCATGTAACTAGCATTGCACATTTTTTAAGGAACTTGCTTAATTTGGTCTTCTAGCTATTATGATTTGATTGTCACCGAAGAGTTTCCTAAAGACCAATAGTGAGTCTGGCGACCTCAGTTAGTTATCTTGTTTCTTTCATGAGAATTTTGATAGAGTGCAACATCAGCCTCAATAAATATTTAAACTGGTAACATTGTAATGGATATCAGTTTAAATAATCAAATTTCTCCAGTACAAATATTAAGTATGTAAGCATACATAGTTCAAGCAAAAAAACTAATGCTTTTTATATTTTTTGTAGGGTCCAAAGTAGCAGAACCTTTGAATGACAATAAACATATTTAATTGTTGATGTGTATCTTATACTACTAAAACTGTCAACAACATAGTTTTGTTATCGCAGCCGAAAATTTTCATTGGATGCAATTTCAAGGCTTAATGAATATTTTGAGAACTACAACTACATTCTTGTCCATTCGTTTTTGATGCGTTTTGTTATTTGATTTTGCCATGTGATTATGGACTTTCCGAATTGATTTTCCTCTAAGTTCAGTATTTTTGTGATTTTACTTTTTACCGACAACTGGAATGATTTTAGCTTTCCAATTGTGAACTTTCAAATTCTATTTGGTAACATGACAGCACCATCTATTGATGGAGTACATAAATCACGTTGAATTATTTCTAGAACTTTGGTTTCCTATCCCGTTTGCTCCGGTAGTATTTTCTTGCCGAAAATGAAGCGATTGAATCAAAGGTCCCAAGTATTTAAGTTGGATGTCATTCCTTCTTAAGTTGCACTGACGTAATCATCAGTTAGTTTACATGTTATGTTATACCGTTATGTTATACCTGTTTTACAATGTATGTGAAGTTAGCAGCCGGTTCGTTATTCGATATTCTGTTTTACAGATTAATATGGATATATTCCGTTTGTTGTAACCATAATAACGTCCTCTCTTTTGAGATTATGACATCACTAAAAAATAATCATAAACCTAATTTAAACTAGATATAAGAAGAGGTGGTTTGAGTGTCAATATGTAAATATAAGAACATGCAATATGTCATTATTGAAGCAGGATCTGTTACCATTTTGAAGCACCTAAAATCACACACGGTTTAAGTTTGAGTTCTGGTTGCTCAATATTATTATTTTGTGTAGTGTTTTGTAAATATGGCTCTCTTTTAATCGTCTTTTGTATTTTGCTATGACATTCTCAGTTTTGCACCGGAATATGCGTAATTAATGTTCCCAAAGTATCTTTCTTTCCCTTTCCCTTACAAGTCTCACCATAGACATGTTTTGCGATTTTATTTTGAAAACACATAGATAAAAATAAATAAATGTTACTTTATGTAAATATAACAATTGTGAGTCATATTCCTTTTTGAGTCGCTTTTCTGAGTTAAATAGCATGTCTGTTAGTTAAAAGTAAAATAACAACAATACTGAACATTCAAAATGGAAAGTCCCTTATCAAATGGCAGTATCAAACAAATGGATAAAAACTGTTTACTGACTTGGTACATGCATTTCCATATGTAGAAAATGATGAATTCAATCTGATTTTAAAGCTAGCTTTATCTATCACTTGTATGACAGTGGCATCACAATCCATTCTATTGAAAATTATTTGTGAACAAAACAAACAAACATAATAGGTAAAAATGAAGAGGAATACAAAAATGTACCATAGCACAATAACACAATGGCGGGACGTATAAGTACACAGCAACATCATTTGTTTAAAAGAGACACAAAAAGGCATATAGACAACGCACATTAGCAAAAATGAAAGACTAGAATACAAAAGTTATTATAGAACATTAACACAATGACGGGATGTATAAGTACAGAGCCACGTCATATAAAGCAGAGTTAAAGTAATATTCATAAAGACAAATAATACGTACATCACTACCCCCTTTGATAGGTATTTATCGTGTTTAGTATGACGATAAGTTTTCACTTCTGTTCTTACACTTTGAGCAACAATTTCTTTTTATTTTGTAAAAATATTTCCGTACTCCATGTACTCCTTACAACAAAATTATTTTTATTTACCTGTGTAGGTTGTTTTTGTTTTACGACATTTGTCAAAGGTCATGGTTGTTTTTTCCATCTTATAAACATCTTACCCCCTTTTTCGTATCAACTTTATACTTGAATAGTGGTATAGATCAAATTTATTTGTTCAGCGTATGTTTACTTGTTTTTGTTAATATGTCTTTTCGACATCAAGAATGGATTACCTTAGCTGTATTTGGCAAAACTTTAAGAAATTATTGATTGTCAATCCTCTTCAAAATCGTACTTTATTTGGCCTTCTTTTTTAAACATTGTTTGATTCTAGCGCCACTGATGAATCTTTCGTAGAATAAAAGCCATTTTAATTGATATGTCATAGTGTTTTTTTACAGTATGTATAGAGATGTTATTTCAGTTTATGGTGAAGATTAGCGCTTTTAAAAACGTTAACACCCGCTGAATGGGTGCACCTGTCCTAAGTCAGGAACCTGTTGGAAAGATGTTGTCCTTTCTTGATGTGGTTCACTCGTGTTTGTTGTTCTTTTTTTTATATACATGAGACCATTGGTTTCCTTTTTTGAAAGGTTTTACACTAGTCAATGTGGGGGCCATTATAACTTGCTGTTGTGTGTGAGCAAAGGCTCCGTATTGAAGACCATACTTTGACATGTGTTGGTGCAAAAATTATGACCTGCGTTGAGAGTTATTTCATTGGCAATTGTACTTCATCTTCTTATATCTTTATAGTATAAGAGGTCGTCTTGAAAACATGACAGCGCTCCATTTGCAAGTAATAAAATTCCTGGATTTTGTTTTGCTTTAATGGTTTGTATATTAAAAATAGACTGGCTGCCTCGAATGAGTAAGTGAGTAAGTTGAATTAGTACTTTTGTGTTATAGTTATATGATATGCTTTGACACATTTATATAATAATACACATTAGCAATTGGATATATACATTCGGTTTGAAGGACATTTTACATGATTATATTATTTATAGAATTTTCATCATATTCGAAAAAAACGTAAGAGTACAAAATAAAATGTGACCTGTGAATCTTCTATTTGTGTGGTTTTTTTTTTTATAGATGACTCAATTCCGTAGGAGGCTCAATCATATCTCTCTATCAAACTTTTAACATGACAGCTTATCATCGAATTTCCCTTGTGGAAACAAATGAGGTTTACTTTACTGTATCTTGAGTTTTTATATAGGGTTTTATAGACTTTTATCTGTCTATTTGTGATATTTTAGTAGGTCAGTATATCCTTTTGTTTAATTTGACCTATTAGTCAGTAGTAAATGATTTTAATTTTTGCTCTTTGTAAAGGCCTGTTTTGTTTAGAAATGTTGCAGTCGCAATGATCTAATTGAGTTTTGATCTCTAAGTTAAAATAATATTCCACTTCTTGAGCGACAGAAAGATTACTACTACATAGACAACTGCTTACTATTTTAGACCAACGTTAAAGTACAGATTCGGTGTTGAAAAACTCTATTTTACTTTACTTAGTAGTATTTTACACTGACATTTGATTTTTTTTATTAACATGAACGTTTTTCTATCTGATTAACCTTATGGCGAAACATTTAATAATTAAACAAGATGCCATCATAAAAAACTAGTGGTCTGATGTTATGCAATTTGAATCTTAAGAAATATATTTGCACTTAGTTTGTCTCCATCTTTTAAAAAAATATAAAACTTGTTTTGATTAGTTCAGCATATTTTACAATTAAGAATGAAACATAAAAAGGTAATTCAATTTGATGTACTCAACGTGTCTGGTGAATTTTGCAAAACATTAATCTACACAGTTGCCATAACCAATATATTGTGCAATAATTTTGTATCAATGGTTCTGATTGGATGACAGTAAACGTAACATTTTATATCTCCTTTTCTGTAACTAAGGAGACGACATTTTTAAAAAGCGGAATGTATTGACATGTAATTTCTCTAATAATAATCATAGTTAAGGGGCCAAAGAGGAAAACATCGTTTCGTGGAATTTTCTTAAATGAAAATTTTACACTGATATAATGATATAATGAATGAAATTAAATTACGTACTTATTTGCATTCGAATAGAGATATTTGTATTGTATTTGAAGCTTTGTGGAAGTCAATCAGGACTTACTGTCGCAAATACCCGCTAACCTATCTCCGATATGCGTCCCTAGGTAAACTAAATTTGCGACAGTAAAACTACCAGTGAACAAACATTTTTAAACAAATACTAAGAAAGGCATCAAAAGAGAGAAGAAAGATGCTAATGGGATACTCAAACCCGGAACCGATAACGAACTTGTCATTACCATTGCAAAATATAATTCAAAACTGTCAAATAGACGAAGAACAGTATACAGAATACAACTTAAAAAACCGAGAAAACAGAGCACCAAGAACCTCACCAAAAACATGGGTTATCTCAAATGCTCCATGCATGTCGACAGATCTGCTATACGTATTGCACCTGTTGTGTTGTTCATTTTGGAAAGCAACTACCAACTCGATGAATAATTAAATCTGTGTAACACATTTTTAAAAAATAAGACGGAACTCTGGTTACTACAATAGAAAAAAAAAAAACAAACATCGTCATCTGTGAAACAGACATAGAGTAACTGTCAACCAACTCTTGATGTTTTACGTAAAATGTTCGAAGGGATAATTTCAACTTCAAAACTGAAAACTCTTGGTTAAATAGCTTACATGTTAGGACACCACGTTAATATGAATTTGAAGTCGCTAATTATAAGTTACTACATAAACATTAAAATTGTCACTTATATTGAAGTCACACAACTGAAATGAATAAAATTGATGTTAATGATCCTTTTACAAATTACAAAAAATAAAGAAAACAATGTACAATTTGAAGTTGGTTGTTAAATTTATTTTGCTCTTTCATGGTAAATGCGTTTTGACTTCATATATGAACATACCCCCACTTCCCGTTTTATTCTATCAATTTTGAAAAAGAAAGTAATTTGTTACTTGTTTTGGTCTTTTAAATTGTCCAAGAAATGAAGTATAATCAAATGTTTACTGCGATATATTTTCGCTATATCTTACATCTAAGCCAGTGAAAGGTTCTATTTTACTTACTAACACAAGTCGATACCTTGTCTGATTCCCCGAGGTTAAATGGTAAGAAGTAACAGCTTTCCATCACCTATTTATTGGTATGACTTAAGCTTGTGTTTTTTTTTAAATATAAACAGTGGTATGATTACCAAGGAGACAAAAGAGGGACGAAAGATACCAAAGGGACACTCAAACTCATAAATCTTAAACAAACTGACAACGCCATGGCTAAAAATGAAAAAGACAAACAAACAACAGCACACACGACACAACACTAAAGAATAAACAACACGAACCCCACCAAAAAACTAGGGGTGATCTCAGGTGCTCCGGAAGGGTAAGCAGATCCTGCTCCACATGCGGCACCCGTCGTGTTGCTTATGTGATAAAAAATCCGGTAAATAGTCTAATTTGGTAGGTCACATTCCTGAAAGGGAAGGGGATTGTAGTTACGACGTAAGGAACATATCCGATATCATTTGTGAAACGGTTATTCCATAACGGTCCACTAACTCGTGATGTCGTCCGTAAAATTTACGAAGGGATGATTTCAACTTCACCATTTGGAACTCTTGGTTTAATAGCTTCCTTGTGAGCAGCAACCCTCTATCAAGAAAATCATGATAGAAAATGCAAGCACGGGAATATCGTATCAATTGGGAGATATATACCCGTATGCAGGTGCTGCTGGAATGTTGCTACTTAGAAATGGAAAGTTCACAATTGGAAAGCGGAAATGATATGTCGTAAAGTTTTGTTTTCAACCGACCCTCATTGTCAATTTCTAGATGTAAGTCAAGATATGAGGCCGACTTTACTGTATCTGTAGTATCCTTCATCTCTAGCTCGATTGGATAGATGCGTTCCACATAGTCACCAAATTTTGAATTATTTAGTGACAAGGAGACAAGGAGAGAACTTTCCACAAGAGACCAAAAGACACAACAATTAACAAATATAGGTCAGCATACGTAGACTTGAAATACAGTAACTGAACCATGATACATGTATTACTAGTATAAAACCAATATTGATAAACGGGAAAACAAATTTATTCTTCTTAGAGAATACACTAGGAAGCATAAGAACATGTATTACATATATATTCATTCAATAAAAACAAAAGTAACAAGATATAAGGAGATGTGGTATAAGAATCAATGAGACAACTCTCCATCCAAGTCACACTTTAAAAAAGTAATCCATTTTAGGTCAAAGTATTGTCATCAAAACGTAGCCTTGGCTCACATCGAAAATTACACTGTCTAGAAAGCATAACAACATGAATTACATATATATTCTTTCAATAAAAACAAAAGTAACAAGATATGCCTCACACCGAAAATTACTAGTATAAAACCATTCAAACGGGAAATCAACAGTCTTACCTATAGAAAAAAAAACGAGACAAGAAACTGTTATGAAACAAATCAACAAACGACAACTACATATTTTGTTTTGAATGTTTGAAATTAAATAACAAAATAAAGCATTGTTCCTCACCAGGAGGACAGGCTTTTACTTTCTATGCATTTTTTGAAGCACAATAACGGTTTCCGAGGATTTGTTTTGGATCGGTTATTTATTTTTGTAAACTAAGAGGATATATTATCTATTTTCTGCACTTTTGAAGCTAGATGATTCATTTTCATTAAAGCAAGGGACTGATTATTTATTTTCACAACTATATTTATAATATTCGAAATATACATTTTTTTTATTATTTGTTTATTATGAATAATACATGTATAGTCAAGTCATTATGTACCATTTAATCAGAATTAATCATCATCTTCTTCAGAAATGAATCTTCTTTATTCCCAACTACATATACATGTAAATTACAAAATGAATATAGTAACAAAAGACAAATAAATAAGAAACATTGATTCCGAAAAATTAAGGGCTACGTCTGAGGGAGAACAGAACTTGCTTCTTTCGAGGCACTCACGGTCCACACAATTTGATATGGAGACAAGTGTTTGGTTTTGAAATTTCCTACATGAGGCAATTGCCTCAATGTAGTTACAGCCCTGATTTAATAAAAGTGAGGTAAGTGTTTCTGAAACAATTTACCTCAAGTTAAATGAAACCAACTGCTGAGTTATTTGTTTTCAATACATTGCAAGTCAGGTAATTTATCTGCATACTACCACAGAACAAACGATTGATGTTTGTGATTATCAAGGCTGATTAATTTATTTTCAAAATCATCCTGGCCTCTTCCCCGGCCCCGAATATAAAATGGCCATCCCATCATAATGATAGTGTTATTATTATACTTTGACATGCCTCATAAATCTACTATTTTTTTTATAAATAACGTCCATTTATTTTCTTTAATGCAATTATTGTTATAATTGATATGTGATAATTTATGAAGTTGGCAAAACTTTTAGGAATTTTGGTCCTCAATACTCTACAACTCTAAGACTTTTGGATTCGAGCGTCACTGATTAGTCTTTGTAAGACGAAACGCGCGTCTGGCGTATATACAAAATTGAATCCCGGTATCAATGATGAGTTTATTTATAAAGTATACATGCTAAATTATCCCCATTTTGTGCTTTCTAAAAGGCAGCACCAAAAGTTAATCATTCGTAGTTAAGCATATACCAAAACTATGTATCCGTTAAATACTAACTAAACTGTAAAAAGCATTTACCCCAATGGAAGGCTATTTATTGGCGAGGTTTTTTATGTGTTCTGCACACCTCAATTAAGACACAACGTTTTTGCTGACGCTCTGAATTTTTGATCAAAGAATCCGTAAATATACGGATTGACTATATGGTTAATTATAGTCATATGCCTCATAAATTTAAACACAATGGTCTCTGTCTGGCTTATTTTAATCCAAAAATAACGATAATTGATCATCGAGAAAAGCAAAAATATTTGTGGGAAGTATGACAGAATAAATGCCAAGCCTATAATCATAAACATATACGAAAATTTTCTTGATGATGCTGGCTCTTGATTCTCGGATGCTGCCTTGTTTGCTATTGAATAATTTGTAAGAGGAACGGCTACTTTTTCTTGACAGGTTTCTTGCTCATTGTTAGTATGTAAAAAATCAGTTGAATTTGATTCGTTTATGTTTGCTCCTTTCTTGGCAACGCAAAATGTTGTTTTAGATTGTTCCTTCGATGTGTTTGATTTCGCCTGACTCTTCAAGTTTCTTCTTGCATTTGTATTCCGAATGACAAGGAAAATTTTCCTAGCAATAAGGGAATTCAAAATTATAAGTTCCAGCATGACAGACACTAAAACGAAAGATATGAAAAATATAAAACCTATGATATAATCACTGTTTTCATTAACATCAAACACGTCTGCTCCACATATATATCCTGTGACATTCAATACAGGATTAGGAACTTCTAAGATTTCATCCCAAATGATGAATGGAGCGACAGTGCATGCGGCTAGAAGAAACATAATCACAAGAGATGCTCGTCGCCATCTAAGAGTTAGCTGCGGTCCAAATGGTCGGCATACTTTCAAATATCTCTGTAAAGTTATAATGCCAAGTACGTATATTGATGCGAAGGTAAATATATTTACAACACACCAGAAATAACGACACGCGTTGATGTCTCGAAAATTGACCGGAAGTATAGTTCTCCAAAGCTGGAATGGCACTCTCAAAATGGTTGCCAAAAGATCCACCAATGCTAATATGGGGATGAAATATCGACTGCCACTTTCCTTCTTAAGCTTTATTTGATACACAATCAGAACCACCGCATTCCCAAATACTCCAACAATGAAATAAATAATCAGGAAAACGTCATGTACAATGTATTTATAGGCTTCTGCTAAGTTCCATGCATTTAAAATCTCCTCTGCTGAACGGTTCATTTTGTTGTGTTTTTTTTTTGGGTGTTATATCTGATTGAGATTGCAGCAACGATTCATTTGACGAAAACTAAATACTATTAGGCTTATGTAATAAAACACATTTTAATTCTTCCTTGTCTGAACAGCGAACCACCTACAATCTATTCAATATTTTTTCTCATAGAGTCTTTTCTGTATTTTAAATAAATAATTCCTTATGTGTTACACCCTAGTTCTATTGTCATAGTTTCTGAAACAAGTGTGAATTAAAAATATCCATTGTTAACACACGGATAAGAATGTATTTTGACGGCAAGGCGTGATGAGCGGGTTTTCTCGAAAGCACAATCCATTGTTATTCAAAACAATAGAAATTGTTTTTTTTTCTATAGCACAAACATAAGTGACAACTTATAATATTCAGTATAATCTATCTCAAGATAGATTGAAAAAACATATTTCAAGAAATCCCAATAGTTAAAATAAACAGTTAACATCTATTTTAAATAAAACAAATCATTTAGAGAGATATAAGAAGATGTGTTAAGTGTGCCAATGAGACTCCATTCAAGTCACAATTTGTATAAGTAAACGGTTATAGGCCAATAAACTGCCTTCAACACGGTGCCTTTGGTCACATCGAATAGCAAGCTTTAAAAAGCCCCAACACGACTAGTGAAAAACCATTCAAATCTAAAAACCAACGGTCTAAAAAGTAAAATCACAAAAATACTGAACTTAGAATAAAATCAATTCGGAAAGTCCATAATCACATGGCAAAATAAATAACAAAACGCATCAAAAACGAATTGACAAGAACTGTCATATTCCTGACTTAGTACAGGCATTTTCAAATGTAGACAATCGTGGATTTAACCTGATTTTATAGCGCTAACACTCTCACTTTGATGACAGTCTCATCAAATTCCGTTATATTTACAATGATGCGTTAACTAAACAAACACAATAAATAAAATAGTCAAAATATGGGTACAGCAGTCATCATCGTGGAACAATTCTAAAAGGAACAATTTAACAGAACACAAAAACATCTATCTACAAACACATTCATTGATTTGCGTGTCTGACGTCAGAAAATTTTATACGTCACATATATTTGTCGTTCAATGTACATACAAACAATTTAAAAATTTCACATAGGCAATGTTAGCATACAGGGTTAAAAAATCAAAAGTATGTAAGAATAAATTTCAGAAATAGACCAAGATTTAAAATAGTCCAAAAGTTATATAGAATTTATAAGAATTCCACTAGATCTACGCGATTGAATAATTTTGACGTTTGAAAAACGAGAAAAGAGAAACACTGTTAACCACATCAACAAAATACAACCACCGAACAACAGGTTCCTGACTTAAGTCAGGTGCAAACATATGCAGTGGTTTTATATTTTTAAACAGGCGGTAACCTTCATCTTCACCTGAAACTATAGTGTAACAATCAAAATTACATACACTGAACGAATAAATATGATGATGACACAATGAAAAACACAAAATAAATAAATAAAAAACGGGAGCAAGATGTAAAAGAATATCAGAAAGACATATATAAACTTCAATTAAATGCCGTTAAATACAATAACGTACACAGGTTGATAAAGATAATTGTGTTGTAAGGCGTACATGCAATACGGAGGTATGGTTTCAGAAAATAAATAAATTTGTTCAAATTGTTGGATAAACCCGGATGTGAAGGAAAAGATGACTGACACACTTTTTAGTTCCTGATATATTTTGATTCTCAAGCACTTTTTAAACGATTTGTTTAAACGACATCTGTAACAAACATAAACTTTTAGCTACTTCTTTACAAGCAGAACCAAACACAATGAAAGTCCCAACTATGTACTGGCTTCCGAAGCTGCACAAAAAACCTTACAAATATAGATTTATTTCATCTTCCAGCCATTGTTCAACTACTAAATTGTCTGTTTTACTTACTAGTACACTTGGTACAATAAAAAACCTGATAATAAATTGTTCAAATAAGGCCTTTGAAAATAGTGGAATTAATTACTTTTGGAGTGTCAAAAACTCGTTGGAAGTACTTGATAAATTGCATGCATATATTGGTGATTTTGAATCTGTTCAAAGTTTTGATTTTTCTACCCTATATACCACTTTGCCTCATATTCTTATTAAGAAAAAATTCACATCCCTAATTAACTGGGCATTTAAAAAGTCGGAATGCGAGTACATATGTTCAAACTCTTTTAGATCATTTTTTAGTAGCAATAAACAATTAACTATGTCAATTGGACATGCTTTGATACTATTTATGCACTTGAATTTTTACTTGATAACATTTTTGTTCGCTTTGGAGATTCCGTATATCGTCAAGTTATTGGAATTCCAATGGGGACTAACTGTGCACCACTTATTGCGGACCTGTTTTTGTATTGTTATGAGTTACAATTTATGACTAAAATTAGCAAAGACCCATCAAAACAACATTTGATACAAAAATTTAACAATACTTTTAGATATTTGGATGATATATTGGCTCTAAATAATGACGACTTCAGTATGTATACTAAAGAAATTTATCCTGTAGAACTTACTTTAAATAAAGCTAATGATAACAATGACCACTGCCCTTTCCTCGATCTTGATATCTATATCATAAACGGGAAGCTTAATACAAAAATTTATGATAAAAGAGATGATTTTTCATTTCCTATTGTTAATTATCCATTTTTAGATGGTGACGTTCCCTTGTCACCATCTAATGGTGTTTATATATCTCAACTTGTACGATTCGCTCGTGTATGTAACAATGTATTAGATTTTAGCGAGAGAAATTTATGTATTACTGAAAAATTATTACACCAGGGTTTTCGATATCACAAACTGGTCAAAACATTTACTAAATTTTATCACCGGTATAAGGAAATAATTCGTAAATATAACTCAACATGCAGACATCTTATACGTTCAGGTATTTCACATCCAAAATTTTATGGAAATATTCTTTATAAAGCACAAAAATGTCAGTATTCTCCTCAGAAACTAACAAAACCTTTAAATAGACTTATTAAAAGGGGATATAGTTACGATACTGTTGTCAGGTCATTAAAGATTGCATATTTTGGCTTTAACATTGATTCACTGATAGGGTCTTTGCATCGGAACTAAACACATTTATTTCTAAAAAACAGTTGTTGGCATGACACGGGTTATGTTCTTCTCATATATTTTATGATAGTATGATACTAAACCCCTAACGGGAGGGATTGTACCTGATATTCATATGATGAAGACATAATCTTTCAATCAGTTTAATTGAGGTCTGGAGCTGGCATGTCAGTTAACTGCTAGTAGTCTGTTGTTATTTATGTATTATTGTCATTTTATTTATTTTCTTTTGTTACATCTTTTGACATCAGACTCGGACTTCTCTTGAACTGAATTTTAATGTGCGTATTGTTATTCTTTTACTTTTCTATATTGGCTAGAGGTATAGGGGGAGGGTTGAGATCTCATAAACATGTTTAACCCCGCCGCAATTTTGCGCCTGTCCCAAGTCAGGAGCCTCTGGCCTTTGTTAGTCTTGTATGATTTTAAATTTTAGTTTCTTGTGTATAATTCGGAGTTTAGTATGACGTCCATTATCACTGTACTATTATGCATATTTTAGGGGCCAGCTGAAGGACACCTACGGGTGCGGGAATTCTCGCTACATTGAAGACCCATTGGTTGCCTTCGGCTGTTGTTTGCTCTATGGTCGGGTGGTTGTCGCTTTGACATATTCACCATTTCCTTTCTCAATTTTACATGTATATTTAGCCGTACAAAAACATTCAGGTCAACTTCAAAACTGGCTTTTTAAGTTATAAACATTGTTTTAAATGAGAACTAGGCCTGTTCAATGAACCCAAATGTCCATACTCCAATCAAGAAACCACTTGTAATACAACAGATGTATCCGAATCATCGATTATTCAACCGCCTCCAATCTTTAAAACATCTTTCCAGGGCCATCACCCAAACCATCACACTCTCCTCAATATACCACCAAGAATTCCTCAAATGATAGCACCGATCCAACATGTATGTCCACTCCAGCCAAACCAACATCTGCCTCCAATGATATGAATGAACAGTCAAATCAATCAAACTCGACGGAACTTACTTGTAATAGTCACGAAAGAGCTGATATTAATTTAATGTGAGAGCACTGGATACATAGCTAGAAAAAGAATGAAATTGAAGACTTTATGGATAATTTAAAATTTATAAGTCACATAAAATTCTATTCATGATGATGACATTATTTTGGAGCCACTTGAACGTAAAAGCGGACACACTAGGGTAGCCATTTGCTGCGAAAAAAAGACATTGCGTAAGATGTTGAAAAATTAACTGATGGTGGAAATGGAGTAATAGCTATTCGAATTATCTCCGCAAAGCCTGGTATTCTCATTTGTGTATATTTACCAACCTGTGGAAATCCGATAACCATAGCTGTACTTGATAAGCTAATTGAAATAATTTTTAAAAATACAGACAAGCATCCAATATATTGATTGGAGGAGATTTAAAAGCTCTTACATCGTAGTTCTAAGAATGAAAGAGATCATGACTTTAATAATTTTCTTCTTGAAAATGCAAACTATGTGTCCTGTTCTTATACTTTTTATCATTTTCACAATAGGGATGAATTCCAAATGACTATTTTATTGAAAACAAGGAGATTGTGGAACAATGTATAACATTCAGAGAGAACCTCTTAATACATCCTGCGACGAACCTGCAATGGTACTAACTCTTAGAGATATGCAGGCTATTAAGACTTTTAATGAAAAAGTACATGTTCATAGAATTAAATTGAACAAGATTGCTACTTCTGAGTACGAACAATTGGTTGACATTGAGATAAAAAGACAATCAATGAATCTCAGACTTTAACAATAGGTAATGTAAGCATATGTATGTCATCTATATGTAACAAAATAAAAACTGCAGTTATTAAAGGAACAAAAGTACATTTTTAAAAGGAAACGTGAGTGGACTCCTCAAATGCCAATTCTTGCTAAATAAGCAAATTCATTTCATTGGAAATGTAAAATAAAGGATGATAAAAATAGGAATAGTGAAAATTACAGAAAAATGAGAGCAATAAAGAAAAATCTACGTTCTGTCCACAGAAAGCATGAAGCAAATAAGCCACAAAATAAAATGTCAGAAATATTGAAACTAAGTGAAACACATGATTATTAATAGTTATCCTACGAGGACACGGTGTGTCAGTGTAGGATCACCCCGATGGCCGGAGGCCAGAGGGTGATCTAACACTGACACAACAAGTCCAAATGGGATAACTATTTTACAACCCAGCTGTTAGATTAGAAGAAAACCCATTTACAATTCATAAAATCTAGTTAAGAACGCCACACAACCATTATAATATACTTTATATATTATTATATGCTGTATACACTTTATGAAACCCCGAACACGATGAATACATATCAAACAATGTCAACTCGCCCCACTGGCCAATCGGCCCACACTATATCGCCACTTTATGAAAAAAAATCGTCCCCTCTTGTTTACCGACTCGTTCCACTTTTGAAAAGTGTAAAATCAAATTGCACAATCAGTCTGGCAACTCACTTTTTAACGAAAAGGGTTTAAACCCCACTGCATAAAGCTCTGCCAACTCGCCCCAATTGTAAAACATATCTTGCTTCCATTAAGTATGTTGAATTACTGATAGTTCGTATCCAGTAGTACTGGTGTAGTGGTATGTGTCGAGGCTTGTCATGCTAGAGGTCTTGAGTTCGAATCCCAGCATATACACTGGATTTTTTCTACGTGCATTTTGATAGATAGTCTTTTCCGTATAATTAATTATAAGTTTTATAGTGGATTTCTCATTCCGGCCAAAATGTTACAGAACAAAGGAAAGCATGCACAACAAAGCAACTCAAACTGGGGTGATCTGACAGGGGTGATCCGGCTCAGATCACCCCTGTTAGAACAATGGAGCTGGGATGTAAACTTTTATACACCCAAGTTAACAACCCATGTTTTGATAGGGAATATAAGACCCTGTGTTGAAAATGTCAAAAGTTTATTGCATGAGATGTGTTCTTGAAATAGAGATCCACTTCAGATGTAAATGAAGATGAAGTAACAGAAGGCATATCTTCATTGAAAAATAGAGAGCCTCTCGATGAGACAAGACTTACTAGCGATCACCTTAAATATGGAGGTCAACATATTATATTCATGCTTACAATCCTTGCAAAATTTATATTTCATAAAAAAAAAACATATTCCAAGTGTTCTCAAGAATGACATAGCATGTTTAAAAGTGGTGGTAAATCAATATACAATCCTATCTCTTACAGAAAATCACTGTAACCAATACAATATAGGGAACATGATAGAAACAGCAAACATATTAGTAGTTCTCCTCTTATATTTGATGTGTTTCCCCCGTATTTGTTTTTTTCTCAATCGATTTATTAATTTTGAACAGCGGTATACTACTGTTGCTTTTATTTAGTAAAATCCAAAGCATTTTACAAAAAGTATTTACCGAAGGATAGTGTCCATTGATAGCTGGATTGATTTTGGCAGAACAATTTATTGAGGCTATAGAAACAGACTTAACAGACACACAATAAGCATTCGATATAGTTTGGAATGACGGATTGTTTAGAGAGATGTATAAATGCAATATAGTGGGAGATAACTGGCTACTATTTAAAGAAAGGTACTACAACGTTCAAACAAAAAGTGGCTAGGATGATTTTCCCGTACTTTCCAAGAACTGCAGGGTGTGAGACAAGGAGGTGTATGGTTCCCTGCTGCATACAAAATATCTATTAACAACTCTTTATTAAAAATTTATGAAATGGAACAGCTAGGTGCACGTATAGGCTCAGTTCATTATGAAGTCCCAACGGTAAATAATGATGTGACCCTAATCTTTAATGACCAGTTCGAATTGAAATTTGTGCTCGATATTCAGATGTTTCATGCAAATAAACAAAGATACATTATCAGTAGTCAAATATAAAGTGTTCTCCAAATGGAACTCACAGCTGGAACATTAACGGTCGAGCTCTGAAAACTTCTTATACGTCAACTCATCTGGTGATTATGTGAGATAATGAATCAAAATCTGGCACATAAGAAGTTGTACCCGACAGAATTCAAATTGCACTCAAAACTGTCTATGCCCTAATGAGTGTAGGCCTCCATAGCCTAAGTGGTATAAATTCAAAAGTGTCTCTCCATCTTAATAACTGTTATGTTATCCCAAGATTGTTGTATGGATTGGATGTGATTTGTTTGTCAGCAAAAGATATTTAAAATCTTTGAAATTATTTCATTAAACTTATGAAACAAATTCAGCATTTACCAGAAAGAACTGCTAACACTGGTACTCTTTTGTTACTAGGTCAATTTCGATTAAAGCTCTTGTTAATTATATATTAATAAGCGAATGATGTGTACTTTTTAAAAAATTATAGCGAACAAAACTCTGTCGAACATAATATTGCAAAAAGACAATTAGCTATATTAAAGAAGGACTCTAAAAGCTGGTTTAAAAGAATTGTGGAACCTGCTGACAAGTATGAACTACCATCTCCTCACTAGTAATTAGTAAATACTCCGTGTAAAAATAAGTGAAAAAAAAACAGGTCTTGAAGGATGTATTTTTTTTCTGGCTGGACAAACTAAAAACTGACGCCGAAGAAAAATCTACTCTAAAACTTCTTAATATTGAGGACACAGTTATTGGCAAAACTCATAATATTTGTTTTAGTAGAGGAGCTGCGTCGTTTGCTGTCAAACATTGTACCATACAATCAAATTTGCTTGTAGAACCTACACACTTCAACAAGATAGAGATAAATTCAGTAGGACATTCGTGATGAAAAGCATGAACCTGAAAATCTTCAACACTTTATAATCAAGTGAAAAGTATTGAGAAATTGAATGTTCTCTTCAAGACATTATTAGTGGAACTCTGTTTAATGAACTTTTTCATGAGAGTAACTACTTGCAACAATTAACTATTGACTGCTCAAAGCTTCCTTTCTTGTCAACCCGAACAACATATGCTCACCGAGAAAACTAGTTCTGGACAATGCTTTTATATTTTCTGGTGTCACACACGCGAAATTGTTTCTTTTAAAATTGTAACACGATGATGACTGCTGTACCCATATTTTGACTATTTTATTTATTATGTCTGTTTAAATCACGCATCTTTGTAAATATAACAGAATTTGATGAGACTATCATACAAAGTAAGAGGTTTTAGCGCTATAAAAACAGGTTTAATCCACCATTTTCTACATTTGAAAATGCCTGTACCAAGTCAGGAATATGACAGTTGTTGTCCATTCGTTTTTGATGAGTTTTGTCATATGATTTTGCCATGTGATTAGGGACTTTCTGATTTGATTTTCCTCTGAGTTCAGTATTTTTGTGATTTTACTTTTAGATTGCATCAAAAGCGTACATCAATGTTATGATACTGAATTGACACGGCTATGATATGGAAATATATGTGATGACATTTTAGTTGCATTCTCGTTAGAATTGATAACTGTGTCTGTGTAGATATATTATTGGTGGGATATTTACAGTGTACAGAGTATTGGTTCAAGATTTTTATCTAACTGCTTTTATTAGTGCACCATTGTTATTGTTACCGTATATATGTATATTGATTCAAAATATCAAGTTTAATTAACAGTGACAAAAGACAAAAGTACCAGTGGTTCATCAGACCATTGGCGGATTCAGGGAGGGGAGGGTTCCGAGGGTTGGAACCCCCTTTTTTTTGCCGATCAATGCATTTGAAAGGGGACTTATACCTGGAACTCCCCCTTTATCCCGGGTTACCCCTTTTTAAAATGGCTGGATCCGCCACTGCATCAGACAGAGGTTGCAAATACATGATAGGTAAAGCTGAAGGTTTATAATACGAGAACAAAAATGAAAATTTATCTTCATACTAAATTCTCATCAAAGGTGGTATATATTAAAAAAAAGTTAGACGAGATATAACACAAAATAAGTGAACAATAAATAATAAAAAAAATGCATCATAAAATGTATCAACCGGTCAAATTAACACGAAAGTACGATTTGAGAGTACTCACAGTTACTGAAATCTAGTAAAAAGCCAAAAACAATAAGTAATAAAAAGTCATGCGTCAAATAACAAAAATTCCAGGGATTTGGTAAATTAACATCATGGACAGTCAAAGAAAACATGACTTGTGAAATGCCAAAGTAAAACTATCATCAGGCAGAAGAAAAGTTAGGAATTTACTTTTTAATATATATGTACAATCTTATATATAGATAGAATAAGCTCAGTATAGAAAAAGAACGTGGATGTGTACTTATATATCCCAAAACCGTTTGAAAAGTATTCATATTTAGTTATGTTTTAGTTTGTTGATGACAAAATCGATACTTGTGCCAATTTAAACAATAGTCAAAAACTAATAACAATATTGATAAGAAACCTTTACTAACAAGTTTATTTAATAGTTTGATGTGTTTACACGGATCACATAGTGATTTCTGCGCTTTAAGCGCAATATCAGCGTAAAATGTAAGATGAAAAATATTCTTTTAAATAAGTGTTTTCAGGTACAGCCAAATTAACTAATAAAATCTTCGTATCTATAAAAGAATTTAGTTAAGGTTTTAAGTATAATTCATGGTAACGAAATTCCTGACTTAATAATTTTCAAGTGATTCATTTTTTACGTTAGTTAAAAATATATGACATCACTACATACACGAGCATAACAAACGGTGTGGGATATATAAACACCAAAGGAATATCGCCGTCTAGAAAAAGGAAATTTACAAAAGGGAATTTAAAATAATCTCTCTTGTCGTTAATTTTAGTATGGAGTTTCCCTAAAGAAATTTATATGTATAAATCTACAAAAGGACAACTACTGCTGTTTATGTTAGATTTATTTTAAATAAGTTCTTTTAGGTAAATTCCGGTAGTAGATTTAGAAACCCGTGATTATTGAACGAAACCATATCATCAGGATAAAGGTAGGTATTGTTGAATGTATCAACCAAATGTAACAATGACGGGTCTTTTATACTGAGATTCATAGCAATACAGGATCAAATCTCCTATAAAAGGTTCATAATAAGTGCAAATATGAATACCTATTACTTGACGATACATTTTATCGCCACAACGTATTATATATGTTGTCCACGAGAAATTCTCTAGCTTCAATTATATCCTCACATTTCCAATAGGTGCATCTAGCATACTTTCCTGTCCAGTTACAGAAAAAGCTTTACACGAGTTACAGTAAGTAAATTTGCAATGCGACTTTTCAAAAGACCATTTAATTAAATATGAAAACTTTTTCTTGATAGTATTATGTGAAAGTGTACTGTAGAGATTAGAAAAAAACATAACCGTCAACAGAGTTAAAAGGACCATCAAAAGCACGTGTGTTATATAAAATCTATCTAAAACCTCTACAGAACTTTTAACACTCCAAAAATAATTAATACCATTATTTTCAAAAACAGAGATGAAACGAAATTTGAATGGTTGTTAATGTAATTTAGATAAAAGGAACATAATCGTGACTTCTAAATGTTTGGAAGATGTGCTTGTTTACAATTGGATTCTCTGTGGAGCGTACGGACCTAAATGTTATGAATTGAAAATGTAATAAAATGTCGTTTAGGAGAACTTCCGTGTAGTATATGCGTCACACTGTCACTAAAATATTGGCTGGTTTGTAATGATTTATTATTATTATACATTTTATAACATATTCCTAATGATAGGCAGTTACAATTGTGTAAGTATTTTTGTCCATCTGATGAGTTAAGCCTTTTTCAACTGATTTTTATATTTCGTCATTATGTTGTACTGTGATAACACTGTTCCAGGTTAGGGGAGGGTTGGGATCCCGCTAACATGTTTAACCCCACCCCATTATTTATGTATGTGCCTGTCCCAAGTCCGGAGCCTGTAATTCAGTGGTTGTCGTTTGTTTATGTGTTACATATTTGTTTTTCGTTCATTATTTTACATAAATAAGGCCGTTAGTTTTCTCGTTTGAATTGTTTTACATTGTATTATCGGGGCCTTTTATAGCTGACTATGCGGTATGGGCTTTGCTCATTGTTGAAGGCCGTACGATGACCTATAGTTGTTAATGTTTGTGTCATTTAGGTCTTTTGTGGATAGTTGTCTCATTGGCAATCATACCACATCTTCTTTTTTATATTATAATAGTACACATGACACAACAGAAAACCAAAGAATAGGGTGCATTTTTTTCTAACACAAACGATGCAAACGGCTAAGCGCGTACATGTTTTGATTATTTGTTTCTAACATACGTTTGCAAAGTTTACACAAACTTTGACAAACTATGCAAACGCTAAAGATGCGTCTACAGTTTGTCGTTCGTCGTTTGTTAGTACATACGGTACATTTCTTTCTAACTCAACCTTGATCTGCACGTGTTTTTCCCCGCGGTTATTACAAAGATGGATCGTGTCAACAGAAAAGGAGGTATGTATATTATTATTGGTTTTTCATTAACATGTGGTTCCTGTGAACATATAAACAACAAACCAAAGTGATTAAAAGAAGATTACTGCCATTTTTTGCAAAATAACAATATACAAATTCTGTATTTACAGAGCATCAGTCTTCAGAAAGTCAAGAAGGAAATGAAGTTGCAAATGTACTTCTGTCTTTATCGTAAGTTTTAATGATAGTGTACTCTTGTGTTGAAAATACACAGCCTTTCCGCTTGTTCTTTAATATTGGCAATTTGGTGCTTGATAGATAGAGTATTTTTCCATGCAGTGCTAGCAATTATTTCCTTAAAACAAGTTTATAATGTAAGATATTGGTTAAAACAAATATAAATATGGAGCAATTCAAGTACACCTTTTTTGCGCACACGACTGAAATGATTCCTCATAAAGTTTTGGGTATTGTAAAGATTATTGTGACAATTAAAAAAAGATAAACACTGGAACATCGTAGAAAAACAAGCCAGTAATCCTTGTTTACAATTTTATAACGGAAACCTCTGTATTCAAGTGTGTGAATTTTCTACCAAAATCTTGGTTTTATTTGCCACAAAAAAAATTCCAAATTTCTATTAAGGTGGTACCTAACACTACAGGGAGATAACTTTGTAAAATCAGCTAAACGTTTTAATTACGTTGTGTTGGTAAGGGAATATGAAGCTTCTCAATGATCAAAATTAGTGTTTGTCAAACTGCTATATAACCAGTGTAATTTTTCTGATAAAATGGTTGTTCAATATTGGTTCTATATTCTTGTCGATGGGTCAAAGTAAATACTTTGTCAAAATTTTATAAAAATTAAACGAGCCAAATTTATTTTAGGGAAGGTGTTGGGTACCACCTTAAACGTAATAAAACAATAAATTATCATGTTTTGCACGAAGTAAAAAAAGGAACAAAGTGTGGATTGTCATAACAGACCAACTTAAAGAAATGGGCTTCACTTTTAGCGAAAAGCAGGTTAAAAACAAGTTTCATTATCTTCAAAATAAAAAAAAAATGGTAGATGACAACAAAACCTCAGGAGGCAGTAGAAAGAAATGGGAATTCTTTGAGGAGATGAATGACCTCATGGGTGACAAACCGCATGTCCGTCCTCTGAATGTGTCAGAGACAGCCATTTCTGATGATAAAGAAGAATAATATTCGACAGCAGATGACACACTTGAACTAGAAGATGATGGACCAGAACCAGACAAGGAACCTGAGAGAAAAAAACGGAAGTACGCAACAGCTTCTGATAAATTGGCAAGTCTGTTTGACGATTATTGGGGAAGAAAACAAACAGCAGAAGAAGCAAAAACAAAAGCACGGGAAGAAAGAGAACAAAAAAAGAAGAAATGAAAGATAAAAGACATAAAGAAAAGGCCGACCTGCTAAGAGCAATTGTAGAAGCTTTACATAACAAAACATGAAAAGCTTTACAAAGCAAAACATGAATTTTAATATGATACTTATAATTAAGGATGTACACCTCTGAGGAGCCAAAAATTTCTAGAATTAAACTTTTTTTCTTAACCTGATTTTTGGGTTTATAAGACTGTAACAAAATAATTGGCGAAGAAAAAATCATGTGGTGGTGCACTTCTTTTTTTGCTACGGCCCTTTGAAAATGCCCAATTTTGATGATTTTTCCATTTTTCATCGATTTTTACCTATTTTTGGGCTATTATCGTGAAAAAAATCACAGTTCCACAATTAAACTTTTTTTCATACTTTCTATAATGATGAAGTGGACCAATCTGAATAAATTTTACTTAAAAAAAATATAGGTAGGTGTTAATATAAGAAAGATTTATCATATTTTGAGGCTTTTTTGTGTAAAATTTACTATGCTGTCAATTTTGTATTTTTGTGATTTTTCTCAATTTTAAGAACAAAATGCATATTATTTAAGTTTTTTTTTGTTACTAATGATTGAAAAATACATATCTAAGAAATTTGAAAAGACAAAAATGATATGGGATGTACATGGTTCTTGTAAAATCATTTTTTGTACCCCTCACCCATTTTCTCAAAATTTTGGCTATTAATACAGACTTGATTGGTGGTAAAATTTGAAAACTGGATTACTCAAAAACCATTCATTGTAAATACACAATTTTTTCACAGAGTTATGTTTGATTATAATATTTTCAAAATTCATTGATATTTTCCACTTGTATCACATGTTTTGGAAATAATTCAAGAACGAGATTTCAACGAGACTGAACGAGACTGAAAAGTCAGAAGAATACATCCTTAAAGATTGTTTCTTTTCTGGTTTCCACTTTCTACAATTCCCTGTAGTCTAGGTCCGTTTTATACATGATCGTCCATTATTATTTCTTCATCATTTAATATGTCTCCCTCTGTTTTGTAAAATGCAACAGAAAGTAACATAATCTGTTAATTTTGGTAATGGACAATCCAACATTTTCAATTTCCTAAATCTTGCCTTTATTTGACCTGCTTCCCCAACCAAATGAAACTCATCGGGCAAGATTGTTTTATCTATAATCCTTTTCCCTATTTTAGAATTTCGGAAAACACGGGCATCATGAACGGATCCCGGCCACCCAGTATTAACAGACATAAACTTCATCTCATGGTCGCATACTAATTGGGCAACAATACTATGGAATCCTTTTCTGTTAATGTAATTTTCATGATGTTGATTTGGACCAGGTATTGCAATATGGGTTCCGTCTATTGCACCAACCACACCTGGCATACCTGAGAACACAAAATCAATCATTGTGTATAATAAGCAGTCTTGCTTTTAAGTATATTTTCGAATTTAAGATAAAAAAGACTGGTTGAAAAGGGAATCTTACCTTGGTATTTATCGGACCTATGGATTGAAACAAGTATTCAGTTGTTTGAATATGTGGTCCATTCAAAAGTTCGCAAAACTGATGGGTTACATAAGTCTCCAACGACCCTACTAAATATATATATAGACCACTAAGAATAAGAAGGATGTGTTTGTACAGAACCATTGAATGTTTATGCATAATTTCGCATAAATAATTTTTGTTTCATTTACATATTAAGTATATATACTATTGTTATTTGCGACAAATATACCTTGAAATGCTCTGAAGCCATTTTCATTTCTGCGTATCTGCTCTCCTTTTGGCCAACGTATGAGTTTGTTTTTATCCTTCACCATCGCTGACACAATGCCGTCTACCGATTTCATCACTGTAGAATCACTAAAATCAAAACGACTTGCAATTGACCTATAGCACTCTGTATTTGCAAAATACCACAATGCAATTAATATTTGTTTCTCTAATGTTAGTTGCGGTCTGCCTCCTTTATATTCTCGTCGTTCTACCTTTCCAGCAAGGTGGTCTACAATTCTGTGAAAGCAATATATGCCATTTATAAAATTTTATATCCAGTAGAGTTATCATAACATATGGAAATTTTTTACTGTGGTCAATTGTAGATACTGTGAAAAGTTAGCCTGAGATACCAAAAAATGTACCCACTGCTACATGTATCACGTAAAAAACTGAATAATTTGAACAAACAATTTCGAAATATCAAATGTTATGAAATCGTTATTCAATCTACTATGTTGAAATGAGTACGTACCTCTTGATAGCCTGAAATTTCTTCGAAATTCATGATTGTCGTAACTTAAAATAATGTCAACAAAGGATCCAATTTTAGGTATTGCCCTCCTCTCTATCATTGTAGTAGCTGTTTCAGATGTTTCATCAGATGAAGATGATGAACTGTCAATGAAGTTATCTACGCATAGAAGAGATAAAAGGGCGATATCCTCTTTGTCTAAAACATCTTCTGCAGTAGCCATTTTCCGCGTAACAAGTATGTTTATCAACACCATGTGTATGCATAATTGAAAGTTCAAAACAGGTTTAAAACACACTTATTAAACGATGTATTTGTTTCTACCTTTTTAGCGTTTAACAAACGATAACAAACGTCACACAACGTTTAAAAAATTTTGGTTAGAAAGAAATCCACACTAAATAACACGAACCCCACCAAAAACTAGGGGTGATCTCAGGTGCTCCGGAAGGGTAAGCAGATCCTGCTCCTCATGTGGAACCCGTCGTGTTGCTTATGTGTTAACAAATTCGGTAAATAGTCTAATTCGGTAAGTCACATTCATGAAAGGGAAGGGGATTGTAGTTACGACGTAAGGAACATATTCGATATCATTTGTGAAACGGTTATTCTTTAACAATTTATCACTTATTTGTTATCATAGTGATCATTAATAGTTATCCCACAAGGACGCGGTGTGTCAGTGTAAGATCACCCCGATGGCCGGAGGCCAGAGGGTGATCTAACATTGACGCACCTAGTCCGAGTTGGATAACTATTTAACATACCAGCTGTTTTAGATTAAACGAAAAACCATATTTAATTCATAAAATCTAGTTTAGAACGCCACACAACCATTATAATATACTTTATATACTACTATATGATGTATAACCTTTATGACCCCCGAACACGATGAGTAGATATCAAACAATGTCATCTCACCCCAATTGCCAACCGGCCCATACTACATCGCCACCTTATAAAAAATAGCCCCACTCTTGTTTACCGACTCGCCCCACTTTTGAAAAAGTGTAAAATGAAATTGAACAATCAGTCTGACAACTCACTTATTAACGAAAAAGGTTTAAACCCCACTGCATAAAGCTCTGCTAACTCGCCCCACTTCTAAAAAACATATTGCTTCCTTTAAGTATGTTAAATTACTATTAGTTCGTATCCAGTCATCCTGGTGTAGTGGTATATGTCGTAGCTTCATATGCTAAAGGTCTTGAGTTCGAATCCCAGCATATACACTGGATTTTTTCTACGTCAATTTTGATAGATAGTCTTTACTGTATGATTAATTATAAATTTTATTTGACATTCCCGCCAAAATGTTACAGAACAAAGGAAAGCATGCATAACAAGGAAACTCAAACTGGGGTGATCTGGTAGGGATGATCCAGGTCAGATCACCCCTGTTAGAACAAAGGAGCTAGGATGTAAAAGAAAATCTTAGGTAAACAATTGCGAAGACAAAATGTCACAAATCAATACAGTGGCCAGGGACAATTAATTACATGTCGTATATACATTTTGCAGATCCCGAAGGTCATGTTTTGACATATGTTTATTAGTTTGAGATAAATAATGAATTTTGAATGTTTTTATTAACCTTGGGACCGTAAATTTAGCTCGAGTCATCCGATTTCAATATAACGTCTAGATAAATGAATTACAATATAATCACACTGTTAGGCGGTTTATAATTTTATTTATGTAATTGTATTATTCTTTGTACTGATTAATACACATTCAAATAGATTCGCATGTTATGTATTGCTTTTTCTAAGTACTTATATATGTCTGTAAGTGTATATGCGTAATTGTCCTTCACTAAAATATAATAATAAAACTGCCGTATTTCATGATTATGTTTTTATCATACACTCGGACTTTTTGGAAGAATGCCAGACAATTTGAGTATTGTCCTGGAACAAAAACGCAAGAAAATATAAAAAGCGTTATTCTAAATGAGAAAGAAAACTATCATGAGTAGCTTATCTCAAAAATTAGAATTTTATCAAAAAAAGTTGAGCCGTATTGAATAAAAATGACAAACCTGCGGTATAAGAGTAAAATATTTTGATCATGGGTAACTTTACTCTGCAAAACCCGCTCTCTGCTCGAAAATATTGGACCAATTCACCCGAAAAAAAACCCACTTACCCGACCTTGAACGATCAGTCAGTAAGAGTAATAGACAATTTCGAAAATAAGCGATAAATGTATAGAATTTAGCTAAAGAGTTGAACAGTAGAAAATTTATATCTACCGATAAGATACAAATGAAATTATAACTCCTGGAGAAAAAATAAGATTATATGACATATAAATGATTTAATAACATTGGATATCAATAAGAACAAAATCTCATTGATCGTTTGAGTCATAACTAATACATGACGTCACATAAGACATCAATTAGACCGTAAAATATTTAGAAATTTTACAATATATTGATTTGAGGATACTACCTTACATTTGGCAGTAGACTTGAGAAAAAGACGTCAATTAGCGAGCGGACTTCGAATAACTTATGACTTGTTTAAATAGGCGTTGTTGTTATGGTAATAGTTAGAAATAGCAAGTTCAAAATTGGAAAATAAAAAAATTGCTTGTAGCATGTTGTCTTTACAATATTATATAATAGTCTTGTATCTAACCATGAAATCCAACTGATATAACATTTTACAATCTAAATATTACAACAAAAACTCTTCAACATTTAAATAATTTTATTGTCATCTATATTTTCTTGATATTCTGCACCCTAAAAAAATATGAAAAGTATTAGTAAACTTGTTTAATTTAAAATGACCATGTTTTTCTTGTTTGAACGTGAGAGTACTGGAGGAAGTTTTTGTTATATAAGCTGTTATCATTTGAGTGATATTTTGTAACATTGTCATTTAAAGTGGGAGGTTTGGCTAGACATAAGACAAGGTTCAACGCAACATTTTCTATAACTTTGAAACAAGTCAGGAATATAACAGTTCTTATCGAATAGCTCGTTTCTATGTATATTGTCGTTTGTTTTGTTGCACTTCAGTGGTCATGTTATTCCTGTGTTTTCCTCTTATAGTTGATGTGTTTCTCACGTTTTAGTTTGTAACCCGGATTTTTTTTTTCAATTGATTTTTGATATTTGAACAGCGGTACACTACTCTTGACTTTAATCATCAAGTACACTCCCAATATAAAGTATAAATGCATGATTAAAAAAATTTGCAGCCCTTTTACAAAATAATATAATAAAATACTGAGAGCGATTTATGAAGAAGAACGATTGAAAGTGACACTATATAAGTTAAATGTAGAATATGACGCAGTAGTTGGGTCAGGATACCTAATAGACCTTGAGATGAGGAACTCAGATGACTTAATTAAAAAAAATATTAGTCCGCCATACAATTGTGGAGTCTGTGATTTTAAAAATGGACATAAATGAACAATAAGAACTGTTATAGAGCTGATGTGATGAGAAAAGAAATATGCAGATTTGATCTGAAATAAATGATTAGAAAGGCCATTTTACTTATTGAATTTTATGGTCAGAATTTTGGGATTATTTCATGAGGAGAGTGACATTTTTCACCATCATCCGGGGTCCAGCAATTTGCGAAAAAAGTAATCTCACTTGCCACCCCGAAAATTTAACCATACATGTATAAATGTATCAGCTTCGATATGAGCCATCATACATGTTCAAGTAAACGATATGGACTGAGCAATGGAGGAAAACGTTTACCAATACCGCCTATGGAGAATTAATTGTAAATGTTGACCCAGTTGACTCATACGATGTGTCTCAACCCACTAGTAACATGTTTTCTTATATGAAGTACCATTAAAGTCGTGGTATGATTTACGATTTAACCGATTATGTCCTTTTACCGATTGTGACTATCGTGGCGGGTAATTAATGCATAACATATGACGATTTTCTTATGTACGCTGCCAGTTTCGTTAATTTTTAATTCATGCGATGTCCTAAATTTGTGTCCGTCCATGTAATTGTATTCTCGTTTCAATTATGAGTAGTGAATATAAGTAATGTATTAATTGTCGCCTTAATGACTAACTAATTTTAATGTATCAGATAAGTTGAAGTTCCCAACGGGCATATTTGCCTTCATTGTTTGACAAACGTTTTTGTTATATCTATGATGTCGTTAAATCTTGAAAAGCGCTTCGAACTTATGACATTTAGAAGGTGTTGTTTCCCTTTTTTTACATGAATCAACAAAAGTGCAAGCGAATTGTTCATTCTTTTTAAGTGTTTGGTATTTCACTGTATAATATCTTATAGTTTTTAAAATGAATACGAAAGGCTTTCAGAATAAATATATAAAATTACCTTCGTTTTAGTAGAGACCATTTTTCAAAACAGTTTTCACAGCACTGCCATCGTAGTCGTAATCTGTTTTTAAGAGAAAGCATTGTCTGAATTTTTTGTAAGCAAAAATTTGGTAATATTTCAGCTACAGATTTCTTCGTACGTAAATGATTTCAGTCCTAAATATTACAATTTAATAATCTACACCATCATGTGTTTACCTTAACTCATAATAATTTGAATTTTGTGAGAGAAAGTCAAGATGATATATATGATTTATGGAACTGTACTACAAGTGATAGGTTAATTAAGCTAGCTTTACAAGCAATTTAATCCATTAAACTTTACATAAGAAAATGACTGTACCCAATCAGGAATATGAAAGTCGTTATCCATTCGTTTGATATATTTGAGCTCTTGACTTCGCCATTTGTTAAGAAACTTTTCGTGTAGAATTTTCACTCAGAGTTCGTTATCTTTGTTATATTCTTTTTATATGTTTGTTTTCAGACGTTGTTAACAATCAATTTGATTTATTACAAATGACCAATTGTTTCACATTTTGATACTTTTAATTTCAATGAAATACAAGTTTTGCCATTCGCATGTCAAAATGTATCATCAATTTGACTCCATTGCTGTTGATTGAGTAAAATTACCAATAACTCTTTTAAGATAAAAAAAAAAAATATGGTAACTTCTGGTATCAAGAACACAAAAGGTTACTTACCTCCGGAGTAAACATCAAAGAGATGTTGCTTCCTGAGTCGTCCAAAACAGACCTTTCTGCTATGATAACTAGACCAGCAATTACCCCATAAGTTGTAAAATCGTTGTAGTTCACATGTTAATGTGTAAGCTTAAAAAAAACCATGATAATTCTATTTCAATCATAAGTAAAATTAAGCATATGTTAAGCATTTTTCTCTAAAGTCGTAGTTAGTATGACACTCATTAATCTGCAAGATACACTTTATCAATTATATTATGATTTAAGATTCCCAAGCTACGATGAAAATTATATTGGTTTATACACATTTTACACAACTTCTTAAAATGCGATAATTGAACCTGCCTGTCAGCTCAAAATGTTTGTTTTTTCAGTATAATGTAGTCACCAGCTAACTGTGCCCTTTAACGACTCACAACCAAGCTAACGTTTCAATATAGATGCAATAACATGGATAAATAATTACATTAGATGTATGTTTCACATTAATGCGTTATTCTGATTGGCTAATTGAACGTCACGTGTTATTCCTTAAGCAATTGCATTACTCAATAAAACTTTTCATTAATGATAACACGAACTCCCACAATAAAATGCGCAGGTGATAAAAGTCGTGTTTTCATGATCCTAGCTGAAAAATGTAATTATAAAGCTTCTGCACTTCATACAAAATATACTTCGGTCAACGCTTTAACACCCCAATGAAGTTACAAAAAGAAGCATTCAATTCTTAAATACATTTAATTTCATATGCATATGTAACTGATCCTAAACAATGATGATCAATAAGTTGTACATTTGCTCACTTGAACCTCCGTATGAAAATCTGCTATCACTGATTTTGAATCCATGGTATTTGTTGAAGTAATCCCCATAACTTACTACGGAACCTACACCAAGATCGTAATCGTCACCATAGACTCCATCTGTAATTTAAATATAAAAGATTAGATTTGTTTGAGGACTACAAACTAGGATCTCATTTTAGGCATTGATTTATACTGCTACTTATTTTGTTGTAACTCATCCATCTTAAGCAATCAAATATAAATTGGTATACATATTTTTGAAAATACATATGGTCACAAACAACCATTTAATGTGACATAGGACAATTTAAAATCATTGGCTCGATGTCATATTTATCATAGTTCTACTTAATCACAATATTTGTGATATCATTCATTTTAAACGTTTTCTTGTCTCTTTGTTTGTTTATCATTGTCGTATATATGATACAATAAGACAGAATATTTTATCAAGTCTTATGTCCTCAATATTTTTTCTTTGTCATATGTTGTTCCAGAATTAACCCCCATTTTTAAATTCTTACTACACATGGACGTTGTCACAGGTCGATAAGGGTTTAAGCAATGTAAGCAAACCGACTAAGTAACGTTATATTTTTACATTTATTTTTCGGAATGATTTTAAACTGTTACACGTAAATCCATAAGTCACTCACATAAGTTTCTAAATACTATGAATTAAAATGAAGCACAAAACAAAGTTTATTACCTCCAGAGTAAATATCAAAGAGATGTTGCTTCCTGAGTCGTCCAAAACAGACACTTCTGCTATGATAACTAGACCAGCAATTACCCCATAAGTTGTAAAAGCGTTGTAGTCCACATTTCAGAGTGTATGCTACAAAATATATACCATGATATTATTATAAACAAACACCAGTTTGAACTAAGCATAAATCGATATCACAATATATATTTATCGTTTTGTCCAGTACAGGGAAACACGATGACGGATTACATTTTAACTATTATCTGCAAGATATAATCTCACAGGGTAATCGTATTTTTTACAGTAAAAGCACACTGAAATGAATATTGTACGGTTATTTACTATGGTAATATGTGTAATGAGTATGTCACGCGTGTCTGGCGCAATTACAAACTTTCAATCCTGGTATCTAGGATGATTTTATTAAACTATCCCGTTTGAATCTTTTTCTTCTTACTATTTGGAAAACATGACATTTAGCTTCACAAATGTGTTTGGACAAATTTAAGTTAATCAATTATCAATCCATTTTGTTTTTTTAACATTTTACAGATATCTATTTCTTGATAGATTCTTTCATTTTATCGATATAGATAGTGTATAACTTGTCAATAACCACAAAGTTTTAAAATGTACTTACCATGTCCTCCGTATGAAAATCTGCTATCACTGATTTTGAATCCATGGTATTTGTTGAAGTAATCCCCATAACTTACTACGGAACCTACACCCACATTGTAATCGTCACCATAGACAACATCTGTAATTTAAATATGAAAGATTAGATTTTTTGAGGACCACAAACTAGGTTCTCTTTATCGGCATAGATTTATACTGTTACTTAATTTGTTGTAATTCGTCCATCATCAGCAATTAAAAATAAATCGATATACATATTTTTGAAAATACATATGGTCACAAACAACCATTTAATGTGACACAGGACAATTTAAAATAATTGGTTCGATGTCATATTTATCATAGTTCTACTTAATTACAATATTTGTGATCTCATTCATTTAAAACGTTTTCTTGTCTCTTCGTTTGCTTATTATTGTCGTATATATGATACAATAAGACAGAACATTTTATCAAGTCTTATGTCCTCAATATGTTTTCTTTGTCAAATGTTGTTTCAGAATTAACCCCCATTTTTAAATTCTTACTTCACATGAACGTTGTCACAGATCGATAAGGTTTTAAGCAATGTAAGCAAACCGACTAAGTAAAGTTATATTTTTTACATTTATTTTTTGGAAAGATTTTAAACTGTTTCACGTAAGGTCCATAAGTCACTCACGTAAGTTTCTAAATACGATGTTTTCAAATGAAGCACAAAACAAAGTTTATTACCTCCAGAGTATATATCAAATAGATGTTGCTTCCTGAGTCGTCCAAAACAGACACTTCTGCTATGATAACTAGACCAGCAGTTACCCCATAAGTTATAAAATCTTTGTAGTCCACATTTCAGAGCGTAAGCTACAAATATATACCATGTTATTATTATAAACACCTTTCATACTGTAAAATCAGAAATTTTCGTGGGGGATTTAATTTCGTTTATTTCAATGATAAGAATTGTTAACGAAATTAAAACCCCTACGAAAATTTGTCTGTAAGTTTACATCATGTTATGATCTGACTAAATCTTATTGACATTATATAATTGATGAACATAAATGCAGACAATGAAATAAATAGGTTAATAGATTAGACATTCAAAGGTTTTCTTTAAGTCAGATGATAATCCTCATCTTTTGTTTGTACAGTAATTACTTATGATCAAGAACTGTCAACCCATGTCATTTAACAGTCTAATGCATCTGTAATGCCCTCAAGTTGTAATAAATTTATTACACAATCATTGTCCTTGGATAAAACATCAAAGGTGTGTCAAAGCTAATTAGTGTGTGCAGGTTACAACACTTGACTAGTGCTCACTGTTTCTATGAAATGCAATTATTGATTTTTCCCAACAGCGAAAGTTCAGATCAGTTGTATTGAGTATTGTCAAATATAAAGTGACATTTATATTATTGGTTCCTAAACTTAAAAAACACGAAAATTTATCCCCACGAACTTACTTTTTGATTTTATTCCCATTCCGGAGCACCTGCGATCACCCTTTAGTTTTTGATGGGGTTCGTGTTGTTTATTCTTTAGTTTTCTATATTGTGTCATGTGTGCTGTTGTTTGTTTGTCTTTTTCATTTTTAGTCATGGCGTTGTCAAATTGTTTTAGATTTATGAGTTTGACTGTCCCTTTGTTATCTTTCGTCCCCTTTTTCTTGATAAGATACAGTTTATAACTGGTTAATAATCATTCGGCTTTTAAAATTTACTCACAATGTCCTCCGTATGAAAATCTGTTATCACTGATTTTGAATCCATGGTATTTGTTGAAGTAATCCCCATAACTTACTACGGACCCTATCCCAATATCGTAATCGCTACCGTAAACTCCATTCTTTACTACCACTGCCCCATCGTCAAAGTCGTTACCTTTTGAAAAATAATAAAAGCTTACAGTAATGTTTGTGAGTACACTGTTTTACTCTCTTTTTAGTCGGTACCTTTTTTGTTATAAAATATAAAAGTATGTGTGTTTATTGGTGAATGCCCTTTATATTTTCTACATAAATAGAAATGTCTACTGGCATGGAGCAATTCGAAAACAATGCTTTTTATTGATATTGATATTTTCGAAACTCACCTGACCAAGTGCTTTATAACAAGCTGTGTCTGCATGCCTTTCCGAAATACACGAGTTCTCTTCACTTTTGTGATAGAATTTGTGTTTATCAGTTTTAATTTTTCTATTTTCAGTTTTGCATATTGTTGTTTGTTGTTTGACCATATTTTTATTCAATTTTGCCATGACATTGTGCATTTATTTTTTCGACTAATTCTGTTGAATATTGTTCAGATCTTTTTTTCCTTTCTTTTAAAAAAAATGATATAGTCAAGCGTTTGAACAGGTAAGTTTTATTTAATTTCGGTGTGTTTTTAAATACATTTCTGATGTTATCTCATTTAAAAAGAATTTCGTGTTTTTTGTTTTTTTTTGCATTTTTCCCAGAGCAACTACAATGTAATTTCAATCAAACCCCTTCCTTGCTTCAAACTGCTTATTATCATAGTTTTTGAAAAGTGATGACAAATGAAAAGAGCCAGAAAATCTGTTTTCTTAAAGTGGAATTCAAAGCGAGTTTAAATGAAAAAAAAAAACATCACACATTTATTACCTCCGGGGTAAACTACAAAGAGACTTTGCTTCCTGAGTCGATCAAAACAGACACTTCTGCTATGATATATGGTCCAGCAATTACTCCATAAATTGTAAAATCTTTGTGAGTCACAGCTCAATTTGTATCCTACAAATATATTTTATGATAATGTTTTAACACATTCAGCAATGAGAAGACATAAAATATGGAGAACACGTTTTTTTTATGTCCGGCACGCTGATTCAAGAAAAAATCAAATATTTCAAATTTATAATCTCTATAAAGGTTATTTGTTTTAAAAAGCAAATTTCAATGCAATGTTTTATTTTATTCCCTTGTGTTTAACATTGTTGGAAGATACATAACAGTTAGCTTCACAATTTATTATACTTTTTGATAATCTAAGTTAGATGACAGTATGACAAATCTTTGTTTATAACATATGTATCTTCACAACTAAAAGTCATTAGTTTCTCATTTAAATAGCAATGACATGTTTTTGTTTAGCAGACATGCTATTCACCTCTAATAATCAATTATAAAAATGCAAATGGTACAATCAGTAATAAGCATATTCTAAAGACGCAATTTATTTTTTTCTCATAAAATACTGAAATCAATTACCTGATAAGTACTTTTAATTCTATTCATAAGGACATTGTTAGTAACGTAACAGTTTTAACAAGATTTAAAAACTTACTCACCTATACCTCCAAATGTAAATCTACTGTTGCTGATTTTGAATCCATGGAATTTGTTGCAGTAATCCAAGTAACTTACAACGGACGGGGACCCAATACCATACACGTCACCCAAGGCTGAATGCTTCACAACTACTGTCTTAGGATTACCGGTATAGTCGTATGCTTTTATTGTTAAAGAAAAAAAGATAGTTAAAACTATGAGTGAAATCATCGTCTTGAATAAAAACTCACGAAACAAAATAATAACAAAAATACATGCTTGTTTGATAACTAAACTCAATTTAACGAAAGACACTGATACAGAAATACTGGAGTACGGTTCCCCAAAACAAGTTTTTAAATAATACAATGCACATTCATTATAAAATTTAAATCATGCTGTCAATAATTCAAAGTATGGTAAAGTGGAATATAGAAAACTAATACAAGAAATGAAATCGATATTTCCAGATGACTCACTTCCAAATATTGTTTGAATTTTTCAATACAAAAAATTTGAAAAATAATTTCAAATAAGAATGTTTGATGTGGACGTTAGACAAAAACAACACGGTCAAGTTTTCACCCATTTTAAAATAACAATCATATATAAAAAATACTACCTGACGCAGCAACCACGAGGAAAAACACACATACCAATGGACTCATGATGAAGTATAAGTGATTATTATCCTATGTTTGCACTTTATATAGTAAATGCAAACAACCACATGTTGCCATGTTGCATGTAAAATTAATGTTGTACAGTTTTGTTTTCCTTTCTTACATATTTAGGATTTCTAATCTACAGTTATTACTTTGATGTTATGGAAAGAAACATGATTTGTTTCCCACTTCATTAGAATGCTGGATACTGTATGCTGTCTAACTCTATATACACCAGTTTTCACCAGTTTGATAAGTTTTTATAGGCCACACATTGGGATTTTCATCACTTTCATTCAAGACATTGAACTCGATTTTTTCCTTTACAAAATTGTCAGAACAGAAAGTTTAATAACCTGTTTTATGTTTAAGAACGTCTTATCCTCTTTCCTCTGAAATGTTTTTCGGACGATACTAATTGGACGAAGAATATATTATTAATATGCAGATAAAAGAGGGACAAAAGATAACAGAGGGACAGTCAAACTCATAAATCGAAAATAAACTGACGACTATGGCTAAAAATGAAAAAAAAAAAAACCAAACAGACAAACAATAGTACACATGACACAACATAGAAAACTAAAGAATAAGCAACACGAACCCCACCAAAAACTAGGGGTGATCTCAGGTGCTTCGGAAGTGTAAGCAGATCCTGCTCCACATGTAGCACCCGTCGTGTTGCTGAAGTGATAACAAATCCGGTATATAGTCTAATTTGGTAAGTCATATTCATGAAAGGGAAGGGATTGTTATTACGACGTAAGGAACATATCCGATATCATTTGTGAAATGGCCAACCAATTTTTGATGGCGTCCGTAAAATTTGCGAAAGGATGATTTCAGCTTCAACATTTGGATGACCTGATACTCAATTTATGGGGCTGTTTTGCGTCTTTTGAAAATGTTTTCGTTGTTTCATCAGGAATCAGAAGATGACTTGATACGTTCGGGTCAAAACTCATTATCGTCAGTTCCAACATTATGACGTCAATGATATGTCCGGGTCAGAGTTATTATTGCTGGGTCAACGTGTAGTTTGATAATACAAAGCCGCGATATGCAATTTTATTGAACTGGGCAGAGTGATATAGACAGTGGGATGACCGATAAATACCCTATCAACTTCAAAAATAAAACATGATGGTCTTGTAGTTTAGCTTCTATGTACCGACGTAGTTTATCATTTTAAAATTTGTTATAGTATTCTTTTATTTATCTGTGTAAATTAATAAAATTAAGAATGGAAATGGGGAATGTGTCAAAGAGACAACAAACCAATCATAGAAAAAACAACAGCAGGAGGTCACCAACAGGTCTTCAATGTAGCGAGAAATTCCCGCACCCAAAGGCGTCTTTCAGCTGGCCCCTAAACAAATATATACTACTTCAGTGATAATGAACGCCATACTAATTTCCAAATTGTACATAAGAAACTAAATTAAAATAATACAAGACTAACAAAGGCCAGAGGCTCCTGACTTGGGACAGTCGCAAACATGCGGCGGGATTAAACATGTTTATGAGTTCTCAACCCTCCCCCTATACCTCTAGCCAATGTAGAAAAGTAAACGCATAAAAGTCATTGTTGTGACGTCATTCTATTGTTTAACCTGTTCTTTATTTCAGTAATTGTACTATCATTTGCCTGTTAGAAATCATTATGTTATCTTTAACTGTCCAATATTTTAAAGAAAAGCCCTTAACTTAAAAAAAAAATTAAATATTGGACAGCAGAAGGTAGAATAACTGATTCGTACAAATAAATGATAGTTCAGGTAGTTCAGGATCACCTGAGATCACCCCTAGGTTTTGGCGTGGTTCGTGTTGTTTATTCTTTAGTTTTCTATGTTGTGTCATGTGAACTATATGTACTATTGTTTGTCTTTTTCATTTCAAGCCATGACGTTGTCAGTTTATTTTCGATATATGAGTTTGACTGTTCCTTTGGTAACTTTCGTCCCTCTTCAAGAACTGACAAGAAATCCTCCTTCACCATGCTTCTTCATGTGAATAAAACAAATACAACCAACACACAAATGAAATGTACACCAAAAACAATAACATTTTATTAAAGGCACCTTAATTCCAATACAATTATGTTGTCAGTAATCAAGACATCAAGACGGTTTCTTGAGAAAAAAAAAAATCACTTTCGAATTAAACACAACCATTTCTTCAATAAATTCCGTATTTCTCATTTTTTCGGGTTGTCTCCTTTAGGTTGTACTTTGTAAATACAGCTTTTCTCAAACCACGCTTTTTTGGGGGAGATTTAGTATATTCATAGATAAATCATTTTGTTTTACATACTGGTTCCCGGTTCTGATTTGTAGGTTTCATTTCATAGAGACATAAGTTGTGAATGTAACCAGTAAATATACATGTGAATATTGTTTATATTGAAATTTGTGGTAACCCTACAGTCGAGGTAGCGGTAATTAAGAAATTTAGTGGAAGTTTAAACTCTTAAGAGTTCGGGGAATATATACGTTGAAAATATGCCGCACATCCCAATATTTTGACCTTTGAAACAAATAGAAGTCCATATGAACTTACCATTCTAGGATAAGATTTTTTTCAAAACTTCATTGTAAAAGCTGTACAGTTTTAGCCGTAAGGGGAGTTCCTATGGAAAAATGCATTGTCAATATCTACAGAAATGCAACCTATATTGGGTGAAATAAGAGAACATACAGATTTAAGTTAAATTAACTCAAATATGAAGTTTTATAAATATTTCATGAAGATTGATAAAATCCTGGGCCTTAAATATGTTGACACAGCATAAATTTACAGTTTACAGTATGTATAGTTTACTTAAATGCCTGAGAGCAAAATAAAATAATAATATATGCATATTTGTAAGTAAAATTATTTAGAAGTGCTTATAATTACTCTTCGCAGTCATTGAAATTCATAGATGATTCTTGAATATTATTAGTGTGGTGTTTTTTCCTGTCGATAACCAAAAAAAGTAAGCCGTTATACCTAAATCTACCTTTTTGTCATCGCGGCATAAACAATACGAGCTTGATATATGAAAATATCTCAACAAAGCTTCCAATAGTGTGTTCTATCCTGAAAATGTACTAAATATTTCATATTGCTAGAAACAGCAGAACAATTTAGAAAATGTGAGGCCCTAGGGATAAAAAAAAAAGAGAAAATTGCCTAACCCCTGGGTCATAGATCAAAAATTTTAACTTGCAAACGCTATAGTTTTATGATTTTAAAAGTTTTTATATAGAAACCAATAATTGTGCATGGAATTTATATAAAAAAAAATAGATGTTAGAAGTCATGTCTATTACATTTTAATTGAATTTTTATATCAGACTGGTATCAGCATACATACAACTATTGTAAATATGGCTTTGTTTTAACACTTCTAGTTCATATATTAGCTAAATTGTGTTAGATATATGGTTACAGATGATGCTGTTGTAAAAAGAATTCTAAACTGACCATGTGAGGCAGAAAATGTGAGATTTTAATGACAAATAGGCATACAGTAAGACGTGGACTGGAGACAGGGCCATGATTGGATAATTCATATACTAGTTATTTTGAATGTTGGAATGCTTGACTGCTAAACATTACATTTACAGTATTCTCAAATGCTTTCAATATGTTATTAAAACAGTTTTAAACCAGTTCTAGGCATTTTATGTTAGAAAACATGCAAATAGGGTCAGCTAGCAATAATTAAAGTCTTGTTTTAGGGGAGAGGGTAAAACATTAATAGTAAAAAATAATCAGAGTGTATGCAGTGATTTCCTTGAGGCTATTATTCTGATAAGTGAGTATTTATGTGAGAAATAGTGTTTCTTTTTTTTAGTTTTCTTTTGAATAAATGTTTATATAGGTTGCACTTTGTTTATACAGCTGTTTCTAAAATCACGCCTCTTTTGGGGAGATTTAGAATGTTCATAGATAATTAATTTTGTTTACATACTGCTTCCTAGTTCTAATCTGTAGGTTGCAACTCATAGAGACATAACTTCTGAATGTTACCAGTTGTTTATATTGAAATCTATGGTAACCCTACAGTCGAGGTAGCGGTAGTTAAGAAATTTAGTGTTAATTTAGACTCTTAGAAGTTTGGGGCATATAAATGTTGAAAATATGCCGCACATCCCTATATTGTGACCTTTTAAACAAATAGTAATGCATATGAACTTTCCATTCTAGGATATGATTTTTTCAAAACTTCACAGCAAAAGTGGTACAGTTTTAGCCGTAAAGGGAGTTCCTATGGAAAATACCTTGTCAATATTTACAGAAGGGTAACCTTTAGCATTAATTTGGTGATAATGCTCGTTGCTAGTCTTTTTTTTTTTTATTGTTTTCAGATATTACTTTTTTCAAATGATTTATTCTCACCTCGATGTTCTTTGGATACCAAAAGCAACCTCTGGTCTTGCACTTATTCTATCTAATATTATTTCCAGTAACAAATAAAAACTAAAATTAAACAAAGTAATGGTTCTGTCAGATGTTTGATAGGTCATGTCACAATATAAAAACCATAAGTAAAATATTTGTTTAATAATAATGAAGATAAAATTGTTCATCTGAAGTAAATATTTTTTTAATGGTTGATGTGCAAGCAGCTGGCACATTGTTCCTTGAACAAAATAAAATAAATAACCACGAATTTGATTTACAATCTTTATCTCACCCTGCGTACAAAGTGCAAATCGTGAACTTGCTCAATGAACGAGGGGACTACAACAGTTTCTATAATTTTAAGATGTCGGCTTTGATGTACGGTGCAGGAAATGCTTACCCTTCCGGAGCACCTGATTTCACTCTCGATTTCTAGTGGAGTTTGTGTTGTTTCTTATTTACTATTTATAACTGTTGATGTAAATATCCTTTGGTTTTGTGAGTCTTTGTTTACTCCTTGGTTTTGATTTTTATTGTCTTTATGCACTTCGTTCGTAGTGATATCTTGAACTGTTGAAACTAAATGAACGTAGGTGCTAGATTTAATCATATGTTAATATATAACAAGAAGCTGCCAGAAAAAAGTAAAATCACAAAAATACTGAATTCAGAGGAAAAGCAATTCGGAAAGTCATAATCACATGGCAAAATCAAAACAAAACGCATCAAAAACGAATGGACAAGAACTATCATATTCAGCGTCAGCAAACCGGATTTATTAAAATTTATTTGTGTCCTGGCATATCTAAATTTCACAAGAACCATAACTCCTGACCGGTGAAAGTGAAAATCGTCAATATCAAATTTGACCTCCATTTTGTCATCTCATAGACAAGTAAATTTGGGCTCAAAATGGTCTTAATATATTTCTCTTTCACCAAAAGTTTCATTTCTGCAAATTTGTTGGGTAGTTTAAGTAAACAATGCCATCAAATGCACTATTTTTTGTCCGAGTAGGCCTACTTTCACATACGTTCTAAATTTGGAGGAGTAATTTGTGGTGTGACACCTATAGAGTTTAAGTACGTTTTAGACAGGTGAGGATTGTGTTATATCAATTTGAACACTTTCAAACATTTCAATTTAGTGTAGATATCAGGGGTTAACTGGAATAAGGGCAAATAATACAGATAAACATCATACAAAAATATGTACACCTGCAATACTTTGGTATTAACGAAAATAAGAAGCGATATTTTTGTAAATGTTAATCGAGAGAAAAAAAATACCGACACGATATTGCAGGGAAAAAACCCAGAAAACAGACGGAATACTCAGGTGTAAAAATAACGTCTTTTGCAAGACAACTACTGAGACAAAATTGTGATGAACTGGACGAAAAGAGGGGCGTTAAGTCATACTGCCATACGGAAGATAAATGGGATGAACGGAGAAGGAAAGAAAGTGCATCCGTTATACTGATATAACTAAAGGGAAAATTGTTAATATGAATAATTTTCACGCAAAGTACGTGATTGATTTGTTGATCACAGCGAAAATACCCATATATGAATTATTTAAATCTGAAGAAGTTTCGAAAACTTTTATTTAAAATCACCTTGGTCTTTCAATGGAATCAATCAATCAAAACCTTTGATCTGTTTAATAACATTTACGGTACCAATTTTCCTGCACCAGATGCGCATTTCAACAATACATGTCTCTTCAGTGAGGCTCGTGGCCAAAATATTTGAAATCTAAAGCTTATATAAAAAATGAAGAGCTATAATCCAAAAGGTCCAAAAAGTATAGCCAAATCCGTGAAAAGAATCAGAGCTTTGCACGAGGGAGATACATTCCTTAATTTATAATAATTTCTAACATTTTGATACAGCAAATTTTAACAACACAAAAAATGTAACCCTTTATATAACCATTATCCACGTCAAATGATGGTTGTCTAAAAGATACAATTCGCAATGCATTTGTTGTTTTTGGAAAGGTGATGTGTTTCCCTCGGTTTTAATTTGGAACTGAGATTCGTTTTTTTTTCTCAATCAGTTTTGTCTTTCGAACACCTTTATACGTCTGTTGCCATCAATCATATACCATACGGTATATTATCAGTATGCTAGAGTTTCGTTTTTGTTGAATCGTAGGCAGATGTTTTAAAACATTATCGGCATTCAGTCATACAAGTGAGAGGTTATGTTAGCTATAAAAACAAGTTTGCTCTATCATTATTGATGTAAGGAAATAATTTTACCACGTTAGAAATAAGACATTTGTTTTTCCATTTGTTTGATGTGTTTGATCTTTTGATTTAGACATTTGGGAATTAATTATTCGTTAAGAATTTTTATTGGAGTTTGTTATTATTATTTTTTTTTTACTTTTATGCAACATTTTACTCAGTTTCATCCTCAAATCCGTTTTATGCGAGTTTGAATCATCGAAAAAAAAAAATCCCACAGAATAAACAATCTTTAATTGGGTAGTGTGGGCACTGTGACATCCAATGTCGAGAGCAACAAAACTGATTGTTTTTTTTTAAATTGCATGTATATCTAGTCACTCTTCAACCGCGTTATATGTCATGCATATATTTACTTCTGCCACGTGATGTAGACGCGGCCATGTTTGTCGTAATTATAAATCACATGCTGCTTATTACTGTTCATGTTGTCTTAGACACAGGAAGCTATATTTACTTCCCCTTTTGAATCTTTTGTCTTAATTTTTTGCTGAAACCGATGTTAATGTTCTACTTCTCAACCATAAAAAACTTTACTGTTATTATCTTGGATATTGCCCGTCATAAATTTTACAAACTGTCTGCAATTTGAAAAGAGGACAAAGAGAAACGATCTCATCAAAACTTTTTCTTCGTCAAAAAAGGTTTTAAAGCATCAGTTTTATCAAATTTTTGTCAAATACTATTATCTCTCATATCTGTAGACACCTTTTTGTAAATTTTGAATGAAACAAGTACTCCCAATATTGATGCCTTTAATTCTAAAACATTCTGATTTCACCTGTTCTATTTTTCAATATTATTGGTTTTTGTTTTTTTTAGATTGCCACTTTGTTACTGATGACCAAAGCAGTATCAACAACTCCCCTTTGGAACACGTATTTACCAAAGGATCAAAACACTGTGAGCATTCATAAATTCTTCAAAGCTTTTATATAATAACGGATTCATTCGAGGATTATGCAAAACAAGGGTTAAACATGAAAAAGAAGACAAAAATACTTCAATTGTGTAGTTTTAAGATTTTATGCTATTAATACAAAATAGAATGTTAAACATTTAATTAGTTTATGAACACTAATGTTACATGCTACATGTATCTTCAAAGACACATATATTTGCTCAACTGCTGTCCTAAATTCCTATGTTGTTCTTCATGTAGACAAACCACATGTTTCACTCGCGTGATTTAAGAAATACATATTAAATGGCTATGCTTATTAAGATTTTTCTTGATATAAAACAAATCTTAGAATAAGCAGTCAAAGTGGAGAAATCAGCCTTCTAAATTTTCCCTAAATTTGTGTCCGCCATATCATAATTGCAGTTACGATCATCACGTTGATACCAGTGATGTATGAACTGATGCAGACAAATGTGCGTTTGATGTTACATATTATTAGGCTGGTGACTTTGATAATGATAACATTAATATTCCTTATTCCTAACAAAAGGAAAGATTGAAATACAGCCCGTAACAGAGTAGTGATTGAATTCGCGTTTCTTTACCGTCAGAATAAGTTACGTTATCGACAAACTTATTTCAGAAGTGACATAATTTAATTTTCTTCATCGACAAAATATTTCATGTCCAACGTGTAAGTTGTCATTGTTTAAGTCGAAGTTTTTTTTAACACAGTAAAACATTTTTTATAAACAACCTCTGTCATTGGCATTTTCATTTTAACGGTAAAGGATCAAATACGGGATCTCCGAAATTTCTATCATTTGTTACGAGGAAAGATTGCGATTGTTGGTTTATTCACACCTTTGAAGTATTAAAATTATTTCAGTGTTTATTTAAAGTTAAATTTATTTTCAAATCTCTTCTGTTTAAAATTGTCGAAACTTCCGTTTAAGATTTCTGTTGTAAACTATCTATTTTATAGTTAGGACCATTATATAATAAATACCATTTTGTACAAGAATACTTTCTTTATAGAAGTATAGATCTGCTGGTTATAGATTTTTTTTATAACTTTCATTATTGTGACGACGCGCTATGAAATTCAGATTAATTTATAAATGAAGTTGTATATAAATTTTTGGTCATAAACACAAATCTTTTAAACAGTTCGACGAGTGCGTCAATGTTTCAGTAGTCTGTTTACTGTAAGTTACTGAGCTTGGCCCGATTCATCTATGGAAACTAATTCACCACTTTCTGAGACATTCATTTTTATTTCACCATCAGACATGTAGCTACATTTGTAACTAAAGGAAAACTCTCAAATTAAAGAAATTTTACATGATATACTGAAACTTTCTTATAATCAATTAAACGACTGCTTTTCTTAGATATGTGATTTTTCACGGTCAAACTTTTTCATTGTTAACAGACAGTTTGAGATTTTTTATTGTAAAAAAATGGTGTTTTTTTAAAGAAATCAACATTCAAAATTTAGAACTTCATGAACATGTACAGGAAGCTGAATTATTGCACATCTATGTACTACTTAAACTTGTACATCGATCTGTTGCGTCCTTAAAATGTTCTGACCGTCCTAAGAGTTAATGTACGGAAATGTTTCGGTAAATTAAATTCAAATCCGAATTGAATGTTTATGACACACAAAAAGAGAAACCAGAATCTCTTGATGACCAAACGTATGAACACGTTTGGGCGATTTAGAGCTTTTCAGAAGGAGTGAGATTCCACCCTTGTTGAAAGCCTTGCATAGACCTCTAGATTTTTAAATTCCTTCCGTTTTTCTCATGGATGGAGTGTGGTCTCTCTGTAAATTACCCCATATCTTTTCATTTTCCTATTTACCGAAGGTTCCATGTGAAAATTTTCATTGGATCATATCTGTTAAACTAAATGTACAAAACAGGCTCAAGAAAAGGCGAAATTTCTTTTTCAAACCCGAACTGGAAATCCATTTTTTTTCTTTTTTTTTTTTTTTTTATTCAACAACAATATATCACATGCTGTTAACAGATTTCTTCACTGGTACAGCTATTTCAGTAAAGATCCCTGTTTGTTAGTACCTTAAGACCAGGGTATCTTCAGGTAGTATTTTTATAATTTTGTTAGTTTATATATTATTTGTCATTATACATTGTTTATCATTAAATACATTAATTCTCTATAATTTTACAATTATAACTTTGAATATGAACTTTATATATATATATTGTAACTATCTGATAGATGTTGGGGATAAAAACAGAATCACGGGTTATTTAGGCGTGTTCCGAATTTGATTTGTGGTTTAATGTATTTCTCTGTTGTCCGGTATAACGGTAAATTCATTTGTTATTTTTTGTGTGGATTATAATTACTTTCACCACGTGCTTGCCAAATTTAAATGAATTAGCAACGGAAGGTAGGTTTACATAAGAATCTTGTTCTCATAATGTATTAAGCATAATTTGCATATCTTATGTATAATATAAAGTTACAGTATATAGATTTAAGGAAAAAGTACATTTGTACTTTCACTTTCAAAACTCATTGAAAAAAAAACCATCTATCAAACAATTGAAGTACAAGGAGCTCTGTAAAATACATAAAATATTGCAATACTGACAATAATGCTGTCAAATATAAGAATATATCTTTTCTAGTATCCCTTTACCTTCAATATTAATATATTTTTTTTGTAATAATAATCCTATTTTAAATTCTGACCTAAAAACATTATATATGTTGATATTTTGTGTTCTATATTCTGACAAATAATGTATTTTGTGAATAGTAAATACAATAACTGTAAGTAGAAAGTTTATTTCATAATAATGTTCATCATTAATTTTATATCCCCAGATTAAATTTTTTTCAGTGAGAATGTGTCTACCAATCTTAACTAATTCAAGTATCTTATATATTTCTCCCCAAAACTCATCTAAAAAGTGGCATGTTACAAAAAAATGTTTATAGTCTTCTGTAACGTTACAAAAATTACAAGTAGAGTTATGGCTTATTTTCCATTGTTTTAATAAGACTTTGTTTGGAAGAATAAAGTGTAATAATTTCCATCTGCACATTTTCAGTTTATTATCTTTTAAGTAATTATGAATAAATTTTTGCACATATTGAGCTTCAATTTGTATGTTTTCACATTTCAAAATTCTATTCCACTTATGATATCCTATTGGAACTTCTTTATCATATTCTATTAAAATTGAATAAATTTTCTTTGAATCTAATTTTTCTAGTTTATGTTGGCAATTATTTTTTTCACTTATATATAGTGAGTTATTTATTAAAACACTAGTTTTTATTGAACATTCTTCATTTAATATTTTTAACCATTCTTTTGGAATTGCTTTTCTCAATCTTGAGAATTCAGCTATCCAGTTTGATTTATTTTTTAACTTTAAACTTATAATTTTTTCTGAAAAAACTCCATTTTCATCAATGATATCATTTATATGAATGATATTACTGTCTATCCAATTTTGAAAAAGGAGTGTTTTCTTTTGAAATTTAATTAATTGATTTCCCCAAATAACTTCTTGACGGATAAGTCTGTAATTATTTGGATTTTTAGTTTTATTATTTTTATTTTTTAACCATACTTTAATCATATCAAGATAAAATTTTGGTAGCTCTTTAGTACCCGGTATAGAATATATATTATTAGTATTCATCCTTAAGATAAGTAGATTGCTACCAAATTTATTAAGATAAAACTTTGGTATAACCATCCAATTAAGAAATTTATCAGCAGTTAATCTTTTTATCCAACCTATCTTTATAGATTCTATATATTTATCTATATTTACCATTTTTAATCCACCAGCTAGTTGGTTATAGCTTAATACGGTGCGTTTAACTTTTTCTGTCTTATTGTTCCATAAAAATTCATATATGATTTTTTTAAATTTGTCCAAGTATTCTTTGCTTAAGGTTGACACTGTAGCCAAATAAGTGATTATAGGAATAATTAAAGATTTAATAACTGTTATTCTTCCTATCATGGTTAAGTTTCTTTTTTTCCAGTTTGATATAATTTTTACAGTCTTTTCTAGCTGTTTATCAAAATTTAGTTTTTGACACTCTTTTTTATTATGCCCAAAATATATGTAGGATTCAAATCTATGGTGGGTTCCAAATCTATGGCAGATTCCAAATCTATGGCAAATGTGACGTCATGCCATCCCAAATCTATGGCAGATTTTTACAATCCTAATCTATGGCAAGTTTTGTAATTTCCTAATCTATGGCGGATTTTTGTTGTTTCCAAATCTATGGCAAATTTTGAGCTAAGGCAGCAACCATTTGATTTTCTGGGGGGGCTATGGTTTTTTTTGGAAAAAAAGTTTGTTTCCAGTTTTTGGAGAAAAAAATAATTTGTTTTTGATTCTGAGAAAAAAAAATTGTTTGTTTCACCCTCAGCTGCCACTATATGTAATGCTAAAATTGAAAGAAAAAAATTGCTTTCGACTTGTCGCGAAAAAAATAGATTGTTTTTCGCCGCAGGCGAAAAAAAAATTTGTCCAGAAAAAAAAACCATAGCCCCCCCAGAAAATCAAATGGTTGCTGCCTAATGGAAAACAATGCAGTACATACTATGATCAATGACTTGTCTGAAACCAGTGGAAATGTACGACATGTCTATAAACATTTGTGAAATGATGGTCAACCAAATCGTGATGGTAACCGATTTTGTTTTGTAAATGATGAATTCCTCAAAACAGACTTCAGGCTTGAAATGTTGTGCCCCGTAAAAATTAAAAAAAATATATATAATCATGATACCTATATTTTACCCATTCCTTAGACCAACTAGTAAGTCCCTTAAAAAAAATATAATAAAAATAAACAGTTTGAATTTTCAACTAATATTTATTTTATCGTTAATACTACTTTTTTATTTGTTGACAATTTAAATCAAATAGATATCCGTTAATTTTATCTTTCACTTTATAAAAGCTGCAGATAGTTAAACATTTACTAGAACTCCTTTTTAATAATCCGGTACTGAAAAAAGTGGTGCCCTAGCTTGTACAACGCGGGTTTTGGCTGATACAGCCCATTTTGACCCTCTTTCGAATAATAGGTCACATCTTCCTTTAAATCATCCGCAAATTGTTGTCCAGGATAATACCTTCAACTGGAATCGTGTTCAAATCTATGAGCTTCGCAATCGTTTGTGGCAGCTACCATGTAATATTGCGTTATTCTATTGTGACGCAATTTAAAGATCTGCCATAGATTTGGAGAAAACAAAAATCTGCCATAGATTTGAGTTGTTTGGCGTTTGTAACGTCACATTTGCCATAGATTAGGAATCTGCCATAGATTTGGAACACGCCATAGATTTGAGTCCTACATATATCCCGAGACTCTTAATTGGTTTTTCTGTAAAGTTAATATTTTCATATTTTTCTTTACAATGTTTTTGCTTCCCTAGCCAAATACCTTCTGTTTTAGATCTGTTAAGTTTTAATCCTGAAAGTGATCCAAATTTTTCAATCATGTTAAGAGCTTTTGAAATATCTTGTTTTGATTTGAGAAAAAGAGTAGTGTCATCTGCTAATTGACTTATTTTTAAAGTGTGGGTTTTTCCATCTATCTTGATTTCAAATCCTTTAGAATCTCAACAGCAATAACAAAAATTATCGCACTGCAAGGGCAGCCTTGACGTATACCACGATATATACTCATGGGTTTAGAGATCCACCCATTGTTTAAAACTGAACTTTTTATGTCAGTGTATAAAAGTTTAATCCATCTCATCATAGAATTTTTAAATCCAAATTTTTGTAAAGCAAAGAACATAAAGTCCCATTCTAATGAATCAAATGCTTTCGAAAAATCTAAAAATAATAAGGCACCCTCTATATTAAATTTGTCTGCATAATCTATGACATCTTGAATTTGTCTAATATTATATCCTATGTATCTGTTTTTAACATACCCATTTTGGTCTCCATGAATAATTTGTGGTAATACTTTAATTATCCTTTGAGCAAGTGAATAAGCAACTAATTTTGTGTCAACATTCAATAATGTTATAGGTCTATAATTGTCTAAACTGAGAGGATCATTTTTTTTTATGTAAAAGGGAAATAACTCCTAATTTTTGTGAATTTGTTAACTCCCCTTTATCAAATGAAAGATTAAAAGTTTTGACTGCAAACTCTTTAAGATGTTCCCAAAAAGTTCTATAAAATTCGACACTTAGCCCATCAATTCCAGGGGCTTTATTAAGTTTCATTTTAAATAAAGAATCTGTGCATTCTTGAGTGCTTAATAAACCTTCCATACTATCGCTTTCTTTATCTGTTAGGACATGATCACATTCTGTATTCATAACATAATCTTTAATAGAATTTTTATCGGGATTTGAACTTTTATAGATTTCTTCATAAAACTCTTTTTCAATATTAAGTATTTCTGTAGGATGTGTATGTATCACCCCTTCTTTGTCTCTGAGCGCTGTAATGGTTTTTCTTGTTTGCCTAGCTTTTTCTAGTCCCAAGAAGAATTTAGTGTTTTTTTCGCCTTCTTCTACCCATTTAATTCTGGATCTTATTTGTGCTCCTTTTGTTTTTGAATCATATAATTTACCAAGTTTTTCTTCTATAATATTAATTTCCTCTTTAAGAGAGTTAATATCATCTATTTTACATTTTTTGTTTATACCCTCATTTAATTTCTTCAATTTGTTTTCTAAGATATGTATATCTTTAACATTATTTTGTGCTTTTCTTTTACAGAATACTATGGTATGGTCTCTTACCTCGGTTTTAACCCTTTCACCGATTGCTGCCCAGACAGAAGCTACTCTGAGACGATGGCGTCCCTGGCTACTATTACTCAAGTTGGAAATATTCATAATAAATGTCAATAAAAACTTGTTTATAGTTATTTGTGTATTTATTTTATTCACTAAGACCATGTTCACAGTTTTGTTCATGTTTTGACAATTTTTTCTTCATAAAATATCAAAATTTTCAAATTTTCGTCATTATCAAGGTGAAATTCTCAAAATTCGACTCTTTCACCCCAAATCGTAATTTTTTAACCCAAAACGGCAAAATTTTGAAAAATTTTATGAGGCTGTACAAATTCCTCACACTGATCGATGTCCATTCCAACTGTTTTGTACATAAAACGACATTTTATGTCAAAAAAGTATACTAGTTTGGCTTCAATTCTTCCATATTCTTTCAAAAAAAATGTTCCCTCATTTCAAATTCTCGTAAATTCCGTAAATTTCCTCTGATTTTGACACGGTTTTCAACAAACGGAACCGGCATGTTTACACTTTCATCCGGGTTATCCATCAAAGAAAGATAACCCACGTTTGCACTGTTTGAGCGGGAAACATAAAAGAGGTATTCCGATCCCGGTAAAACGGGACTCATCGTCAGCTGTCTGAAGCGTGAATCCCGGTAAACCGGGACTCGTCGGCGAAAGGGTTAAAAAGATCCCACTTGACCCCAATATCATTGGTGAGTAAAATTTTCTTTTCATATTGTTTGATCAGAATTTTAATAAGGTTTTGATATTCTTCATTTTCTAAAATACTATTATTAATTTTAAAGTATCCTTTACCTTTTTGGTCTGATCGACCTTTTATTTTTATAGAAATTGCCTGTTGGTCTGTATGAGTTATAATAGCTGGCCTAATATCAGTAGATTCTATTTTAGTTCTTATTTCAGGACAGGTTAAGAAAAAATCTATTCTAGATGCTTCATTTAAATTATTTTTACGTCGCCAAGTGAATTGTATTTCCTTGCCATGAATCTCTCTCCAAATATCACTTAGCTTTTGAGTTTTGATTAAAGATTTAAGGCTAAAAACTGGTTTTGTTTGTTTTAATTTTTGTGTTGACACTTTATTTTTTTTATCTATTTTTGTTAAAGTATCATTCATATCTCCTCCAATTATAACCATTCCTAAACTATTTTTTGTAATTACTTCTTTAACTTTTTTGAAAAAAATATTTCTGTTTTTAGGTATATTTGGTGCATAGACATTTACTAAAGTGTAAATACTGTCTTCAATTTCAACATTTATTAAGAGTAGCCTGCCCTCTTGGTCTTTGAATATATTTATAAATTTGCATTCTAAATCATTATTAATAAAAATTGAAACTCCTCTGGACTGTGAGGTTCCAAAGCTATGATATTGTTGACCTTTAATTTCAGAATTTAAGTCTTTCTCTAAATCTTCAGTGAAATGACTTTCCTGAACAAACAAAATATTACATTTTTGATATTTCATCCACAAGTATAATCTATGTCTTTTATCTTTTACTCTGAGACCTTGACAATTTAAAGAACATATGTGAATTGTTTTTGTCATAAGTCTTTTGTTTTTAGAATTTTATTTACTTGAATGTTTATTGAGCCTAAACAATTACATTCTTGCATTCTCATAGTTATTATTTTTTTAAAAGTATACACATATTTCAAAAATATACAATATTCATTTTTCATTAATACACAAGTTAAAAATAATAATACAAGCCAGAGATTTACAAATGAATTTGTTACAGAACATTTGATCAAAATCAAATACACCTCATCAGAGAAATATGTGTCTCTAAAAATCATGCTGTGACATGTCAATGACAATATAATAAACAGTTGATTTCTTTCATTTTGTAACACCTGTTGTTTTCTATTTTTAGACACCAGACAACGTCGGTGTATGCATGGTTGGAGATACAAGAGTAATTGGATCTTATCGTGTGAATATTGGAATAGTGATTTCGTAAAACTTAGTGTTCTATTAAAGGAAATTGAGTAGTGCGTATAAAGAATTGAAATGTACTGAACATGAAAAATAGAAGGATGTAATAGCATAGTACTGAACAAAAGGAAAATGGACATTGACAACTGTACGAATAAAACGATGTGAGCTTTTTTGTGTAATAAATTGTTGAGTTCAATATCTGGGACATAAACAAGAATTTACCTGTTTGAAACAGAATAGGTACTATTAATAGATTTACTTTTCCCAAGATTTCTATTCTCTTTTTCTTGTGAATAATGTTTGTAAAATGTTCAAATATCTGCATAAATATTATATTTTCTTTTCTATTGAAAAAAATATTGTACAAGCTGCAACTGTTTCGTATTTGATTAGTACAATTATAATTAAAGTGATTTAAATTGACATACTTTTGTTTTTTATTATACATCATTTTGTTTGTTTCAGATTTGTCTGAATTACTTTCATACACATGTGAATGTATGTAATCCTTAATTACATCACACTCATTTTTATTTTTATTTTTTTTGTTATATAAAAACAGGCTAAATATTACAAATATATACAAATATTTACACTTGGATTTCATTGATTATTTTGTGTTCGGTTTATTGGTATGAATACATTTCCGTTTACAACTGACCCTAAGTTTTAGTCTTTTGAATAGGGACAGCTTCTTTGTGTTTATCTTCTGTTGGCGTGCTGGCATTTCTTTTTCCATTTTTTTTTTGCTGCGGGGGTATTGGTATTAACGGTCTGTCCCTTGAAATATTGTTCAATATTGCCACCGGGTTCCGTATTTTTCTTCTTTTTTTATGCTTCGGCTTTTTTTTCTCATCATTTTCCCCACCGTTCACTATTTCTTGATCACACTGAATTTTATCTTGTAAATGGTTATTTACTGATTGGGCTTTATCTTTGGCATGAATAATACTAAGGACGTCACCCGAGTTGGAAGGTTGAAGTGCGTCATGTGCATGAGCAGGCGGGACTTCAGTGTCTTCTGTGTCGGCATCATTAGCATCTGATTCCTCTTCACTAGAGGAGTTGGAAGTGTTTAACTCTTCAGGACAGTCAGCCTGCCTGTGGCCAGGTTTTTTGCAGTGTAGGCATATCCAATCATTAGGACATTGCATTACCTTGTGTCCTGTCTGTAGACACTTTCTGCATACGATTTTGTGACCTTCTGAAGAGTTCTGATTAGCATGCAAGACAGTAGCAACATATTTACCTATTAACATAGATCTTGGCAATGGTTCACTAACAGGGTCACATATAACTATTCTGTCCCCTGTTTGACAATTAGTCAACTCACCATCTACCCGAAGGCGTTCACGATAGGATTTGTGCACAGTGCATCCATAGTATTCTAGTGCACGTTCAATTTGTCCATCCTCAGCTGAGCAGGGTACATTTTTCACACGTACTTTTAGATGATTAGGATTTTCATTTACCATGATTCTTGGGTTGCGTGTGTACACTGGGATTATTTTGTCTCTAACCCACATCCCCTTTGAAATCATGTATTCTCTGTCAGTATCATCATCGAAATAAATTCTCCAAAGACCTCTAACTCTTTGGAGTGCTTTAAGATGGCTACCTGGACATATATTGGCATCAATTGTTTTATAGAGTTCTATATGTGTTATGAACTGCTCTTTGTTTGGTTTTGTTGATCCAAATATATCATTTTCTAATATGAATACAGGTTTAACACTAGAAAGCACGCTCTCAATAACAAAGTTTTTTTTTACTGCAGATGAGTATGTTTCCTCTTGAGTTTTTTGGTCGGCCATCTTGTCTTCATTATTTAAAACGGATTGTTCTTTTTGGTTTTCAGTAGACATTTGTGACATTTTTTTAGACTAAAAATCATTCACATACGACACATAACCATCAATATGTATATCTTACTAATATCCACTCCCGGATATCATTCGAACTTCGACTATTATCAATCTTTTTTGAAGGGACAAAAAAACACCGCCGTAGCAATTGAAAGCCCCTTCTATCTCCATTTTTTTTCTAATAGAGCACCTTACATTATCGTCAATGAGTTCAGGCATGTGAAAAATTATATAATCATACACAAGAAAGAAACCCTGAACAGGCTTTCAGCAATATTTTTTACCTATTTAATATTAAGAAAATATTAACATGTACATGTATTTGATAACGTACAGATATAACAAAGAAACTGCCCGGTATCCGACGTAAGAGTAGTACACTTTTTACTGCATGCGTAGTCGGGTGCGTTCACTACGAGGACACTTGTACCCAACTACGCGTGAAGAATGAGTACAGAATCGTCCCATACAGGACATTTTCTATGTTATCCTAGTATATTATCCGACAGTTAAGAATAGAATCTGGTCAAATTTTGAAGTTGAACATGTGGGAATTTTTGATTTTTGCCACGGACCATTTAATTTTCATGGAGGAAGGGGCCTGGTAGTTTTTAGAAAACAATATTCTTACCCTGATTTTGACTTAAAAAATCTGCTGCCTCAATATTTTATCATATGAAAAAAAAAAAATTGTCAACAAAATTTTCCTGTATAAACTGTAATAGAAAACAGAGAAGATGTGTCTATGAGACACAGATGCTCCAGCCAAACAGGAAGTAGACAAATGACAGACCTGAAAAGGGGAGACACGGTACAATTCACCTTGATAAAGCTGCAGACCAAATATCAAACCAATCTGACATACACAAGCCGATATATATTTGACAAAAATTTTATAGACCGGACGTACAGACGTACAGACAAGGATAAATCTTAATGCCCCGTCGCCTAAAGGCGGGGGAATAAAAATCTGATCAGCGAAGCGGTTATTAAAATATTTTGAGATATAACTATATCCTCCCCCCCCACTTTTCCCTCCTGAAAATCAAACTGTTTCGTGCCTTAGCAGATGTGTGTTATTTCAGCGTGGCGACCAAACGTTTTCAAGAACTCACTGGAAACGAACAAGATTCTATCAAAATTTGGTTCCTATCTAATTAGTTGTTTCATTTACACAATTTTGTATCAATGCAAAATGTTCACACTTCTTTGTCAGCTATAGAGCACATTTTTCTTTAGAAATACAGCGTCTAAAATGAATTAGTAGTACTCGATATACAATGCAATGAATTATTTCAAACATTTAACAAGTATTCATATCTTCAAAATTTCTGTGCATGAAAATACCAAACTTTTTTGTTTCATATTATTAGAATTATTTTCAATATTATCGGTATTAAACTTGATTATCGACACATGAAAGTTTGTCAGCATTGTCAATCTTTTTAACGTTAAAGTACCAATAGTTCGGTCACTACTCAATTAAGTTTGTCGATAACGTAGCTAATTTTGACGGTAAAGAAACATCAATTCGATCACTTCTCTGTTACGGGCTGTATAGTTTAATTGAAAGCTAATAGTGCCAGCCCAGATACGAATATCTTTTTTTCGGAATTGATTATACTGTATTAAAAATAACTCTTATTTGAATAAAAAAAAATCATCAAGGATTTTATACGCAAGAATCATATATGAACCTTGTGATCCGTTTTGTTCATAATGACCTCTCATGGTATTTGTTCAAGTTTGGTTACAATGTATAACGCAGTTATCTCATCAAACTGGAAATAAGTATACTGATAAATTTCAATAATGGCCTGTTTAGAACTAACTTCTCAGCTAACCAGTTTATTTCAAGATTAAAACTTTGTGCAGAAGTATCTAAACAGCAGCTTTAAATGATGAAAGTGTCTTAAAATTGATACTTTATTTGAGAGCTTGAGTATAATATCATGGTTTCTGTGATAGAGGGTTGCTGCTTATAAGGTACATTTGGAACGTTTGGAACCTTTTGACCCAATGTTCCTATTAATGAAGTTGATGTCGGCTCTTTGAAAGGAGTACATACATCATCATGATTTGGTTGACCGTTTTTAAATATTGTGGTTACAGATGACCATGGATATGTTCCGAAAGTCATTGTTAATTACTTGTGTTTTCAATTTAGACATGTTAGTCATATCAGAGTGCAACGTATTTCCAGATTTTTATTTGAAATTAGTATCCCGACGTATTCCACACGACAGGCAGCATATTCTTATCCTTCTTGATCACCTGCGACCACCCTTAATGGGTTCGTGTTACTCAGTGTTATATTTTCTGTTTGCTACTTTTATGGCCTGGTGTTAAATAAGTGTTTGTTCAACTAATAAGTTGTTAATTTTTACCGATTTGATTGATCAGTTGATCAGGTAGAAATAATATATTTTTTCGTTTAAAGTATGAACAGAATTTTATTTATAGTTCTTAATACATATTGTCTGCAGAATCTAAACAAGAAGTTTCCCTTGTCCATATGCTTATTGTGAATTTCATTAAAAAAAAGGAGCCACGTCATTATGCATCAAAGTAACACAAAAAGGGCATAAAGACAATCCATAAGCAAATATAATAGAGAAGATTTCAAAAAGTATCATAAAATAATTACACAATGACGGAATGTACAGAGCCAAGCAATATGTATCAAAGAAACACTAAACGTCGTAAAAACAAGGCACATTGGCAAAAATGAAAGATAAGAATACAAACTTATAGAACAAATACACAATGACGGGATGCATAAGTACAGAGTATCGTTAAATGGATATCGTCAAAAACAGATTAAACGGTAAAAATAATATTACTAAAGAGAAATAAAAGAATACTTTAGCACGCTATAAGGATGTTTAACAACGTTAGTAAGCATAATCTATACTTCAAGAACATCGTGTATTATCTGTGAACTTGATTCGGAATAGTTACATCAAGGTCTTGGTACATTTAGATGAACTACTCTATAGAAAGAACGAGACATTTTTTGATATACCCCTGGTTCAACAACTTTCTTTTCAATAACGTTTTAAAAATCTGAGTAGGAGCTACAAGCTCTTGAATAGCGAATAGGTTGGTATATTGCTACTAAGGTGGGGAAATTTTTTTTTTTCAAACTTCAATCTTCTCGTTTGTAATAGATTCTGGAACTTAGATGACTATGTATGTCAAATACGAGTTAAAGTCTAAACATGAGGCGAAGGAAACAATGTCTGCTCTTTTAATTTCTAGGGCTGAGGAATAAATTAATGGAACCCAATCATAAATGTTCAAATTGTTAATGGAAAGAACATCATCAATATTACTGAATATGAAATTAAATGACCTGGCTTCTTTGATCTTCTTGAAGTCTGAAGGAACTCCATATGATATAGAATAAGACGTGGTCGACAGAGGTGCACAGTTCGTTTCCATAGGAATGCCTCCAAATTCAACAATTATGTTGTCTATAGTGACCTCCAGCATACTGAACATTTCTTCATCTGTGTATCATGTTTTACCAAACAAATATGCCTTATGTTATTCCAAAGTAGTAAAGTTATAGCATTTTCATGTTGCAATGTGGATTGTTTTAGAGTTTAACATGGGAATGGTGGTATACAGAGTTGAAAATTTCAAAAGTTTTGATAGAACTAATTTGAGAAAAATACCTAGGTTTAACATTATCGAGAGATATTTTTTAATTTTTTTTGCAGTTTTTAAGAGTCCACATATTGTTAATTGTAATGACGCGAGTAAACAGTGTTTCATAGTATTTTTGAAGACCCTCCTCCGATTTTTCAATCAATGTAATTTTCATTGAAGCCATGAAGAACTTATATATGACCTTAATCTCATTCTTGTCAAATCAAATGTTTTGTATGGAAGATTACCTGAGAGATAATTTATTCCTAATTCTTTTACTACACACTCGTAGTAATACGATTTACATACAAAGACAATATTATATGAAGATTTGTCCGCAGGAACAACACCATACTTATCATGAAGAGATGATAAGACATTTCACAGCCTCTTCATCTCTAAAAAATGGACTTTGGTCGATCATTTACATAGTTTAACAACTTATGAATGCGACGTTTTATCAGAGACATGAGTGTTTTGACCCATTCTGACAAATTGTCAAGTTCAACTTATTCTTGTACAGTCAATGATCTGGTGTAATCCTCTATGGAATTCATAATTATTTTGAAGTTATGTTTCCTATTGATGTGTTAGGTTCTCTTATTTTAGGACCATGAAAAATCACCTTTTGGAGATTTCCATGTTGAATTATGTTAAGAACCCCAGTAAAAACATGACAGTTGCGGATCCAGAAGGAGTGTAGTGGGCGCATCCCTTTGCTTAGACGTCTTGAAAAAAATAAAGTCAGTCATTTTGAAATTCAAATTACAGTAACACATTGCTCAGGCTTAGGATGACACACGTGACACCTTCAAAGCGACTCAGGATTGAGCAAGAACGTGTTTACTTCTATTTCACAATTCCAATAAACACAGTTATACTCTATAACACTCTCATGAAAAAAAAGTTCCACGGCAATATTACTTACCTACGAAAACATGTTTATCCCCAAACGCCCCAGTCTATTTTAAAATAAAATAGCTGAACACTGATCCCCAGTCAGTATAATCTCTAGATACATTTAATGTCTAAGGTACGAACCATTTGATTTGAGGAGGCAGTCAAAAACAATAATCTTGTCCACTTTTTTGCATTAAAAACGAAAATTTCCAACGATTTTTTTTAGCCTTAAATGAACATGATGAATAAAAAGTGGCGTATTTTTTGGGGCCTGGGGTTTGCATGTCTGACCGAAATGTCTGTTCGTATGACCTGATATATTGAATACTTTTTTCAAGACCAAACTGCAATTTGCCTGCTGGGTGTGGCCTTTCTGTCTCCATTTTTCTATCGGCATTCGTAGCCTTTGGTTGATTTGGAACCCCCACTTCCTTTGTAGTGTGAAACATTTCAACCAAAATTTGAATAAACATTGCTTGTTTGTCTTTTTTAACTCGACTCGGTCGTATTGTCAATTTCAATTAATAGCCTGGCGTATATATTGTTATTATGAGGTTATGCTAACTAAACTTACAACAAACGAGAATTTTTCAGGTCTATTTTTACTGACAAGTCCCACATAAAATATATTAGTTCATAGTTTGGGATCCATACTATTATTTTATGATAGACAATTTACAGGGAAAATACAGCATCAAAAATGTCCAACCCTTACACTTTACAGCAACTATAAAATATACATGCTCCACGTAAGGAACCGTTTAATGAGTGCATTTTACACTTATTTTATTTTTTTGAACCCCAAAAAATGTAACACAATTTTTTCGCCAGAAATACCCAGCATGTCAGGCCAACAACAAATGCAGAGTGTGTTCTTTAAACACGACATACGAACGTCTAGATATCACTAACAACTGGTAAATATTTCAAAATTTTATTGTCATTTAAATATACCTGCTCCTCCGCAATCTACAAAAATATGAAATAGATTAGTTAACAAGTTAATTCATTTAAAGACGTGTGCAACAAAGTTACCAGACTAAATTATCAGAAAGATCGATTGAAATTGACACTGCAATAGTCTTTACGATCACCATGACGAAACGGTTGAATCATACGATGCGTTGTTGTCTCAACTCACTAGTGACATATTTTCGCGGTTTTAGGTCTTGAGATACTATTAAAGTTGTGTGATCTTTGATTTAACCGATTATGTATTATTACCAACTGTGACGATAATGGCGGGTATTTAATGCTTAGTGGATGACGCTTTCCTTGTCGATGCTGTCGATTCATATAGCTCTTGAACTGTTTCGGTTATTAAACATGACTGGATTTCAAATATTCGACTTTGACAGTTCCTAATAAAGGTTCAACTGGAAAGGTCCACCGGATACATGAAATTCAGAAAGTGCTGTTTTAACTTTTTTCCCCATACAATATCAGTTATAGTAGAATTTTTTATTCTCATAAAGTGTTATGTATCTCAATGTATATTGGTGCATTAATTATGTCATTCTAGTTTTTCAAATAAAATCAAAAGAAATATATAATGAATATAAACTTACCTTCGTGTTTAGTAGAGATCATTATATACTGCACTTTTGACAACAGCATGACCGCCATCGTAGTCAATATCTGTAATGAGAAAACATTGGTTATTTTTTTCAGTTAGTATAACATTTTCAGTTACAAATTCCTTCTAACATGTGTTCAGTTCTAAAATTTGGTGTGATTAAATAATAAACAGTCAATTGTGCTTTATCTTTCAAATCAAATAATAATAATTTGAACTTTCTGAGAAAGACAATATACTTTAGATGATTTATATTTTGTTGTTTTCGGATGTTGTTAACAATCAAATAATTTTATAATAAATGACTATTTCTTGCAGAACTCGACAATTTACAATTTTGAAGCAACACAGATATTGCCATCCTTATAATATATAGATGGATGTTTTATCCTTAAATTATTCAAAATTTGGTGACTATATTGAACGCAACTATCCTTAATCGATAAAAGATAAAAGGATTTACGAGATACAGTTAAGTCTGCCTTATATCTGGATTTACACCTAGAAATTGAAATGAGGGTCGCTTAAAAAGAAATTTTTACGACAAAAGAGATGATTTTAATTCCCAATTGCAAACTTTCCATTTCTATGTACCAACATTCCAGCAGCGCCTGCATACAATGTATAAACATCTCCCCAAACTGATGCGATATTCCCGCGCTTGTATTTCCTATCATGATTTCCTTGATAGAGGGTTACTTCTCAACAGGAAGCTATTAAACCATCAGTTCCATGGTGAAGTTAAAGTCATCCATTCGTTAATTTTATGGATGTCATCACGAGTTGGTTGATCGTCATGGTTTAGACCGTTTCAAAAAGATATCGGATTTGTTCCTTAGTCGTTAATGCAATCCTTTTGGAGCACCCCCATTTTTTGGTGGGGTTTGTGTTGTTTAGTCTTTAGTTTTCTGTGTTGTGTCTTGTGTACTTTTATTTGTCAGTCTTTTTTTTATTTTAGCCATGGTGTTGTCAGGTTATTTTCGATTTTAGAATTTGACTGTCCCTCTGGTAACGTTTGACCTTTTTTTATGCCAAAATATGTTATCTATTTGATCCCGCCCCTCGTCCTCCCAAGAAAAATAGAGTATATTCAAATAAGAACATTTCAACTAAAATTTGCCTGATGTAAATAAAATAATAAGTTGGCAAGGCGACTGCAGTTTCACAGAAATCTTTGTTTGAATTTAGACTGATGGTTTTACAAATTATGTTTGATGCTTTCCAAAAACAAGATATTTTTATCAATTTTGGTAATTTTTGGTATGGTACAAAATTCTATCAATTATTAGTTCTATTAGTTCTGAATGATGAATATCGATGTACAGGGAAGACAATATACCAATGCAGGATGAAAGAGACTTTAATTATTTATTTTCAAATCAATGGACTTATTTCTTTCTTTTTATTTTTTTAACATTTAGGAAGCTGATAAAATTTAATATTATTGCAAGTGACCGTATGATCTCCAATTTGTCTTTATCTTTGAACATCGTTCACGTTATTCCTGTATCTAAATATAAGATATATTACTATCGTATTATCTCATTGACAAGAATTGCCAATTTGGATTTCATATTTTCGTGTTTTACCATACACAAATTATTCGTATCATACATAGTCGTAACTTAAAACTGATTCATTAACATAAATTGCTGTTTATTTACAGAAATTAACAATAACTTTTTTATAACAAAAATTGCAGTTTCTGGTATCATATACACAAAAAAAAACAACAACTTACCGCCTGAGTAAATATCAAATAGATGTTGCTTCCTGAGTCTACCAAAACAGACCTTTCTGCTGTGATAACTAGACCAGCAATTACCCCATGAATTGTAAAATCGTTGTAGTCCACAATTCAATGTGTAAGCTTAAAAAAATAATGTACATGATATTTTTATTACGATCAGCAGTAAAATTAAGTTTATGTTAAGAACAATTCTTTAAAGTCGAAGTAAATATAACATTTTTTAATCTGCAAAATACAATCTATCCATTATAGCATGATTGAATCTTCTCAAATAAGGATGAACATAAGTAATGGTTCTACTTCTGTACTTCTGTAATTCGGAAAAAAATAATTCGTAAATATTGTATTCCTCTTGTTACACATATGTATTGGGTCTTAGTTATCAAATTAATGTTGAAAGTTGAAAGTGTAAACACTACTTCTTCAAAGGCGATTCTTGAATTCACCTACAGCTTTTAAAAATGTTTGTTTAACTGTATAATGCAGTCACCAGTAAACATCACTCTATATGAATCATGATTAAACTTATCTTTCAATACAAATGCAATAACATTGTTTTGCAATTTTATATGCATATTATACTGTTTATTAACATAGATGATCACCAAGTTATACATTCACTCACCATGTCCTCCGTATGAAAATCTGCTGTCACTGATTTTGAATCCATGGTATTTGTTGAAATAATCCCCATAACTTACAACAGGACCTACGCCGAGATCATAATCGTCACCATAGACACCACCGTCAACATCGTAACCTGTTAGTAAAGTATAAAAGTTTACATTTTTTGTGATACCCAAAAGGTTCCTGTATATGCATGGATTTCTACCGACACATGTTTTGTTTGAAACGTCCAGCTTAATCAATTACCTATACAGTCGATAAACATACTCATAAAAATACATATTGTCACCAATAACCATTTAATGTCACATATATATGACAATTTCATATCCTTTATTTGCTGTCAAAATTATCGGAGTTCTACTTCAATGTCAATATTTGTTACCTCATTCATTTTTAACGTTTATTTTTTGTTTCTTAATTTGCTTGATACTGACGTATATATGATAAAATAGGACAGAACACGTTGTTACGTCTTATGTCTTCAATAGCTTACCTTTGAATTTTTTTGTTTCAGAATTTTACCCATTTTTCAATTCTTACTAAACATAAACATGAACATTGTCACCGGTTAAGAAAGTTCTAAACAACGTTAGCAAAACGACTGAGTAAAGTTATATTTAAATAATTGTTTTTTTTGCCTTTAAAAACAGATTCTCGTAAGGTTCATAAACTATTTCTAGTATGTTTCTAGACAAGATTCGTTTATATGAAGCACATAACAAAGTGTATTACCTCCGGAGTAAACATCAAAGAGATGTTGCGTTCTTAGTCGTCCAAAACAGACACTTCTGCTATGATAAGTAGACCAGCAATTTCCCCATAAGTTGTAAAACCTTTGTAATCCACATTTCAGTGTGTATGCTACAAAATATATTCCATGATATTGTTAAAACAAATTAGCAGTGTGAATTAAGTATATATCGATACCACATGATATATTGTTATATAGATATAAGAAGATGTGGTATGAGTGGTATAAGACAACTTTCCATCCAAGTCACAAACTTTGATAATAGAAAAACTAATATTGTTCAAAGTACGATCTTCAACAAGGATCCTTGGCTCAAACCGAACAATCAGCTATTAAGGGTATAACAAATGGCTAGTGTAAAACCGTCCAAAGGGAAAAACCAACGTTCTTATCTATTTAATAAACGAGAAACGAGAAAAGAGAAACATTTATGAACCACATCCACAGACGACAACTATTGAACATCAGGGTCCTGACTTAGGATTAGTGCAAACAAATGCAGAGGGATAAACGTTTTGTCCGTTACATTGATACAAGATGAAACATTCTATTTTAACTAGTATCTGCAAGATATAATCTCACAGGGTTCTTGTTATTTTTAACAGACACAGTACGATGCAATGAACAGTTTACGGTTATGTCCTATTGTTTGGAGTGGACATATGTAATGAGTTTAGATATTTTTTTTCTCACGTTTTAGAAGAAATGACAATTGAATTCATCAATGTATTTTGACAAATTTAAATTTAGCAATTACCAATCCACTTAATCAAATGTGGCTTCATATATTATTTTCTTGTCAGATGTTTTTATCATTAGTACATAGATCTTTTTCCTGATAGATAATGTCATTGTATTGATAAAGATACAGTTTATAATTGGTTATTTAGTTTTAAAATTTTCTCACCGTGTCCTCCGTATGAAAACCTGTTATCAATAATTTTGAATCCATGGTATTTGTTGAAGTAATCTCCATAACTTACAACAGAACCTACACCAAGATCATAACCGCCAACGTCGTAATCTGTTATTAAAGTATACAAGTATACATTTTGTAATAAATAATGTTCTTCTAATTGGTATAGAAACACATATTTGTTTCAGTTCCTCCAGCGTAAGTAATTCAAACTCAAATCGATATACATATTTGTTAAATGAATAGAGATGATAACAAATAAGCAATGCTGGTCACAAAGGACAAATATACCCCCTTGCTTCGATGTGATTGTTATCATAGTTAGACTTCAATGTCAATATTTGTTTCATCGTTCATCTAAAATTCTTGATTTGTTTCTTCGTTTGATTATCATTGACATACTTATGATCAGATAAGATAGAATTTATTATTAAGTCTTATGTCTTCAATAACTTGCTTTTGTAGTTTGTTGAATCAGAATTTGACGCATTTTAAATTTTTTTACGCTATACGTCAACATGAACGTTTTCACCGGTTACGAAAGTTCTTAGCAATACTTGCAGCACACAGAGTAAAGTTATTTTCATATTAATGAAGATATTTTTTCGGAATGCTTTAAAGCAGTTTGTCGTCAGGTTCTTAACAAGATGAGTTCAAATGAAACACATATCAAATAAAATTACCTCCTGAGTAAATATCAAAGAGATGTTGCTTCCTGAGTCTACCAAAACAGACACTTCTGCTATGATAACTAGACCAGCAATTACCCCATAAATTGTAAAATCTTTGAAGTCCACATGTCAGTGTATATGCTACAAACAAATACAATGAAATTATTAAAAACAATCAGCAGTGTGAAATAAGAATTTATCGATAACACTTGATATAATGCCAGGTCAGGTACTGTGATTCAAGATGATTGACAGCATTTCAATTACTATCTGCAAGATATAATCTCACAGAGTTGTTTCACATGCGAAACGCGATGGAAAAAATAATTTAGGGATATTCGGGATGGACATATGATTGTAATGAGTATGTATTGCAAATAGAAAATGTCAATCCTGGTATATGATGATTTTTTCTAAATATCCCTTTTGTATCTTTTAAATCTCATTTTTTGGAAGACATCACACTCACGGCCGTGATTATCTTGATCTATACTTGGTGTTGCGTTAGTGTAATTCACATGTAACTTAAACACAATTACGTTCCCAATGATAAAACTCATTGTTTGCATGTAGTTTAAATCATGTTTTGTCTGCATGCAATCGATAGTTAATGCAGGCCTTGTGTTGGCTACATGTACACAAAACAAGATATTTAGAACATGAATTTTACCATGCAAATCTAAATATACGTTTTGTATAACAACAATTAATAAAGTTCTTTACTGAATAAACTCGAAATATTGCTTTGTTATAAAATCAAACTGAAGGTAGCGTTATTAACACCCTTTATCAAGACTCAAAGCACCACCATTGCCCAACACAAATTTCATTTGAAAATGTCTTCCCGAATCGACTGCCCCTTTAATGAGCAACTGCATGAAGTGTTTGGGACAAAAACAAGTAGAAGTCCTCCTTTCTTATTCGACATAGGAAAGAAACTTCGGATAACAACTTTCTAATATCACCTATTAATATCACTAGTACAATGTTTGAAATATGCATGAAATATTTGCCACGGGGTCTTTACTCAATACATTCATGAATGCATTACTGTAAAGAGTGTGCTGTAAATTGTATTGCCTGGCTAGAATCTAGTTGTTACGAAGTATTTGCATGGTAGTATTGGGGCATTTCTCATCCACATACATAAGTCTATATTCATTTTATTGATAAATATACAGTTTATAACTTGTCAATAATCATTAAGTTTTAAAATTTACTCACCATGTCCCCCGTATGAAAATCTGCTATCACTGATTTTAAATCCATGATATTTGTTGAAGTAATCATCATAACTTACTACAGACCCTATCCCGATATCGTAATCGTTACCGTAAACTCCATTCTTCACTACCACTGCACCATTGCCAAAGTCGTTACCTTTTATATAAGAATAAAAGCTTACAGTAATGTTTGTGAGTACACTGTTTTACTCTCTTTAAAACTATCAATGTCTCCTATCATACGTTATTCGTCAGTCTAACATGTATTCAAAAACAATGATTTAAATTAATATTGATATTTTCGAAGCTTACATTACCAATACCACAAGTGCAACACGTCGAGCTGTATATGATTCTCTTTCTGAAATACATTAGACCTCATCTTTTTGATGGGATTCGTGTTTTTCAGTCTTCATGTATACTTTTTCCTTTTTTTGTGCGATCGAATTTGTTTGTGTCATGGCATTGCGACTTTTCTTTCGAGTTCTGAGTCTTAAAAATTTCTTTGGTATCTTTTCCCTCTTTTTATGAAACAGATCAACACAATATTTTTTTCTAAATGATTTCGTACAAACAAATGTTAAAACATAAAGTCACACATGAACATTTCACGTCCTTCTAATAAATCATAGTTCATTGTAAATCTATTTTGTATCAGAAAGAACCTGTTTTACGTCGTTGCTTTCCAGAAGTTCGAGATGTTGGCATAGTCAAACATCACTTCTTATATATGTTATCATGATCATTTGACAATCAAATGCAAATTATTCTTATGTTGTTTTTGTTTTGTTTAAATAGCAAAAAATGACTCTGGTGACTTCATTTCCTAGTCTTAAACTACTTTTTGTTATAGCATTTGTCATATAACATCTATTTTAAAAAAGCAGAGAGCCTTTTATTGTACGGTTCAAATAAATGCGAGTTCAAATGAAGAACAAAGGACAAAGTGTATTACCTCCGGGGAAAACATTGAAGAGATGTTGCTTTCTGAGTCGATCAAAACAGACACTTCTGCTATGATATATGGACCAGCAATTACCCCATAAATTGTAAAATTTTTGTGAGTCACATGTCAGTTTGTATCCTACAAATATATTTGATAATATTGATTATAACAATTAGCAATATGAATTTAATAATATAGGAACATCTCTCGCTTTTTTTCGTAGTCCGGTACGCTTATTCAAGATTGAATTAACCATTTCAACTTCTTATATGGGGTTAGTTGTGTTCACAAGTAAATCAAATTAAGACGCATTGGTTACTTTTATTTTCTTATGTTTGAATTAAACATTATTTGAAAACATGACTGATGACAGTTAGCTTCAAAGATATTTGATACAGGTTGGTAATCAAAGATGAAAGACAGTTTAACAACTTTTTGTTTATAGAAAATGTATCTTAAAATGATAAAGGTTATTGAATTCTAGATTGAATTTTGAAGATGGTTCAGTGTTTTAGGTAAACACTATAAGTGAAAATTGAATTAAAATTCAAATGATTAAATATAAAGATCAGAAATGTATAAACGTATGATGCATGATATGTTTTTCAACTTAAATACTGAAATTTATTACTTGATAAATACATTTAATTCTACTAATAAGTATGTATTTAGTAACTAATCAATAATTATCATCATATAAAACTTACTCACCTATACCTCCAAATGTAAATCTGCTGTTACTAATTTTAAATCCATGGAATTTGTTGCTGTAATCCAAGTAACTTACAACGGACGGAGACCCAATGCCATATACATCACCAAGGGCTGAATGCTTCAAAACTACTGTCTTGGGACTACCGACATAGTCGTAAGCTGTTAATATAAGAAAAAGAGTTAACATTTCTTTTGATAAAAAACAATTTTCAATCCTATTATCATTATTATATTAGTAAAATCCTCTTCTTGCAGATCAATACATTCATTTCACAAAATATGTTACAAAATAACATGTTGATTGACGATTGAAATACATTCTCAGTAGACACTGAAATACAAAACTGGATTACGGCTGCCGAAAAACAGATTTAATCATATTCCATTTTTAATTGTTTCATTGTACCTTAATATTTATGAATTATCTAATATTTTCAAAGTATGGTATACAGGAAACAAAAAAATAAATCATGTTTCTATTTTATCACTCACATTGAGACATGAGTTTTCAAATTTCAGTTACTTGTAACTTTAACGAGAAATAAAATCTATATCTTAAGGAAAAACACTTCAAAATAATACTTTTATTCATCATTCTAATATTAAGCATGTTAAGCATTTGAAAAATAGATACAAATAATAAACAATAACTAGAATTGCTATTGCAAGCAATAGCGGATGTCACCCTTCCCCCCATTGCCACTAAGCGGCAGCCATTCCAAAAACTTTTAGATAGAGAGCGTTTTAAAAAGTTTCACATTTCTGCTGTTTCCATGGCAACGGCTGCCATTTTAAAAATTTCAAAGTAAAAAGTCTCATCTTCACTTGCCAGTTAACAATAATTTCAAGTTTCATTAAGTTTGGAGCATTTTGAAAATATTTGACATGTTTGCAGCAGTTTCCATGGCAACGGTGGCCATTTTGGAAATTCCAACTTCAAAAGTCTCATGCAGACTTGACAGTCAACAATCCTATCAAGTTTCATCAATTTTGGAGCATTTTGAAATTTTTGAAATTTTCAACATTTTTGCTGATTTCCATGGTAACAGAGACTATTCCAAAAATTTTAATCACAGATGCCACATTGGTACATGGGAGGGAACATACCATAAAAGTTTCAATGGATTTGACCTACCATTATAAGTGAGTAAATGCTACTTTTAAGAATTTCCCATAGGGTCTAATGGTAAATGTGTATCCAGTTTCCATGGTAATGGCAGCCATTTTGGAATTTATAAATATGGTCAACACATCTTGGCATGCCAGGCAACATTCCCATAAAGTTTCATTAAGTTGGGTCTTATAATGAAAGATTGAATGGATTTGTAATTTTGATTTTTTTTTTCACATTTTTGCTGTTTCCATGGCAACGGCAGCCATTTTATAGTTCCAAAGTTGCACTGCAACTCTAAAGTCAGTGGTCCTTGTTATGGTGAACTATCATTAAGATTGGTTCCATTGGCTCTGAGAAAACTGCCGGACAAAAGTAGGTGGAAGAAAAATAATAATAGGAATAGGGAAAAAGAAACAGAGGAATAGCAATATGTCACCCGACATTGTCGATCGGGTGACATAATAAACAAAGAAAATGTGATAAACTATGTATGAATAAAAGTTAAATTTACATTCATTTTAAAATATTATTTTAAATTACAATCAGCATTTATCAAATATATTACCTGCTGCAGCAACCACTAGGAAAAGCACACATATCAATGGACTCATGATGAAGTATAAGTGATTATAACTCTATGTTGGTACTTTATATAGTAAATGGAAACGACCATATGTCGCCATATTGCATGTACAATTAATGTTATACAATTTTGTTTCCTTTTCTTACATATTTAGGGTATTTAATCTGCAGTTAATACTTTGATGTTATGGAAAGAAACATGATTTGTTTCCCACTTCATTAGAATGCTGGATACTTTATGCTTTCTAACGCTATATACAACTGTGTTTACCAGTTAATAATTTTTGGTAGACCACACATTCAGTACGTTGCGTCATTGGATTTTCCACGATATCAAATTCAAACATTGCACTCGACATTTTCGTCCAAATAATTCAAACATTAAAAAGATTTCACTCATTGTCCTGTTATATACATTCGTTTATCACTTTTATTTGCTAAACTTTATAAATTGTTCGAACACATCAAAAAAATGTGAAACAACTGTCATATTACAGACATTTCTGTATATACAAAACGCATGATTGATTAAAAATGATAGTTTTGTTAGTAGATTCATATTGATGATGTTATTGGGTAGCCTATTTATGGCTTGAACTATGTATTGTAAACTTTTAGGTACAGATTATCTTGCACCCGTTTTTGCTCTTATTTGTTATCAAATAAAATTAAAAAAAGTAAAAAAGCAAAAGTAAAAAAACTCCAAGGTAAATTCAAAACAGAAAATCTGTTGATGGCAAAATCAAAATCTTAAACAAATCAAACGAATGGAAAACAAATGTCATAGTATTGACTCGACACAGACATTTCCATGTGTAGAAAATAATGGCTTCTCTTATGGTCGGTCTATTTTGCCATTTTGTGCTTCTTTGTTGGGTTTTTGTTAGTGATTCAGATTACAACAAACTCTACTGATGCGACTGTCAAACAAGTGAAAGGTAAAGCTAGTTATAAAACCAGGTTCAATCCACCATGTTTACATAAGAAAATGCCTGTACCAAGTCAGTTATATGACAATTATTATCTATTTGTTTGTATGTTTGTGCTTTCGATCTTGTCATTTGATTAAGGACTTTCTGTTCTCAATATTCTCGAAGCTTAGTATTTTTGTGATTTTACTTTTTCAGAATCATAGGTTTTTTTGAGTGGATTAATATCTACGATGGATTATGATAGATCATTTATGACTTGAGCTGCAGAATTGTGTACATTTAGGGACAAATTACAATCAATCCTTATTTTAATCAAGCATTCCGTTCATCGCTTTATGAAGCATCTGACTCGTAGTTTTATTACATAGTCTGTATTAAAAACGTGAGTGTCACATGAAGGATAGGAAATAATTAAACAACCGGTTCTTCGAAAAATAGAAAAATGTCCAACACAGACTTCATGGAAGTCTGATACTGTTTCTCCACTCTCTCGTCGTGATATTGTCTTTTTCAGACCTTCCTTGTTTCAATTCTTTAGTCTAACCTTACTTCTGGAGGATGAACAATAACCTACATTATAAATCAACTTATATGGGGACGAGGTCCCCTATAACGGTAGAAAATTAAAAAAAAACAAAAATCGGGAAAATTTCCCGAATTTTTCATTGTACTAATGAACTCAAAATCGTTCCCCTTTTCCAGCCATATGTAGAGGATCGTTAGAGTTGACTTTTTCGAATTCATCTTATTTTTATTATCAATTTCAGAGGTCCAGATAACCATATATATAGCATTACAAAACTGGTACTATCTGAATTCTTAATTTTTTTCTATATTAATTATAATATATATTATTTGTTTTCTTGTAGTCCTTGTCACTGTGACTAGTTCATCTTTCGCCTTCACTTATCTTAGTGACGTATGACTTTGTCTTTGATTTATATGACAATACTTATTATATATATATGTCAAAATATCACAAGAATATGTCTTTAGTACATGAATGCCCAAATCGCAAGACTAAAAAAGGCCAGAGGCTTCTGAATTGGTAGTTAAACATGTTATTTTGAGATCTCAAACCCCCTCCTCCTATACCTCTAGTCAAAGTGGAAAAACTAACACATAACAATACGCACAGTAAAAGTAAAAAAAGTCTTAGTCTAATGACAGATTAAACTACCCTGACCAAAAACTTTAACCTTAAGCAGGACAGATGAACGATCGGAAGAACAGACAAACATACGAATGGATAAATGGACGCACAGACCAGAAAACATAAAGCCATGAATGGGGCTTAACGACAAACCTGATATCATTTTTAAAATAAAAATTTATTTTTACACATGGTGATAAAATTATTCAAAACAATTTAAAAAGGTAACAGACTTGTAGGATGCTTACAGACTTCAGGCACTTGTTTCTATGCATGGGAAGTTCGACTATCCATATATAGTCTACCTTTTGCCGTTTCCGTTCTCTAACCACCAACTTTGATGAAACTTGTTCTCTATGCTCATTACCAACAAAGACACATCCAATTGGAATATAGGTAGTTCCATTTTCAAAATTAATCTCATGTTTCTCGCCAATTATGTAAATTTAGGCAAAGTAATATTTTAAATTTGGTATATTTTGTCCCCCCGCCCCTTTTCCTAGCATAAATCATGGATCCGACCATAATACCAGAGAGAGAAGATTGCCCTATTCAAACACCAGATTTTGAATTAATATTTAGCAGAAACATACGAAATGTACAGATTTTGTTATATTGCATCTAAAATTTCATTATTAAAAAAATATCCTCAAATTTGCTATTAACTCCCTTACAATATGTAGTTCATTGCTTTCGGATATTTTTAAAAGTTTAACTAAATATACTTACGGAAATAATATAAGGAATGCACGTTACATTCATAAACAAAAAAAATAAAGTTCCTATAGGCATAAGAATGTATAAACTAAACTTTGTCAGATGAATAGGTCAAATTTGGAAGACAAATTTCAGCCTTTTTCCTCCGCTTGGCAATGAAAAATATAAGATAAACTATCGCACCAACCTTGCACCAAAAAGATTTTTCATCCGAAGTTTGATATGTATAAACTTGTCAAAATATTAAAATTTCTAATTGGTGCAAGCATGGTGAGGTGGTCAAAATTTGGCAAAACCATCCAAATTTCTGTATTTTTGCTTATTTTTGCAATTATGACGTCATGTGCACCTACCATTGTGACGTCATTGAACCTTTTTTTTTGTTAGATAAAAACAGGTTTTTTTAATAAATGACTCATATTCTAATAATTTATGGAAACATCTGCTTTGTTAGAATTTTTATTATCTTGTAAATCTTGGGCCATTTTAGGCCATTATAGCCCCTACTCCTTTGTTTTGAGATTTCTTGTCTTAATCTAAGAAAAAAAAGACGTGGTATGGTTGCCAATGAGACAATTCTTCACAAGACAATGTAAAACAATTCAAACGAGCAAACTAATGGCCTTGTTTATTTAAAAAAGATTTATGTTTTTAACTCAATTGTTCATAATAGATATAGGAAGCTGTGATTTGAGTGCAAATGAGACAACTCTCCATCCAAAAAACAATTTATAAAATAATAACCTTGATTCAAAACCATGTTTTTATTATATAAGTTTTATTTTAGGTTTTATGGTGGATCATCATCATTAAGCAATAGGTTATCTGCCTCAGTATTACAGAAGAATAAAGGCTATACACGGCTGTCAAAAGTAAATGAATAAATTTAACACTTAATTGGAAACAAAATGATAATAAAACATATTTACGCAGAAAAAAAATGGTCATCCCCTTTTAAATGCAATCTGAAACAGGGTCTTGAATGGTAGTGAAACTTTTCATATGAAATAAACAACACAGAATAAACTAATTTAACTATTTTTGAATGTGTCTCGCATGCATACACTTCAATGTCATGTTTCCATTTTTGAATGTGTCTCGCATGCATACACTTCAATGTCATGTTTCCATTTTTGAATGTGTCTCGCATGCATACACTTCAATGTCATGTTTCCATTTTTGAATGTGTCTCGCATGCATACACTTCAATGTCATGTTTCCATTTTTGAATGTGTCTCGCATGCATACACTTCAATGTCATGTTTCCATTTTTGAATGTGTCTCGCATGCATACACTTCAATGTCATGTTTCCATAGGCCATGCAAGACATTTTGGCAATATGTTTTATCAAAATGTAAACCTAGAAAAGATACTCTTAAGGACATATCACATTCAAAAAGGGGGACGAAAGATACCAAAGGGACAGTCAAACTCATAAATATAAAACAAACTGACAACGCCATGGCTAAAAATGAAAAAGACAAACAAACAACATCACACATGTCACAACATAGAAAACTAAAGAATAAACAACACGAACCACACCAAAAAACTAGGAGTGATCTCATGTGCTCTGGATCGGTAAGCAGATCCTGTTCCACATGTGACACCCGTCGTCTTGCTTTTGTGATAAAAAATCCGGTAAAAAAGTCTTATTCTGTAGGTCACATTCGTGAAAGAGAAGGGGATTGTAGTTACGACGTTAGGAACATATCCGATACCATTTGTGAAACGGTTTTTCCATAACGGTCAACCAACTCGTAAAATTTACGAAGGGATGATTTCAACTTCACTATTTGGAACACTTTGTTTAATATCTTCCTTGTGAGAAAGAACCCTCTATTAAGAAAATCATGATCGGAAATGCAAGCACGGGAATATCGTATCAATTAGGAGATATATACCCCGTATCCAGGTTCTGCTAGAATGTTGCTACTTAGAAATGGAAAGTTCACGATTGGAAAGCTGAAATCATCTCTTTTGTGTTAAAGTTTTGTTTTCAACCGACCCTCATTGTCAATTTCTAGATTTAAGTCAAGATCTGAGGCCGACTTAACTTGTATCTGTAGTATCATTTATCTCTAGCTCAATGGGATAGATGCGTTCCGCATAGTCACCAAATTTTGATTTATTTAGTGAAAGAACATCATCTATATAGCGGAAAGTAGAGTTAAAGGATATTGCTAACTTCTTATCTTTCTTCCTAAGAAGTTCCTGCATGAAGTCAGACTCATATTAATAAAGAAACAAGTCGGCAAGTAGAGGGGCACAGTTTGTTCCCATTGGAATGCCGAGTCTGTTGAAAAACACGTCCTCCGAACGTAACAAATATGTTGTCAATCAAGAAATCAAGCATCTTGATAATATCAGTTTCAGAGAATTGTTTGTTTGAATCAGAGTGATCCTTTACAAAGTAGGATTTATCCCTCCCTAAGACAAGATACTTATATCTACGTTGGGCATTCTTTTTTATGAAGCAAAGCAATACCAACTCTTTCAATTTGTCTCTTAGTTTGGAATGCGGAATACTTGTGTAAAGAGTTGAAAAGTCAAATGTTTTAATACTTATACTAGATGAAAGAGAGTTAGATTGTATGTACTCTAAAAGATCTTTGGAATTTTTAAGTATCCACATCTGATTCACGCCCCTCTAGAATAGGCAGTTTCACAATAACTTTGAAGCCCGTCTTTTTGATGTTTATAATTTTGAAAGAGGTTTCGTGGAGCACTTGGAAGACCCAGCAATATACCGTTGTTTGTAAGGACACTTATGTAGTTTAGGTATCAATACAGTGATGGAAGATCCAGATCTTCATCTTTGGTTGAAATTCCAAAGGAACACAGAACAGACCTATGATTATCCGGGATGTCCTCTTTGGTAAGTGTCGTGAGGATGTTGTACTGACAGTGTTACTTCCACTTATGATTTTTGATGTTTCTACTTTCAAGAATAAATTAGTGATAGACAGTGCTTTTGGTGTATACGACTCCACAATATTATTGTTTTTTTTCAACTTTGTTTGAATTGAGATTGGTGCATTATCCTTATTTTAAACTTTAGCTTTTCTGAACTCAATAATTATTGTTTATTGTTGTTAATACAGGATTACAATTCATTTTACATACTTTATTTACATCATGAGGTGTCATATGCTATGATTATTCGCATACTAAAAGGGGATGTAATCAAGCAATACATATGTTGTCTTTTATATTGATTAATTGGTATTACATTTTACTAACATGTTAATTTTTCTATCAAGTGATTTCATACAAGATATGACATTACTCATGGTTCGGTATCCACCAAAGCATTGACACTAACTAAACAATATGAGTAGTGTGTCTCAGTTATTAAAATGTATTAACAAACAATTAAAAACACTTTGCCTTAATAAAACATAAAACGGTGTTTGCTCAGTTTTGTCGATAACAGTTTAACCCAAACAGACGACAATACTAGCTTTAATAATAACATTAACGGTACCAATTTTTCTAAAACCAGGTTTAATCTGCCATTTTATACCTGTGGTATTACATCGATTAATGCATTTACTGAAACCATTCATAGTGTGGTGACAAAAGTGTAAAAAGTTGTCTAGATTTCGAGTTGAATCTCCCCAAATAACACACAGCTTAAAAATATCTTAACTTAAAGACAAATATATCTTCTCTATTTTCTGCCCTGTCGTAAGAATTGCGTATTGTTATATTTCTTTTAACATCATTTTACTAACTAGAGTATATTAGAAAGTTTCAACTGCCCTTTTTCAAGATGAAATTTTAATATATTTGCTTACATTTAATTAAGATGTTTTATTCTTTAGCTATTATCACATGTCAAATTATTCTATTTAGTATTCAATTTGTTTCTAATCTATAAAATTAACTAAGTGTTGACTGTTTAAAAGTGAAGTCATTTTTATTGCAAATTCAGCCACACACTTTAGTTTTTTCTTCGAAGTAGGAGTAAACACAATCCCATAATATTTTAAGCATATAGTACTTCATTAAACTAGTAACTGATAAAAATTTCAGAATCTAAATAAGAAAAAGTCTTAAAAAAAAAATCAACAATAAAAAACTTCAATTTCTATACGTAACTTAATCCCTTCTCTTCCATAACATTTTGTTTTTTAATAAACATAAGGCACTCAACAGATATATAATATAAAAATACTACCTTTTTTCGCTCTTGTGTACACATATTTTCAATCAATTGCACTAATATATGAAACAAAGTTTGTTTGTATATGTTTAAATTCTAATTTTTGTTATAATTCGTCAAATATATTTTCAGAATAGTCTTATTGTACAAAATCAAAATAATTAACGGATAGTTTCAGTTAAAGTTTCGCGACATGTACGATTCGAGAAGTCCGCTGAAATTGGTTACTTTCGAGTGCTAAGAAAAGATGAAAGTCGTGAAATTTAATGCAGTGCCAAAATACATCGACTGAAAGTTTAAGCCAATTGATTAGTATGTAAAGAAGTGAATTTTTGTATCTCCAATGAATGAGGTGTACATTAAGGTTCTAGATGAATATGTTTCATTCTGTAGTTGTGAATTTAAAGAATTGCAGGCAATTTACCATCGTTCTTCCTACAAAAAAGTCACACAAGTAAATAGATATGTGTTCCCTCTTTAAGAGTGAGGAAACTTCTTATCTGACATCACCCCTAGTTTTTGATTGGGTTCGTGTTGCTTATTCTGTAGTTATCTATGTTTTGTCATGTGTACTATTGTTTTTTTTTCTTTTTCATTTTTAGCCATGGCGTTGTCAGTTGATTTTTGATTTATGATTTTGACTGTCCCTTTGGTATTTTTCGTCTACTTGATTTTTACCTTGAATTGAATTTATTCATAAGCTTAAGGTGCTCTAAACATTTTATGATTTAAAAACTGGATTTTTAATTTTTTTTTATAAAGCGTCGTTTTGTGAATTTTGTTGTTAAAAGTATGTTAATGATTAAGGTAAATGTATAATAACAAACCTTACTTAAGCCAAAACAGTATAGTTATTACTGAGGTAGAGACTAGAAATAAAATCAAAAAGTTTAAACCCTTCAAAAATTTTGACAGATTTATAAAAATGACCTCAATTTAAAAAAAAAATGTGACCACATCAAGTCCTTACGAGAGGCATTTTGTTATAGTCCAATGTTTCGTCTTTCGAATGATATATTATATAAGTGTGTACATGTGTTCGGTGGAGAGATTAAACTCATCAAAATCTCATCAAAATCTGCTTTCAGTCACCGCACTTTGAAGTTTAAGATTCACAGGAACTGCAAGTGTGGGAAACCGTGTACGTCGGCTACGTCATAAAAATGACATCTCCTGCTATGCATAATTCGCCTTTTTAAATTCACATCCAATTGAACTATAATTATCGGACATATGCCACAACAGGTAATAGTACAGATCAATTGCCTTCACTGCTATCATAAAATACAAGACCGCGAAAGCATGTCGGTACTGAATTTAAATACAACCCCAATTTTCGGTCAACGAAGTCTAAGTGTCATGTTGTAAACAAAGAAATAACACGACGGGTGCCGTGTACGGTAGATATTGTAGATAGCACAGGTAAATGTTAGATATGCACATCATCTAAAAAAAAATTTCAGTCACGCTCGAATCAAACGAATTTGTATAGGACAAAAATATGAGTTCAGATATCAAATGAACATAAGCTGTCATTGATATTATATTCAAGTAAAAAAATCAAATATGCCCATTTTACTATGAACGTTTCAATCAATATTTTATCGCTACTACTTAAACACTGATATAGAGACGAAGATACGTATAGGGCATAAGTCGAACATAAAGTTAATAAACAAGAATAATAAACCGTTGGTTTTCCTCTTTGAATGGTTTTAAATCTTGTACTTTTTTGGACCCTTTATAGCTTACCGTTCGGTGTGAACCAATGCTCGATGTTGAAGACCGTACTTTGAACTAAAATGGTTTACGTTTTCGGATTGAGACTTTGACAGAGATTTGTTTCAATCGCACGCATAAATCATCTTCTTCACAATGTCATTGTGAAATGAGAAAAACTAGAGGCTCTAAAGAGCCTGTGTCGCTCACCTTGATCTATGTGCATATCAGACAAAGGACACAGACGGATCCATGACAAAATAGTGTTTTGGTGATGGTGATGTGTTGGTAGATCTTGCTTTACTGAACATTCTTGCTACTTACAATTTTCTATATCTATAATACAGATAGATATAGAAAATTGTAAGTAGCAAGAACAAAATTGTTAAAAATTGACTATAAAGGGCAATAACTCCTTAAGGGGTCAACTGACCATTTTGGTCATGTTGACTTATTTGTAGATCTTACTTTGATGAACACTATTGCTGTTTACAGTTTATTCTATCTATAATAATATTCAAGATAATAACCAAAAAACGGCAAAATCTCCTTAAAATTACCAATTCAGGGGCTTCAACCCAACAACGGGTTGTCCGATTCCTCTGAAAATTTCAGGGTAGATAGATCATGACTTGCTTAACAATTTTACTCCAATCAGATTTGCTATAAATGCTTTGGTTTTAGAGTTATAAACCAAAATCTACATTTTACCCTTATGTTCTATTTTTAGCCATGGCGGCCATCTTAATCAGTTGGTCGTGTCAACGGACACATTTTTTAAAACTAGATACCCAAATAATAATTTTGGGCCAAGTTTGGTTAAATTTTGCCCAACAATTTCAGATGAGAAGATTTTTGTAAAAGTTAATAACGACGTCCGACGACGGACGCAAAGTTATGAGAAAAGCTCACTTGGCCCTGTTGGCCAGGTGCGCAAAAAACCAGACAAACAACAGTTCACAAAACACAACATAGACAACTGAATGAGCACCTGTAACTCCACTTACACTGTTTGTGATCACAGAAACTCATGAAGAGAAAGCAGATCCTGCTCTACATTTTGCAACCGTCTTTGGGTTCACATTCGGGATAAAGAGGACGGGATCGTAAAACTATATCATCTAGGTTATGCAATATATGTTTCTGAAAGAAACGCAAACACATTTTGTTTACTTAAATTTATTTTCTCGTACCGATTCTTCTTATTCTTTCAACTCTGAAAATAAAATAGTTATAATTGAAACACATAGTCAAATTAAAAATATCAAGTCTTATAATTTTTTTTTATGAAAAGCTACTTATTGTCGTTATTCACATTTGACCTTTTAAATGCTGCATATCAAGATAAGAACCATTAGTAGAAATGTTATGATTAGCAGTTTAAATGATTATTTTGTTATTATATGATGGAAAGTATTGTTTGGCATATTGACTGGATATTTGTGTATATCATAGATTAAGAATTTGATCTGTATGATATGCACATTATATCATAAAATGGCATGCGAGTACAAATTAAACTGAGGCAGGTTCGCATTTCTACTAAAGAAGTATTATCAGTGTTGCATAAGGTTAACAATATTGGAAAATCCGAAATCTACAATTTCATAAAATAATATATTCATTGGTGTTAAAACAATTAGGCGTTACTTGTTTTGATCTCACTTTTTTTAAAGTTAGCCTTCTCTTTAAAATGTCCTGTATATCTTTTAACTGTTATATAAAGTTGAATTTGGCTACAATTTTAGGTATTTTTGTCATTTAGCTCTTTAACGGTTTCGGTTCTTATACATCCTCGGATTAAATGTTTGACTTTGAGCGTTCCTGCTAAAGGTAAAACAAGAAAAGCGCATCGGACGCATTGAAATTATTAAACGTGTTGTTTTCAATATTCTATATATTCTGGCGTAAATACAAAATTTAATCCTGGTATCTCTGATTAATTTATTCGTTACATACGTTTTGTTTTTATATTGATTAAAATTATAACACAATGTTGACTGTTGTACCCCACATTTTCATATTTTTGTATTAATGAATTGATAAAACTATAATGATAAAAAGGACAGTTAAAACCAGACAAGGAAAAAGAAATATTGATCAATTCTTAAACATTTAAAAATGTTTCTTCAGTTAGTTGTAATGAAACAATATATGTTTGTGTATGCCAGTACTGAATATATATATACTTTTAAACAAATACCACAAGATAATACTACCAATTTCTTCTATTTGCATTGAAATACAAAATCAGGTATTCATATTAACAATTGTGTTGTTAATAAATTACTCACATAAAAAATCTTTCTTGATAAGTTGTGGACACTTAATAGTGGGAATTGTGTCCTTTTCTAAGTACAACTTCGTGTATATGGTGAACTACAACATCGGCTCGGCGGTTTAATCCAAGAATATGTCCTTTATAAAGAGAAAAAAGGAATTAATAAAGTTTTCACTATCACAACTTTCATATCAAGAAAGCGGTTGATGGACACAAAATATATCGATGCAACGCTATTAGAACGTATTTTTGTTTAACCTTTATTTTCAACTAATATTTTCATGGCCTTGATAAAAAACACTATGATATCGAATACAAATCTAAATGTTTATACATATTAGTTTCTAAGGAGTTTATTCTTTATCATTTCAACTTTAATGATTAACAGTTTTGTACGCAAACACACTGTAGAAACAGGGAAAAACGGTTTTTGCATTGCATTGTCCTCCACAATACATTTCTCTAACAAAATATTCTTATTTTCCTTTACTTCATTTAATTTCTGATGAAGTTCTAGTTAAACAATAGATATTACATACAGTGAGATTTGTTTAACAAAGAATAAAATTTTACCTCCAAACGGTGCAAAAAGACCTTGTGTCCTCAGATATTCAAAGCATCTACTTCTACTATGGAACTTAGTATAACAATTACCCCATAGACTGTAGAAACGTTGACTACTACACGACAGTCGATACGCTGTAATGAAATAATAATAAGTAAAACATCAGTAATGTATCTAGTTATAAATCATTTCATAATTTAAAAGAACGCAACGATAAATAACAATACGGCCTTTTGCTATGAACAAAATCAATAACAAACAGCAAGCAATATGAGTTCGGAAATACCAAATAGCTCGGAACCGAGCTTTAAATCATAAACTTTACAAACTAGTTGAAATGGCATATCTCATCAAATCAGGATAACGTTAACATTCATATTACTAGAATAACGCATTTTAATACAAACCGTAAAGTATTATTTTTACGACAGATTCAATGAATGTAGTACGTTCATCGGACATAAATTGCGTTAGTTCAAATATATATTAGAAAACAATGAATGAGTGCTGATGAGATAACCCTCCATGCAAAGTAAAATTTTGCAAAAGTAAACTGCTATAGATAAAAGTTCGGTCTTCAACACGGATAATTAGCTGACTCCGAAAAGCAAGCTATAGAAGGCCTCTTAAATGACTAATGTTAAACCATTCAAAAAGGTAAACCAACGTTCTGATCTATATGTTTATATATATAAACGAAAATTGAAAAACATGTATGAACCACATCAACAAACGACAACAACTGAACATCAAGTTAATCATCATATACTTATTATAATTGTTTGTCAAGTGCAAGTAACGAGAAAACCTATAAGACACTTTTGCATAATACAAAGTAATTTCGACAAGAAGTTATAAGGATTCTGAGAGAATTTAACCGTCAATGTAGAGCTCTCATTTCTATAATATAACTTTGACGTTCTTAGTTTTTTGGGCTCTTTCCTGAAAAGAATATGAATCTCATCAAAATTGTTAACTAACCTGAACCGCGGTAATTAAATTGACTGTTTACGATTCTAAATCCATGATATCTGTTGTAGTAGTCGTTGTAACTTATAGGATGTCCACTGAAAAACTTAGTATTGACTGCTCCAATACCATGTCCTTCAAAACATGATAAAATATATCATCACTAAAACATTTTCATACCAAGAAAATATTCTGAGCATGACATATGCAGACAATACTATCGATTCGTAAATTGCTTTTCTGAGGTATTAATATATAAAAAATAAAGTAACCCAAATACGACAAAAGGAAGATTCTATGGAAATAATGTATATGATGCTGTATTATTTTCCCTCAAAATAATAAACGAAAAAAACACAGATCTCAGAACTTCTTGAAACCACATATGATACCAACAACTTCTTGTTACTTCTTTAATTTATTTTACAAATACACTCGTATCATCCCTACCATGCACACAATTACATTTCTAAAGGTAATGAAAATTTTCCTGAGAAAAATGTTGAAACGTTAAATCTTTCGCTTTTTATTCCTCAATCTAGTTAATTCAAGGTAAATTATATATTACCAAGGAATATCAAGAGCTTCAATATACTTTGTATAGTACAACTTTTACCTCCGAATGGTGCAAATAGTCCTAGTGTCCTCAGATATCCAAAGCATCTACTTCTACTATGGTATCTAGTATAACAGTTACCCCAAAGGCTGTAGAAACGTTGAATACTACATGACAATCGATACACTGTAATGAAATAATAATAAGTTAAACATCAGTAATTGATCTAATTATAAATCGTTTCATAATTTAAAAGAACACAACGATAGATAACAATACGACCCTTATGGTATGAACACAATCAATGACAAACAGCAAGCAATATGAATTCGGAAATGCCGATATTGGATACACGAACAAAAAATAAACAAAACGGCCTGTGTACAACTAATAAAGAGACACACTTAATTAAAAGCTCTTCGTTTGGGTAAGGGCTTTACAAAAGATGGGGGATTACAATGTTTGCGACCAACAATCCATCTAAATTAAACGCTTGGACATTGTTGGAACAGTGCTTTAAATCACAAACTTTACAAACTAGTTGAAATGGCATATCTCATCAAACATTGTCAAAGCAAGATAACGTTAACATTCATATTACTAGAATAACGCATTTTAATACAAACCGTAAAGTATTATTTTTTCGACACATTCTAATTCGGACATAAATTGCGTTAGTTAAACTATATATAAGAAGACAATGAATGAGTGCTAATGAGATAACCCTCCATGCAGGTCAAATTTTGCAAAAGTAAACCATTATAGATAAAAGTACGGTCTACAACACGGACTCCGAAAAGCAAGCTATAGAAGGCCCCTTAAATGACTAGTGTAAAACCATTCAAACGGGTAAACCAACGTTCTAATCTATATGTATATAAATATATAACCGAAAATCGAGAAACACTTATGAACCACATCAACAAACGACAAATTAACATCATCATCAAATACTTATTATAATTGCTTGTCAAGTGCAGTTAAAGAGAAAACATTTTAGACACTTTTGTATAATACAAATTAATTTCGACAAAAATTTATAAGGATTCTGAGTGAATTTAACCGGAAATGTAGATCTCTCATTTCTATAATATAACTTTGACGTACGTTCCTTGTTTTTGGGCTCTTTCCTGGAAAAGAATATGAATCACATTTTACTAAAAAAAAATTGTTAACTAACCTGAACCGTGATAATTAAATTGACTGTTTATGATTCTAAATCCATGATATCTGTTGTAGTAATCATTGTAACTTATAGGATGTCCACTGATCAATCCAGTATTGATTGCTCCAATGACATGTCCTATAAAACATGATAAAATATATCATCACTAAAACATTTTCATATCTCTAAAATGTTCTGAGCATGACATATGCAGACAATACTATCGATTCGTAAATTGATTTTCTGATATATTAATATTAAAAAGACCAGCAACCTAAATACGATAAAAGGCGGAATCTATGAAATAAATCATAAGAGGATGTAATATTTGCCCTTTAAATAACTGACGAAAAAACATAAATCTCAGCGCTGCATGAACTACATATGAGTCTGATATTTTGTTACTTGTATAACTAATTTTACAGATACATTCATATCAACCCTGCCATGCACATACACACACACACCCACATTTCTGAAGGAAATATTTTCTTTCCGGAGCAAAATATTGAAATCTATTGGGATTCATATTCTTCAATCTAGTTGATTTTAAGAAATGCCATGTTCTTCAATATACTAAGAATAACACAACTTTTACCTCCTAATGCCGCAAATAGTCCTTGTGTCCTCAGATATCCAAAGCATCTACTTCTACTATGGTATCTAGTATAACAGTTACCCCAAAGACTGTAGAAACGTTGACTACTACATGACAATCGATACACTGTAATGAAAGTTTAAGGTCTAGCATTAGCAATTACCTACATGACACACAGTTTATTATTATATGTGACGCCGCTATTAATAATCATGACTACAATTACTCTTGTTTAACATATATCTTAAATTGGTATGACATATTGATATCTTTTATTTTATTAGAATCAAGTAAAAATAGCGGAAACTTCAAGTAGTCATTGTCACAAAAGCGAACTGACATCAGAAGATATTTTTTATATTATTTTTTTTCCTTTATTGATATCACTTAACTTAAACATTTGCAAAATATTGAGTTTGTCATTTAAATACATTCTTTGTACGAGAAATACCCGTTGATCGCACTCTTCTCTTGTTTAAATGTTCATTTGTTCAAGTCTCCCACAAGTGACAATAAAAGGGATAGTCTTGTGTATTTGGAAGAATAACTTTTGTCTACTGAAACAGTCTGTATGCGATTCGTAGAAAATTTGTACTGTCTAGGTAGAGCTCTCATTTCTATAATATAATTTCAATCAATGTTTTATTCGTGCATTTTATCATCTCATATCTTTCATTTATTCAATATAGTAATTAAATATATATTTCAATTACCTATGCCGTTGTAAGCAAATTGACTGTTTGCGATTCTAAATCCATGATATCTTTTGTAGTAATCGTTGTAACTTATAGGATGTCCACTGATCAATCCAGTATTGATTGCTCCAATGACATGTCCTATAAAACATGATAAAATATATCATCACTAAAACATTTAGATATTTACAAAATGTTCTGAGCATGACATATGCAGACAATACTGTCGATTCGTAAATTGATTTTCTGATATATTAATTTAAAAAGACCAGCAACCTAAATACGATAAAAGGCGGAATCTATGAAATAAATCATAAGAGGATGTAATTTTTGCCCTTTAAAAAACTGACGAAAAAACATAAATCTCAGCGCTGCATGAACTACATATGAGTCTGATATTTTGTTACTTGTATAACTAATTTTACAGATACAGCCATATCAACCCTGCCATGCACACACACACACACACATTTCTGAAGGAAATGTTTTCTTTCCGGAGCAAAATATTGAAATCTATTGGGATTCATATTCTTCAATCTAGTTGATTTTAAGAAATGCCATGTTCTTCAATATACCAAGAATAACACAACTTTTACCTCCTAATGCCGCAAATAGTCCTTGTGTCCTCAGATATCCAAAGCATCTACTTCTACTATGGTATCTAGTATAACAGTTACCCCAAAGACTGTAGAAACGTTGACTACTACATGACAATCGATACACTATAATGAAAGTTTAAGGTCTAGCATTAGCAAATACCTACATGACACACAGTTTATTATTATATGTGACGCCGCTGTTAATAATCATGACTACAATTACTCTTGTTTAACATATATCATTAAATTGGTATGACATGTTGATATCCTTTTTTTTTTATTATAATCAAGTAAAAATAGCGGAAACCTCAAGTAGGCATTGTCACAACAGCATACTGACATCACAAGATATCTTTTATATCTTTTTTTTCCTTTATTGATACCACTTTGCAAAATATTAAGTTTGTCATTCAAATACATTCTTTATACGAAAAATACCCGTTGATCGCACTCTTCTCTTGTTTTAATGTTCATTTGTTCAAGTCTCCCACAAGTGACAATAAAAAGGGATAGTCTTGCGTATTTGGAAGAAGAACTTTTGTCTACTGAAACAGTCTGTAAGCGATTCGTAGAAAAATTGTACTGTCTAGGAAGAGCTCTCATTTCTATAATATTATTTCAATCAATGTTTTATTCGTGAATTTTATCATCTCATATCTTTCATTTATTCAATATAATCATTAAATATATAGTTCACTTACCTATGCCGTTGTAAGCAAATTGACTGTTTGCGATTCTAAATCCATGATATCTGTTGTAGTAATCGTTGTAACTTATAGGATGTCCACTGATCGATCTAGTACTAAACCTGTTGACTCCAATACCATGTCCTTAACGAAATTATAAAGTATATCATCACTAAAACATATTCATATATAGAAAATACTCTGAGCATAAAATATCCAGGAAATGCTATCAATGGTAATTCATTTTCTGATATTTGAATATTAAAAAGACAAGCAACATTACTATGATAAAAGGCAGAGTCTATGGAATAAAATTGAGAATGGAAATGGGGAATGTGCCAAAGAGACAACAACCCGACCATAGAAAAAACAACGGCAGAAGGTCACCAACAGGTCTTCAATGTAGCGAGAAATTCCCGCACCCGGAGGCGTCCTTCCGCTGGCCCCTACACAAATATATACTAGTTCAGTGATAATGAACGCCATACTAATTTCCAAATTTTACACAAGAAAATAAAATTAAAACAATACAAGACTAACAAAGGCCAGAGGCTCCTGACTTGGGACAGGCGCAAAAATGCGGCGGGGTTAAACATGTTTGTGAGATCTCAACCCTCCCCCTATAAAATTGAGAATGGAAATGGGGAATGTGTCAAAGAGACAACAACCCGACCAAATAAAAAACAACAGCAGAGGGTCACCAACAGGTCTTCAATGTAGCGAGAAATTCCCGCACCCGGAGGCGTCCTTCAGCTGGCCCCTAAACAAATATATACTAGTCCAGTGATAATGAACGCCATACTAATTTCCAAATTGTACACAAGAAACTAAAATTAAAATAATACAAGACTAAAAAAGGCCAGAGGCTCCTGACTTAGGACAGGCGCACAAATGCGGCGGGGTTAAACATGTTTGTGAGATCTCAACCCTCCCCTATACCTCTAACTAATGTAGAAAAGTAAATGCATAACAATATACCTCTAGCCAATGTAGAAAAGTAAACGCATAACAATACGCACATTAAAATTCAGTTCAAGAGAAGTCCGAGTCTGATGTCAGAAGATGTAACCAAAGAAAATAAACAAAATGACAACAATACATAAATAAAAACAGACTACTAGCAGTTAACTGACATGCCAGCTCCAGACTTCAAATAACCTGACTGAAAGATTATGATTTCATCACATGAACATCAGGCACAATCCTTCCCGTTAGGGTTTTAGTATCATACCACCATAACATGTATGAGAACAACATAACCCGTGTCATGCCAATTACTGGTTTTTGAATAAATGTGTTTAGTTCCGATGCAAAGACCCTATAAGTGAATCAATATTAACGCCACAATATGCAATTTTTAATGACCTTTTAACACATTATAAAATGCTGTATCATTTGCTCTCAAAATAACTAACGAAAAAACATGAATCTCAGTACTGCATGAACTCCATATGAGTCTGATAACTTGTTACTTATGTAATTTATTTTACAGATACAGTCATATCAACACTGCCATGCATGCACACACACACACACCAACATTTATGAAGGAATTGTTTTTTCCGGAGCAAAATATTGAAATCTATTGGGATTCATATTATTCAATCTAGTTGATTTTAAGAAATGCCATGTTCTTCAATATACTTAGAACAACACAACTTTTACCTCCATATGGTGCAAATAGCCCTTGTGTCCTCAGATATCTAAAGCATCTACTTCTACTATGGTATCTAGTATAACAGTTACCCCATAGACTGTAGAAACGTTGACTACTACATGACAATCGATAAGCTGTGATGAAAGTTCAAGGTGAAACATTAGCAATTAGCTATATCACATACATTTCATTATTTGATGCTAAGGTGCTATTCATAATCATGACTTAATTTAGACTAGTTTAACATATATCTTAAATTGGTATAACATGTTGATATCTTCTATTTTATTTTATAGAATAAAAAAGAAAAAAAAGTGGAAAAGTCAAGTATTGACATCACTATGGATATTTATTTCTTTTTGTCTTTATCGATATAAAAGTAAACTAACGCATTTGTAAAATATTGAGCTTATCATTTGCATCCATTCTTTGTACGAGAATACGAGAAATACGCGTTAGTCGCCTTCTCTCTCATTAAAATATTCATTTGTTAAAGTCTTCCACAAGTGGAAATTAAGGGGATAGTTTTGGCTTTTGTCGAAATGTGCATCTGGTGCAGAAAAGTTGGTACCGTTAATGTTATTGTCTTTTAATATCTATCATTTATTAAAGATAAATATTGAATAAATAGTAAACTTACCTTGACAATTTTAATGAAAATGACTAATAACGAAACACTTGTACTCAACTCGAAACTCTTGTTTACATGTTCATTTGTTCAAGTGTCCCACAAGTGACAAGAAAAGGGATGGTCTTGCGTATTTGAAAGAATGACTTTTGTCAACTGAAACAGTCTGTATGCGATTCGTAAAAAAAGTGTACTGTCTATGTAGAGCTCTCATTTCTATAATATAATTCCAATCAATGTTTTATTCGTGAATTTTATCATCTCATATCTATCATTTATTCAATATAATCATTAAATATATAGTTCACTTGCCTATGCCGTTGTAATTAAATTGACTGTTTACGATTCTTAATCCATGATATATGTTGTAGTAATCGTTGTAACTTATAGGATGTCCACTGATCGATCTAGTACTGAACCTGTTGACTCCAAGGCCATGTCCTTAACAAAATTATAAAGTATATCATCACTAAAACATATTCACATATAGAAAATACTCTGAGCATAAAATATCCAGGAAATGCTATCAATGGTAATTCATTTTCTGATATTTGAATATTAAAAAGACAAGCAAAATTACTATGATAAAAGGCAGAGTCTATGGAAACACATTATAAGATGCTGCATCATTTGCTCTCAAAATAGCTGTCGAATATGTAATTTATTTTACAGATACATTCATATCAACACTGCCATGCACACACACACACCAACATTTACGAAGGATTTTTTTTCCGGAGCAAAATATTGAAATCTATTGCGATTCATATTCTTCAATCTAGTTGATTTTAAGAAATGCCATGTTCTTCAATATAATAAGAATAACACAACTTTTACCTCCAAATGGTGCAAATAGACCTTGTGTCCTCAGATATCCAAAGCATCTACTTCTACTATGATATCTAGTATAACAGTTACCCCATAGACTGTAGAAACGTTGACTACTACATGACAATCGATAAGCTGTGATGAAAGTTAAAGGTGAAACATTAGCAATTAGCTATATAACATACATTTCATTATTTGATGCTAAGGTGCTATTCATAATCATGACTTAATTAAGACTAGTTTAACATATATCTTAAATTGGTATGACATATTGATATCTCCTTTTTTATTTTAAGTATAAAAAAGAAAAAGAAGCGGGAAAGTCAAGATTACATTGCCACAACAACATATTGACATCACTATGGACATTTATTTCCTTTTTGTCTTTATCGATATGAAAGTAAACTAGCGCATTTGTAAAATATTGAGCTTATCATTTGCATCCATTCTTTGTACGAGAATACGAGAAATACGCATTGGTCGCCTTCTCTCTCATTAAAATATTCATTTGTTAAAGTCTTCCACAAGTGGAAATTAAGGGGATAGTTTTGGCTTTTTTGGAAGAATGTCTTTTATCAAAAGAAACAGTCTGAATGATTTCCGTAGGAGATTTCAGCTGTCTATATAGAGCTCTCATTTTTATAATTGTGTTTCTATTAACAGTCAGGGGCATTACTTAAACAAGTAACTTTTAAAATTGCCTATATAAGTAATGTTGAAAACGAGGCTATTTTTTTTAAAAAATTACTTATATAAGTAACTTTTCTAAATATTATTTTTATAGGTGACCAATTATACAAATTTAACTAGTTTTAACAAATTTTATAGTCATCTGGTTATTTTTCCCATGAAATATAAATTCTTATCCTTCTGAAAAACTAATTGCTTGACTGACGCACTTATCTTTGATATCGACGCTTCTTGGTCAAAGATTGGTCTCTTGGGACTATTAAAATATCGTTTTCCTTCAAAATCTTGAAGGTAGACAGATATACATAGATAGAAACTTATGAATTAATTAAGACTTGAAGTTACTTATAATTTGTAACCCAAAACAATTATATATGTTCATTAAATAAGTGTAATTACTAATTCTTTCGAAGATGTACACAATAGCTTATTCAAGTAACATTTTTGTCATTATTTTTAAAGTAACCCTTAATGTCTATTCTCCTCTCAAATCTTACAAATTCTTAAATTTATGATATAAAATAATGTAAAAATTCATGAAAACTACATTTAGTCCCTGCTTATATTGAAATTTAAAATAACTCTATTGAGTAATTTTATATTTTTTAAAAACAAAAATTACCTATATATTAAGTAACTGAAAAAAGTTACTTGTTTAGGTACGCCCCTGACTGATTAATGGTATATCGTGAATTTTGTTGGCATGAAACTACGGATTTTTTTTGTGTTGTTAAAATTTACAGTTACAAAATGTTAGAAATTATTAAAAATTAAGGAATATATCTCCCTCATGCAAAGCTCTAATTCCTTTCACGGATTTGGCTTTACTTTTTAGACCTTTTTGATGATAGCTCTTCACCTTTTATAAAAGCTTTGGAGTTCAAATATTTTGGCCACGAGCATCACTGAAGAGACTTGTACTGTCGAAATGCGCATCTGGTGCAAGATAATTGGTACCGTTAATGATATTGTCATCTTATATCTATCATTTATTAAAGATAATTATTGAATTAATAGTAAACTTACCTAGACCATTTTAATGAAAATGACTAATAACGATACATTTGTACCCGGCTCGAAACAGGTGGAAATGCTCGGCACTGTCTCGCTTTCTACCACGTTCTAAGCCTTGTACAAATAAATTGATATTTCGAGACAATGCATGATATTTCTATATACATCTTGCATTTATTAAAGATTATCATTAAATAAATAGCTAACTTACCCAGGCCATTGTAATAAAATTGACTGTTTACGATTCTAAATCCATGATATCTGTTGTAGTAATCGTTGTAACTTATAGGATGTCCACTGATCAATCCAGAATTGATTGCTCCAATGACATGTGCTATAAAACATAATAAAATATATCATCACTAAAACATTTTCATACCTTGCAAATATTCTATGCATGACATATGCAGACAATACTATCGATTCGTAAATTGATTTTCTAATATATTAATATTAAAAGGACCAGCAACCTAAATACGATAAAAGGCAGAATCTATGAAATAAATCATAAGAGGATGTAATATTTGCCCTTTAAATAACTGACGAAAAAACATGAATATCAGCGCTGCACGAACTACATATGAGTCTGATAACTTGTTACTTATATAATTAATTTTACAGATACAGTCCTATCAACCCTGCCATGCACACATACACACCCACATTTCTGAGCAAATGTTTTCTTTCCGGAGCAAAATCTATTGCGATTCATATTCTTCAAGTCTATTTTAAGAAATACCATGTTCTTCAATATACTAAGAATAACACAACTTTTACCTCCTAATGGTGCAAATAGACCTTGTGTCCTCAGATATCCAAAGCATCTACTTCTACTATGGTATCTAGTATAACAGTTACCCCATAGACTGTAGAAACGTTGACTACTACATGACAATCGATACGCTGTGATGAAGGTAAGATGGACATTCAATTACTAACTACATGACATAAATTCAATTATTGTTTGCAACACTGTTATTATAATGATACTGTAATCTAGTCTCGATCTTATTTATATTGTTAACTGACATGAAATTTTGTAATTTTCTTTTAGATCTGGTAGAAGATTACCAAGTATATTATAACGACAGCAACCTAGCAACACATGCATGCATGATCTTCCCTCGTTTGAAATATTTATTATGCTTAATTTTTACTAACGTGGTAGTTTCAGACTAAACCATGCTCGTTTAGTAACACGTTTTTTTTCTTAAAAATCACCCGGTATGTGACTCTATGTTGTGTCTTGTTATTTATCTGTTTGCCTTTCTTTAATAGCCATGGCGCTGTCAGTTTATTTTCGATGCATTAGTTTGACTGTCCCTTTGGTATCTTTCGACCCTCCTTTGTAATTTGAATCCTCTATGTAAAACTCTCACGTATATTACTTCTAATATCTTTGTTTCATGATTTAAATTCGGAATTTTTATCATTTATTCAATTAAACAAATATACTAACTAACCTAAACCATTGTAATAAAATTGACTATTCGCTATTCTAAATCCATGATATCTATTGTAGTAATCGTTGTAATTTATAGGATGTCCACTGATCGATCTGGTATTGAACCTGCTAACTCCAATACCATGTCCTTTATGACACAAACAAAAATATTTCATAAAAAAAAAACATTTTCATATGATATATTTTCTTAGAACAAATATGAATTAACTAATATCAGAATAAATTTAACTGTCTTGAGTATGAATATTTAAAACATTTTATATTTAGTAAAACATCTTAAATAAAACATTAAACAAGAATGTAGAAAATCAAAGTATAAGATGCTTCGATTGTATCGACAAAAATAACTACGGATCTTAGTTTCAGTTTTACAAGAAACATTTGTTTACATAACATCAAAATCGTGTTACTTCCTTTAATCTTTTTCATACATACAAAACACACAAAAAAAAAACATACAGTAACATAATCCATAAAGCGTGCACCCATATATATTTATAACTATGATGTGGTAGTTTTTGTGTAGAATTTTCAAATGTAATAGAATGGTGATGTATCTTTGATCCAAGTGTTTATAAGATTATAGTATTTATTTCAAATTACTGTCGCGAGAATTTGATAACTTGTTCCATGACAATATTACCTCCGAATGATGCAAAAAGACCCTGTGTTCTCAGATATTGAAAACATCTACTTCTACTATGGTATCTAGTATAACAGTCACCCCAAAGACTGTAGAAACGTTGACTACTACATGACAATCGATACCCTGTAATGGAAATTTAGATGAACAATCAGTAAAAAACTACATGACAATCGATACGCTGTTATAAAAGTTAAGGTGAGTAAGCAGTTATTATCTACGATAATTATATAATTGAATGCTATAGTGTTATCGTAATCATGCTGTAGTTTAGTCACGTTCTTATCTTTATCGGTAACTGACATGAAATTTTGTACTTTTTTTTTGATTTGATAGAAAAATTATCAAGAGGGCATTACGTCTAAAGCAACCCATCAACACATACATGCAACATATGTCCTGTATGTTTTTGTGTCTTGAATGATATGGAAAGTGTGTTATATAATCTAGATTTGTACATTGTATGGGAAACGCTCGTTATGCATAATCGTCCATCGGTTAAATATTTATTATGTTTAACATTACAAACGTGGTAATTTTGGACTTACCCATACCTGTTTTAGTAACACGATTGGTTGAAATATAATGCCCTTTATGTTATTCTAGGTGAGTTGTGAATCGTCTATGTAGAGCTTTAATGTCTATTGCTTTTAATTATCTGTGTTTCATGACTTCAAATTTGAAAATTTATTATATATTCAATTAAATAAATACATAACAGATAGGTTAACTGACCTAAACCATTGTAATGAAATCCTCTATCTACGATTCTAAATCCATGATATCTGTTGTAGTAATCGTTGTAACTTATAGGATGTCCACTGATCAGTCTAGTGTTGAACCTGTTAATTCCAATGCCATGTCCTTTATGAAACAAATAGAAAGTCTTCCAAAAAATGTTCATATCATATATATTTTTTTAGAACACAATGTGAATGAACGAATATCAGTACTTATTTATCTTTCTCGAATATAAATATGCCAAACTTTTAACAGTCAGAAAACCATATCAAACACAATATCAGCCAGGAATATAAAAAGAGTATATAATGCTATTATATTGGCTTTCAAATATAGCAACAAAATACCTACGGATCTTACTTTCAGTTTTACATCAGACTAAACATCTTCCATTTTCCTTTAACCTGTTTTAAACATACGAAAACACAAATGCATTTGAATAACTTTTAAACGCTCACTCAGATATAGTTATGCATATAATTTGTAAGTTCTTGTGCATAATTTTCGAACGTTATAATACGTATTCAATACAATCACCAATGCTCTTTAACTTTGTACATGTTTGGCTCTCTTACTATGTTGATCTGGGCATCAATGATGAGTCTTATGTAGACGAAACGCGCGTCTGGTGTATTGAATTATAAGCCTGGTGCCTTTGATAACTACTACAATAACTAGGTCCAAGACAATATTACCTCCAAATGGTGCAAATAGTCCTTGTGTTCTCAGATATTCAAAGCATCTACTTCTACTATGGTATCTAGTATAACAGTCACCCCAAAGGCTGTAGAAACGTTGACTACTACATGACAATCGGTACGCTTTGATGAAAGTTAATATGAACAATCAGTAATAAACTACATGACATAAATACCATCATTGTATGTATTATTATTATCATAACTGAGGTCTAATTTTTGATTTGATAGAAAAATTATCAAGAGGGCATTACGTCGAAAGCAACCCATCAACAAATACATACAACATATGCCCTGTATTTTTTTTGTGTCTTGAATGATATGAAAAGTGTGTTATATAATCTAAATTTGTACTTTGTATGGGAAACGCTCGTTATGCCTTATCTATATCGTCAACAGACATGAAATTTTGTATTTTATTTTTGGGTTTGATTGAAAATCTATCAAAGGGGCATTACATCGAAAGCAACTCATCAGCATATACATTCCACATATGTTCTTTATTTCATTTTCCTTCTAGAATGAGACAAAACCATATAAAAATGGTGTTATATCATCTGCATTAGTACTTTGTATGGCAAACGCTCGTTATGTATGATCTTCTCTCGTTTAAATATTTATTAGACTTAGTCTTACAAAGGTGGTAGCTTTGGACGAACCCATACCCGTTTTAGTAACAAACACGATTGTTATCTTATAAAGTACCCGTAATGTAATTCTAGGTGAGTTTTAAATCGTTTATGTAGAGCTTTCATGTCTATTGCCTTTAAATGTCTTTGTTTCATGACTTGAATTTTGATTTTGCTTTCATTTATTCAATTAAACAAATATATAACAGATAGGTTCACTCACCTAAACCATTGTAATGGAATCCTCTGTCTACGATTCTAAATCCGTGGAATCTGTTGTAGTAATTGTTATAACTAATATGACGTCCACTGGCAAATCTATTATTGAATCCGCTAACTCCAATGCCATGTCCTTTATAAAACAGAAAAATATTAAAAAAAAAATTCATATGATATATTTTCTTGAAGAATTTATTTTTTTCACAATATCTTTTTAACTTTTTTAATCTTTTTGATGCACACCAAACACAAAAACATTTATCCGACCCATAAAACGCGCTCACAGAAATATTTATTTATAGATATAATGTGTTAGTCACAGTTATTAATATTGCAATATGTATTTGATCAAAATTGTTTTATTGATTATATTAACTATTTCATTGTACTGTTCCGAGTATTTAATAACTTGGTTAAGGATGATTTTACCTCCAAATGGTGCAAAAAGACCTTGTGTCCTCAGATATCCAAAGCATCTACTTCTACTATGGTATCTAGTATAACAGTCACCCCAAAGACTGTAGAAACGTTGACTACTACATGACAATCGGTACGCTGTGATGAAAGTTAATATGAACAATCAGTATTGACTACATGACAAATATTTCCCCAATGAATGGTACACTGTTATCATTATCATGCTTTAATTTAGTCTCGTTCTTATTTATATCGTTAGTTCTTATAATGTTAATTGACATGCTATATTGGTATATTCTTTTAGATTTGATACAATTTAAATTACATTACCAGCTATAACATTGGTAAGACAGCGACCTAACAACACATATATAACACATATGTCCCTCATATTTCATTTGGCTAGAATGATATAACTTATATTAAACATTTAAAAAATATTGTGTTATATAATCTTAATACATAGTTTGTATGACAAACATACGTTACGGTGTATGATATTCCTCTTGCAAATATTTCTGAGGTATAATTTATTACAAGTGGCAGTAAAAGTTTTAACAATACATTTTTAAAAATACAATTTCTATTAATAAAGAATCCCGATTGCGACATTGTGTGAACTTTGAACTATCTATATAGAGCTCTCTTGTCTATTATACAACTTATACATTTGTTTGATTAATTACTTTTTTCCTTGATTTGTTAATATTTATTGCATTTAATAAATAAAACAGTTAACTTACCTAAACCATTGTAATAAAATCTACTATCAACAATTCTAAATCCATGATATCTGTTGTAATAATCGTTGTAACTTATTAGTGGTCCATTGATGAATCTTCTTCTAATTCCAATACCGTTTCCTAAACAAAATAAAAATAAAAAAACTTCACAAAATACGTGTTCACATTTTATATTTTTTATAACAAAATATAAAGGAATACTATTTCTTTAACTGGGACAAGAAACAATTTATGTGTTCATACGTTATGTTATCTAATAGATTCTACTACATACCTAACAAAATCCACGGGTTCCACTTCGCGCACACAGTTATAAATGAACATTATCTTTAAACTATTGCTTTATATCTCGATAAAAATAATTTTAAGATTATTACAGTATATATGAAACTGTACTACGGAATGTGACTAAATTTCAATCACTTCGTATACGACAATATTACCTCCAAACGGTGCAAATAACGCTTGTGTCCTAAGATATTCAAAGCATCTACTTCTACTATGGTATCTTGTATAACATTCTCCCCAAAGACTGTAGAACCGACTACCACTACATGTCAGTTGATATGCTGAGATAATGTAAATGGGTATTACATAAGTACTGTATCTACATAACAAATAGCCAGTTATTTAAGGTGGTACCCAACACCTTCACTAAAATAAATTTGGCTCGTTTAATTTTCATAAATTTTTAACGAAGTATTCAATTTGACCCTTTGACAAAATATAAAAATTTCAAAAAAATTGAACCAACTGTTTTATCATAAAAATTACACTGATTATATAGCAGTTTGACACTAATTTTGATCATTGATAAGCTTTATATTGCATTCACAACGCAACGTAATTAAAACGTTTAGCTGATTTTTACAGAGTTATCTCCCTGTAGTGTTAGGTACCACCTTAAAGCTAAATATTTGTTCAACCATATGTGCAATCATGCATTAAGTTACATATGTCTTCCTTTTCATCTGATGCAAAACATATGCACAGTAGATTTCAATAAGTCAGCATCCAAATATTAGCTCTCTACCATTTTTATCAAGAATTAAATGACTATAATAATTCATTTTAAAATATTCGTGTATTTCAATATTAGATATATGCAATACGTTTGTCGGGCCTTATTAACCCTAATTTGAATACTCATTCTAACTTCTTTGTCTATTGTTTCAGTGAAAGGTTATATTTTGCCATTTTGCAAACACTTTTACGTTTTAACAAGACACTTATATTGCTACTAGGAGAAGTTTTAACTGACAATGTAGAAAGCTCTCACTTCTGTGACACAACTTTTAAGTAATCATGTTAAATGGTTTGGTCCCCTAACATACCATTAATTTTATTAAACTAATAAACAAACAGTTGACTTACTTAGTCCATTGTAATGGAATCTACTATCAACAATTCTGAATCCATGGTATCGGTTGTAGTAATCGATGTAACTTATATGGTGTCCATTGATAAATCTGGAATTGTGGTTTAAATGGTGTCCATGGATAATGGGGTGGTGACTTATATGGTGTGCATGGATAATGGGATGCTGACTTATATGGTGTCCATGGATAATAGAATGATGACTTATATGATGTCCATGGATAATGGGATGGTGTCCATGGATAAGTGCATGGTGAATTATATGCCCTCTAGAACTGTGACCTAACAATTTACTGCATGAACTGTGTTCTTCAAGAGAAAAAAATATTTTAAACTCACTTTGTTATCTAGATAATATCTTTATCACATAACATCAATATATAAGTTATCAAACGCATGCCGTTTTTTTTTTCGAGATATGAGTTTTCAAAAGTAAGAAAACAATCCCGCATACGATGTGAGTGAAAGCAGTCCATAACATTACAGTATAGTATGCTGGAAAATAAGCTATTAAAGTATTTAAAAAGACAATAACTGATCTTATATTATGTCCCATATGAAACTAATTATGTCTTGAGAACATCTTTTTTTCTATCATCTATTTCAGGCATACCAAAAAAATAGAAATAAATTTGCATTAACTCCTCACCCAACTTCAAAGGCACAATTCTTACAGGTACCAGTCTTGAATTACAACTCCAGTTTCCGGTGCATGCCAAAACATGGAGGGAAACAAAATAGTGCATTTTTTCTGATTTTTTTTTTCTGAACTTATTTTTTTCTGTTTGATTATAGGTTTATGCTGAATTGAAACATATATATAGACTTTCAAAAATCTTGCATCTTTTGGAGGATATCAATCCAGAAAAGTGGAAGGATATCATGTTTACTGGAAGTGGTGCGGCCTAGTAAAAACAACAAACAGAAAGTAGAAAAAATGTTTTGACTTCAGGATTACGTAACTTTTTATTCTTCTTGACATGACCCACTTTTTTTTCGATTAAACCACAATTTCACATTAGTACATACATGATATGAACATGAAAAAATTTTTCTATGTAGCATTTTTTATCCTTTTTTTTATTTTCAAAGATTAACTGTTTTGCATGTAAGCCTATGGAGCAGTCAATTACAAGACTGCAACCTTAAATATTCCTGATCGAAATGTTTTGAAAGAGTATACGTATCAATTACTAGTTACTGTCTGAATTGTGTATGCAACTAAGTATACGACAATGTGATCTACCGAATTAGACTTCGTACCATCTATGTACTAACATGAGCTACATGACGGGTGCCACAGGAGGAACAGGATCTGATAACCCTCCGGAGTAACTAAAATCACACCTCAGTGTTTTGTGGTGTTCGTTTTGCTAAGTCTTTAGTTTGCTATATTGAGATTTGTGCACTATTTATTGTCTATTTGTCTTTTTCGTTTTATACCATGACTTTGTCTGTTTATTTTCTATCTATACGCTTGAATGTCCCTCGTGTGTCTTTCATTTCTAAGTATTAGACAAACTTACCTCCAACCAGTCTAAAAACATTTCGTTTCCTCATCTCTCTGAAGCATTGTATTATAGTATTGTGTCTATGCAAACAGTTATTCCAAAGACTGAAGAGTCGTCTTCTACTGCATGTCACTAAGAAATCTGAAAAGTTAGATAACCGATCTCTGATGAAAATTCTAAACAGAAAGTCCATAAGTAAATGGTAAAATCAAAATCTCGAGCAGACCAAACGAATGGAATATAACTGTAATATTCCTGACTTGGTACAGGCATGTTCTTGTGAGAATCAATTACAATCAGAAAGGTAAGATAGATTTCTGTAAAAAAAAAAAAAAAAAACAATACATGTCAAAGTTTAGTTTTTTAAATATAGCTCATATGTGAAATACAACGTGACTACGTCGCTGTTCATTTATCGGCTTTTTCTGCCTACACTTGAATGTCAATATATGTTTGTTGTGTGGTCTTTTGAGGAAGAACTTGTGCTTGTTGTTGTTTAGTCGTCTTTCATTTATTTGCTATGGCTTCGTCACTTAGTCGTTGAATTAAGTGCACTGAATGCACGTTTTGCTATTGGATTTTCGGCCCCTTTTTAAACGAATATCTACATTTTCTTTTACATTAATCTGATTGCTAAGTGACTTACGATTTCCATGATAAGTGAATCTACTATTGACAATTCGGTATCCTCCTGGAAATCTACAACTGAATGTTTGGATATGTCCATGATGAACATGGTGAATAGATCCTTGTTGAATAGATAAAATGCATATTAGACTGAATGTAACATTTTAATATAGTAACAATATCAAAATGGATAAGATATCAGATAATGGCAGTTATCTTGATTATCTAAAAGCTTCCATATATATTAGACTATAACGTTTATAATTGAACATGTGTTGATGCTGTAACACTGGTTTTTGTACCAATAAAAGCTTTTCAACATTAAGAGAAATCGTTATTAATAATTCGTATTTTGTTTTCTTAGCAAAAACAAATATTCTTGAATATGGTTGTCTTGTTTCGATTTTGTTTCTTTAAAAACGAACAAGGACATGATTTATTAATGTATTGTGTATCAGTTTCTGCTTGTGACGAATATTGTGTTCTATAGTTGATAAGTCATTTATTGATTTATATAATGATATAATTATAAACAAAATATTAACTCCCTACATTGTGATGATTGAATCTTTATTGATACTTGATGCACATATATTTCAAATTCCAACACTTACAAATCGACGGAACAGTTTATAATCCTAAAAGGATGTTTTCCCTAGAACAATCCCAGTAATTCAAAACTTTGTATTTGAATTGGTCACCAAGTTGTTTTCAATCGTAAACCACTGATCTGCAGTGTACCCGATTTTAAATTCTTACATCTTTGATGATAACTAAATGCCAGCATTGCCATTTTTTTTGCTTCGAGCATAAAATAAGAAGGGTTCAAAATTAAAACAAAATCATACCAGTAATCTATGGAAATTACGGTATGAATGATACAAACAAATTCTACACATAAATACCAGATAGTAATACTAATTTGGAAAAAAAAACTTCCAAAGTGCAATATCATAAACTGTGAGATGTTCGCGAAAACAAAATACTTACATTTGTTTGTTATAGCACGTCAATACATAAAAAGAAGTCTATTACAATACATTAATTTCTGTCTTTTACATATCAAAGCGTAAATTAAGAAAATAACAATTCATTGATACCTTCTATTTAAAATAACTATTTTCTAAAAATATTATTACATTATTGTTCAATGTTCTAATGATTTATGTCTAACCACACTCATTCGTCTTTTCAGAATTTAAAGGACTATGGGTAATCTCATTGTTCGTACATCAAAATGAAAATAACGTTATTTCATTGATTGAGTTTCTATTGTTTATCACGTTTTAAGCCAATCAAATTGCTTTTGTGTACGCTTTTTGAAATATTACCCAGAATGCATTAGATTTTCAAACGTGAATTACGTTGTAAAAAATATTTACTTACCATAACTAGACACCTCACAGACCACCACTGAAGATAAAGAAAACACTCATATTAAGATTATAAAAGAAATACTATTTTAGGTAACTTAAAATATCATTAGCTATAATGTTGAAATATATATCTGAATAAGATTCAAATGTTTATAAAAGCGGAATTTTGAAATACTATTTCGCTATATTAGTCCGTTTTTGTTCAATATCACCACATGACCCCAAATACATCCATGATGTGTTTTTGGCTTTCTTGCCAAATTGACAATGATTCCACTCAAAGACATTTGAATAGGTATTCATTCGAAGTTAAATGTACCTCTTAACTAGGAGCTGGGCTAACTGGGCTGGGCCACGTATGAGCTTATCATGTTTGTTTATTAAACAACGAATCTTAACATTGCAAAATGAAATAAGCACCATAAAGATATCTTTCAAACATTAATTTTGCCCACAAAAAAGATTCAAATTGAGAGGAAGCGATAATTTGAATATTTTTATCTGTGAAATAAAGTCAAACAGCCTTGAAATAATATCGTTATACGAATACATGTGCTATTCTGTCTAGTAATAGTCATATCTATATAAGTCATATAACATACAGAATGGATGGCGATCATCTCGATGAATAATAAGATTATATTTTGAAATTCACACGGAAAAGTGTAAAATAATAACAGGTTCATGCAATGGGACTTGTTTCTTTAAGAGTTTTGTAATTTGTATAGAAGTTTGAGTATGTTATAAATATAAATGTTAACAGATTTTGAGTCGAATTTATGAAGAAGAATTTGACAGTTGATACCTCTTAACGTTGTAAAAGATAACTGTACAGGAAAATTGCGGTTTCTTAAACTCTCGAGAAACATGGTTCTAGGGTCGTTGATCCCTTAAGGTAACATAACGGTCGCCTGCTCTTTAAATTTACGAACTATATCCTTTTCCAGATTGTGACACTTGTATTGATTGTAGTTTCTCGTGGTAGGTGATATGGTGGTAAAAGCGAACTTGTGAAGTGTTTGAATTTTTTTTTTAAATGGTATCTTTTAAAACAATGTCCTTGTTTCACAAATTCCTGAATTAGATGTGAATCCGTAAATCCTCGTTCACACCTTACCGGATACGACAAACGGACGACTAACGGACGAAAATAAAAGTTGTCCGTTGACAAAATTGTTATCCGTTGGGAGTCCGTTGATGATGACCAAATAAAACGGACGCTTAACGAATGCATAACGGACATGCAACGGATATGCAACGTACGAGAAACGGAAACGTACCGGACAGAACGGATGTCGAACGTACATCCAACGGACGAGTACCGACTAAAATGGACACCTAATGGAAGTGTACCGGATAAAATGGATGGACAAGATATACGGAAAAATTCAACGCGACAATAATAATATTTAATTCGCATAAATATTCAAAATGTTTCTGTGTAACTGGTTTTGCTTTGTTCTTCAAAATGTCTCAAAAGGGAAGTGTCTGGCCTGAATAAGAACTGCTTGATTGTGAAGACGTGTCCTTACTCTAAGATCGATTATGAATAATAAGAATTCATGAACCTTAAGAAATCTAATTGGCATTTCTGACGCAAAATTTTCTATTGGCATTTATCCGTTTCAGATCCATTCATCAGCCGTTTAATCCGTTATACGTCTGGTAGAAGTCCGTTTCACATTCGTTCAACATCCGTTTTATCCGTTAGACGTCCGTTAGAAGTCCGTTGGTGAATTTATCTGCCAGACCTCCAACGGATGTATAACGGACACCTAACGGATACAAAACGGAAACGAAACGGACGCCTACCGGACGTTCAACGGACATTTCATCCGTTAGACGTCCGTTCAAAGTTTTGAACATGCTAAAAATTTCCACCGGACAGAACGGACGTCGACGGATAAAACGTACACTTAACGGACATGCAACGGATATGGACGGACGTATTTATAACGGATAAGAAGGGACGTCTAACGGACATAAACAGATTGAAAAAAAGTTTTCCGTTAGTCGTCCGTTCGAGCTATCCGAAAGGTGTGACCGAGGCTTAAACTAATAAAGATAAAAGACCACAGTAGATTCCCAATGTATAAATCCCATAATACAGAATATAAGACTCGTAGGGTGATACACTCTGATGGAATAAAACGAACTCCTGGTTTTTAATCCTCCCCGGTAATACATATCAACACTCCGTCAACTTGTCATAAAAGAAAGAAGAAAAAAAACACAATGTGTAAAGGTAACAAGAGGATAATTATTTCATCTTTATCTTTCTTTAGTTCACATGTTCCAAACTATCAAAGTTGACAATTCCTACTAAAATTAAATAAAATGGAGTTTATAGCATTTACATGAGTCAATCCTATTTTTTCAACTGTTTAACGTTTTTTTAAAGGCAAAATTAATGTATAGTTAAATGTTGCTGTCAAGAGCATTTTGATACAAAAATTCAAATCTTACATGTTATTATATATTGAATCATAGGATGTCAATCGTTTGAAAACTGAATTATGTGTTTAAAAGAAAGATACAGAGTTACTTCCAGCAGAATTCGGTTGTTGTTAATGATGTCCTCCTTATATATTTTCTGAAATTAATCAAAACGTGTTGCTGTTTGGTGCCATCTTCGCGCGCATAACGTGTATAAGTATGATAAAATCGTTTGATGAACAATTGGTTTTGGTAAATAGTTGTTATTACATGCATTTCTCTGACACGGTGCTCAGATTATGGAATCAAAACAAATGCTGTCTTTTGTCTCTGTAAATATATGGTTTGAATGACTTTTGAAAAACTTATATTCGCTTAGGCCGCTGGCAATGGCCTCAGTATATGTTTGTTTTTCAAAGGTCAACAAAACAACACATTTACCTCATCAAAAGACAATAAGTGTATACCATAGTATAATCAGGACCTGTACTTTTGTTTCAATGCAGAATCCTTAATCAAAATATTCATTACTCTCTGGTCCTATTCATGTCATTGATGTGTTATAAGCATGGTACCTTTGATAACAATTTACAGCTTCTCACATTTTATAGCAACCCCTACTTAAATATTTATCTGAGCTAATCTTGTAGTTGATGAAGAATTGTGCCAAACATTTGTAATTAAACTGAACATGAAACTGCACTGTAAATCTTTAGGTGAAAATAAAGTCGGATCCTACCATTGAAACTAGTCTAGAAAAATATATAGGCCAGAATTCTACATTGCAATTAAAATAAAAGGTATGGGAAAACAGTGTTTTTTTTACATTTATCTATCGCTACGTGGAAAGCTTTATCTCAAATGAAGACGATTTACAGTTATTTGATAAAAACACTAGTATAATTTTACACGATTGTGACTTTACAAGTTTTAACAGTTAAAGCATCAACTAGCTGAATCATACCTTGGAAGAAAAAATAAGTTTGTATGACATACGAAACATTAACGGTTACATATGAAAAATTGGTCTTCTATATCTAAATGCATAATGAATTTTTTTAGAATCTACCTTTTGAGAAAGACCAAATATTTGTCTTATTCTTTAATTCATACTTTTGTCATTATGATAGAAATTCAAGATATATAATTAACTACCTGCAAGAGCAATAGCCAGAAGAAGACGTATTCCGTGAGCCATGATGTTGAACGCGATTATGAGAAGAAGTTTAGTTATTTTATACTGAGTTAACTTTGCCATGTGTTGCCAGTATAATATTGACACAAAATGTTCATTTCTACTTATTGTGTTATAACATATGTACCTGCACGAGTAAACTTCCGTGTTCTGTAAATTCAACATGAAAATCAAACCGGATAAAAAAAAGTAACATGCTCTTGTCTGCGTCAAAAGTTGTTTTAACATGTAGGTGATTGTAGTGGTATACAAATTCTAAAGATTGCATACTTTTTTCTCATACTTTTTTTCTTTCATCTATTCATCTGACAGTACTGACATTAGGAGGTGAAAATATTTGTGTATGATGACACTATTAATGTAAGTAAAAATAAAGTTGAGCTAGATAATTGCATGACCTTTATATTTGCCAATAACCAAAAGCCCTACTGAATTGTCAACTTTTCTACAAATTGACAAATGTAATAATAAAACAACGTAAATATATATGACTTACCGAATTGTCACTTATTACCGAGTTTGTACCAACATGAGCAACACGACGGGTGCTGCATGTGGAGCAGGATCTGCTGAGTCTACCGGAGTATCTAATATCAACCATGTTTTTTTTGTAATGCTCCTGTTAAAGACCCAAATGTTGCGAAACACTTATCCTACCTCCATGACAAATATGTTGTTGTCCCCGCAGAAAAAGCACCAAACAACATCGTTTTTGTGTGTAAAACTCATTACATTAACTGCTTGATAACGAATTAGATATTGACAATTCACTTGTAAACTCAACATATACCCTCACGACACTTACCAAAGAGGAAATCCTGGATAATCATAGGTCTGTTTTCATCTTCCTTTGGAATTTCAACCACAGATGCGGAACTAGATCTTCCATCACTGTATTGGATAGCTAAACTACATAAGTGTCCTTACAAACAACAGTATATTGCTGGGTCTTCCAAGTGCTCAACGAAGCCTCTTTCTAAATTATTAACATCCATTTTATCAGCAATTGAAGACGGGCTTCAAAGTTATTGTGAAACTGCCTATTCTAGAGGTGGCGTGAATCAGATGTGGATACTTAAAAATTCCAAAGATCTTTTAGAGTACATACAATCTAACTCTCTTTCATCTTGTAATGGTATTAAAACATTTAACTTTTCTTCACTTTACACAAGTATTCCACATTCCAAACTAAAAGACAAATTGAAAGAGTTGGTATTGTTTTGTTTCATTAAACAAAAATGGCCAACGTAGATACAAGTATCTTGTCTTAGGGAGAGATAAATCCTACTTTGTAAAGAATCTCTCTGATTCAAACAAAAAAATCTCTGAAACTGTGAAACTGACATTATCAAGATGCTTGATTTCTTTATTGACAACATATTTGTTACGTTCGGAGGACGTGCTTTTCAACAGACTGTCTGTCGGCATTCCAATGGGAACAAATTGTGCCCCTCTTCTTGCCGACTTGTTTCTTTATTATTATGAGGCTGACTTCATACAGGAACTTCTTAGGAAGAAAGATAAGAAGTTAGCAATATCCTTTAACTCTACTTTCCGCTATATATATCATGTTCTTTCACTAAATATTTCAAAATTTGATGACTATGTTGAACGCATCTATCACATCGAACTAGAGATAATGATACTACAGGTACAGTTAAGTTGGCTTCATATCTTGACTTACACCTAGGAATTGACAATGAGGGTTGGTTGAAAACAAAATTTTACGACAAATGAGATGATTTCAGCTTTCCAATTGTGATTTTTTCCTTTTTTATAAATAGCCATGACATTGCTAGTTTATTTTCTATCTATGAGTTTGACTGTTTCTCTTGTATGTTTACATCTCTTAACAAAACATGAGAACAAACTTTAAAATTTATTTGGGTATTGCCTGACTCTTCAATTCAAACAAGCACAAACTACAAAATAAAAACTGACATCAAGTAAAAAAAATAAGGTGCCGGTCTCAGTATTTACAGTTAATAATAAAGCTAGTCAAAAGTAAATGACAAGTTTTAAATGTATCATGTTTTCAACGAGTAAAGTATTAATCAGTTCATAGAATGTTTAACGAGTCAGACACATTCTAAGAAATAGAGTTTATACAAAACCAACACACACGTACACCATGTTGTATAGACATTAGTTTTGAAAATGTTCAACAACGTATGCTCATGAGGTATAATGATTTAAACAAAGCAAATAAATGAACCAACTATATAAGTCGATAAACTCAATACCTTTGATTATGCATAGAAAGTCGAGTAGGAAAAATACTGAACTCCTAGGAAAACGGAAAGTCCCCCATAAAATGACAATTCAAATGCTCAAACACACCCATTGAAAACAAAACAACTGTCATATTCCTGAATTGGTACATGAACATGTATTTCAATATTCAGAGAACCCTGTTTTATGTACTTAACCACTTATTTATATGACAGTCGTATAGGATTTTAACAACTTGTGAGTAAAACAAACACACATACATGTAATAGGTAAAAATGTTTCAAATTTTGGTACAGCAGTTCATTTTGTGCTATAATCTTGACCACTTTAAAAAACAACTATGTCAATTACGAAAATAAAACTGACTATAGATATTCTATGGTTAAATGACATCTGCATAAATGAAACTAGACAAAATACAATAACAAAATAATAACCATAGCATAATAACATAATAGAAGGATGTAAAAATACCGAGCCACGTCAAAAGGATATTACCAAAAAATGTACTAAACAGTAAAGGTTAAAAATATACAATAAACAAAAATGACACTGCAACACGTAATTTATTATTATAAATTATCAGTACCAAGAATTTACACTTCAAAATCACCATGCTAGAAGTTGATTGTCAAAAAGGTCATGGTAATTTTCGATTACCTTATATATTTTTTTTCAGAAAAAGGACATTGACGTAAACATCCTCTGCTCAGACTATGTTGACGATTTTTAAGTCTGAGTAGCTGGGATAAACAAATACCTTATAATTGGTGTTTGTTTCAACCATAAACTGTCGTCATTTTAGAATAAGAGCACAGACTGTTTGGCTTGGAGTCAGACATGAGTTCGGGCAGGGTGACTATTTTCTTTCGAACTGTTATCTTATGATCTTACACGTTTACAATTCGGCTCAGAGTATCATTCATTTAATTTGCACAAGACGTCATCTATTATCATCATATACGTTATCGTTATTATACAGATATTATACCGTCTTTAGTTTCCACTGAACAAGGCAGGAATTCTTTTCAACCAATCACGTGAACGTTGAGATAACTTGCGATAAATAATATTAAACCAAATGTACAATCCATAACGGCCACTATAAGTAAATGAGATATGTTTATAAATTTCTATAGCAGCTACCATTTCCATGTATCTGGCAGGTTTGTATTTCCACTTAAATACCGTTTGATTATTCCCAAGAGATATTTTAAAAATCAACCAAAAAGCCTTTGCTTCTATGAAACTGTAAAATTATGGTATTTCGCTGGCTGTTTTCTTCGATTTTATTTTAAATCCCCCGATTCATAGAGGACTTTCGTCTCATTAATCGTACTCCGATAAAGTTTTAGTAAATTTAACATCAACTTTAAGACCTACACCGGATTAATACGTTCGAGCTACAATAAGTTAACAAAAATATTCTGTATGATATGAGATCGTTTAAGTTTCTTAGATTTGTTTTTGCTATGAAAAACAATGAAAAATGACCGAAGAGATTTTTCTTGTGTAGTGTCGAAAACCATGTCAAATGTGTGATGTCAAATGTGACGTACTGGACAATTCAAAACCAATGCCCTTTTAGGGAAACTGTCATAGCATTGAAAACATATGTTGCATAAATTGTCTCAATATGTCAAGTACTTTTGTGAATGAAAACAAAAATGACGTAGCGATTTCAGAGGATATCAAGTATCTGTTATTATACCAACAGGATTTATTTACGCATGATTATACTCACTACAACCTCGGAAGTAATATGACAAAATACAAAAACCAACAATATTGTTTCAACATTTTGTAAAAGTACATTTATTTTTAACGAACCATAAAGAATTACACATTGTCAGGTCATTGCGTATATATGAGGAAATGCAGACTTTGACTGAATTGTATTGCTTTAAATCATGTTTTTACTGGAAAATTGACAAATGATAATAAAGAACTAGAAAATTTTAACACCACCATGTATGTCTGTTACATATCAAGTAGCTCGTCGTTTGTTGTAACTTCTCGTATATACGTTTTCCCCCTGTATTCAATATGCAGAATTGTAGTTGTCTTAGTTTATTTATTCACTTATCATCACATTTCGGTACTATAAAAGTAAAGCTTATATAACATGAGCAACACGACGGGTGCCACATGTGGAGCAGGATCTACCTACCCTTCCGGAGCATCCGGTGGGGTTCGTGTTGTTTATTCTTTAGTTTTCTATGATGTGTCTTGTGTACTTTTAGAATGAAATTCAAAACAGTGTGGCTGTGGCCATTGATTGACACATTAAATTCATCCATTGACTGGGATAATTTAGGTGAACGTTTGTCTGTAACGATCACTGCTCACTATGTACTTTTTAAAGACACTTAAACTATGGGGTTACCAAAGGTTCTCAACACCTTAATAAAGTAATTCGAAAAATTAATCAGAAATAACACGATGTTTTGATTTATATCAATTATATAAATCAAAACATAAAGGTTATTCCTGATTAATTTTTCGAATTATTTTATAATTAAAGGCGTTAAGAAACCTTTGGTGACCCCACAGTTTAAATGTCTATCGTAGGTACGTCGTGAACAGTGGTCGTTACAGACAAACGTTCACGTAAATTGTCCCAGTAAATGGATGAATGTAATGTATCAATCAATGGCCACAGCCACACTGTTTTGAATTTCATTCTATTTGTATATTTGTGTTCTTATTTCTTAGCCATGGCGTTGTCAGTGTATTTTCGATTTATGAGTTTGGCTGGTATCTTTTGCCCCTCTTGTAATGATGAAAACTTGTAAAGTTACATCTTTCTTTTCTTCTAGTTGTTCAGTTAGTTTTTTTATACACGTGTCCTTTATTGTATTGTCTATAAGATGAGGCATTTGTTTTCTTACTTCATTCTTTGCAGTGGTAATCCTGAAGACGATCGGGTATTAATTTTCTTAATACGTTTTCGTTAAATGTAAAAAAAAAAGAAGCAAATGATAATAACCCTACATTGAATTGGAACTGAGAGGTAAGTATGCGAACATAAGAAATCAGAATTAAACAAGACAGTTAATTGAATAAACCAGAATGAATATAGATAAAAATACACATACACTCATTGAAACCCTAAGAAAGGTAGGCATACACACCTCTAATTCTAGTTTAGTTGTTTTGATTTTGTTTCTTTTAAACGATTTTAAAGTTAAAAACACAAAATGTTAAAAGACAGACGGAAGATACTTATGAATAATCAAATAAAAAAGTACATGATAAACTGACAATGCCATTGCACAATACGAAATAATAAGCTATAATCGTCATTTAGGCGCCATTACACGTATTATGTGTCGATCAATAATTTCGGCCATTTAAATTTATTTGATGGTCTTGCCTTGCTGATTATGTTTTGAAGTTTTAACTTTATTTATATCTAGCAGGTATTAAGGATGATAGACTAACAGAAAACTAGGTCCAAAGAAACAATATGTAAAATAAAATCGTCATGTAAGGCACATACCTAATATGAGAGGTCGAATGTAAAATAGTGCTATTAACATTTTCTCTCAATTCAAAATAGTTTTCAGGATACCAGGAAACTCAAAAATAATTAGGAAACTTGTCTTTTAATGGCAATAACTAATTTTAGAAGTCATCTGATAGTCAAAGTGTAAACAGACAGTAGGTAGATTCTGAAACCTTACAGAACGTATTTATAAGTAAAGGATTTCAGTTCCTGCGGAACATTAAGATATCGACCGCGAATGTATTAGTTCAACTGCATAGTATTTGTTACTTTCATTGGGGTGATGGGCTAGCCATAGTGTATACAATATGTAGGGCCGTACGGGTCATAACCCAATTTGTTACACGTATGTAATGTCAAATGAACGCATAACTGGCCGTTCACGTACACCAGAGATACACGTAAAACGTATATCATGTACCCTAAAGGTTCACGTAACACTTTGTACATGTAACACTTTGTTTTGCGTTTCTATGAGTGCCCGTCACAGTTTGTTTACATACCCTGGAGGTAAGCGAATTTCGTGTATCTAACAACAACAGAAAGCTTGTCATCATTGTCTTTGAATAATGGATTATCTGTGTCAATATCATTTTAGTATATTTATCCAATCAAACTCCGTCTAACATAGTGTTTCCGTGTACACATTATTTTACCACAATTAAAGTTTAACATTAAATTACAACTATAGGTTTACATCAATTATTTTAACCGAGATTTGAATTTTGTAATCAAGTAATGAATAGTTTATTCCTGAAATAAAACTACATAAATTACGTCCACTGTATGTATCTTTGAGTCAAGTAGGAGTTACTGGTAAAAATCAAGAGAAAAACGCTGACAAATTTTTAGAACTATTGCTTTTAAAAATTACAAAATGGTTTAAAGACAGTTTTTTCTACGATAAAAATACGCCTAGACAGACCAATATGTGACCTAGTCGAATCATTTACAGTTTCAGATATAACAAGCAGAGGAAGTACATTGATGAAATTTGAACCGACAGAAACTGGTTGCCAGAGTTATAAATTGTCAATTAGTAATCTCCAACAGACGAGTTCAAGTTCATTGTGCATAGGGTATAAAGGATATGCAACATACGTGACAGTAACGCGTACCTCTAGTACGTGAACTAATTTTTACACGTGTCTCTAGTGTATGAGAACACATAGTTACGCACAACTCTAGGTTACGTGAACAAAATGAATTATGAAACTAACGCCCCTTCATAATACAGTAATACAATAATTTGTACAGGCAATTTCTCAAAAAGAAAATGGTGGATAAAATATGGTTTTAAAGCTAGTTAATTTAGACCGCTGGTTGACCATGTGTTGTTGGTTGCTTATAATTGACATTTTACACAGTTTCCATTTTTTTGTTCACATTTTTCCTATATATTTTAAATGAATAAGATTACAATCAAAGTTAACGTACGACAGTCACCAAATGAGTCTGTTAACTAATTTAAATGAGTCTGTTAACGCATAAATCTGTTTTTTTTTTAATATTTAGATTTCTGAAATACTTTCATCTTTCATTTTTTAGCAGCAGAATATATCATAACTTGTCGTGGTTGGTGAATGCTTTCCATGTGCACAAATGAGACACCACCACTAGTTTTTCATCTTTATGGAATATCATTTTCACTAATGACAATTGATATGTTACAATTGCCGTAATCACATTTTCGACTTCTTATACTTGAATGTGCATTACCGTGTGTGATCTATTAAAACAAACGTTCACTGTCATGAGCAACACAACTGTTTACAAGGGTAATTCAGAACACATGAGATCACCGGTTTTGTGTGAAGTTAATGTTATATAGTCCTCTCTATTATATGTTTGTAGACTGCTGTTAATTTTTTCGCCGTTCATTGTTTTTTATTCAAGCGGTGTCAGTTTATCTTTAACTTATGAGTTTAAACATTCGATTGATGACGTTTCCTCTCTTTTGTTAATTTTGTACAGGCTGATTTATAATAAAGGCAATAATAGTATGCCGTTTATCAAAAGTCAAAAGTCGATCGAGATAAAACAAATCCGAGTTACAAACTTAAACTGAGTGAAAAGCATCAACCAAAACTTACAAAAATCTAATATTTTATTAAAGTATAAATGAATATATATTATTGTGCCTTTATTTTTTCTACAATGGCTAGATGTATAGGTGAAGGGTTGCGTCTGTCCCAAGTCAGGAGCCTCTGGTCTTTCTTATTCTTGTATAATTTTAAATTTTAGTTTCTTGTGAATATTTCGGAGTTTAGTATGACGTCCATTATCACTGAACTATACTATCACTGAAGTATACATTTTTGTTTAAGGGCCATCAGAAGTACAGCTCCAGGTGCGGGAGATTCTCGCTGTATTGAAGACCCATTGGTGGCATTCGGCTGTTGTTTTCTCTTTGGTCGGGTTGTTGTCTCTTTGACACATTAAGCATTTCCATTCTTAATTATATATAGCTTAGTTTAAAGTTTGTGTTGTAAAGAGCGCAACTGATTAGTCTTAACTATACGAACGCTTGTTACGAGTTTTCAAATTATAAGCCTGGCATTTCTGATAAATTGCATCAACTGGTGTCGATGTGATGTTGGCACCACCAGCCCAGTATACGTAGTAAATAGTAATGAGTAAAAGATGAATGAATATAGAAAATTCATTTCAAATTTACAAATACTACAAAATTAAATTATTATAAATACTTGGTGGTGGGTCTCATTGGGGTCTAATCGGGATTGCCGATTTTTTGTAAGCGTGACACTTGAAAGTCAAATTATTGTGTCGGGAAAACGGGAAATGAGGTCTAGCGGGACCCGGGAAATGGCAAAAAATGTGAATTGCTTATGTACATAGTGTAAGCGGGATACGGGAATCTGACAAAACAGTAAGCGGGATACGGGATCGGAATCCCCCAATGAGACCCCCTTGGTGTTCTACCCATGGCATAGTTCGCCGATATCGTATAGTTTTTACAAAATTTTGATTTGACTATTTTGATTAAGGCGTTAATTATGGGTATAGTAACTTAATCTTTGTTAATTGTTAATCGACTTTATTTCTGTTCTTTTTTAGTAGTCTAGATCTTCATTGGAGACAATTTATAGTGCCACTTTTCACGTAGTTAATGTTCCTTGTAATTCAAAAGTACACATATTTGTTTGGACGTTTGGCTATAGCTGTAAAATTCATACGGTGTTTTAGTGACTTACGTAGTTTATTAACCCTATTACTTAAAGTCATATGAAACGAGTGAGTGGTGAAAAAAAAATGTTTATCCAATGCTTTTACCAATGCATGTATATATCATAAACTTATTCCTCTGTGCACGATTTTCTCATTTTTTACGCAAATATAACGTATAATCGTCATATTTTTTTCTCTCTGTCTGTTATGATTTAACAAATATGGCTACTCATTAAATGCCGTGTTTTGAAGCCGAAGTTTACCGATTGTCACCTTATAGTAAACAAATAACAAAAAGCAGGTATTGAGCACGTGTTTAACATGTACTATCAATGAATTGTTTATTTTTATCACAGATCCATGTGTATTGCGACCCCCTGGATTTTGACGAGGAGGGTTACGCTCAGGTCACTATGCATACGGAAAATATGTCGGCGAATTGCTTCCTGGAAGGAAGCAAATAAAAACAAGTAAACTTCTTCTGAATGCGGACAAATTAAAGAATTTTCCTCAGAAAAAAGTATTTGTACATAAGTTGTATAATGAAAGATATCCATTTAGTTATAAAAAAACATATGCATATTTTTTTTTAATTTGAGGTTTCTTATGACTTTAAATAAGCTCCATATAACTATACGGATCTTTTGAATTACTTATTCTTAAAACTTATCACCTTAAAGCTGCATTTATATCTTTGAATATTGTCTTTATAGGTATTCATAATGATTTCGTTTTCAAAATATTGAAAAATGGATAAAACTGTATTTTAGACAGTTATGAACAATAATTGTCATAAACGCCGTCGATACTTATACTTTTGAATTACACAAAGGCATGTCTTTCTTATATCGTTAATGATGTCTTGACACCATCATTTTTTAAAAAAAAAATTGCTGGCTTGACGGTTAATTTTAAGGTTTTCCTATTGTGAAAATCTTATACTTAAATATCTCCAAATCCTCTGATCTCAAGTGAGTATTCCATCTTATCTTATAAGACTCATTACGGAGATTGAAATAAAGTTGCTGGAAAAGCAAAACCAATAGGAATTGAAAAATTACCTAGTGATTTTTTGTGTTTAAGTTCTATAGAATAGACAACTATACACTCTAAATTACTATAGCTCGAGTGGTAAATTTTGTTACATATTTACTCGGTTAATCTTGTATTAAAACAACGAGCTATACAATAAAATGTTTTTTTTTATTTAATAACATAAGTCCATATACAATATAGAGGTATTCCTACAATAAAAAAGAAAAAGAATATTAGTATGAAAATATTTTTCTGTACAAACATACAATAATATTGCAGACAAAACAGTTCATACTTAACTTTTAAAGAAACTACAGCTTCTTACAACGATAACGATAATAGTAGTAAATATATATCATACAATCAATACGTATAGTTAATAACTCGACTTGTGTATGATGTCTTAAGGTTTGGTCTTATGTTATACCCATCATCTTGTATCACGTTCACGGAACTAATACTTCATTGTTAAGGCATATTATCCAATCATTTGTTCATCTTTAATATACATTCATATCCGTTTTTATGGTCACTTCCATCTCATTTGCAAAGGAATCGGTGGTTTAAATGGGTAAAATGATTGTATGTTTTTTCGATAATGATCGTGTATGCTATAGCGAAGTGTGTTTATTATCATCATTTAGAAATATAAATACATTAATTTCTATAAATATAGATAAATTGTATTTGACAATGTGTTAAATAATTATTAAATTATCATGTCTTACACATATTACATTAGTACACTTTTTCTTTCACTGCTGGTTCGTAACTATCCTCTTCATCATACCCTAATTGTAAAGAAAAGAAATCAATAGCAATATCTCATACCGTATACATTTATGTTTCTTATGTTTATGCAATATACGAATTTTGCAATGCATGCGTAAAGATCATTAGAAATTCTTTTAGATTTACGACAAAAACTGTAATACATAAGAAAATACCTGTACGTTTGATGTGTTTGAGCTTTTGATTTTGCCATTTGATTAGGGACTTTTTGTTTTGAATTTTCCATGGAGTTCAGTATTTTTGTGATTTTACTTTTTACTGTTCATATGGTCGAGGATTTCAATACACACAATTTGTTCCAACATTACAGATAAAAGATACATACTCATCCACATATTTCTATGTGTATGGTGTTATTGATTCAACGTCTTGTCTCTATTAAACGATAAATGTAAAGCATTTTCTTGATAATGTTCGGCTTATATTTTTAGAATGGTAATGCAACTCGTGAAGAAAATATCTAACTGCAGTTGACATGATACTGGTAAGAGTTTTACAGTGCATGTTGTTGAAGTCTAGTTAAAGACAACGGCAGATGCATCTAGCCAGTCTCCTTTTGAAATATTAACAGTCAATAACACACAAAAAAAAAAAATAACCCGTTCAAAATATTTAAATAAGATTAAACATGGAACCAGGTAATTCCAAGAAAAATAACCTTACAGTTCACGTTGGGTGTATGTTAACCAAACCGTGAGTATAGTCTGTGAATGTTATGTGTATAAACATAAAAATATGTGTTTTACCGTCGGAGTATAGATCGAACAGTTGCCTTTTCTTTAGTTTTCCAAAGCATACTCTTCTACTATGATATCGTGAATAGCAATCACTCCAATACCTCCAGAATCGTTTATCTCCACATGAAAGTTGGTATGCTACAAATAACAAAATACATACTGTTACTCTACAACTTATTATTTACGAATTTTGCAGTAACAAAATAACACGAATATAAATTGTAGGTAATATGGTAAACATTACTCTCCCTTATCTAAGCACATCTAGAATTTTTATCTTTAATACTCCGTAATAAACATTTTTACTATGCTTGTTGTTAAGTTTATTTTTGACAAGGGTAGCTATACCTAACCAGGTTAACCTAATCTAATTAAACAAATAAATAAACCCATGCATGCGTCTTGTAATATAGTATATATTTTTTTTTCTATTTTAGATTAGGTTTATATGGGTATGGCTTTCATAAATATCTTATATAAAATGCTAATTTGAGATACTGAAAAGTCTGTCAGTTCGAAGAAAAATCGAGATGTGATGTATATGATGAATATATAATTTACTTTTTACATTGAAATTTTTTCTAAAACAGTTTAAAAACGCACATTATATCAATGTTGATGAATTGCATATTTTGTATCTAGGAATAATTCGCTGATTTGCATATTTCGGATCTCATGTATCTAGTAATAATTCCCTGATTTGCATATTTCATATCTAGTAATAATTCGCTGATTTGCATTAAAAGTAAGACAGGTTTAATATAATGAGCGAGATTTATTTTCTTAATGAGAGATTATATCGGTTATATAAGTTAAGACTCGAACCTGTGATGTGCAGAGAATGTAAATACTTTTTATTTGAAGTATAGATATAGGTATAGCATTTGATTGCATGTTTAAGTAATATTGATTGTGGACGTTAATAGTTTTGGGTCAACTCAATTATTTTGATCAGTTGTTCTTACCTTTGCCACCATATGAAAATCTGTGCTGTTTAATTTTAAATCCATGATATTTCTTGTAGTAGTCTATGTAACGTACATGCCTGTGACGATAAGCATAACTATGTTTCTTGAGATTATACTCGTGTTTCTTATGGAGATGTCTCACGTTCAATTCATGCTTCTTGTTTTGATACTGACGTGTATTCAAATGCCTCTTATGCTGATGTTCAACGGTTGACAAATGATGTTTTGTGTGTTTGTGGAGTCGTTTAACATGATAATCTACTAGTTGTTTAAATCTATTTATATGACTTCTAGCCTCGTTTGCAATTCTGCTGACGTGTTTGTTAGCCTGGTGTTGAATGTGGCGAACATGTTTATTTGATACATGAGATATTCTCGCTACATGACTCTTGGCTACTTTATGGATTCTTCTTGTATGGTGATGAGCAATTTTTTTGTGCCGGTACAGGTGCTTTCTCAGAGTAGCATGATGATCTGTAAAACGATAAATAAAATATATGTACTGAATGTAATGATTATTGTGGGTAAATTTACGATATTTCAATTATGTTTTAAAATATCAGAATCAATAAAAGAAAGAAAAATTATAATAATCCGATTAAAAATTGGTTTCGTGATGAAATAATTGTCAATGACAAATAACTAAATTACTTGTGATTATAGTCATCAATGCATATTGATATCTAAAATGGTAGTAAAATCGTAGATTTCCGCACTCAAAAATTTATTTAAAAAAGTTAAAAAAAATATTTAGAAATTCAAAATATAAAAAAAAGGATAAGAAAAATATGTAATGTGTCTTCGATGAAGTCTTTAAGCAATGCAGAAATAAACATATTTAGTTTCAATTTACGTTTGAACATATATCTCCAATGAATCTATAAAAGAGAAGATGAATTTTCATAAAATGAATATTTTGAACTGAAATTATGAATAAGAAAAAGTATATAAAAAAAAAATAAAAGTATAAGTAACAACGACAAATATATCTTCTGTCATATTAAGTTTATAAAGTACATACGTCCAACGTATCTATAGAAGAGATGATGACTTCTTAATCGTCTAAAACAGGTCCCTATACTATGATAACGATGATAACATTGTCCCCAATGTCTATAGAATCGGCTTCTGCTACATTTCAGTTTGTATGCTGCAATTAAAAAATGTCTTTTTTTTCAAAACTGTCGAATGCTTGAAATGTCCTGAAGAGGATTGTCAAATCAGACAGCTCAATGAAAAGAGTTAATATATATGACAAACTCATGAAAAGTATACCACAAACATTCATTACAAGTTGTGTAAATAAATCACAATTTAAACAAGTATCATGTATGAAATGTAAAATATGAATTATAAGTTATTAATATTCTTATGTTTTCATACTATTTGCAAATGGCTTTGTGTTCTTTGTTTACAAATAAACATACATTCTAGACAGATTGCGGATCACTGCTATGAATATAAACGACCGAATATTTAAGTATTTTTAAATTCGCTCACCAATTCCGTTGTATGAAAATCTATGATGTCTTATTCTGAATCCATGATGGCTATAGTAGTAACTACGGTCATATATAGGCCCGGAACTGTAATCAATTTCGGAATAATCTTCTACATAATGATAAACATAATAATTAAACTCAATGATGTTAAGGTTTTTTAAAATATAATAGGACAAACATTTCATCGAATTGGTCAATAAAACAAGAATAACAAAAAAAATACATGCTTAAGGTTGAACCTAACATTACAGGCATACAACTCTGTAAAATCAGATAAACGTTTTAATTACGTTGTGTTGTTAATGGTATATTAAGCTTCTCAATGATCCAAATTAGTGTTTGTCAAACTGCTATATAACCAGTGTAATTTTTCTGATAAAATAGTAGGTTCAAATTTTTTGAAATTTTTATATTTTTGTCAAAGGGTCAAAGTGAATACTTTGTCAAAATTTAATGAAAATTAAACGAGCCAAATTAATTTTAGTGAAGGTGTTGGGTACCACCTTAAGGCCGTACGGTGAAGTAAAGTTGTTAATTTCTATGTCATTTTGTCTCTTGCGGAGAGTTGTCTCATGGACAATTATACCACAGTTTGTTTATATATATATATTTAAACTGTCATTTAATAGTATACCTCCGCCGTATCTATAGAATAGATGTTGTCGATGTAGCCGTCCAAAGCAGCTTCCTACACTATGGTATCGGTGATAACATTGACCCCATAGTCTGTAAAATCGGCTTCTTCCACACTTCAGTTTATATCCTAAAATTTTAGAGATTTTCATTTCTAGAGGTTTATACTAAAATACTACTGAATTTTGCAAACGAGTAAGTTATATGAATTAAGATAAAATATGAAGATCATTTTCAATTTTTGACTATTATTTCTAGTAATGCCTTCAAATGGAAACTGTATAGGAATGTACGATTTGAAATATTTGATGTTCGTTGGTATGCATGAATACATTAACCCAACAGTGTGTTAACTACTTTTATTACCCTGTAATATACTTTATTCAAAAAAAGAATTTCGTAATATTTTAAGATTCGCTTACCAATTCCACCATACGTGAATTGATTATTTCTAATGGTAAATCCATGATGGCTCTTGTAATAACCATAGTCGTATGTAATTCCACCGCTGTAACCAGCTCCGTATGCACTGTGAGTCACACTTGAGTAACCTGGTAATTATATATAACCAGAAAATTCAAAATAGATAATAAAATGAGTTTACAAAAAAAATCACATGTTACTAATCGTTTGATAAACATATTGGTTCTAACTTTCATATAAAATAATAAAACAATATTTTTCCCTCGAATTAAAAACACATCAGTACCTTTATTCTTATTTAAACAGATATCAATCAAATCACTATTGGGAAACCAATGAATTAAAAATATTTGGCAGCAAAAGGAAATAAAGATAATCTAAAGAATAGCATAATGTTCACCTAAGGGCATTGGTGATTTAAACAAAATCAGAATACTTCAGTTTTAAACTTTTATTTGTATGTGGTATACATGATATATTTAAAATGATTACCGTTGTAATATGAAAACAGATGTTTTCTTCTTAGATATCCAAAGCATCTACCAACACTATGGTATCGACCATAACATCTGTTCCAATAACTGTAGAAACGTCTCTTACTGCAGCTCAGTTTGTAATCTATTTGAAATAAAAACACGAAAAGTAAGAACATACCAAGGGGCAACAAAAATCTTAAGCATAACTAATATAGAAGAAAATCAAAATTACAATAAAAAAAAGCCGCAGAGAAATCTGTTTGTATCTGCCAATCATCTAAGTTAGTTGGAATGAGAATGATTTAAATGCCTGGCAATCTCCCGCCTTTATGTTGAGTTTTAGCCATACATTAATTGGAGAAAGGACAAATTTTCAATAATTTTTCCGAATCTTTTTAAGAGAACATCAAGTTTCCCATGGACGAAATCACGATGACATTGCTATCAATAGCCGTATACCTGTGACATGAACACACTGCTACATATATAAATTGAACATTTATTAATTACTCAACTCTTCACACACTTCTCTATTTTGTTTTCAAGCATTTTTTATCTCATTTTATTTCAGTACAAAGTACAAATTTAAATTCAGAATAAATGAACCATAAACATTTAATACAAACATGTATATAATATATATATATAATGTAACATTCGTATGATTTTTTTATGTTCATTTTGAATTTTTTGAAGTAATGAAGCAAAGAGCACAACTTATTGTCAAAATCAATTCCAAATAAATATTTTCATATGGTTGTGAAGTTTGTTTTGTTTGTTGCTCTATGTGTTATAAATTGTTTATTCTTGCTTGTTTTTCATATGTTTACATATAAATGACTTACATTTTCCTCCGTATCTGAATCTCCCATGTGAAATCTTAAATCTTCGGAAACGTGTGTACCCGGCAAGGTGCATGTGACCATGATATGAATGAGGTGATCCAATTAGATTTCTTTTCCTTAACATTGACACACAAGTGCTTGCATGATGGAACTTATTGTAGCAGGAAGTCATATAACGAATGAACTTGGATCGGCGGCACCCAAATTTGTAATCTGAAAAAAAGTTTAGTTTATACTAAAATAAGGGGATTTAGTATGATTTTCAATGAGCCATCCTATCAATCAGAGACTGAAAGAAGATGATGTGATACTGTTAATAACTATCTGTTACCATACAACCTTCTACAATTATCAAAAAGCAAATAAAAAAAAATAATTTAATGCAAAATCTGTTTATATTGATATCGTTACAAACAGCTGCTCTGTGAGCAGTGCATGCTTTTTAATATTGAAACTGAGTTCATGTTATATGAATGGATACGTTGTATTATTTCAAAATGAATGAATTTAATATTGAACTTCGGTTAATTACTACAAATATATGTACAAGACATACAAAGAGATAAGCATTATAGGATTTCATTTTCTTGATAGCTTATTCGATTAAAACTATTTAATCATAGTACATTTTAAAAAATGTACTTACATGATCTTCCGTAAATAATGCCTCTCTTCACAAAAGTGACACCTAAGCCAAATCCATGACCATATTTATGGTAAACGTGTCGTCTACCGATCAACCCTTGTTTAATCAAACCAGGGAAACAATCGCCTATATCACCATAATCTTCATAACAGGAGTTAAGTGCACCATAAAGTTTTGTTGAACTACAAAGACGTCCATAGTCTGCCATAAAAAAAAATATATTATTCTAAATACATGAATTTACACATTCAATGCAGCTCAGATCTAAAAAGAATATTATACCAAAAGAAACCCCAAAAATATACAGTTGATAAACATTACGTTACAAATTTTGCTTTTTTGTTCATTATTGTAATTTTTCATTCAATATTTGACACTGAAACATATTAGTTCTATAGTAATTGTAGGAGAATTTCGAATAAAAAGTGTTACTTGCATCTGAATTAGATATTTTCTTTTTACACGGCCTGTGGATTTTGTACGCTTTATTTTAATAACTAGGAATACAATTGTCACATAAGATTCCTTAGTTATATAATTCCAGAAAAAAAATGGTACTCTAAGAAAAGTCTAGTGTAGTGTATAGTTATACTTACAGAATCCGTTATATCTGATTCCACGGCCAATAAGTTCAACACCAAGTCTGTGGAAACGATTAAATATACGTCCTACATGGAATCTGTAGGCATGTCCTGGAAGTCAAAGACAATAGCAAAATATTATAACATCTACGTTTAATATAGGAAATTGTGATATTTATTCGAAAAAGATACCAAAACCAGAAAAAAGTCAAGCTTTGTTATTCTCTTTTTTAAAATCATTATTGTTTAGACTCGGACTGCGATGTTGACATCAAAGTGAACAGTGATGTTGATAACTGTTTGGACAAAAGATTAGAAGTTAACACAGTGCAGTTTGTTTATAATATAACAAATTTCTTTGCAGGGGAAATCTCTCTTCATTACATCTCGTTTTGGTTTATGTATAACCTTAGTATTTAAAATAAACGATACAAAAATGCATTTTTTTTAATTTTTTCTTACTAGATATAGAAAGTTGTAATAATTAAATAATCTAATGAGGGTTTTTTGATCACGTATTCATAGTTTTTAAATTTCTTAAAATTTTCAAAAAGAATAAGCCACATTTGTGCATTTTGACATTGCTATAAAACGAGGACATTTGTTGACATGAACTATTGATACCTTTGATTTTATGATTTTGAAATAAATAGAAATATGAAACAAACTACAATGTGACAGACACCAGTCGATATAAAATCATATGACGTTTTACAGATTGTATTAATTTTAATATACGTATTACTTGTTTTTCTGTCAGTTTTGCCAAATTGATATAAATTTGTCTTTTATAAATTTCTGTTTGCATATTGTGTTAGTGCTTTGTCATCTGTTATCATCTAAGTCATAGACTTATAAAGACAAAAGATAAGAATTCCGGACTAATTACACTCAAAGAATGACAAACATTGATAAAAACGAAAAAGTTTAATGTAAAACCGTACCGATCTAAATGAGCATATATGAAAGCAAAATATGACACTTAAGCCACATTTATCACATACCAATCACAATCAACTGAAAATCATTTTTGGTACCGCTAAACTCGTGGGCATTTTGTTAGTTAATTACCAAACATGCAACTATATTGGTAATACTGTTGTCAACCTATAAAAATGTTTAATATTTGAAACTTTAATAACAAGAGCATACGAAGTATTCAGCATGCCTTCAGAAAATGTCGAATTTCCGTCTGAACTTGGTAGAACATTTATAATTGACCTTTTGTATAGAATCATACATTTTAAGTATCCTCTTATTTAATATAAAATAAGAAGATGTTTAATGGTTGACAATGAGACAATTGTCCAACAGAGTTCACATTATGTGGATGTAACCACACAACTGAATATATGATGGACACTTCAATAATATTGATAAGACTGGCGAAAGATACCAAAAAAGATATGCAAACTCGTGAGTTAAAAACAATCTAAAAACGCGAAAGCAAAAAAAAAAAAAAAAAAAAAAAAACAGTATACATAGCATAACAAAGAAAAAAAGAACACACTTGAACAATACAAGTCCTATTTAAACCAGGTATGTCCTCGGGTGTTTTAGAAGGGCAATGAGATTCATATAAGACACATGTCGTGTTGCTGGAACAAACCCAGTGAATTTATCAAATTGAATATTTTGTAGATTTGTAGATCTAGGCGTCTTTGTCCTCGGCTTGTGTAAGTTATAATTGTTGTAAACTTTAATAGTGTTGACAAACTTAATCATTTTGGTAGATTTTATCTTACCTTTGCCACCATGTGAATATCTGTGATGAATCAAACTGTGACCATAACCATGACCATAACGATAACCATGTTTCTTGAGATAATATTCGTGTTTCTTATGGAGATGTCTCACGTTTAACTCATGCTTGTTGTTCTGATACTGGCGTTCATTCAAATGCTTCTTATGTTGATGTTCAACAGTTGACAAATGATATTTTGTGTGTTTGTGGAGTCGTCTGAGATGGTAATCTACGAGTTGTTTAAATCTATCCATATGACTTCTAGCCTCGCTTGCAATTCTGCTTACGTGTTTGTTTGCCTGATGTTGAATGTTGTGAATATGTTTGTGTGATACATGTGATATTCTCGCGACATGACTCTTAGCTACATTATGGATTCTTCTTGCATGGCTATTAGCGATTCTTCTGTGAAGATACAGGTGTTTGTTCAGAATAGCATGAGTTGCTGTAAAATGATAGAAGCATAAAATGTACTGCTAGTTATGTATGTCATACCTAGCTCGTTTTATATATTATGCAATGTACAAGTGTTCAAGATTTTTCTTTTGATGCAAAACATCCAATTGAGAAAATACAAATAAAAATAACCCTGTTAGCAATTAATAATATTTAATGCTAATTCATAGAACCATTACTTTCTATAATAATCGATATCAAAAATGGTCTTGCTGTAACTTTATTAGTTGCGACGGACACTGTGAAATGAAAAAAAGATGAATAAAAAAAGGCTAAGAACAATTTAAAACTGAAATTATAATGAGTATTTAATAAACTGTTCTCTTTAACACAATCCATAGTTCCCTTTTCAGTTTTATTTTATAAGGAAATAGATACACTGTCATTTAAAGTTTGCAAAATATACCTCCAACGTATCTGTAGAACAGATGAAGACTTCTTAATCGACCAAAGCAGGTTCCCACACTATGATAACGATGATAACATTGACCCCAATGTCTATAAAATCGGCTTCTGCTACATTTCAGTCTGTATACTGCAATCAAAATTTATCTTGTTTCTAGGGTTTCTTTATTAACTAAGAACACTGCATGAGATTATTCTCCGGTTATCAATCATGATAAAAAAAATACTGGAGATAAACATATTCATAAATGGGAGCACTGCAATAAATGCATTAGCAAGTATCATGATGAAATGTAATGTATGAATTATTAGCAACTTCAATTATGATTTTATCCGTATTTTAACTACTGTTTTTATTAACTTTATTTACAAATTAACAAATAGTATGGATGGGAAGCAGTTAATTGCTATAATTTTATACGATCAGATTGGGGTTATCAATTTAATTTATGCACTTCAAGAATCAAGCAACGGTATGTTTCCGTTATATGAAAATATATGATGTCTTATTCTAAATACAAAATGGCTTCTGTTATAACTATGGTCAAAGGTAGGATCAATACTCCATGTACATTACCGTCATTGGGTGTAATCTTTAATCTAATAATATATGCTACTAAATTTCTCAAACGAGTCTTTGTGATTTAATCCAAAGCATGTTGCTTTGTTCGAACATATTTACATGAACATTATCATTTTTTTTTTACTATTCCTCCAATCATTACATTGAAAATGTATAAGAACGTAAAATGTTAAATGTCAGCTGTTCATTGTTATGCATTTATACATTAAACCACAAGTGTGTTTATTATTTTTTTACCTGTATTTTACATTACTTTAATATACATCTATTAATATTTCCAATTTCCCTTACCAATTCCATCGTAGGTGAATCTATTATGGTGTAGACTAAATCCGTGATGACTTTTGTAATAACCATAGTCATATACAATTCCACCATGTCCACTCCTGTAACCAGCTCCGTACCCACCACTTGAGTAACCTGCTATTTATATTAGAATGGAAAATTCAAAAAAAGGTGAAAAAGATTGGGAGAATCATTCAACATTTAAATATTCACTTGATAAGTAAACTGATTTAGACAGCCACAAAAAGTAATCGAAACAACAAAACGAAATGTTAATGCATATTATTCTGCAAACAATGTTTTTTTTGCCATAAATAAGATGAATTATCTATGGCATCACGACTTTATAATGTGAATTTTCTACCAATTTTAAAATAAATGTAATAAAATTCACTACTGAGAAGCCATTGATGTATATATGATTAGGGACTTAAAATTTCAAATTTGAAAGTGTCACATGTACATGTAATTACCATTATAATATGAAAACAGATGTTTCCTTCTTAGGTATCCAAAGCATCTACCAACACTATGGTATCGGCCATAACATCTGTTCCAATAACTGTAGAAACGTCTCTTACTGCAACTCAGTTTGTAATCTATTTGAAATAAAGACACAAGAGGCTAGAAAATATCTATAGAACAACAAAAATATTTAACAAATCAAAAGCATATTGCAAAAACAGAAAAAAACAAAACAATGAAATACCACAGAGAAAAGTTAACTTTGAAAAGCATACACATTCCGAAAATCATAGTTAAATGGAAGCAAAGTGGTATAGTATTATGCTGCAATCTGCAAAATATCTTGCCTAGATGTTATAATTAAACTCGTCATATAGACAGAATTAAATTTATTTTTTGCGTCTACAAACAACAATCAATTGACAAAGTCGTGTAAAAACTCTTTGAGGAGTAAAACAAAAGTTTCCTATTGGCGAAAAGAAGAAGATATCATATTCAATATCTGTAAAAAATGAGGCATATATACATATATGGATTCCTACACTGCAACAAGTGTATTACGATATTTCTCCACTCGAGACAGTTAAATTTTATTATTTTTAAGCGCGAGGCTTGCCGAGTTTTTTAAATGACTAAAATTAAACTGTCGAGAGTGAAGAAATATCGTTATATATTAGTTATAGTGTCGGAATCTGTTTCTATGATGATTTTTATCTATTTTTTCAAAGATGTTTTAGAAACTTTAGCACTTTATATGCCACGTCATCAGGCATGGTCGCCTTTTTCTTGACGTCACAATAGGAAAATTCAGAAGAAAACAAAACATTTTGACGTCATAATCAACTTTCGACTAATCATTTGCTGAGAAAAATTGTTTCACTAGTGAGGAAAAATACTTTTCTCACACCAATCAAGAAATGTAAAAAAGCACAAAAAATAAGAGAAAACTACATAAACGTTGAACATTTATTTGGTACTCAAATGTTCACCCATTTATACTTTTGTGCGAAAAGTTACAGACAAAATTCATACACTTTTGTTTTGAACTATTGAACACTTGCATAGTATGTCTTTTTATACAGATAAAATACACAGATGAAAAAGTATTCTAAACACTTTATACATTATGCAGAATTCGAATGTTTTCATTCCATTCTTTTGAAATTAATAAGCAAGTATATATAACTAATGGTCAAAATTAATTCTAACAGTATATATTCATATGGTAGTAGTGTTTCGGTAAAAAAAATATTTTTGTGTGTATGTGGTACATTGTTAATTCTTGTTTGTTTTGTGTAAAATTTACATAACTTACATTTTCCCCCGTATCTGAATCTTCCATGAGAAATCTTAAATCTTCGGAAACGTGTGTACCCGGAAAGGTGCATGTGACCATGATATGAATGAGGTGACCCAAGTAGATGTCGTTTTCTCAAAACTGACACACAAGTGCTTGCATGATGGAACTTATTGTAGCAAGAAGTCATATAACGGATGAACTTTGACCGACGGCAACCATATTTGTAATCTGAAAAATGATTTAATGAAAAATAAACAGATGTGTAAGAATGGCAATGAGAAAACAATTAATTTGATCCCAAGTAATGAGCCTGTTAAAAACGATGGACCACCATACTGCCTTTAATGATTAAAAACATCATACCGTTTGGTAAATAAACTAGAGGCTCTAAAGAGCCTGTGTCGCTCACCTTGGTATATGTGAATATTAAACAAAGGAAGCAGATGGATTCATGACAAAATTGTGTTTAGGTGATGGTGATGTGTTTGTACATCTTACTTTACTGAACATTCTTGCTCCTTACAATTATCTCTATCTATAATGATCTTGGCCCAGTAGTTTCAGTGGAAAATGTTAGTAAAAATTTACAAATTTTATGAAAATTGTTAAAAATTGACTATAAAGGACAATAACTCCTTAGGGGGTCAACTGACCATTTTTGTCATGTTTGACTTATCTTTAGGTCTTACTTTGCTGTACATTATTGCTGTTTACAGTTTATCTCTATCTATAATAATATTCAAGATAATAACAAAAAACGTCAAAATTTTCTTAAAATTACCAATTATGGGGCAGCAACCCAACAACCGGTTGTCGGATCCATCTGAAAATTTCAGGGCAGATAGATCTTGACATGATAAACAATTTCACTTTGTCAGATTTGCTCTAAATGCTTTGATTTTTGAGTTATAAGCCAAAAACTGCATTTTACCCCTATGTCCTATATTTAGCCATGGCAGCCATCTTGGTTGGATGGCCGGGTCACCGGACACATTTTTTAAACTACATACCCCAAAGATGATTGTGGCCAAGTTTGGATTAATTTAGCCCAGTAGTTTTAGAGGAGAAGATTTTTGTAAAAGATCACTAAGATTTACGAAAAATGGTTAAAAATTGACTATAAAGGGCAATAACTCCTTAAGGGGTCAACTGACCATTTCGATCATGTTGACTTATTTGTAAATCTAACTTTGCTGAACATTATTGCTGTTTACAGTTTATCTCTATCTATAATAATATTCAAGATAATAACCAAAAACAGCAAAATTTCCATAAAATTACCAATTCAGGGGCAGCAACCCATCAACAGGTTGTCCGATTCATCTGAAAATTTCTGGGCAGATAGATCTTGACCTGATAAACAATTTTACCCCATGTCAGATTTGCTCTAAATGCTTTGATTTTTGAGTTATAAGCCAAAAACTGCATTTTACCCCTATGTCCTATATTTAGCCGTGGCAGCCATCTTGGTTGGATGGCCGGGTCACCGGACACATTTTTTGAACTACATACCCCAAAGATGATTGTGGCCAAGTTTGGATTAATTTAGCCCAGTAGTTTCAGAGGAGAAGATTTTTGTAAAAAATTACTAAGATTTACGAAAAATGGTTAAAAATTGACTATAAAGGGCAATAACTCCTTAAGGGGTCAACTGACCATTTCGGTCATGTTGACTTATTTGTAAATCTTACTTTGCTGAACATTATTGCTGTTTACAGTTTATCTCTATCTATAATAATATTCAAGATAATAACCAAAAACAGCAAAATTTCCATAAAATTACCAATTCAGGGGCAGCAACCCATCAACGGGTTGTCCGATTCATCTGAAAATTTCTGGGCAGATAGATCTTGACCTGATAAACAATTTTACCCCCATGTCAGATTTGCTCTAAATGCTTTGGTTTTTGAGTTATAAGCCAAAAACTGCATTTTACCCCTATGTTCTATTTTTAGCCATGGCGGCCATCTTGGTTGGTTGGCGGGGTCACCGGACACATTTTTTAAACTAGATACCCCAATGATGATTGTGGCCAAGTTTGATTAAATTTGGCTTAGTAGTTTCAGAGGAGAAGATTTTTGTAAAAGTTAACGACGACGGACGCAGGACGACGACGGACGACGACGGACGCAGGACGACGGACGCCGGACGCAAAGTGATGGGAAAAGCTCACTTGGCCCTTCGGGCCAGGTGAGCTAAAAACCCAGGTTTGCTAAAACAAGTATTTTAAAGTGTTTCAAAGGAGTAGGTCCGGTAAGGGCCGATTTTAGCCTCAAATTTCAGGTTCATCTTACGAAAGATTTTTGGACACTTTTTAAACACTTAAGTGTCTATTTCAATTGATTTGATTAGTTTTTGTGAAAAATTTTAATTGATTTAGTCATTAAAAACGCTCTGTCAAATATGCCAAAAAACGTCACTTTTTCAGATGTTTGTTTGTCAAAAATGAAAGTGGCCGCATCCGTGTTTATCCCCAATCTTTATATATGTTATGTATTATCATCAAATACAACTTCTGTTTCAATATTATGAAGGAACAAAAATGTGGCCACTTTCATTTAAGACGGAAACCGTCTAAAACTTACCTAAAATGCTTAAATTGTGAAGATTTCATGACTTATTGATGCTAGTACCCGATATATGTGCATTGCATTGTCAAAAACAGCCTATATTTATGTAGCAGAAACATTCTATTTTTCAATAAATAGCTAAAAGATTATAATTTCGCAATTTTGTAAAACTGCTATATTTTGGGGTTAAAAAGGGATCTTACTGAACCTACTCCTTTGCAGCTGAGAGATTACCCAGTCAAACTGAATTTAAGACGAATAAAGAAAAACATGTTTAAGATCTGCCTTCTTTGAATTTTAATCCATATACAATATTGTCATTTTTATATGGCTGTAGGCAATCTCATCAGTTTCAAAGATTAACACAAAGATAAACACAGTTGTAATTAAATGCGATATGATAAATTGCCTTTCCCTCGTTCTGCAAGGTTTCGTATCATTTCTTATCTCTCATTCAATGTGGGGACAATATTTTTTAATCTAAATCAATGTATTCTAAATTTAGTAAACTGATAAAATATATGTTCCAGACATAAAAAAGCATTATCAGGCGACGTTTTATTATTTGCTCATTCGGGGAATATTTTTCTATTACAAAACGATAAATTTGTACTTACAAGATCTTCCATAAACAATGCCTCTTTTCACAAAGGTGACACCTAGGCCAAATCCATGACCATATTTATGGTAAACGTGTCGTCTACCAATCAACCCTTGTTTAATCAGACCAGGGAAACAATCGCCTATATCACCATAATCTTCATAACAGGAATTAAGTGCACCATACAGTTTTGTTGCACTGCAAAGACGTCCATAGTCTGCAATAAAAGACATATAGATATACCTACATAGATGTTAACATGAAGGGAAGCTTAGACTAAATCTATCGTAATCTATAAAGACAATAAAAGAGATAAAACTTAACAGTCATACTATGATAATAACTATTACTTAACGGAAGAACTTGTCTTTTTCGTTCAATAATTTTATTTTTCATTTTTCATTAAATATTTTACACTATAAAATGTAGAATCGAAATGGGAAATGTGCAAAAGAGATAATGACCCGATCATAGAGTAGACAAATGACAAGGGTCTTCAGCACATTGGGAAAATCCCGCATCCAGAGACGGGCTTCAACTGGCCCCTACACACACATGTGTAACAGTTCAGTAAAAAAAGACGTTATTCAAAACACCGAAACATATTAATGACTTAAAATAAAAAACAAAAACCAGCAGACATACGGCCAGCGGCTCAAGAATTGGTACACGCATAATTGTTCCTTGGAATTTTGGTAGCAAAATGTATAATAAGATATTAACGTGTTTTTTTTTTTCATTAGCACTGTTTTGAATATATGTTAGCTTTAATTATAAAACTAAAAGTTTCATACTAAAATTGATTGACATTATAACAGTCTCGGAAAAGTGTTTTTTTTTTAAGTCGAAGGTAGTGTACAATATTACTTACAAAATCCATTATATCTGATTCCACGGCCGATAAGTTCAACACCAAGGTTATGGAAACGTTTAAATATGCGTCCTACCTTAAATTTGTAGGCATGTCCTAAAAGTACAAGATAATAGCAAAATATAATAAAATACACGTTCAATGCAAGACAATTATATAATTTTAAGATCGAGCTTCCAATACAAGACAAAAGGTCAAGATGTTTCTGCAGCACCAATAAAACAAATATATAAATTTTGCTGTGACGAGGCATGTAGAGGCTACACAGAAGTGAGGTGTGAACTGTTTTGAACATTCACTCGGGATTCAAATATTGACAATGCAGTTATAATCAGTAGCCAAAGTGGGTATATTTGTTTAGATCGCTGTAGGCACTGGCGGTTATATACACCTATATTTGAATAGAATAAAACATTAATGCACTTTCTTGAATGTTCTTTTTTTGTTCCATTAGATATAGTTCAGTGCAGTTATAAAACTGGTAAAGTAAATGATATTAAAATAAGATGTTGTATGATTGCCTATGAGACAACTCTCCACAAGAGACCAAATATGTTTTATCATGTATTTTTAATCATTGATAAACCTGAGAACTTAAAGAAGAATCAACCATATCCGGCATGTAATTTAGCATTGTAACAGTTATTTAACGGAAAAAAATATTCCAAAAAATGGTTATTGTTCCCTTTTTATAAGGTATATGAAATAAAAAGAGATATAAAGCAGACTTATATGAGACACACACCATACGAAAAAAGTGCAAAAAAGAAATAACCAATTTCATTTAGTTTCAAATATTGTTTTTTGTCAACTGAATAAATATTTTGATATCGGTTTGAAATGGCGTTCCCGTATGAATTGCGATTCCTTTACGTATTGTGTGATTTTTGTAGTGTTTGTACTGATTTTTGTCTTATGAATAAATACCTCATCTCCTTTGATTTCGTATTATGAAAGTAATAATAATGATGGTAAAATTGAGAATGGAAATGGGGAATGTGCCAAAGAGACAACAACCCGACCATAGAAAAAAAACAACAGCAGAAGGTCACCAACAGGTCTTCAATGTAGCGAGAAATTCCCGCACCCGGAGGCGTCCTTCAGCTGGCCCATAAACAAATATATACTAGTTCAGTGATAATGAACGCCATACTAATTTCCAAATTGTACACAAGAAACTAAAATTAAAATAATACAAGACTAACAAAGGCCAGAGGCTCCTGACTTGGGACAGGCGCAAAAATGCGGCGGGGTTAAACATGTTTGTGAGATCTCAACCCTCCCCCTATACCTCTAGCCAATGTAGAAAAGTAAACGCATAACAATACGCACATTAAAATTCAGTCCAAGAGAAGTCCGAGTCTGATGTCAGAAGATGTAACCAAAGAAAATAAACAAAATGACAATAATACATAAATAACAACAGACTACTAGCAGTTAACTGACATGCCAGCTCCAGACTTCAATTAAACTGAATGAAAGATTATGATTTTTCTGCACCCGATGCGCATTTCGACAATACATGTCTCTTCAGTGATGCTCGTGGCCAAAATATTTGAAAAATATGAAGAGCTATAATCCAAAAGTTCCAAAAAGTATAGCCAAAATTCGCGAAAGGAATCAGAGCTTTGCATGAGGGAGATACATTTCTTAATTTATAATAGTTTATAACATTTTGTAACAGAAAATTTTAATAAAACAAAAAGCCGTATTTTCATGCCAGTACCGGAGTACTGGCTACTGGGTAGTGATACCCTCGGGGACTAACAGTCCACCAGCAGAGACATCGACCCAGTGGTAGTAATAACAATAACGGTACCAATTTTTCTGCACCAGATGCGCATTTCGACAATACATGTCTCGTCATTGATGCTCGTGGCAAAAATATTTGAAATCCAAAGCTTATATAAAAGATGAAAAGCTATAATCCAAAAGTTCCAAAAAGTATAGCCAAATTCCGCAAAGGGAATCAGAGCTTTGCATGAGGGAGATACATTCCTTAATTTATAATAGTTTCTAACATTTTGTAACAGAAAATTTTAATAAAACAAAAAAGCCGTATTTTCATGCCAGTTCCGGAGTACTGGCTACTGGACTGGTGATGCCCTCGGGGACTAACAGTCCACTAGCAGAGGCATCGACCCAGTGGTAGTAATAACAATAACGGTACCAATTTTTTTGCACCAGATGCGCATTTAAAATATGAAAGTTACAACAGCAGTTTTTATATTTCAATAAATTAAAAATGATAACGGATAACGCTTAACTCATGCGCATCGATACTTGTTTTTTTTTCGAGCAAATATTCCTTGATTATAAAACAAAAACACGATTGTTAATAAAGTTATAAGCTGATTAAATTAAGAAAGTTTTACAAAAAAAATCATTACATAAAGCCAAACAACACGATAGTACACAACTTAGGGTATCACTTAGGAAAATTACATTTTTCCTGTGCAAACTAGGTTAGATACATACAATCAGTACTTTTGTAGAATGAGTATATAGCATATCATCTGCTGAGGTTCTTTTAATCATTCTCTCATTTAATATACAAATTTGAAGATGCAGTATAACTGACAATGAGACATTTATCCAACACATATTCAAAATGTTCACATGACGTGCATGTTTTCAATCAACTCAATATCAGACGGACACATAAAATAAATATAACGTTCAAATAGTCATACCAGTAATAAGTTTGTGTCCAGCATAACCGGCATGGTGACCGTGAGAAACATAGCTTGAGCTTGAGTATGAACTTGATTTAACTAGTTTAGGTTTGTATCTGTAGTCTTCTTTATCACCGGAATAATAGTCTTTACTGCCATACCCATTCGTAGCTGAAATTTGATAAAAAAAAAAAACAATTATGAAACAGAAATAAAAATTTGTAAATATAGCAACTTTCAGATATACTCCGATCTTTTAATGTCCATGACGGATAATGTGCATATTATTTAAAATATTCGATGAAACTATAAAACTGTAAGTAAGACTTGCCACTGGAAAGTATTTTACACCTTATTTCAGTTTTCTAGTAACCTTTTTTTTATATATAAAAAATGCTGTTTTGTCACACAATGAATTACATTTAATTTGATTGAAATACGACAATAATATGTGCTATCGTTGACGATGGTACCCCTCAACAGTTCATTTCACGCACATTTAAACTTAACTTATTCATAAAATTGTTTCTCAACTAAAAAATTACTGTATATCAAGTTTTAAAAAATATCTATTTCTATATCTTACTGCCGATGTTATTTATTAGTCCAAAATAGTTTCTATTGGGTTTTCTGCTATTTTATGTGTTTTCCTCGATTTTGGTGTGTGACCTTTTTTTGTTTTGGCTTAATCGCTTTATGATTTTTGAACAACAGCAAAATAATATTTTTTTTTTATTACAAGATCTTATACAAAAAACGAAAAAAAAATATATGTATAACTCTTAAGGTACTGAATGGCTCTATAGAAAAAAAAAAAGATTGATATTTTTTTTCTATTATATAAATAGCTTTAACCTTAATTTTGGTTAGATGGAGACTTTCCACAAAAAAAGAATTCTGTACATTGTACACACGAGTCGCACATGAGGTGACTTTAAATTATTTTTTATATAGTTAAGTTTCTGGGACATTTCAAAATTCGAAAGTCTGAAATATATCGAGTTCTGAAAGTTGTTTAATCTTTTGTTTTTACTTTTTTTGTAAATATTTTTAGTTTGAGTGCTTGGAACACACAAATCAAAAGAACTAACTGTCTGAATGTAGTTAAGGTTTGAATTAAAGCTGACCAATAGAGAAAAAAAATCAAACTAATTATTAAATTAAAACTTATCGAGAATACTTACATGCAGCAATCGCTGCAATGAGTAGGACTAGTATCCCACAAGCCATTTTGACGGATGTTGATTTAGCAGTCAAAGAACCTTCTTATATACTAGATTCAAAACCATATGTTGCATCTAAAATGTTTAAGTACAATAAAAATATTTGTATTTTTTACTTGTTGTATGTTAACATGTAGTATAAAGTCTGATCCGGTGTTGTTTTTCCTCCTCAGAAACTATATCAAAGTATGTTTCCAATTCATTAAGATCAATTACGATATGTAATCTTTAGTCATCTTATATACATACAGGGGGATCGGTACGCATAGTCATGATTTTCCAGAAAATTAAACCTTCCATATAATCAGGTGAAAAAGTCATAAAAAGGCCACTAACAATACTGCTAGGTAGTCATTATAACTAAGTCAATGGGTTAAGCAATACAATTGGGAGAGTCAGCGTTGAAATTGCACCTATTTTGTAGTCATTCCGAAGAAAAACTAGATTTCATTTGAATATATTTGTTAAAATTTTTAGAAACATAAGACCTAGCAAATAACACAGCAATGTCATATTTATAAAATGTTTATACAGCATTGACAAATTACACATGTTTGCATCGATTTCTATTAAAATTGTTGATTCCCCCAAGGGTGACTGGGGTATAGAAATATGGTCACTTGGTCTTCTCCAGACCGGCAGTAAAACGCTTGCCAAAGTGGGGCGTCCGTTTGGCTGTGCGGGATGGATCAAGTTCGCAGTCACGTCCGGACAGAAGGAAGACGTTAAATCCGATGCCTCGTGTAAAGAGAGTGCCACGCTCTTTGCACGTTAAGAACCCTTACAACAATTCGTTGAGGGGTACGTAGGTGGCCTGTTGCAAGGCAAAATTTATGTCCCTATCCAATATACCCTCATTTACCAGTGGCAGTCCAAATTTCTCCGACCATAATCCTTGATGGCCTCTATTGTATCAAAGAGGGACGAAAGATTCCAAAGAGACAGTCAAACTCATAAATCTAAAACAAACTGACAACGCCATGGCTAAAAATGAAAAAGACAAACAAACAACAGCACACATGACACAACATAGAAAACTAAAGAATAAACAACACGAACCCCATAAAAAAACTAGGGGTGATATCAGGTATTCCGGAAGGGTAAGCAGATCCTGCTCCACATGTGGCATCCGTCGTGTTGCTTATGTGATAACAAATCCGATAAATAGTCTAATACGGTAGGTCACATTCATGTCAACCTACCTTTTGTATTCATTGTGTTCTCGTCCTGAATATGCATGAAATATTTGCCACTGGACGTTAAGCAACCAACAATCAATCAATCAATCAATTAAAACTGTTGATTCATTAGAACTAACAATAATTCTTGTCAATAACGTAAAATGAACAGTTTTTGAATAAGGGTGCTAGAATGGTTGCTATGTAAATCAAAATTTGTCATGTTTTCCTGTTACTTTAGAAATTGACCATGTGATTATTTGACACATAATATCATTTTGGTTTAGGACCATATGGACTATTAACCAGACAATACGTTAAAGGTCAGGGGGAATGGCATTACATTTTACGTAGCAACAAATCAACATTAATGGGAAAAAGGCCTAGTAACCATTCAATTGTAGTAGAATAGTTCTTAGCGATAATTTATTTTTGAATTCATTGAGAAACAAATCGAACAAAATTATCAGACAAGCAGTTTTTCTTTGTATAAATCTTCCAGAAAACGCATTTGGTTCGCCGCATTGTTGAATACACTCACTCGGTTGTCCACAGGTAGTGTCAAGTATAGTTAATCAATGTCAAATTCAATATCAATTTTGACCAAAATGAAGAACAAAAAAGAACGAATAAAACTGCACAGAGGACGATTAATTTATATATTGGATTAGAGATAAGCACATGGTTCTCGTGTGGGGGACAAATCTTTTTTACTCATTATAAGACTAGTTTATTTTAATTTTGTTATCGTCGAAAAAAGGCAACAGTAGTAAAACGCTATTTAAAAATCATAAATGTATTGAGAGAAAACAAATTCGGATTACAAACTTAAAACGAGAGAAAGCATCAACTATAAAAGGATATATTTTTCTGCTGTGAACATACTTGTTTCGTTTTTAATGTCATATGTGGGTAATACATATAAATGTGCTGATATATTCACTAGTAAATTTTACCTGGTTACTGATTCATTAATGAGAACACAATGTATGTAACATGTAAACTAAATTGATTCTGGTAAATATCATGATTACTTTGGAGATCTTTAATTCTACTTATTCATACTTGTATCATTTTTTCTTTAATTGTAATATAGAAAAAAGGCCCATAAGGCTAATACTCTCAAACCGTACGTTCGTGTTAAGGATGTACGTAGGTGAGGTTTTGGACTTTGTGTCAAATGTTTGGACTCCTCTGTGTTTTTCCATACAATACAATGTAAAATATATTGCCCCATACCACCCATTTATTTTTTCATATAAGACTTAATGGCTCATGAAAGGTCATTTGCCAAAATATAAGAAGATTCTTGATTTTCTTTTTTTTGTTTTGAGACCCAATAATACCAATGCAAATATAAGGTAAAAATCCGAGTCAGCCTTTTCCCGCCATATTTTAAATCTAAAATATCTCGAAAAGGAGATCCATGACCTATCAATATTTTTAGCTTATTTCTATCCTGAATTGATGCTCTACCAGCTTAAAGCATCAATTTTAACTTCTTAATTTATTAATTTTCACCTAACCTCACCTAAGTACAGCCTTAAGCTGATCTGTTGATATAATTTGTAATGCTTTATTATTATTTAAATTTTACTTATTCAAAGTTATATCTCGTCTCTCTATTTTCAATGTATACCAGTCTTGATAATTGTATGGTAGAACTATGAATTTTCACTCCTGTCCTCGTACTATGAACAACAAAATTATGTATTATATTTATTAATAAGTCCGTCCTCCAGTCATTACTTTACACAATTCTTTTCACTCGCGTGTGTACATTATTCTATTTGGCGGCATTATGTTCAAGGTTAACATCGTCATATGGCGACATTTTGTTCAATGTTATAAATGGCTTTCTATAATGGTTTTTATCTCTCCCCTTATTTTATTGATTTTGTATTAGCATTGTATTGTGTCATTGATCATATTTATTCGTTCAGTATTAATTCACTTGTTTATTTTCATTTAAGGAATGACTGTCTATATTTTCTGTCTATGAAGAAATAACATAAAAAATTTGGTGCACACTGAATAACGCGCGTATCGGGTTATTTAACAGTGTGAACCACTTTTTGTATGTTATTTCGACATAGACTAGACAGAAATTCCATTAATTCTAAATTCCATTTTAAACCGTAGAAAACCATGAAAAAACGTTGATGACGTCACGGTCACATGACTAAATTATGTCTATGGGCTCATAACAAAATAACGTCAGACAATCAGAAGAAGCGTTACATCCAAAATTAAATTATATGTCTTTAGATTGAGTTAAGCCATTATAATTGTTATTTCACAATGTGTCTGGCCAAAACTCCTGCTTCACATGACAATGTTAAAAAATATCGCTATAATGACAACACTACGTAACAGAAATACAACACAAACACACATCATAAAGAAACACACAAATAAATAATGTAATAGTTGACACTACATGCAAACCGCAGAAAAACTTAATCAGTTATAATTTTAATGTACGATAACATTTTTATTTATGTAATTCTCTGTCCTGAGTGTTCTTGCTGAACTTTTGTACTTTTTTCCCTGTCACGTAATGATGTCATTTTAGCTGTATTTATGATATTGTCGTATTACCGGAAGGCTTGGCTTTCCAGAAAACCAGGTTCAAACAACAATTAGTCCTTAAAATGTCATACACAAGTCAAGAAATTGGCAGTTGTTATCAAATAGTCCGTTTCTATGTATTTTGCATCTTAGTTTTTCTGTTGTTCCGTTGTTTTCTGTGATAGTTGATGTGTTTCTCTCGGTGTTGGTTTGTGACCCGCACTTGTTGTCGCTTATTAGATTGGTGATTATTGAACAGCAGTATACTACTGTTGTCTTTACACGTCTTATTAAATGCATTTAATGCCTTTGTACTGTACGTTGTACTGAATCTTTACCTATAAGGACTCAACTGATGATTTCATATGGAACGCCAAAACTGTCTTGTTATGACCATTTTCATTATATGATGTGCATTAACCTTTACATGATGTGCACTTATCATTATATGATGTGCAAACACCTTTATATGACGTGCAAATATGCTTATATTATGTGCAAGTATCTATATATGATGTCCAAACATCTTTATATGATTTGCAAATATACTTATATGATGTGCATATATACTTATATGATGTGCAAATGTTCTTATATGATGTGCAAACATACTTATATGATGTGCAAACATTCTTATATGATGTACAAATATCCTGATATGATGTGCACATATACTTATATTATGTGCAAATGTACATATATGATGTGCAAATATACTTATATGATGTGCTAACATCCTTATATGATATGCATTTTCCCTGATATTATGTGTAAACATCTTTATATGATGTGGTTGTATCATTATATTATGTGCTCGTAATCTTATATCATATGGTTGTGTCATTATATTATGTGCTTGTAATCTTATATCATGTGGTTCGGTTAACTTCGTTATATGATGTCGAAACGTTATTTTATGATGTGCTTTCATTGTCGTTATGGTCAATGAACATGATTACGATTAGAATGATTACTGTCTACGTCATAACTGATTCCGATCTGCTTCTGCAGAATTAATATAAACCCGGATCAAATCTGTAGCTATCGTTTGGAAAATGGTTGAGATGTAAAAAGAAACAAACCTTGACATGTTTGTTTCTCGATTTAAGATGAAAAAATCACACCAGATATTATTGGAAAATTGTCAAATTGTGAATTGCAAAGTTTAGTTTTAATCAATGGGTCTTCATTAATGAACATACGAGGTCTGCAATAATGGGCATACAGTTAAAGTTATTAAATCTAAGAAATGATTCTTTTATACCATGCTCTATGCTCATTGTACTAGGCTTATATTTGACAATATCTTTATATCTTATTGCGTTAGCGGCTTTTTTTTTTTTTTAAAGAAGTAAGTACATGAATTTCCAGTATGTTCATTGTTTTGTAAAGTTTGCTTTGCTGATCATTTTAGCTGTGGAAGTTTGTCTTTATATATCACTTTTCTGAAGAAAGACACAAAACTGGGTAATGACCAATATAATGGACCGGTCATTTGCAACCCCCATATAGAGGGGATAGGAAGAAATTAAGGGAGCCTTTAATTTTGATTTTTTTTTTAAATAAAATGATGGTATTCAATTGTTTATATTTATAGATTTGACGCAGTATAATGTTTTTAGCCTCATCTGCTAAAATCTAAATCCTTATTTTTTTTAAATTAATTTCTTCTAGCAGAGTATGTTTAATCTGAAGCTAGTAATATTGAATGAAGGTGTGATAAATACCAATGAGATCATAACCGGCATATCCAAATTAAATTCCAAGTTGCAAACAACTTCCACACTTAAAGAACACATTTACATATTCAGCTTCTCAAATATGGAACAGTTTACCAAATGAAATAAAAATGAGTAATACACTTGTATCTTTTAAAACAAAATGTTACAAATTTTTCATCAATTGTGCAAATTAATATGCTTTTTCATTGTTATTTAAATACAATTGTATATTGTGTATAACATAACTTTATAATACTCTATGTACTTATAAATATGTTATTATTATTTTGAGGACTCTCAGGAAGATTAGTTTTAACTAATGGGATCATCCTCTTGAAATAAAGATTATTTATTTATTTTATTTTATTTAAGTTCTAGATCCACTATTGACGTGCTATTCTAAACTTATATAATGCAAAAGGAATTTAATGCGGTTTTTTTTTTTATTACGAACAAATGTATTGCGAAAGGTGTGTGCAATTGTTCTCTGGTGGTTTTTTTAGGGGGGAGGGTCTAAAGTTTATGTCTTTTGAATGATTTTTTTTCCCTATTTCACGGTAAAAAATAGAGGAATTCCCATCTTTCCTATCCCGTCCCACCACCAATGATGAAAATTGAAAATGACAATAATTATAATTTACTTATTTTTAAAATCTGTTCTTATAATATAAAAGAAGAAGATGTGGTATGATTACCAATGAAACAACTCTCCACAAGAGACCAAAATGATACAGACATTAACAACTATAGGTAATCGTAAGGCCTTCAACAATGAGCAAAGCCCATACCGCATAATCAGTATAAAAGGCCCCATGATGACAATGTAAAACAATTCAAACGAGAAAACTATTTTGCTAAGAAAAGGTTTCTCTATAAATAAGTATCAAGATAATAGGCAATAAAAGAACAAAACTCATAAGAGCCAAAATTGCCCAAAATGGGACCTTAAAATTTACTATAAAATATATTCAGACACATTGCACTATTATTGTTTTTTAATCTATTGTAGTTTTAAAGATAAACGCTAAACATTAAAAGTCACCGCCTTAAATCTTCACTTAGAAAAATTGAAAACACAACTCTCTATCTGTCACAGACCACCAGGCCTCAGCAAACAAAAAATAAATACAGTGTTTTTATGTTCATTCAGACACAAATCTAATTAAATTACAGATATTGTGTGTCCAAGCTATGCTTACGCGGATCTGAAAACGCTCCATTCTATTTTCTGTTTAAAGACCATTGGGATTCTCGGTTTTGTCGGATTTATATACACCTTCAAAAATGTGAAGGCTGAATTTCATTGGCTGATGTAATATTTACTAGAACAAACAGTATCAAAGGACTGAAGTACTGAATATCGGATGACCGCAAGTTCTCGTGGATGGTCACACGCACTTGTTTAAAAGAAAATCACATCTCAATACCTGAAAGTGAGGTTAACTTACAGAGATATATTTTTTTCTGAGACAAGTTCGTGCTTGAATGATGAATAAATGACAGGGAATTCAATCTCACCGTAATCACAATTAGATTGTAGTGATACAAATCAGTATACTCTGGTTTGTTGTTATATATTAAATTAATATTTGTATACAACAGTTACATGTATACATAATTTTGATCCAAATGCTATAGCATTTTATTCTACTATTCTTATAATAGTGCAGTGCAAGTGCATGGTGAAAACTCTTCTATAATAATTCGGATTTTCTAATAGTTAGGATTTATGTAGGCATTCATTTTCCCCGCATAAACGTTCTTGAGATATTATTTCCGCATGCGTTAACACAATTGTTCTGTACGTGTGCGTAAATATATTACTTACAAATGTATAAATATATTTCTAACGACGCAACCTTTTCATATTATTAATTTAATATGTTCTAAAAAAAAATGTTTTTATGAGTATTACTTGAAGCGACAAAGAATGTTATTTTGCACTCGATTATGTCTGCGTTTTTATACGATCGGTTACATGTACCAGTCAAAATCGAAAGTCAAATCTCTGTTGCGGTAATACATCGGAATGCCCTCACGGTCATCGAGATGTAAACATGAAGTGTGGGCATGAGGACGTGTACTTTCTTGTTCCAGGACAAACATATTTTTCGACTTTAATGAAAAAACTCTTTTTTAAAAATGATATAGTCTTTTTTTTTTTATTTCATTATTGTTTTATTTTTTCTCTCATTTTCAATGGAAACCGATTTATTTTGATTCCCTCCTGAAAAAGAAAAAATATCTTTCAAGAAACTTGGAATCAAACATTTGCAAAAAAAAAAACATGCCCCCATTTCCCCCGCAATCACCCCAAAAAAATCAATGGTCAGTATGTTAGCCCTGTTTACGGAGTTGTATATCTGAACGGCTTTCCTTTTATATTACGGGTGTCTAGTGGCGGTGCTTTCATGGTAGGATGTTAGCCTCTAGTGTTACTGGTCGTAGGTTCGAATTCCGGCCGGTTCAAAACCAAAGAATTTAAAATTTGTATTTGCTGCTTTCCTTTGCTCATTGTTGAAGGCCGTACGGTGACATATAGTTGTTAATTTCTGTGTCATTTGGTGGAGAGTTGTCTCATTGGCAATCATACCACATTGTCTTTTATATATCAATTTTCCGCTGGACGTCAAGCATACGTTCATAATCATGTAGGTGTGCAATAAATGCATGAAAACATAATAAAAAGATGCAAGCAAATGTCATGCACCGAGTTGAAGGTCATCCCATATCTCTTTTCATTCCCTTTTTTTAGAAGGGGGGGGGGGCTCGGTGGTCGAGTGGTCCAAGTATCTAGCCTGTCAACACTTACATGTAGGTTGTAAGTTCGAATCCCACACGTGGCAGGTAAGCTCGACTCCAATCTCAATTGAATAGAATTATTAGTTAATCATACCGACAGTCGGTGTTTCTTTCCGAGGACTTCGGCTTCCTCCATAAATATAAACTCACCACCACGAATTAGCATGAAAGTGTTGAAAGTGGCGTTAAAAAGCAATCAATCAACAAATTAATCAACCAATCATCCATACCGGTATAATTATAAATGCAAGAGAGGATAATTTTGTAGCTAAAATTGACTTTGAGTTCATTTGTGTCTTTTGCAATGAATAGAAATAGGAAGATATGATATGAGTGCCAATGAGACAATTCTACATCTAAGTCATAATGTGTAAAAAGTAAACAATTATAGGTTTAATTACGGCCTTCAACCGCCTTCAACACGGAGCTTTTACTTAAACCGAACAGCAAGCTATAAATAAGAGCCACACCATTTGTTTTATCTTATTTTCACCGCTGCCGGGAAATTCTTCAACTAGTTCCTGCATAAATTGATCTTAATCTTCCGCCGAAATGTTTGAAACGTTAAGTTTTGTTAAAATGCACTGTCTCACTTTATCTTTAAAATGCACTTTCGCTTAAAAGGTTAAAGATTTATTTCTAAAACGTAATAAGTTAACTCAATGCTCATTATTGTAGATCCCGTATATTCATTATTGTAGACCCATCGATTAAAATTCATAATTTTACAATTTTCCATCAATATTTGGTGTGATTTTTTTTTTCATCTTAAATCGAGGAACAAACATGTCAAGGTTTTTCTCTTTTTAAAATAACTTAAATTTGATCCGGGTTTATATCAATTTTGCAGAAGCAGATCGGAATCAGTTATGACGTAGACAGTAATCATTCCAATCGTAATCATGTTCATTGACCATAACGACTATGAAAGCACATCATATAATGACGTTTCGACATCATATAATGAAGTTAACCGAACCACATGATATAAGATTACAAGCACATAATATAATGACACAACCACATCATATAAAGATGTTTGCACATAATATAAAGGAAAATGCACATCATATAAGGATATTTGCACATCATATTAGTATATCTGCACATCATATAAGGACATTTACACATTATATAAGTACATTTGTACATCATACAATGTATAAGTACATTTGCACATCATATAAGTACATTTGCACATCATATAAGTATGTATGCACATCATATAAGTATGTATGCACATCATATAAGTGTAGTTGCACATCATGTAAAGATGTTTGGACATCATATAAAGATACTTGCACATAATATAAGCATATTTGCACGTCATATAAAGGTGTTTGCACATCATATAATGACAAGTGCACATCATATAAAGGTAAGTGCACATTATATAATGACAAGTGCACATCATATAATGAAAAATGGTCATAAGAAGACAGTTTTGGAGTTCCATAATTTCAGCTATGATTTCGTCCTTTTCTTCATAGCATACTTAAATGGGACAAAATTGTCATTCAGAGGCAATACGCCATCAGCCCATACCTCATTTAAACTGATTAAAAGATTATTTCTACACCATATGGAGATCATGTAAAATCCTTTTAGGGGTTTATTATCCTATCAACAACAATTATACGAGATTGATTAAATTTTGATTCTTGGTGTCTTGACGCTAAATATACCAGAAAAAAAAAATAATCTGTACCTTTCCAACAAGTGGTTTTGGAATAAATGTGTTTAATTCCGATGCAAAGACACTATTAGAAATTTATTTTCAATCCTTACTTAATATAAATCGAGATAAAAAAAAACTCAAGGTACTGTGTATTCGCAACCTATGATCTTTAAGTAAGACACAAATTAATTTATTTTTATCCTTTATCTGCCGCAGTTTATGATGTATATTTTGATATAAAAAAGTTTAGGGATCAAATAGAAACTACTGTAGCAACCTGAATTCCAAACCTTTCTTTATAAATTTATCTAGGCAGTAGAGATATTTAACTCAAATACTTCAATATTTATGAGATGCAAAATAGTAGTAAAAGGTACCGGGTTTATAAGTTGGCAATTGTTTCATGTACAAAACATATAATTTGATTTCTTATAAAGATTGAAAACTCCCTTCATTCTTATCGGTGTTGCCACCTTCATTATTTTTAATTAGAAATGATTTTATATAATGTTATATTGAAATTAATAATTTTTACAATATTTATCAAAATTGAAATTTTTTCATGCTAACTGCTGGAAGTTTTTCATTTTCTAAAACAAAATATATAGTTTAAAGTCTATTTTAAAGGGGACACGAAAAATGCGATAACACTGCTGACATAAACAACATTTTATTCACAATAGTTATAATATGTTTACAGATACCCCTGTCATCTTTTTTAATCTGATAAATGCAAATGAAGAGCCAAAACTGTTACTGAACGTAATGTAGAAAAAAGTAATTAGAGTAAGCGACAATTGTAAAGCTACAATAACGTAAACACTAAGCAACACATGCAGTTCTCAAGAGAATACATGTCTCTGTATACACTTTGTCAAGCCGATTACTCAAATTAAAGTAAATACAAGTAAAAAACATTCCAACAGAACAAATCAATTTGCTTTGATTAACTGATGATAATATGCTTAACCTTAGTATATGTGTTTTTGTATGGTTTATAAATTGAAATATTAAAATTGCATTGTAGTTTAAAGTATAACTTATGTTCTCTTAAATACTGACAGATCACCAGTATCAGCTTTTATTAATTTGTTTTGATATTTTAATTAAAGATCGTTTTAAGTTAGATCAATGGTTCTTTTTGAATGAAAAGTCTTTCCATTACTAAGAAGCAACATTCCAGTATCACCTGCATACGGGTATATATCTCCCAATTGATACGTTATTCCCGTGCGTGCATTTCCTATCATGATTTTCTTAATATAGGGTTGCTGCTCACAAGGAAGCTATTAAACCAAGAGTTCCAAATGGTGAAGTTGGAATCATCCCTTCGTAGATTTTACGGACACCATCACGAGTTGGTTGACCATTATGGAATAACCGTTTCACAAATTATATCGGATATGTTCCTTACGTCGTAACTAAAATCCCCTTCCTTTTCATGAATGTGACCTACCAAATAAGACTATTTACCGGATTTGTTATCATATAAGCAACACGACGGGTGCCACATGTGGAGCAGGATCTGCTCACCCTTCCGGAGCACCTGAGATCACCCCTAGTTTATGGTGGGGTTCGTGTTGCTTATTCTTTAGTTTACTATGTTGTGTCATGTTTACTATTGTTTGTCTGTTTGTCTTTATCGTTTTTAGCCATGGCGTTGTCAGTTTATTTTCGATTTATGAGTTTGACTGTCCCTCTGGTATCTTTCGTCCCTCTTTTACAGTATACTTAGAAAATGTTGAGTGAACCGATATTAGTTTAAACATGTATGAGCATCAGAAATAAAAAAAAAAACACGAAAACTATTGGAGATCAACCATGCCAGAATGGAGATAAGCAATACAAATAGTCCACTTTGATCTATAAACTTCCAGGTGCTAAAATTTGCTTTATCTTATACAAACTGGTTTAAAATAGCAATGAATTGCACCAGATGTCCATTTTGACGATTGACATCTCTTCAGGGTTGCTAAATTAGATAACAATGTAAGGAATAAAAATATTTACAGGTCCCCGAAAGGGCAAACAAATAACAATATCAGAACAATACATCTTTATTAAAAGTGCACGGATTTGTAAATATATGTCAGAAGGTTAACATTCCAATCATATTCTGTCAGAAATTACAAACTGTTTATTCTTTCCTGTAAATGTTTACTCAACTATTTGTTGATACAATGTGTATATGTCTGCTGTGTACCAACTAAATATCAAACCACAATGGTCTACATAGATTAAATTGGAAACTTGGTCAACAGTGAGATTAATGTTTCATATAATTCGTATAGTACCTACATGTTGTAATATAATGCTATTTTGGATATAGTTTATATAGAGTATATTTACCGTATTCTAACGAAATTATAAAGCTTGCGTTTCCTTTGATGATGCATTGCAAGCGGATTAACTGCCATTCCTTCAGCAAATTTTAGACGCCATCACGTCTGTTGACCATTCTAGAATATATTTTTCTCTGACAATGAATTGGTATGTTTCAATTGTCTTAACTTAATCTTCTATTGTTGTCCTCAATAGTGAAATCACCAAATGTGACATATCACTGCAGTTGTTATTTTCTGAACAAGGTAAAAGGTGCAATCTATGAGAATAACTTCATTACTTTTTATAGGTTATGTTGCTCAGTCTTTTCAATATTGTGCAGACCTTTGTTTATCTTTTCGTCATTTATTTTCTTGTCATGGGTTGTCAATTTGTGTTCTTCTTGAGTTTGGAAATTCCTTTGGGTTATTTCTCCTCTCCTTCTCTTATTACTTAAGTATAAGGTAAAATGGACATAAACTTTTCTACTTAAGAAAATGCCTGTACCTAGTCAGGAATATGACAGAGATCGTCCATTCCTTTGAAGTGTATGAGCTTTTTTATTAGCAATTTAATTAGGGATTCTCCTTTTGAATTTTTGTCAGAGATTAGTATTTTTGTGATCTTACTTTTGTCATCGAAAGAAAAAATGTCATCACTACGAAACAGTGATAGTTTATCTGTAATCTTCAAGTTTATGTTTGCATCTTCCTTTTTTTATTTCTCATGTTTATGTTGAACGCTACTAATACAATGTACGTCTTTTTCTAATAAGCATGTACCAAGTCATGAATATGACAGATGCTATCCATTTGTTTGATCTGTTTGAGCTATGGATCTTGACACTTGATTAGGTACTTCCCGTGTTTTGTGATTTAACTTTTAAAGGTAAAATTTGCGTGTGGAAAATAAATTTTAGCCTACCTTATTTAAACAGTTAATGTTACCACTGGGTCGGTGCCAGTGTTGATGTACATGTAAGTTACGTCTCCCAATGTACCACCAGCCCGGCAGTATTCCTTTTCGTTTAACAGAGGAAAGATTATTTAATTTATTTGTTTAATTAAAAAAATATGAAACACTAACATGACTTAGGGTTTCTACCCCCAAGGATAGATAGATTTCCGAAGCCGTTTATCGAACATTTTATAATAATGTTGTTTTTTATAATTTATGTGTGTGTTTAAACTTGAACTTCAAACTGTGGTGATTATGGTATGCATAAAAATAAGCTTTGTAACTTTGATATGATTAGAATGATTCAACTTAATTATACTCCTAGATTTGGGTATAACCCATTCACACAGGAGTTAGTGTTCCAAGTTTGGACTGTTGCGTTGTTGTTACCACTTCTGTCGATGTGTTTAATTCTCATCTCGTTTTCCAAGTCCTTGCTTAAAGGCCATACATGTTATCTATTTATAACTAATAACTATTTAAGTCAGAAACTTACTTCCCATAAACTATGTTCACCAAAACATTTGATAAGTTATATAATGGATATACATAAATGTTTGGACTTTTGACTGGTGATATTTAAATCGTATTACTATGTTGGTTTGGGTTTTTATTTTTCGTTTTAACAATGGCGTTGTCAAGATTTTGTTTTGGCTATTGAATGTCCCTCTGGTGTCTTTTGCCTCTTTTTTGCAATATTTCTGTTTCCCCCCATTGATGAAGCATATGTATTAAAAGACCCTCTACGTTTTGTTAATCTGATTTGTATCAACGACCTCACAGCTTTCATCCATTTGGAAAGGGAATTTACTTCTTCCCGGTTTATTGATTGTTGGCACCGATTGAATCCATCAATATTTTTATATATTCTTAATTGATGGATTTAGGCTGCCGATTTGTCGATCTTTTGGATAGCGCCATCCAGTAGGTGTTGATGTGATCCGTGTTGGCAATTATTTAGTTTTCTGTGTTGTGCTTTGCATACCGTAATTGTCGTTTGTCTGTTTCTTATTTGGGCAACGCGTGACTTAGGCTTTTTCAGTATTTGCTTTTTCCGTATTGAGTATATTGCATATTGCATAACTAAGTCTTAAATTCAATAAAGAGTAATGAAGTAAATCATATAAAGTTTTATTAATTTCCTTTCATATTTCCATATACAATATAGAGGTAATCCTACAAAAGAAAGAAATATTATAAGTCAAAATAAGTCTAAAAAGATTTTCGGTACATACACTCTAATTCAGTTATATTGCAAAGACACAACTTCATATCTAACTTCGTAGGCATACAATTCTTCTGGCACTGATTACGATGTTTATCCTAAAGACACCTTTCGTACTATTTAAAACTGTTCTTGTGTATGTTTTATGATAAGAAATTATTCTAATTTGCATCAACACTACAAAACAGAAATCAGATGATAGTTCTAATATCTTACTACCCAATCCATTATAAATGAATATGAGTAATCTAAACATTCATGTAATATCACAACAGTAAGTATAAAAGAAACCTCCATAAAACCGTCTAGGTTTGCTACTTTGCGTGTGCAGGATGGCGTTGCATTGTATCACGTTTTCGAAACAAATACTTCATTATTGAGGCATATTTTTTCCAAATGTGTTCATCGTTAATAAGCAAATATACCTTTTCCTATTTTCTTAAAGATACATTATAAATATATCCATATTTTCCATTAACGTCTGGTTTGGAACTTATCTTATAAGTGTATCGTTTCTGATTGATTGTTCAGAATAAAGAGGGATGTCTTCCTTGAGGTTACCCCCCTCCAAAAAAAAAATTAAATTAAAAAAAATAATTAAAAATCGGCTTGATACGACATATCATGTATCATTTGTTTAACATTTTGTTCATTATGACTGGAATAAAAATATTGTATACATTATATAATTCTTCCGTCTTGTTCAAAAGGATTCTGTGCTTTTAGAGGAAAGAAATATTAAAATATTTGAGTTTCAAATTGTCTTTATAACCGGAGGATAGTTTGTTATCTCTTTTGATATCATTAACTACCTTATATAATAATTCAAAGATTCAAAAGGACAATGATGTATATAAATGTGGGTTTCTTGTACTTTGTACGGTGTAAAACACATAATTGAACATAATTGATATCTTACATTAGTATGCTGATGTTCCTGCTGGTACATAACCATCCTCGTCATCATATCCTAATGGGAAAACGAAAAAAGTTACAATAGTGATAACAAGTAATGTACAAATATCAACTATACATTTCTGTTTTGACAAAACACGCACATCATTATTAGATGCAGTCTTTGAATTTGCTTTCTTTTGTTCTTGTATTGTAAATCAGACAAGGTGTATGTAAAAACTAAGTTTAAAAAAAATGATAAGAAATAAGTAAAACTGCATCACTCACAAAAGATTGCATGACGCAAATACACTGTTTACAATAATACTTATATATGCACTTAAACTTTTCATTTATGGCTCTATTGATATATAAAAAAAGAAGATGTGGTAAGATTGCCAATGAGACAACTCTCCACAAGAGACCAAAATGACACAGAAATTAACAACTATAGGTCACCGAATTGCCTTCAACAATGAGCAAAGCCCATACCGCATAATCAGCTAAAAAAGGTAACGAAATATGTTTGATGGCGCTAAACCACCCCACCCCGAATGGGACATACGTGAAACAGCACAATAAAAGAAGAAACTATCAAAATCAGTTGATAAAGAAACGAAATTTAATTCATAAAGCGATGCAACGACAAAAATAAAACCCAAAACACAAGGTATGAATGTTAGAGTACTTGAAGTTGTTTAAAGCTATATAAAAGCCTAATTAATAACAAATGAACGAAACTATATATAATGCTAAACTTTTAGGGTCCGAAAACAGCAGGTATATATTGCAGACATATCAGCACTTGACCACTTCTTTATACATATTATAGTCAATTACACAAGAGAACTATATGTGGGTGCTTGTTTGATAGACTATGTAAGGTGATTCTGTGAATAGTATACAATGCATTAACCCAAATACGTGTATGCTATGCTTATATAATGTGTTTTACCGTCGGAGTATAGATCAAACAGGTGCCTTTTCCTTAGTTTTCCAAAGCATACGCTTCTGCTATGATAATGTGAATAGCAATCACTCCAATAATTATAGAATCGTTTATCTCCACATGTCAGTTGGTATGCTTAAAAAACATAAACAAAATATTGTTATAAGTATGAAAGTACGAAATGATTTACGGATGAGTAACAAAGTTGATATTAATACAATATATGATTATAGGTCTAAGTGTGTAGTTGTTAACTTTGTACACAGTTCTTCAATTCACTTCTTTAGTAATTATATTCGTTACATGTAATAACAATGATATTTATATATACACATGTTTCTTTTTTATTATAAAATTGAGAATGGAAATGGGGAATGTGCCGAAGAGACAACAACCCGACCATAGAAAAAAACAACAGCAGAAGGTCACCAACAGGTCTTCAATGTAGCGAGAAATTCCCGCACCCGGAGGCGTCCTTCAGCTAGCCCCTAAACAAATATATACTAGTTCAGTGATAATGAACGCCATACTAATTTCCAAATTGTACACAAGAAACTAAAATTAAAATAATACAAGACTAACAAAGGCCAGAGGCTCCCGACTTGGGACAGGCGCAAAAATGCGGCGGGGTTAAACATGTTTGTTAGATCTCAACCCTCCCCCTATACCTCTAGCCAATGTAGAAAAGTAAACGCATAACAATACGCACATTAAAATTCAGTTCAAGAGAAGTCCGAGTCTGATGTCAGAAGATGTAACCAAAGAAAATAAAGAAAATGACAATAATACATAAATAACAACAGACTACTAGCAGTTAACTGACATGCCAGCTCCAGACTTCAATTAAACTGACTGAAAGATTATGATTTCATCATATGAACATCAGGCACAATCCTTCCCGTTAGGGGTTTAGTATCATACCATCATAACATATATGAGAAGAACATAACCCGTGTCATGCCAACAACTTGTTTTTGAATAAATGTGTTTAGTTCCGATGCAAAGACCCTATAAGTGAATCAATATTAACGCCAAAATATGCAATCTTTAATGACCTGACAACAGTATCGTAACTATATCCCTTCTTAATAAGTCTATTCAAAGGTTTTGTTAGTTTTTGAGGTGAATACTGACACCTTTGTGCTTTATAAAGAATATTTCCATAAAAAATTGGATGTGAAATACCTGAAAGTCTGCATGTTGAGCTATATTAACGAATGATGTCCTTATACCGATGATAAAATTTAGTAAATGTTTTGACTAGTTTGTGATATCGAAAACCCTGGTGTAATAATTTTTCAGTAATACATAAATTTCTCTCGTTAAAATCTAAAACATTGTTACATACACGAGCAAATCGTACAAGTTGAGATATATAAACACCGTAAGATGGTGACAAGGGAACGTCACCATCTAAAAATGGATAATTAACGATAGGAAATGAAAAATCATCTCTTTTATCATAAATTTTAGTATTCAGCTTTCCGTTAGTGATATAGATATCAAGATCGAGGAAAGGGCAGTGGTCATTGTTAGTATAAGCTTTATTTAAAGTAAGTTCAACAGGATAAATTTCTTTAATATACATACTGAAGTCGTCATTATTGAGAGCCAAAATATCATCCAAATATCTAAAAGTATTATTAAATTTGTTTATCAGATGTTGTTTCGATGGGTCTTTGCTTATTTTTGTCATAAATTGTAACTCATAGCAATACAAAAACAGGTCCGTAATAAGTGGTGCACAGTTAGTCCCCATTGGAATTCCGATAATCTGACGATATACGGAATCCCCAAAGCGAACAAAAATGTTATCTAGTAAAAATTCAAGGGCATATATAGTATCAAAGCATGTCCAATTGACATAGTTTTTTTGTTTATTGCTACTAAAAAATGACCTAAAAGAGTTTGAACATATATATTCACATTCTGATTTTTTAAATGCCCATTTAATTAGGTGTGTGAATTTTTTCTTAATGAGAATGTGAGGCAATGTGGTATACAGGGTAGAAAAATCAAAACTTTGAACAGATTCAAAATCACCAATATAAGCATGCAATTTATCAAGTTCTTCCAACGAGTTCTTGACACTCCAAAAGTAATTAATTCCACTATTTGCGAGTATTGTTCTCTTCTACTCAAAATTAAGTGTACATGTTTAGGGCTTTCCATTATGTTTTCATCTGTACGATATCGGTAATATAAATTGAAAAGCATCTATTTTAACATCGATTATTTTCTTAAAGACAAATTAAATGTATCTTACGTATGCGACACAGTTACACTTGATAAAACATGAACCTGTGATGCAAAGAAACCGAATATACTTTTATTGAGAATATGAGTCTTCATATTGTATTTGTGGGCATGCGTAAGTAAATATTTCATGAATTCTTATTCAAATTATTCTGATACATTTGATCTTACCTTTGCCACCATATGAAAATCTGTGATGATCCAGTTTAAATCCATGATATTTAGTAAAGTAGTCATTATAACTTACTACAAGCCCATGAGCATAAGCGATTGCATGTTTCTTGAGATTATATTCGTGTTTCTTGTGGAGATGTCTCACGTTTAACTCATGTTTGTTGTTCTGATACTGGCGTTCATTCAAATGCTTCTTATGTTGATGTTCAGCAGCTGACAAATGGTATTTGGTGTGCTTGTGGAGTCGTTTAAGATGGTAATCTACCATTTGTTTGAATCTATTTATGTGACTTCTAGCCTCGTTTGCAATTCTGCTAACGTGCTTGTTAGCCTGGTGTTGAATGTTATGAACATGTTTGTTTGCTACGTGTGATATTCTTGCGACATGAGTCTTGGCTACATTATGGATTCTGCTTACGTGGTGATTGGCAATTTTTTTGTGAAGATACAGGTGCTTGTTCAGAATAGCATGAGTGTCTGCAAAATGATAGGAAAAATTAGTATACCACTAATTATATATAACATATAACTTGTTTGGCTATATAAAAGCAATTAAGATTTCCTTTTGATGCAAAACAACGACGAATAATAACTCTTTCTAAAATTTTCTTTAATATTGAATACATAAATATCGTTGATAACAGTTAAGCACCCAACAAAATTACATAGTTATCTATAGCAGCAAAGGTCTACTCGTACCTTTGTTCTTTAACAAGTATATTTTGAAATGAAAACATGACGTAGAAAATATGCAAACTAAAAAGAATAAGATATATTCTGTATTTGATAAGGTTTATTGACCGACGTATAAGGATTAAACATTTTACCTCCCAGGTATCTATAGAAGAGATGATGACTTCTAAGTCGTCCAAAGCATGTTCCTACACTATGATAACGATGATAACATTGACCCCATAGCCTGTAGAATCGGCTTCTGCTACATTTCAGTTTGTATGCTGCAATTGAAGTTTATATTTTTTCTACGCTGTTGAAATCGTAAAATTTCTTCATAATTCTTTATTTACAAAATAAAATAAACGATATACATGAAATAAATCCTGAAACCATTTAACCAAAAAGTCATTTATATTATAAGTTTATCCATATTTTACTTATTTACAAATATATAACGCCTCCTGGTACTGAACTTTCTTGATGTGTTGAAGACCAATTGGTGGCCTTCGGATATTGTCTGCCCTTTGGTCGGGTTTTTGTCTCATTGACACATTTGTCATTCCCAATCACAGTTTCATACATATATTTTAGTTAGCTTGGGGTTGATTATTAATTATACAATCCTTGATTTTACTAAGGTCATCATCTTGCAACAAACGTTGTCCATTTATATATTTAGAAGTATTTAGAATTCACTCACCAATTCCGTTATATGAAAATCTGTGATGTCTAATTGCGAATCCATGATGGCTATTGTAATAACTATAGTCGAATATAGGCCCGGAACCATAATCGGATCCATAGACATCACCATCAACTACGGAATAATCGTCTAGATAATAATAAACATAAAGAATTAAACTCAACGATGAAAAAATGTTATACCTTTTACAAACGCTTTGATGTCAAATTCAACAAATATTAGAATCAATACAATTATTTTAAAGGTGCCTTTTAGCTAAATTTATCATCCAGTTCTAATAAAAGATATTTAGTAACAAATTCAATTAAATTTAAGAACGGACCAAATTTTTGTTGGTTCATTGATTTCTAGATAGATTTTAAAATTTCAGCATCACTCGTAATGAGAAAATGAAGTGCATAACCTTTTCGCAGAATGTTAATTTGTTTGTTTTTTTTTTTTTTTTGCTTTTGAGAGCTACTCCATTTTAAGCTGACAATGTATTGATCAATCGCAAACTCTTTGTTATATGCACATCCTGTAGGAGGAAGATAAGTTAGCCGTAGACATGAAATGATTTTGGTAAATTGTATTATTTGTCGATTTTGTGCGTGTATTAAAAATAATCATAATTGGTTGGATTCTTTTAAATATAAATATAAAGGAATTAAGCACTTCTGCTAGGTATGTTAATTTTAAGCTTGTATCAACTCCATTTTAATGGGAAAATATAGTACCAACTTATTGAGAGTAGAGAACCAGGAACTTCTACTTACATATGTTCCGTCAGGAAAGAGTTGAAAAGGCTTAATTGTAGATTCACCATACTTATCATGAATGAAGATGTGAATGGTTTTCATCCATAATGTATATTTTTTGTTTCAACCTAGATTTTCATATTTTAACTGTCATATATCAAAATTTTGAATATACTCCTTCAATTTGTGCTGTTATTGAACAAAATAGTTTGATTTATAATAAAACAAAAACAAAATACATTGTGTTATTAAACTTAGTACAAAAAAGGTACAAAAACATAGAAACCTATCTTTTCGATATTATGGAACGTTTAACTCAAACAGATTTATTAGAGGTACTAGAAACACAAAAAATGTATCTTTATTTTTGTCAATACTTAGTATTTGACTTGAAGGTATACCTCCACCGTATCTATAGAATAGATGTTGTCGTCTCAGTCGTCCAAAGCAGCTTCCTACACTATGGTATCGGTGATAGCATTGGCCCCATAGTGTGTAAAATCGGCTTCTTGAGCACTTCAGTTGGTATCCTGTAATATAAAGTCATTTTCATTCCAAAATGCTTTTAATAAAATGCGACTGAATTTCTCAAACGCGTCCTATTGCTATAATCAGCAGCACGTTAATTGATTTGTTTAACATATTTACATATATATGATTCTAATTGAAAAATATGCATAAGCATATCAAATTTTTAAATATTTTTTACTTTATTACTTTCAATTGAACATTAAGAATAGTCAAACGTTTAAATACCAGCTGTTCAGTGTCATGAATTAAGACAATAAGTGATTATGTTGATTTTTTTTTCATCTTCCGACGTTATCACCTTTATGAAACAAAAATATATTAATAATTCAAGATTTGCTTACCAATTCCGCCGTATGTAAATCTATTATTTACAATTGCAAATCCATGATGGCTCTTGTAATAACCATAGTCATATGTAATTCCACCGTATCTATAGAATAGATGTTGTCGTCTCAGTCGTCCAAAGCAGCTTCCTACACTATGGTATCGGTGATAGCATTGGCCCCATAGTGTGTAAAATCGGCTTCTTGAGCACTTCAGTTGGTATCCTGTAATATACAGTCATTTTCATTCCAAAATGCTTTTTAATAAAATGCGACTGAATTTCTCAAACGCGTCCTATTGCTATAATCAGCAGCATGCTAATTGATTTGTTTAACATATTTACATATATATGATTCTAATTGAAAAATATGAATAAGCATATCAAATGTTAAAATATATTTTACCTTATTACTTTCAATTGAACATTAAGAATAGTCAAACGTTTAAATACCAGCTGTTCAACGTCATGAATTAAGAAAATAAGTGATTATACCGATACTTTTTTTTTCATTTTCCGACGTTATCACCTTTATGAAACAAAAATATATTAATAATTCTAGATTTGCTTACCAATTCCGCCGTATGTAAATCTATTATTTACAATTGCAAATCCATGATGGCTCTTGTAATAACCATAGTCATATATAATTCCACCGCTGTAACCAGCTCCGTACCCTACACTTGAGTAACCTGCTAATAATATGTACACAGAAAATTTATAATAAATTGTTTAACGGATTGAATGAAATGACTTATTTGATTAATACACTTTTCTATAGCAATTTGTTTGAAACGATAATTTTCATTGGACGTTGAAAAATATTTTGAAGTTTTATATTTCACAATGACATCATATCTGTCTAAACCAAAGGGAAGCTTAATCTTTTTTGTAAATTTGTAAACCATTTTGAAGCGTACAAAAAGTTCAAAGACGTCCATTGTTTATGTTTGACATTTAGGGTAAACGTATGTTGTCAGGTTATGTAGACGCCAAAGACAGGTATGTGGACTTTTTTTATTTAAGACATTTTAAGCCAAAACATTCACTTAAATATAATTTGGTTTAATGTGTGGTTATACTGGAGTATGAACGTAGATTTTGCTGTCGTCAAACTAGCGACGCGTATATTATAGCATTTACTGTTTAAAGGATACGAACTGCCTTAAATTTGTATGTAATACATGGACATATAATTACCATTATAATATGAAAACAGATGTTTTCTTCTTAGGTATCCAAAACATCTACCAACACTATGGTATCGGCCATAACATCTGTTCCAATAACTGTAGAAACGTCTCTTACTGCAGCTCAGTTTGTAATCTATTTGAAACAAAGACACGAACAGTTACAAAATGACATGATGGCAAAGAAAATCATTAGCAGAAAAAAAACTGATGACAAAAAAAAAGACACACACACAAACAACAGTAAGTAGTAAACAACATAAAAAAAAACCTGACATAAGGTACTATGTAGGTTCGGTAAAAAATTATATTATATTAGAGATCAGACAAATTAGTAATCAATTTTAAAAAGGACCGAAGAAAACTTTAAAGTGACACAAATTAAAGTTCCCATGGACAAAATTATGAAGATATCCCATTCAATATTTGTATAAATGAATCATAATCAAGATAATGCAAAGACGACATTTATGTACAATAGTTCTTTAGTTTCAACCATTTACATTTCTTGTTTTGGCAAATGATAAAAGATGCAGTTAACTATTGACAAACCTTTTGTTGAATTATTGCACCAATGTGTTTTTCCATTTGGATTAGATACAATACACAAACCATATTTTAAAATAAATGTTTTATAAGCAGTTTTTAGATGATGAATCATTCGAATGCGTTCATTCCAATGTTTTGAAAAGGTTAAGCAAGTGTCTATAACTACTAGTAATCAGAATTAATTCCAAATATAACATAATTCATTTTAATATAGTTAAACTGTTTGTTTTCATTTGATATAAACATTACTTACATTTTCCTCCGTATCTAAATCTCCCATGGGAAATCTTAAATCTTCGGAAACGTGTGTACCCGGCCAGATGTATATGACCATGATATGAATGAGGTGTTCGAATAAGATGTCGTTTTCTCAACAAAGACACGCAAGTGCTTGCATGATGTATCTTGTTGTAACAGGAAGTCATATAACGGATGAACTTATGTCGTCGGCATCCGAATTTGTAAACTGAATAAAACATAATTAGAAAGGAAATAGGGTATGATTGTAAAGAAGACAATTAACCACCAGATATCAATGACAAAGCTGTAAACATCTATATTTCACAGTACAGTGTTCAACAACCATTCAAAACTCATTCCGTTTAGTAAGCTTAAAAAACGGGAACGCTTATTGTTAATGCTTGAAAATCATTGACAATACCATATGCTATTTCTCATTTATGACTGAATGAATTAGACTTGGTTTGTACAACACGACTGTAGCCACATTTGGAGCTGGTCTGCTTATCCTTCTGGAGCACCTGAGATCACGTCCAGGTTATGGTGAGGTTCATGATGCTCAGTCTTACGTTTTTCTTATTGTGTTGAATGTCCTAATGAGTTTGAATGTCCTAATGAGTTTGAATGGCCCTTTGGTATCTTTTGCCTGTCTTTGACAGTATATTAAACGAACAGTTAAGAGAGTACTATCTGACTTGAGGACTCTTTAAAATATTTACAAGATTTCCACGATTTGAATATAATTCAATATAACATGTTATTATTTTTATAATGTGCACGAATAATTTCATTTTATGTTTCGATTTCCGATACTGTGTGCATAATTTATGTGTTCTTTCGTTTCGAATGTCTCATATTATGTTGGTATAATTGAGTGTTATTACCGTACGTTTTTTTTATTTGGCTCATTTGGCGAACATAATGTATTTCCACTGCTAAAAAAAATTTACTAACAGGATCTTCCATAAACAATGCCTCTTTTCACAAAGGTGACACCTAAGCCAAATCCATGACCATATTTATGGTAAATGTGGCGTCTACCAATCAACCCTTGTTTAATCAGACCAGGGAAACAATCGCTTATATCACCATAATCGTCATAACAGGAATTTAGTGCGCTGTACAGTTTTGTTGCACTGCAGAGACGTCCATAGTCTGTAATAAAAGAATGTATATCTTTTCTATTCATGAATGTAAACATGAAAGACACTGTAAACTGTTCGTGATTTAAAATAAAGAAGAAAAAGGTAAAAGTTGCAATTATACAATGACATTTAATTTTATTTTATAGCACTTTTCTAATTTGTTCATTCTCTGTATCTGTACTTCAATATTTGACACGAAAGCAAAATTTAAAATAAAGAATGCAACTTGTATTTGAAAGTACACGTTTTTATTAGCACTTTCTGTTAGCTTCAATAGCTTTATTTCAATAATTGGAAATATTCATACAAACTTTGTCACATTTAATTCAATGATAAACTAATTTCCCCTGAAAAGTAGTTTTTTAATTCTAATTTAACGTAGTAAAAAGTAAAATCACAAAAAGACTGAACTTAGAGGAAAATCAATTTGGAAAGTCCATAATCACATGGCAATTTCAAATAACAAAACGCATCAAAAACGAATGGAAAAGAACTGTCATATTCCTGACTTGGTACAGGCATTTTCAAATGTAGAAAATGGTGGATTAAACCTGGTTTTATAGCGCTTAACCTCTCACTTTGATGACAGTCTCATCAAATTCCGTTATATTTACATTGATGCGTTAACTAAACAGACACAATAAATAAATAGTCAAAATATGGGTACATCAGTCATCATCGTATAACAATTTTAAAAGGGACAATTTAACAGAACACAAAAACATCTATCTACAAACACTTTCATTGATTTCTGTGTTTGACGTCAGAAAATTTTATATGTCACATAAATTTGTCGTTCAATGTGCATGCAAACAATTTCAAAATTTACAAAGGCAATGCTAGCATATAGGGTTAAAAAATCAAAAGCATGTAAGAACAAACATCAGAAACAGACCGAGATTGAAAATAGTCTAAAAGTTACTTGAAGAATTCATAAGAATCCACAAATAGCCTATACAATAAATTGTATTACTAGTACTCACAGAATCCGTTATATCTGATTCCACGTCCAATAAGTTCAACACCAAGTCTGTGGAAACGTCTGAACATATGACTGACTTTAAATCTGTAGGCGTGTCCTAGATGTACAAGAATATTGCGAAAATAATAAGATATTTGTTGCATGTAAGAAATTATGATAATTAATAAAATGTGTGTTTAAAAGGAAGACAAGCTCAGTTTTTTATTCTCTTTTGCTCTTTAAAACTTTTATGATTCCTTACTAGAGCTTTTCGCTGGTGTCTGTTAAAGACGAAACGCTCGCCTTGTGTACACAGTTATAAGCCTGGTATTTTTTATTAGTTATTTCAAGCTACCATATCAAAAATAAATATCAATAGTGCGCGGAGGTGGAGCAAAAATACCACAACGAAGTGAACTATGACATTACCTTGAAAAATCAAATTATTCGATATAGAGAGACGTTATGTATTTTTATTGGTTATGTATTCATGCATTGAGAATAAGACTTCAAGGTCAAATGTTTGACGTTATAGTAGCATCTATTTGTTATATGGGTGTGAATTGTACTAAGGGTTATAGAATCAATAATACTGTTGAGTCAAGACGTCAACCATTATGATAATGTTATTTTCAAGCTGCCAAATGTTGTAAAATCATATTTTCGTTAGTACGTAGCTGTATATTCATACACTTATTGAAATATGATGTTTCATGTTTATGTTCCGTCTTCCATATAAATTCTTTTAGTAAAATGAATGAAACTACTGTATAGTCATACGGTTGTTCAAATATGATATTTATGTCTATATAATATGCCAGTCTTCTGTATATTTTGGAAATGCTTATTTTGTATGTAGGTTAACTTGGTAATTGAATCAACATAGTTTGTTATATTGTGACAATATATGTTCAATTGTATATGTTCACATACCCGGGTTAACGATCTTGAAAAAGATAACTTAAAACTTCAATATCTAATAGTCATACCAGTAATAAGTTTGTGTCCAGCATAACCGGCATGATGACCGTGAGAAACATAGCTTGAGCTTGAGTATGAACTTGATTTAACTAATTTAGGTTTGTAGCTGTATGAGTTGACACCTTTGTAGCTGTAGTCGTCTTTATCAGGATAATAGTCACTACTGCCATACCCATTAGTAGCTAAAATGTAATATAAATTATTTGTTACTACAAATACAAAATTTCAAACCGGACATCTTGAAAGCATGTTGTTTTTCCGATCTTACATCTTGAACTACTGATAAGCTGAATATTATTCGGATAAAAAAATCTATAAAAATATTTGTAAGGCCTTCCACAAGGGATGGTGACCTAAATGGATATGTTTTAGAAGAAATACACTTTACACTCACAATAGGTAGAATAACAGTAAAGAGTCTAACTAATCCTATAATTTTTTAAATATAATAAAGACGAAATGCTCAATTTGTTTGATTTCCACGATGGCATAAAGTGCACCAGCAGTTGTACAGTCCTACTGTTAGCAATGATGGTAACTGTTAATCGGTGAATTGTTTCAGGTGTTGAATATTGCTTGCATGATGAGAACACGTTCATATTATACGCATATAAATCGTAAAATATTTTTTTTAAAATACCCAAATTAAAAGCAACATTGAAAATAGAAGCGTATTGTTTTAAGTGTAATTAAACTAGTGTAGAAAATATAGAGAGATTGGTTATCCTATTTAGCCATCAATATGACTGAGAGCCAACAAGTAATCTAAGCTTTTCATTTTTGGATAGGCTTTAGTCTTTTGTTTAAGAATAATTTTCATTCTTATTGAGTCTTTTGTTTTAGAATGATCTTCATTACTATTTGATATTTTGTTGTATTACAATTTCAATTACTAGTAACAATAACAAAAATCATTGTTAGAAAATCATCCAAATTGTAGATTCATTCTCAATTATCAGCAAAAATTATAAGAAAAATAGAAATCCCCATGAATACTTACATGCAGCAATCGCTGCAATAAGAAGGACTAGTATCCCACAAGCCATTTTGACGGATGCACTCTCGTCAGTCAAAGAATTTACTTATATACCTAGGTAAAAACCATATGTTGCATCTTTATTGTTTGAATACAATAAAACTATTTGTATATTGGTCTTGGTGTATGTTAACATGTCGTATAACGTCTGATCCTGTGTTGACTTTCCTCCTCAGAAAATATATCTAAGTATGTTTCCAATTCATTAACTTGTGCGAACTCAGTCGACACTATTGTCTGATATTTCTTGCACATTTATGAATCATATTTTCTGTACATGAGACGCAGATTTAACAATTTCGATTGAACATAAAATGGATGGTTCAAAAAACATTTACATGCAAACATAGAATTTAGTTATTAGTCAGAACATATTCTGAATGTGCACCAAAAATACCTTTTAGCAATTTTTATTTTGTATATTTTTATCTCAAAGATATCTGACTTTTAAAAACGAAACATCCATAAATTGAAATAATAAAACAGAAAAAAAACAAAGCAGTTATCAAAAAAGTAATACTTTATTTCAAAAACAATTATTATTTGTATAACAATCGTTAAGAGTAGGCGAAAGTTTCAAACCTGGTCTAAGATAAGCTTGACTATGTGATATGTTATTGTTTTCCTTTTCTGAGTTTTTTGGGTTGCTGTTTATTTGCGGAAAACCTTCCGACTCCCTTTACATGTGTTCTGCTGTCTAATATGTAAAACAAAAATAGCTGATTCAGGAAAAACAATTTTTAAGTGTTTGGGAATATTTCGACATACAAATTCCCCGTTATCTTTCTTATTCTCGAGGTAACCTGCAGTTCTCAATATGTATGATACGTCTTCTATTATATAGTCACGTCGTTGTTTTTCTTTGTCTGTTATTGCTTGAGATGTTCATCGTTTCCCAGTTTATTGTCTATATTAAACGGTACTTATCTATCCCAAATTCATGTATTTAGTTTTGATGTTATATTTGTTGTTCTCAGAGGATTTTGTCTAATGCTTTGTCCGTTTCTCTGTGTGTTACATGTTGTTTCGTTGTTCTCCTCTTATATTTAATGCGTTTCCCTCAGTTTTAGTTTTCTATCTCGATTTTGTTTTTTGTCCATGGATTTATGAGTTTTGAACAGCGGTATACCACTGTTGTCGTTATTTACATGTCCCTTAATATGTTCCATTAATTTTACACGTTATTCTGAAATTATAATAATCAGATATAAGGATCAAGGCAAAGAACATGAGGGTAAAACAACTGTCCGAATTGGTTCCTAGATAAATGAATTTAATTGACGTGATAATTTACAGTGTAATAACGAATTTGGTGTGATTCTGTCAGAGATAATGATTAATACCACTCCCAGCAGGCACTCAACGTTGATTCAACGTTGAAACAAGGTTGTTTCTCAACGTTGAAACAATGTCAAATTTATGTTTGATTTTGAAAATTTGAATTAACGTTGTCATTTCAACGTTGAAGTTTCAACATCCATTCAACGTTGATTCAAGGTTGAATAGTAGTTGAAAGTATAATAATGAAATTCATTATAAAGCTACAAACACCACATTGTTTACCTGCTTTCCAAATTTTAGCTGTTGTTAGATGGTAAACAGGCAGTGTGGGTGTACATGTTTTTTTTTATGTTTTTCCCTCTCACCAATACACATATGTACAAAATAGATAAGTTAAATGGAAGACATCTAAATAAATACATCAACTGTTACTTTAAACAACATTTGGTGCTTGTACAAAGTCAAAAATCTAGACCATAAATGTCACATCTTAAAATCCTGTTGGCAGAAGGAATAGCTGAAATGATTGTCTGTGTCCACTTGTATTTAACAATAACTATAGACATAATTATCTATTTAATTTATAAGTGGACACCTATCATTTTTGATATATTCTTACTTGTAGTTTTTCTTGTTGTGAATAGCTATAAAAAGACAAATCATTCAATGAATTTGCACAGTTTGCATAAACACTAAGACATGCACTTTATTCCCCGAGACCACAGAAAGGAAAGAAGATGTTGAATAGTTCTAAACAATTCTCACAAGTTCAAAGTAGTTTTTATTAAACGACCAATCAATGTTAAACCCTTCTTGAAAGTAGTATATATATCTAGGAAGAGTGAAGACATTATTAGATCCAATGTGTGTTCAGGATGATCGCAATATTTTCGAAAATAAGAAGATGCTGCATGACTGCTAACCAGACAACTATCCACAAAAAAACAAAGGTCCTTGATTATATATACATATATGTTATATAAATGTATATATTACCCTCATAAACCATTACATTAATACTTATTTACTCAGGAACAATAATATCAAAAATAGTAATAATTAATAATACAATGATATTTCTTTTGATACAAGATTTATTTTATAAATTCATTTGTTATATTTGTCTCTTTTTGTCCTTATTGCATGTCATCATTTGTCCACCACCTCGGGATCTTTCAGCGGTTAATTTTAAGCAGAAGAGGTCTTTATCAGATATGTATTTCCAAGTGACATCTTTTTACACTTGTAGTATATTTAAACTCTGAAAAAAATCAGATTATATATATATAATAAATATAAATTGTATGTCCTGAAAAGATATTTTAAATTTGAGCCACTTTCAATTTGTTTCTAGAAGCATTGAAAATAAATAAAACCATAATGACGAAGCACATATTGTAATAAGTTAATCATTAATAAAAATATATACATTAATGTTTACTATTAGTAGTTTTTTGTTAATGAAGAAGCTTCAACCTGAGTTTTGTAAGACTGCAGGTTCCACTATGTTATTGATAACAATGAAAACACTTTACCTAAGTAAGACGTTTTTTTTATTGATGACTGCACAATTCCATTAACATAAAATAAAGAGCTTTACTAGAATAGCTTAGATATAAAGACAAACATAATATGGTATGTAAAGTAAACAAAATTAGAATAAACAAAAGATTAATCTTTGAACACAAATGGTATATAGCTATACAGACAAAAAAACCTACCTTTGATGATTTTAAAGACTGGAATTCCCAAAACTGAATTTTAATTTTGCTCCACTTGATGCCTTTTAGCCATTGATCTGTTTGACAAGCTTCTGTAAAATAAATAATACATGTTCATGATATCAGATAATGGACTGCTATAACATTCAAAACCAGGTTACGTACACATTAATGTAAACATGCATTTCTCATATTACACAGAGTTAGAGATCACCTGAAGATCAGTAAAGGCTCAGACTGACTTGTTTTTGTAAAAATAAAACAATAAAAGTATCAATTTTCCATGATCGTTCAAATTCAATACTTGTTGTCCAGTTGAAATTCATTGTTTAATATGATCGTCAAAAAGTATGTGGTTTACCAAGCCTTAAAGTTAAACTAAAAGAATCGCATACATGTATATATAGTATAATGTAAACATGTTGGGAAATTTACCTGAGCAAAATAATGTAAACACTTGCTTATCCCCCCTTTTTCTTATATGAATCTTTAAGCATAATAATTGTAACAATCTTTACCTAAACTTTAAAATGAAACTAAATACCCCATTAAATGCTCTTAGAAATAGTATAATTGGAGGAAATTATATATGATGGCCCTTCCATGTGTTCTGATCTGTTTTCTGGAATACAATGTTGACGTTATAATTTTCTCTAATTGTGCAATATGATACCAATTCAGAGTTTCTAAACACAATTCATAAATATAACAAACCGTGATAGCCACATGCAAACATCTACATACCATAAATATACGTGATAAACGGGAAGTTCTCTTTCGTCTTTGTCCTTTGTTGTTCTTTTTCAAATACAGGAAAGGTGCGTGTTTGAATAATGCGCATGGGCAATTTAACTTCCTGTTCAAATCCGGAGAAAATATGAATGAAAGAAATCGCGATCATTGTTGATAATCAACTATATTAAATTTCATTTATACATGTTATCTTTATGTTCAAATTAAAGTTATGTGAAATGAAATTAATTAATTATATTTTTTATTTCCTAGAAATTTAGTATCAAACGACTTACCTCCCCCCTTTTCTCATACCGTCACGGTGACGCAAAACTGAAGTTGAAATAGTGACCAATAGTTAGTACTATACTGTTTTGTGAAATCCAAAACTCTTTTTCATTCTTTTCTTTATAAATATATACTTCTACAGTTATGCATATATTGCCTTCTGATAATGATTTTTTTTATATAGGCCTACTATGAGTAAATAAGTTAACGTTGATTCAATGTTGAATCAACGTTCCAATTACAACGTTGAAATGATCAACGTTAATTCAACATTGAATGATGGTTTATTCCTCAACGTTGAATATACGTTGATCACATTTCAACCTCATTTCAACGTTTATTAAACGTTGAGTGCCTGCTGGGCTAGTACTTTATGTGAATTGTTCATTGCCGAAATGTGTTCACATCACCTCGTGTTATGTCTATATCTTTTGAAAACCATGTTGACTGTAGAGAACGCTTTTTAATTTATCTATTTATCTATTATTTGTTTATTAATAACTAGTTTGCTAATGAACATGATTTCTAAAAATACTTAATACTATTTTCTTTTCTGATTCATGACTTGGGAGACGTAAAATTGAGAATGGAAACGGGGATAAGTCAAAGAGATACAACCCGATCAATGATGGTGAACACTTTCACTTATAGATAAGTTTTCCGGTCGATTAGAAATGTTATCATCAGGTTAAGCACTTTGACTTGGCTTTCAATAATATAATATAACAAAACTACCGAACTCCGATGCAAATTCCGCAAAATAACGTTTTTGTTTGTTAGATCAAGAGAAAGAAACACCTGACAAATTTCTGATATATTGACAACATTTGGTGAGCAACTCAAACGAATATAATAGCATCTGCGATTACTCTCACATCGTACTGTTAATTTGATCTGTTGTCACAATTAGTAATGTTTTTATGTTAATCAATGCTTTACTTATTTCTTTTTATACGTCGCCTCACTATTTTTAATATGTACCACATTTCTTAAGTATATAAAATAACGATAAAATTTTACTTCTGTTTGCGTACTATGAACAACAAATTGTTTTTGTTAAATATTTTTCCGTACTCCTAACAACAAAAATATTATATCTAAAGTTACCAGTGTATATTTTGTCCTTTGTAATAGATTTTTTTTAACCTTATTGTGTCATATATATTTTTTTCGTTCAGTGTATGTTTACTTGCTTTTAATAATATTTCTTCTTGTTCGAGAAAAGCCATTTTAAAATTGATATCAACAAAATACTTTTGCCGTTGAAAGTACTTACCGTTTTTATTTTGCCGATCTCAGTTTGTTTTATATAGAATTATGATATATTTTCTATTCTTTTCTTGTATTATGACCAACAAATTTTTTTTTGGTAAAAATATTTTCGTACTTTTAACAACAAAAATATTAAAGTTACCAGTGTTTGTTATTTTATTTAACGTAATTTTGTCCCAGTTTATAAATGTACTTTGGACGTTGATATATATTTTGTATTTATTTTGTGTCATATAATTTTTTTTTCAGTGTTTGTTTACTTGCTTTTGTGATTTTTTTTTTTGATTGAGTAAAGACATTTCAAAATTAACCTCAACAAAAATGTTTTTGTCGTAGATAGTACTTACCGTTTACAGTATACCATCCTCAGTTTTTTTTTTCTCGATTAATATAAAAAAAATTATGGAAATACGAATTCAACTACAAAGGTAAGGAAATAGAGACTTTTAAAATCCTTTGTGTCCGAATTACACACCAGGACACACCTTCACATAACTATTGTAATTCTTTTATACGGTGTTATACATTATTTAAATGACTGTAGGAAAAAGTCACAGGAAAAAAGTCAGAGGAAAAAAAGTCACGGAAAAAAGTCACAATAAATATTTTGTATGAAAACTGTCATATGATCTGCACATATATATTAGTGAAAAAAAGTCATACATTTTGTATATATTCGTATCTGTTCATTTGCTTATTGTCTGTGTGTGGGGTTTATTTTCTGCTGTTCATGTGCAAGTATGGTTTTGTGTTTTTTGTACCCCATATCCCTTTTTTTTTTATTATAAAATTTAGAATGGAAATAGGGAATGTGTCAAAGAGACAACAACACGACCATAGAACAGACAACAGCAGAAGTTCACCAACAGGTCTTCAATGTCATTGTAGAGGATTTTTTTTGTAATGTTACTGATACATGCATATGTTTTGTTTTTAATTGTAATTATTCTTGTTTCATATCTTTTTAAATTAGAAGCGAATTAGACAGCTTAGCATATGTTTCTACAAAAGCAACCTGTACAAGCTCGTGAACTGATACATGTTTTGTTGTAATTAGTTTTGTTTCATATCTTTCTTGAATGATGCTAGTTAGACAGCTAAACGTATTTTTCTACAAGTCTTATGCTCTTTTGCTTTCAACTGTCCACAAGAGACCAAAATGACACAGAAATTAACAAATATAGGTCACCTGTACAAGCTCGTGTACTGATACAGGTTGAAGTTCTTTTTGTTTCATATCTTTTTTTTATGTATGACTTGTTGATATAGTGTTAAAGAAAGAAATTAAGCAAAACGAATTGAAGACGATGTAATGTAGATTTAATGTATACATCATAATAATATAAGTCAATAACAGCAACATAATAAATAATCAAGCATTAATAAATGTCTTTATCAATGAACAACAGATAATGAACATGTGATGCACTTAGTTTTACTTAAAGTTCACTTGATATATAGCAAAGATGACAACTAATGGTTAAGCCTAATGTTCCAACCAACACCCCTGAGAAATTCTGCAATGGTCTTGTTGCCTGATGTTAAGTCTCTGCACAAGTTTTGAAGTCTTTGTTGAAGTTGGACATAACGTTGTTGGACCCGTTTAACTGGTGGGGTGAAAAGTAAATGAAGTCATACATTTTCTTGAATTTGAGTCAAAGTTAGAAAGTCTATGATATAGTTTGACCATATGTTATTGTGATTTTTGTTTTTCTATAGCTGTGTTTTTACCAATATCATGAGAATCCTTCAATTACATGTTAAACAAACAAAGCATCCCCATTAACAATAATTATGTAATTACAACATTTATTGACAGTGACTGTTTAGATTAATTAGTGGCTTCTTGTGGCACCTTTCCCTTTTTGTAGACCTTTCACTTCCTCTATTGGTAGGAAGCCCTACCCATGAAAAACAACTAGATCTGATACACTTTTACAAGTAGTATTATTTTTATTTAACAAAACTGCAATTTTTTAAATTATTTATTTCATACATATACAGCTGATATACAAAATGACTTTTGTCATGTGCATTCCAACATACTTCTTATAAAATATTTTATATATTGTGATTTTTTAATTTTTTTTATTTCAGACATGAAAAAAATGATGTTTGTTATGGTGCATTCCAACATAATTCTTTCAAATAATTTTATTTATTGTGACTTTTTTTCCTGTGACTTTTTTTCTTGAGACTTTTTTTCCTGTGACTTTTTTTCCTAGAGGTTTTGTGACTTTTTTTCCTGTGACTTTTTTTCCGTTGACCATTTAAATGTTTACATTTTTTCCTTTCTTCAAAAGAGTTGAATTTGTTTCATGTAAGACGTTGTTTTGTTTGTACTGTTAGTCAACTGATTCCGATTTAAGGAGGCAAGGTACAAATAAGCTTACCAGAACAAGTTTAACCCTGCGTTGGTTTGTTCCAAGTCAATTCCCTCGCCATCGGTTCCCTTTTGTCATATATTTTATATGTGTATGTCGTATGAGGAAAACTTGTTGTGAATGGCAGATAGTTTCTGTTTAATATTTACCTACTGCTAAGTAGGACATGGAAGATGAAGAGCTTGACATATTGTATTTTCATAAATCTATTGCTGAAAATTGTATGCTAACTTGAAGTCTGTTATTTGTAACGATTGGTTGCTGTTTTACTTACGTCTACTCCAAATATCATTAATTTATAGATTAACAATACAACATGAGATACCAGTCTTATGTCTTACATGTCTAGAAATCAAACGGAGGTGATATCTTTTGGTTTTCTTCTGTTGTAATGTTGCGGTGTTATTGTCGTGTACCCCATAAATCCTTTATATTCAAAGCACGAACATGTCGGCATTCACCACATAAGCTATACAGACTTATAAGAAGGGATTTAGTTATGATACTGTTGTGAGGTCATTAAAGATGACATATTTTGACTGTTATATTGATTCACCTATAGGGTCTTTGCATCGGAAATAAACACACTTATTCTTAAATCAGTTGTTGGCATGATACGGGTTATGTTCTTCTCATATATTGTATGATGGTATGATACTAAACCCCTAACAGGAGGAATTTTTTGGTTAGTATGCATATGATGAAGACATAATCTTTAAATCAGTGTAATTGAGGTCTAGATCTAGCATGTCAGTAACTGCTAGTAGTCCTTGGTTATTAATGCAGCATTGTTATTTTCCTCTTTTGTGAGTTTGTTACCTATTCTGACATTGGAATCAGACTTCTTTTAAACTGTGGTTTACTGTGCGTATTACTGTATGTTACTTTTTTTGCATTGGCTAGATGTTTATGTATAGGGGAAGGGTTGAGATCTAACAAAACATGTTTAACCCCACCGCAATTTTGTCTCTGTCCCAATTCAGGAGCCTCTGGCCTTTGTTAGTCTTGTATGATTTTAGTTTTAGTTCACTTTTATATTTGGGAGTTTAGTATACCGTTCATTATCACTGAACTAGTACACATTTTAGTTTAGGGGCCAGCTGAACCATGTCTCCGGGTGAGGGAATTGACGACCCATTCGTCTGCTTTTGCACTTTGCTCTATTTCAATTTTATGCAACTTTAGCTGTTAAAGTCACGAATTGGATTTTTCCATATCAGAAAAAAGACCCTTATTTTTATATATCATTTGAGAAAGTTTGAGGTCCAGTGTCAAGTGAACAGGACTTAAAGTTTTAGTGTCACCGAGTACATTTCTGATAACTACTAAATTTGATTTTCTTTGTTAAGGAATAAGCAGTGTGCTCTTTCACATAAACATGTGGCATCACACAGATTTTTCCTAATTCATAGAATATAGTTATTATTTTACACTCTTTGTTTAATTAAGTTAATTTAATGAGGAATTTTCAATTTATGATTTAAAAAATAAAAATCCTAAAAGAAATATAAACGAGTTGAATGAGTACTGTTTTTTTCTCCTTGTCATCTGCACTCTTGTACATTGAAATCAATATTAACTTTGTCAGCGACAATATATAAGTCGATTTAAGGTATATATACATAAAATTAACGATTTTCATTTTAGTTATTCGAAGGAATTGCAGCTGCATAGGTCAGCATTAAAGATTAACCTGAACCTTTTACTCAGTAAATGTAATTGTAGGTTTAATGCAGAACCAGCAACCTTTGATAATGACCTGGCTACTTTTATATGTCCTTTCAACTTAACGAACTGTAAATAAACGATGAAAAACAGAAAGGCTATGCGAGATAGATCATCTAGCGCAAATGAAATGGAAACAAAATAAGTCCTTGATGAGGAAATGAAAATGATAACACTGCGCATGAAATAACCTCTATGACACTTTACATGAATATGTGCAAAAGTCAAGATACTTTTTATGTAACATATGGTAGTAAATAATACTATATAAAGAAGAGTGATGATGATACAGCAACATAACCATCGACATGACTCGAGGAGTGTTCACTCTTTTACTGGTTGTCTGTGTGACAGGTAAGTCAAGTACATTACTATAAGGCATATTCATGAAATATTCTTTTTAGATTGCTAACGCATTTTTCCAGTCTGTGTTTTACGTATTATTCTCAATAATTTATCATACTATATGAATATTTGAGCAGTTTTCGATTGTTCCTCGACGATCGATTGAACTTCCAAATCATTTTTATGGTAATAGAAATAATAATCTGTGGTATATAATACTTTTTAAGCCTTGTTTTTGTACGTTTAAAAAGGGGTACAATTTATATACGATTTAACCGTACAATTACATGTATATGGCTATCCATAATGGAAGAGTATTGCAATGAATTAATTCTAAAAAAATGTCTTTATTTCACAATTGCTTCAAGGATAAATGTAAAACAGATTTAGTGTAAATCTTTTCAATTCTAAAGAAGATCTAGAAAAACTGATAGGAAAAATTTATTTTAGTCTATATTTTTATATGATATGCCAGGCATTAACCAATATATGGAGAAAAAGAATATATTTTTAGTATATACTTTAACCTGCAATTAAAAGCATAAAATTGTAAATCCAACAAGACAAATAATGAATATGGCGCTCTTCGTTTATTATTTTCTGTTTATTAGTGTCTTTTTCAGGAATGATTCAAAATTATTTTTTAATTTTCCCTGCATGCTATGTTCTGGTTTGGAGTTTACACATTTTTTTAATCTAACTCGCAATTGTATTACCAATTTTATAAGCTGTATATAAAATGTCATTACATTGTTAATTTCATTACAGCCACTATCACTGAAGGTTATGGCTCTTACCGTCATGGAGGCCATGTTGGACATACCGGTTTATACAAGAACCATCTTAATAGTTACAAGGACCTGTTAACTGGATATGGAAACGATCACGTTGCAGATCACATTTACCACTCTGGTACATATTTTAACCTTAATTTCCATACATTTGTCATACAAATGAGAGGTTTAACTAGATATAAACCCAGGTTCAATCCACCAGTTTCTACATAAGAAACTGTCTGTACCTAGTCAAGAATATGACAGTTGTTATCCATTTGTTTGATGTGTTTGAGCTTTGATTTTGCCATTTTGTTAAGGATAAATTTGTTTTGAATTTTCTCGGATTTCAATATTTTTGTGATTTTGCTCTTTTCCATAAAAAGTCTCAAAATGATTTCAAAATGATCTTATAAATTCCTTTAATAATTCACCTATTTATACAGATTTATACATTTGATTTCAAAATGATCTGATAAGATAATATTTAATGACATTGCAACCAATAAAAATGAATTTCAGTATTTTTCAGTCAAATAAATGTTAAAATCATCCATGCTTAGATAAAAAAAAATCATTCTTTGCACATTTGTAGACAAATACCTTGCTTTCATTATTATCAAATACAAAGGCCGTGAAATTGTTAAACACCAAGTTTCAACAAAACTGCTTCTACTGAGTTGTTTACAATTAATTTTTGAAACATGCAGTACGGAGCGATTTATCCTTTTTAAACAACATTAGTTTATCTATTAATGAAAAAACTTGTATAATTTAACTCTTATTTCAATCGGGATTCAATGAATACCTTCTTGTCTTGAGAGTCATATCTGTTCAATATGATATTGAGTATCATAATAACTACTTTTTTTATATTCTTGCAGGACATTTTCATAAAATAGTGGTTGGACGTCTTTATAGGCGCTTTCATCAATTCGGTATCGACTTGATTGGAAATGGGCTCCGATACAAAAACTACTGTAAGTAGATACATATAGTATTTCAATAAGGGTATTTGAATTATCGTGGGCCATATATTTAATATAACGTTCATTTCAAATTTTACTTTAATAGTTTCAGTTTTTAAACGGCATTATGGATTTTTCTACCACACATTCAGAGATGTAGATAAATAAACAAGGACTTAATGGCGTGAGAACAAGAATCTTATGTATTCAAAAACAAGAAGAAAAATAAACAAATAGATAATTATCAATTTAGACTAGAACAAACAAGACTATAAGACTAAAGAAAATAACGCTCTCTACATTTTCACAACAAAATCTCTTTTTTGTAAGCGAGGAAAAATATCAGTCGTTTAATTTAGATTTCAATATTTCCACAGATTTTGCACGTAAATGCGAACCACTGAAGTTATACAATGCATTCAGTTCATGTTTCAATGAATACGGAAGGATCGGAGATTGCTTCCCAGGTCTTATCAAGTCTGGGCTGATTGGACATCAACACCACTACCAGAAATATGGTCGTAGCTATGGACTCGGGGTTAAATTTGTGAGGAGAGGCATTATTTACCATGAAACCGGTCAGTAAAAAAACATTTATTTTAACATTCATGTAATATCTATCAGAGTTTTTATGACTTTCTTTTGCTAAAAGATCTCGTCCTTATACTGACATTTCATTTTACAATTTGACAAATTTACTCAATATTTTAAAGTTATTATAAGTTCCTGATCACTTGTAATTATCTACAATCATAGGAATTTACACATGCATGTTTGAATAGCATAATTTTAAACTGTACTTTGTAATCCGATGGGAGAAAGTTTAAGATTTAAAAGTGCATGAATTGTCATTCTAATTTAAATACTTTCTTACATATTACTTGAAAGACTTAATATAAATATGTCTAGCATAACAAAATGACTTTGTGTGTATTATTGGGTTTTTTTCAGTTTACCATTACCATGTAAGGTCACTGGAGTTTATCTGGACAATGACATCTTGTTATAATGCCTTCCATCATGCAAGCATTTGTGTGCCAAAACTACAAAAGCAAGGTTTGATCGGAGCACCCCATCCTTTAACTGGTCATGTAGGACGTTCTATTGGTTACCATGGATTTAAAATAGTACATGGTCGTTTCAGCTACCATGGGCATGGTAATAATATAAATAAAATATTATGATTTAATAATCGTTCTATGAGATAACATTTGATTGACGCAATTTCATAAATTATTATTTCTCCTTTGTCTCCATGTAAGAGGCATTCATGATTAAATTCCATTACCAACTAATCAAGACCCTTATTAGGTTGACCACTGTACTTTATAAAACCTGTTTTTGAAACCATTTTAATTTTATTCAGCCTTGATACGTTCATTTCTGTATCAATGAAAATGTTGACTTTCTGTATCGTAAGCCTCAATTTTAGTTTTTCAAATAATAGAATCAAAGATTCTTATCACCAAAATTGCGACCAAGGTAAATAACTCAAACTTAAACTACGTCAATTCATTAACTTTATATACAGCCTTGATACGTTCATTTCTGTATCAATGAAAACTTTTGACTTTCTGTATCGTAAGCCTCAATTTTATTTTTTCAAATAATAGAATCAAAGATTCTTATCACCAAAATTGCGACCAAGGTAAATAACTCAAACTAAAACTACGTCAATTCATTAACTTTATATACAGTGAAACATTTTATTTAAGACAAACACTGGAAATGCGTTGTTTTCTGACCAATCCTTCTATAAATATCGTACTGCGGTGTTGATCTTTACGAGATTTTCTGTGGGAAAATTTAAAAACAAAAAAGGAAAAGAATAAATTAAACCTGTGTTCACTATACACTAGATATTCAAAGAGGCAAACAATGCTCTAAATATCTTCTGTGAAATTTATCTTTCATTCACTTGATTTATTATTAACAATAAAACTATGAATATGAAAATCAGGTGACGTGATTGTCAATGAGATAAATATCCACCAAAGACCAATGCTTGCGACTAAAGAGATTTTCAAAGATGAGAACTCATATCTGCATTGCATTAAACAAACGGTCTGATATTTTCAAAATTTAAAAAGAGAAAACTAACGGTCTTGTTTGTGTTCAAAACAATAAACGATAAAAACTTTAATGATAGACAACGAGAAACTGTCTTGGGACCTGTAAATGAAATATGTAGGGAGGTGAATACCAAATGTTAAATGATAATTTCTGTCCTACCATTGAACAGTTGTATAACAGCACAACATAGGAAAAAAATCTAGTGTATTAACTTATGTTTCAGTGTACAAGTTGAGCTGCAGTACCACTCGTTTTTACAGTGTGTGGAATAAATGTTACAACCACTATAACAGTGTTGGTCGGTGTTTCGGATATCTACAACAGAAACATCTGTTTGTTTCATATTCCTCCACCTCAATAGGTAATTATTGCTGTTTGTTCTATAAGTATCATTATTTTGTTCATAAAGTTCTATTCAAAATATTAAACTATCATTTTATTCAAATGATCACATATCTAAAACTATTGGTGTGAATAAGAGTTGTATTTTTTAAAACAAAAACTTAAATGTGATATAATATACCAAAATTATTTTGCTCATTAACCGTTTAAATAAACCAAATATTGTAAACATTCATAACAATGAGCTATTTATGAATGACAGTTGTAGGTGTTTAACGCCAATTCAGTCTAAATGACTTTTAAAAAGGCGACAAAATTTTATTGGTGCAAAAAGCATATATATATATATATATATATATATATACATTTAATTGATATGTTTTTTTTATGAAATACTTATATTTGATTTGTTTTGGTTTCAAAGTAGGCTACCATGGATATGACCAACTTGGTTTCAAAATAGTTCATGGAGGATTCTCATATCACGGAAAAGGTAAAATAGTAAAATAGTTTTTAACAAAATCTCTGCCGAAAAGCGTATCAAGTTGCAAAACATGGAACACAAATGGACACTAAAACTTTTAAATCGCTAATCTATTGGCTTCGAAAATAAAGACTAAGTTGGGGGATACTTTGAGGCTTTCAATAATTCATCACATGGAAAAGTTTGTTTGTATATGATTTACGATTTGACTGAAATATTAAAAGCTTGTTTCTATGTGTTTCATTTCTAACATTCGTCTCTTCTAAAATCTTAAACAAGTTAAGAATGGCATACCTTATGTCAATAGTTCATTATCCATGTGAAGTTTGGGTCTTTGTGATAACTATAATGATAAAGGGATTAGTTTTTATTATAGAGAATTAAAAAATTATCTCATTTTTAAATTTCAGCTTACTCACTGAAATGTAGTGAGAGTAGATTTTATAAAGTATGGGATGATTGCTACGGACATTACCACAAAGGAAGTGTGTGCTTTGACAGACTATTTAAACAGGGTCTTTTTGGTAAATATATTTTTAGCTATTAAATTATGCACTTAAAAGGACATTGATCAATGAGGGTTTTTTATTGCAATAATGGTGGCTTCAGTTTTTGCCATAGGCATCTCAATACATATCTATAAATGAAGATTATACCGGATTTACTGTAATGAATAGCAACCCAACGATACAGAAATGTAAAAAGACACCAAGATGTAAGCTTATCGTCTTCAATAATAGACAGACTTATTTACAATAAAAAAAAAATGTAGGTATCCAACCGTTAAACCTACTTTCGATTGTATTTTACCTGAAATATATATGAATGGATAGTTTAACCAAAAACGTATTCGAAGAAGAAAAAACACAACTAAGACATGGACATGTAAATGTGTCCTGGTCAATTCCAACTGTGGTTTTATAGATATATGTTCATCACACATTGTTGAATATTTGGTGACGATTTTTATTTGATAGTATATACTTTATATTTATTTATTCACCAAAGGTTACAATGTAGGCAGTGACTATGCCCATGGTGATATCGATTACCTTGGTTATTACAACAGTCATCACGGATTCCACTTAGTTGACGGAGGATTCACTTACAAGGATGTTGGTAATGACTGAATAATTTAGTATTTGTATATAAACAGTAGTATTATAAAATTAAGTGATTTCATGTCTATAGCATGTGAATATAATTAGGATATTCTTTTTTATTTCATAGAGTTATAAAAGCGGGGATTGTGAGCACATTTTTAGTGTGAAACGGTCATTCGACCAACCCTTTAAAACATAATAGGTTACAAAAAAATCATTCAATCCTTAAACACAAATATAAATAAGATCTTGACCCAAATTGTCTCTGCAACAAAATATAGTTCAAACTATTTTACACTTAATCGTTGACGGTTGTTCTTTCTATAATAAATTAAAGTTGCTTTGGGTTTAAAATATACGTCTATACGTATATGAGTTAAACAGTAAAAAAAATACCGTAAATTCGTTAAAATTAGAAATTAAGTAGAATTTGTAAGATATTTAAATACATTGTATTTAGTGTTTTATATGTGTTTCAATTCCCTGACAAAACATTATTTTGTGCGACGCATGTGATCTCTGTTTATTCAACCAATAAATGCATTCACACAGCCAATGTTGGCAAACATGTTTAACCCCGCCACATTATTTATGTATGTGCCTGTCCCAAGTCAGGAGCCTGTAATTCAGTGGTTGTCGTTTGTTTATGTGTTACATATTTGTTTTTCGTTCATTTTTTTTTAACATAAATAAGGCTGTTAATTTTCTCGTTTGAATTGTTTTACATTGTCTTATCGGGGCCTTTAATAGCTGACTATGCGGTATGGGCTTTGCTCATTATTGAAAGCCGTACGGTGATCTATAATTGTTAATTTCAGTGTCATTTTGGTCTTTTGTGGATAGTTGTCTCATTGGCAATCATACCACATCTTCTTTTTTTATAAACAAAAGCTGACAGTTACTACAATAATAGTTCATATTAAAGTTGTCATAAGCAAATTGTGTTCATGCAAGGCGAAACTAATAATGTATAAAACTTCTGAAATGTTTTTCTTCTGATGCTTAAGAAATTCGAAGTGATTTTAATGACAGTTTTCTTCTTACAGCTTACAAATTGAGCTGCAATACGGACCGTTTCTACAGATCATGGCACGATTGCTACGACTCATATCACAGTGTAGATGTATGTTTTGGACGATTGTACAAAAGCCATCTGTTTGTGTCTCTAGGTAATTTGATTTCCGAAATTTCTCTTCAGTTCATTAAGCTTAAAACGACCATTCATATATGCAATATGAAATGATTACTTCTATATTTGGAAGTTTTAGTGATTTTAAAAATTGGAGACATGAAAGGCAATTAACACAAACATGTAAGACTAAGAGGCAAATTTCTGTATTTCACTTTGGATTTTTAAATCTAAATTATTTTTTAGATTTATGTTCAAAGATTGTTAAAAATTAGGTCTTAAATTCGTATTTGTCATGTTTGTATATTTTGTAAGCAACTTTAAAATAAACTTATTATATTTTTAAGATCATGGAGATGTTCATACTGTTCACACCAATTACCATGGATACAAATATCTTGGATTTAGAGTAAATCATAGAAGATTTACATATCACGGAAAAGGTAAAAATGACATGCCTTTTTCCCAAATTTATAAGCAGTCTTATTTTGATAATGTGTAACGATTGAAAATTGAAATGACAATGATTCATATCGGAAAGTTCCCCTTTCAAATGGAAAAATCAAAAGATCAAACAAATGGAAAATTGCTGTCATTTTCCCGACTTGGTACAGTACATTGTTGCAGTTATTATGCAGCATGAATTAATAGTTAGTACCATTTGCTTTGAATATAAGCATATCCTCTTTCGCATACGATTCACGTCGTTCTAGTTAGTGGTTAAATCCAATAGAGTGATTAAATACTGTAAGATTGAACTATTATATAAACGTATTCGACAAATTATTGTGTGTTACAATTGTTTCTTGTGCTTTTTACCTGTATAATTTAAACAATTTTTTATTATCACTTTTGAAACGGCTGTATAAGTTTAGAAACAAGAGGTTATTTTAAGATTTATGTTAAAGATCTTCGAAAATATAGGTTGTCTTGTCGCTTAAACTAACTGGCCTTTCAATCTACAGCAAAAAGGTGCATATTTTATTATTGCAATGAATATATGAAATTGCTTCTCTTTTCAGCTTACCGACTGAAATGTAGTACAAGACGTTTTTATAGTTTATGGGACGACTGCTACAACCATTACCACAGTAGGAGTCTATGCTTCAACAAAATCTATAAACAACACTTCTTTGGTAAATACGTATTTGTGCAATAACACATTTCATTCTATTAAAATATTTAAAAAGAAAAGTACACTTATTCAGTGGTTAACCAATAATTTCATTATAATTCCTGTTAGTCGTTTTATTTTGAACTATTATTTCAGCCAAATTGATTATATAATACAAATGTAACAAATGCATATTGTGAGACCATTGTATATTATCTTTAATTAATCTTTGAAATTCAGTCACTAATATAGTACAAAGCTTTAGATGCGTTCTTTTGAAATATGTTTTCTTTTAAAATCTTTATAGGTTACTACCATGGAGCTTCTTCCATTGTGCACGGTGGTAATTACGTTGACGACTTTGGATACTATAAGGCTCATCACGGATTCAGTATTGTGAACGGAGGATTTTCCTACAACGGTGTCGGTAAGTTTCGTTGTTTTATCAGATTTATATATATTATCAAATCACAAAACAAATCATGATTATTTGAAAAATAAGGCATACAATTTGAATACACGTGATATATTAGTTCCAGTATTAAATCTATTCAAGAGAACCAAATATACTCTAGAGAAATCAATAATTTTTCATATAAACATTAGTTTTAGTTGATATTTTGTACTGCTTGATATACAAATACATTTACTATATACATTGATAGGTATTCCATTTCATCAAATGCTTTTTTTTATAACTTTTCAGCTTACAAGCTCAGTTGTAGCAGAACACGTTTTTACAAAGCTTGGAGATCTTGTTATGGAACTTATCATAGTGTAGATGTATGTTACGGACGATTATTAAACGACCATCTGTTTGTTGCCCTAGGTAATTTAAGATGACAGTTGTATCTTTGAATAATTTTATTTAGCAAGTGATATTTAGTCGAACTTTATTTAAAAAAAACCTTTAATTTCACCATTTTCGAAATCAGTTTTAAATGAAATGCCATGGATACCATAACAATTTTCAAAAATGCAAGCATATGGCTATGTTTCTAATGTGAATTTCTTAATTTAGATTTAATTTAGATTCCACTGTACATAGAACAACGATTTTTTCACAATTTGGTTAAATAGAAAATTCGTATTTGTATGAAATATAAACAAGATTAGCAAATATAATTTATTATCATTTTTAGAACATGGAGATAATTACTCTGTACACACCAATTACCATGGATACAAATATCTTGGATTCAAGTTACATCATAGAAGATTTAGTTATCATGGAAAAGGTAAAAAATTAGAAAAAAAAAAACATTTCCCGCTAGTTGTTTGCATATTTATTTCAATTATGTTTAATTATAGGAAGTGCATTTACTTGCTCCCCTCCAACCGAAAGAAATATTAGGGATTAAAAAATTAACGACAAGTGATGCATAGTAACCTTTTAAAAGTAAGATGTACCTCTAACATTTTTTCCCGTCAACTTTATACACTGCAATTTTACCTTGGAATATGTTACAATTGTTTTATTTGCTTAGTATTATTTCAATTATTTGTTCAAAGTTTATGGTCAAATAGCTGCATAAATTTAAAAAGAACAGGTTAATTTTACAGGTAAATTTTACGGTCAATGTTACATTTGTACAAAGCAATATGTTTTCATATCGAATTAGGCAACTGACCTTTCAGCAACAAAGGTTTATATGAAATTTGTGAAATGGATATTCAAAGAGACATCTTTTTTTCAGCTTACAGACTGAAATGTAGTACAAGACGTTTTTATAGTTTATGGGACGACTGCTACAACCATTACCACAGTAGGAGTCTGTGCTTCAACAAAATCTATAAACAACACTTCTTTGGTAAATACATATTTGTGCAATAAAATTTTATTTTTATTGAAAACTTTGAAAAAGAAAAATACACTTATTCAATGATTAAACCATATGTCATCTCATTATTATTGTAAGCCGTTGCATTCGAATTATTGTGCAGCCACAATGAACATTCTACACTGATATATGAACGCACATTTTACGATCATGGCTTTTGTTAACATTAACTTAAAAAAAGTTCTTTAAAAATTTTTGCAAGAATATAAAACTATTTATTCTTTCATTTTATTTTTATTTTATCTTTGAAAATACTTTATAGGCTACTACCACGGTTCATCTTCCATTGTTCATGGTGGTGATTACCTTGACGATTTTGGATACTATAAAGCTCATCATGGATTCAGTATTGTTAACGGAGGATTCTCCTACAAAGGAGCAGGTGAGTTTTTTAGTGTATCAAATTGCATTATCTAATAACAGGTATAAATTCGGGAATATTTGATATATTAAGACTAATTGTTTCATACTAAATATTTAGTATACCCTTGATGTTCTGTAGAATGATATATGAAGATCAAAGTATACCTTTGAGAAACTAATTCTTTAAGATAGACATATTCATATCAGTTAATATTGTATTAGTTTATATTTTCTTATGTTTGATGAACGACTCGTTTTTCCACTAGTACCTTGATCAATACAACTTACTTTCTATCCATGTAAATCAATGATAATTATCATATTTCATCTTGCTTTTTGACACTTTTTCAGCTTACAGGCTCAGTTGTAGCAGAACACGTTTTTACAAAGCTTGGAGATCTTGTTACAGCACTTACCATAGTGTAGATGTATGTTACGGACGATTGTTGAACGACCATCTTTTTGTTGCCCTAGGTAATTAAGGATTGTGTTATTATTTGTAAAAATCAGTTTTAGCAGGTGATATTTTATTAACATTATGTTTGCAGTATCTTGGTTTGCAGTCTATTTCAAATCAGATTTTAACTCAAATATTCAAATGCCATGAAATGTGCACATAATTACCGTATTGAAAAAAAGAGCTTCTATATATTTTTTGGTTTAAACTAACAAAAGTAAAAACAGTTAATAAGAGTACAACTTTCTATGAATAAGTCTTACATAACAGTATGTGTATTGAGTATTAAATGTTTTATTTTTTTCTATTCAGGTGGTCACCATGGATATCACAATTATCATGGATACAAATACCTCGGATTTAGGATACGTCACAGAAGATTTTCATATCTTGGAAAAGGTAAATTAAGAAAAGTTTCAATGATGGCAAACTCGTTTTATTTAATAAACAAATCAAATGTTATTTTTTTTCAAATATTTTGAACATAGATTATTATTGCATTTTTCGTTATACATAAATGTAAAAAGAGCATTGGGTTGTGTTTTTGTTTTTTGGGGTTTTTTTTTTGGGGGGGGGGGGTGTCATTTGGCCTTTTGATATTTTGAACGATTTTGCAAATAAATGAAAATCTACGCTTGGAAACGCGACTTTTAATTTTACGTTGTTCATACGCGAGTCTCTTCTGTAGTTTAATTAAGAATAAAATAAGTGTTTGAGAAAAACTCCTCAAGTGTGACATATAAGCATAACTTAAATGCTTGCTAAATGTGCAAATCTTTTAATTTTTCAGCTTATAGACTGAGATGTGGACGAAGGCGCTTTTACAGATTGTGGGACGATTGCTACAACACTTACCACGACAGAAGTGTTTGCTTTAACACTCTCTACAAACGACACATCTTTGGTAACATGTTTATATTCTTAGATATGACTATACATTTTAGCAATCAAAACATTACATGTTATTAAAATAGGATTTGTGATAAGACAAGTCATCGTATGGATAATTTATTTTATTATATTGTACCAGAACATGTCTGTTTATTCGGAATCTTATTATTCAGTTACTGTGTTCAGAAGATTAATTAATATCTTAGCCATAGCAATTTATCCTTCACATTAGTAATTCTGCTTCTTTTCACTTAGATTTGAAAGAAAAACATTTTATGTGAATAAATCTTACAAAATATATTGACTGTTTTGATTTTTATCTTTTCAAATGAAGGCTATGGACATGCTCATTTTCATGGATATAAATACCTCGGATTTAGGATACGTCACAGAAGATTTTCATATCTTGGGAAAGGTAAATTTATTATGAGATTTAGAAATGTTCGCAGCCAAATTCTCGAAAAATCGAGATGTGTATTCAATTATAGAGAGCTGATTAAACCAAAGAGGATTAGAAGCAAAGCCAAAGTAATTAATGAAATCCATTGCGGACCTCATACATTTATAAGCTTCAACTAATTGACAAAATAAGAGTTCAACAATTTGTAACTATATATTCAAGTATGAATTTTGCTAAATTTTGATTTTTGATTAAAGTTTTAATCACCCTATAAATGAAAAAAAAATAACCATACGAACACATGGTTATACCCTCAATGTCATAATTGTAAAAGTTTCAAAGTTCAAGCGACAAAATAATGTGTGATGACCAAGTTTCCTGAATTTAAAACGTCTCCATAAGATTGCTTTATGTAAGAATTTTTTTTAACTTTCCAGCTTACAGATTGAAATGTGGACGAAGACGCTTTTATAGATTGTGGGACAGTTGCTACAACCATTACCACGACAGAAGTGTTTGCTTTGGCAATCTCTTCAAACGACACATCTTTGGTAACATGTTTATATATTTAGATATGACTATAATATAAAAAAAGGAGATGTGGTATGATTGCCAATGAGACAATTGTTCAAAAGAGACCAAAATGACACAGACATTAACAACTATAGGTCACCGTACGGCCTTCAACAATGAGCAAAGCCCATACCGCATAGTCAGCCATAAAAGGCCCCGATAAGACAATGTAAAACAATTTAAAAGAAGAAAAGTAACGGCCTTATTTATATAAAAAAAATGAACGAAAAACAAATATGTAACACATAAACAAACGACAACCACTGAATTACAGGCTCCTGACTTGGGACAGGCACATACTTAAATAATGTTGCGGGGTTAAACATGTTAGCAGGATCCCAAACCTCCCCCTAACGTGGGACAGTGGTATAACAGTGCAACATAAGAACGAACTATAAAAATCAGTTGAAAAAGGCTTAACTCATCAGATGGACAAAAATACAAGTACACGTGGCCGGGTACTTGTACATCCCGACAAAAAAAAAAGGACACTAGGAACAGATCTGAGAGTACTCAAAGTTATCTGACTGCTAGTTTAAAGCCACTAACAACTAATAAAACAAATCATGCATCTAAGACTGAACTATAAGTTTATAATAATCAACACATTAACTACTGTTTGAATACGATTTGAAGAGTTAACATTCGGATGAGGTTTTGTAAGGATTAATATCGATCCTTAGATTGTACTAATGAATTATCGGTTTTATCATATCGAGATAGTCAAATTACTGATTGGTGAAACTTTCATTTTGAGGATTCAATTATCGGAATTGAATACATGCAGTAATATATGACAATATATGTTCAATGATTAAATTGTTAAGTTATATTGTTAAAATGGTAATAATTATCACACTGATCGACATTTACAAGCTTCATAGTCAAAATTATGACTAGTACCTATTAAAAAGGTTTGTATAGAAAGGGATGAAATATGATGTGGTTACATTAACCCATACTACTCATTTGTACTTCATATTTAATTTTAGATTACTATGGTGATTACGCTCATGCTCATATAGGTGCTAGTTACCGAGGAGACTATGGATATTATAAAACACACCATGGATTTAGTATTATTGGCGGGAATTTCCTTTATAAAGGAGCAGGTAATGTTAATTTCTGCATAGTATATCGATCGATGGATAGGTAATCCGATAACTAACAATGTTGATATAACGATACTTTAAAGCATTCCAATGGTGTGTATCGCTAACACGAAAGGCCGTTACTTAAGCAATTTACACATTTTGAATTGTAATAGACCATAAAAAACATAGACGACTTGAACAATATTTCTACTTTTCAATTTTTTGAAATGCATATTTGTGAATGTATTATACAGTAATAGCTATGCCAATTCTAATAGAAAGAGGTCGCTATGTATTTATATATATAGTTATATTTATATCGTGTCATATGAGCATCTTAAGTTCTCAGTGTCATCTTAATAGTTTATTAAATAGTGTCTAGATTAAGATACACGAAATTCTGATATATATATTATCTAGTATATGCACTGTTAACTTTTTATTCCAGGCTTTTTGTTATTTGAATATGTGTTTTAGTATGTTCTTAATCAAAGATGAGAATTTGAATAACAATTTTGAAACTAGTGCTATTTTAATCGACACTGACAAAAAACTAGAAACCTAAGTAAGACAGCAACACAATTAATATGTTTATTGGACTATATTTCTTATTTACAAGAAGAATCAGACCAAATTTCAACAAAATCTAAACCATTTATTTTACCAGGTTTCAAACTGAGTTGCAGCAAAGCACGCTTTTATAGCGCATGGAATTCTTGTTACCGATCATACCATAATATTGATCGATGTTTTGGCACACTTTTCAATGCACATCTTTTTATAAAAGCAGGTAAAACAAATTTTTTCTTAATTATCTATTTACTAGTATTTCTTTTTTAACATGAAATACGCAATAGTTCTTTAGCAGAAATATTAATTTCTATATTTTAGTGTCAATATGCGGCTAATCCTTAAATCGTTTCAACTTAGTTTACCACCATTATAGATTTATAAAAAAATTGAGAATGGAAATTGGGAATATGTCAAAGAGACAACAACCCGAACAAAGAACAGATACAGTCCAAGATCACCACTATATCTAAAACACAGCTATGAAGTATCTCACCAGGAGGAGAGCCTCCAAATCAAAATGTGTAATATGTCAGGAGAAATGAACGTCACACTTAACTCTGACACATATAATGAAGAAATAACTCTGAAAAGGCCAGAGGCTCCTGACTTGATACAGTTGGTGTTACATGTGTTTTGTGAGATCTCAACATTCCCCTATACATAACAACTTTTGTTTCATTTAGTACCTCAAATAAGTAATTTCGTCTATTTGTTTGCAAATTTTTAAATTTCAATGACAGTTTCGTTAATATTTCTCATGTATAGATAAATTTGGCTCCATATATATTGTTGTCTCGTTTTCTACGCTACAATAAGGTGTATTTTACTTCCGCTTAATCAATTTCGTTACATATGATCGGTTCAATTCAGAAACCATGCGACTGTAAAGTATTCCCTTATCTTAGCAGTTCAATTTCCATTATATTTTGTATTTTAAGGTCCAGATTATGATTATAGTTTTCTGAGAAAGAATCTTTACCTTCATCGAAAGATTGCAGCTCACCATGTGAACAGGATCCATGCTGTCGCCAATTCTCATGTAGGAAAGATAAACCTTGTAGCCCATACCCATACCAGACATATAAACCACGTGGCCAACACACATGTTAACAGAATAACATCTGAGGCCAATAGTCACATTAAAAGGTTTTTGAAAATTGCAAATAACCATCTCTACCGTCTACAGAAACATTCTAAAATACACCTACACTCTCTAGAAGAACAACACAAGCGCCATCTATTGGAGCGTGAACACCAACACAAAACCCATGTGGTGAATAAAGAAATATCAAATCGCAAACATGAGCACGCAATCGCAGCGGCCCATCACTATGCATATGCAAAGGGAGGTGTTTATGCACCAGCCGGAACAGTGATTAAGACAGTCAGCCATGGTTCTTACGGAGGTTACAAATAGAAAGGATAGCGTAAGTGTAACATACGATTTTAATGCTTATTTGAATGAAAAGAAAAATATTTTTGTAAAGGATAGGGAAAGAAGTTTTTCGATGGAGTACGTGGTTTTGCAACAGTATAAAAACAAGCCTATACGTAATGTATTCTTGTTTCTTTGGACACTGAAATATTGAATCAACTTTTACCTATTAAATCTATAAATTGAGAAGTCCACCAATACTAATTATTGAATAAGCAGTAATCATCACTTTTGGAGTGTATACTTGAAGATGGATTGAGGAAGAGGGTACATAAATAAAACTGTTTGATCAAACTATGTTTAACGGTGAATACAATCGTAAGGTGCTTGTTTTTCTTTGATCTTTTGCCGTTATGTAAATGAAATTTACTCTGCAACATTATACAATTAATATAAACAAAGCATGCACTTGGTGTAAGTTTATCATGTGAAAACGAAAACCGATAGAGTCCAAATTCATGGCTGCGCATACAACTTTATAAAAACAGCTTATCGCCCTAGACGGCCTTTTAGCAATACAATCATATATTAATTTACTCATTTTATTTTAATATAATATGGCTTATTCTTCTGTTTCAGAATTTTCAATTCCTGCTGGAAACCATATATTATAGAAATATTAATAAATATTGAATCAGTATGTATATATTTGTTATTGTTCTTCCTTCGTCTCCGAAATAAAACAATCACATAATTGTATAATCAGTGGTTTGATGTTCATGTGAAGAAAAAAATAACATTCTAAAAATACGGCACTCCAAAGAAAACTAAAATCTGAAGGTCAAATTTCAATATCAAAAGCTAAACAAATGGAAAAGAATTGTCACATGCCTGACTAGGTACAGTCATTTTTGTATATAATATATGATGGACTACATCTAATTTTATAGCTAGCTCACTTGTATGCCAGTCGCATAACATTTCATGACCTTGACAATGATGTGTGAACAAACAAAAAGTAAAATCACAAAAATACTGAACTCAGAGGAAAATCAATTCGGAAAGTCCATAATCACATGGTAAAATCAAATAACAAAACGCATCAAAAACAAATGGACAAGAACTGTCATATTCCTGACTTGGTACAGGCATTTTCAAATGTAGAAAATGGTGGATTGAACCTGATTTTATAGCTAGCTAAACCTCTCACTTGTATGACAGTCGCATCAAATTCCATTATATTGTCATCGATGCGTGAACAAAACAAATTATAAGTAAAAATGTCAAAAATAACTGTAAGAAGTCATCGTTGTGTTATATTCTTAATCCTTCTAAAAAACAAATATTTCGACTAAGAAAAACAAAAGGGCATTTAGACAAGGCACATAGAAAAAGTGAAAGACTAGAAGGAGATAAAGAGTTGGACTAAGAAATTGGACTTCAACATGTAGCATGGGGTATTGAAAGATAAAAGAAAACACTATTACGCTTGGAGTCAGAAACAAAGCTTTCAATGTAAACCAGGTTTTAAACACGTAAACTGTACGTTTATCTGGCGAAGTGTGTGGTGCAGCAATACACCAATGAATATATTTAACATTGTTTCTCGGTTAAAATGCCATGCAATTCTGAAATAGATTCCAGAATTTCGTACGACAACAAAGGTGTATGATTCCAATATATGATACCTCAAATTTTAAAGTGTAATAAATTATAACAAATATGCTTTCCTGTAGACTAGATAGTTACCTTAAATAAAGGCAAAAGTAGTATACTGCTGTTCAAAAGTCATAAGTCGATTGCGAAAAAACAACCTGGGCTTCAAACTAAAACCGGGGGAAACAAATAAACTTCAATAGGAAAACAAACGAACCACAGGAATACCAAAAGAAGGGCACACGATACTAGAGGGACAGTCAAATTCATAGATCGAAAATAAGCAGACAACACCATAACTAACAAACAAAAAGACAAGCAGAAAAAGTGCACACGACACAACTTAGAAAACTAAAGACTAAGCAACACGAATTCCTGCAGAAACTGGGGGTGATCTCAGGTTAGTTTAAACATATTTAGTAGTTCTAAACAAATGGATTAGACACAAGTTTTCAACTTAGTTTAGTCTTCTCCAGGTCTCAGGTGCTCCGGAAGGGTAGGAAGATCCTGCTCCACAAGAAGCACCCGTCGTTTTGACCATAATATTACAAACCAGGTAAACAGTCTTATTCGATAGATTACATTCGTGAAAAGAGAATGGGAGTGTAGTGACATAAAGAACATATCCGATGTCATCTGTGAACGGGTATTCGAAAACAGTCAACCAATTCGTGAAGTCGTCCGTAAAAAACGAAGGAATGATTTCAACTTCACCATTTAGAACCCTTGATTTAATAGCTTAATTGTGAGCAGCAATCCTCTATCAAAGAAATCATGCTAGGAAATACTAGTAATACTAGAAATTTTTGCGTTAGGATATATTGGCAGTTTTCTCTCAAGAGGCATGTGATTTATTTTGGTGTGTTTAATTTTGGACCAACAGTAGTGAGCAAGCTCATTCATAGTTGTTTTAATTTACCCGGGTTTTTTTTTTAGCTAAAAAGACACTTTTTTGTCTTTGAAAATTTGAAAACTGGATTATTCAAGAACTATTTATTGTAAATACACAATTTTTTCAAAGAGTTATGTTTGATAATGATATTTTCAAAATTCATTGATATTTTTCACTTGTGTTTTGAAAATAATTCCAGAACGAGATTTCAACGAGACTGAAACGTTAGAAGAATACATCCTGAACTGTATCTGTTGTATTCCTTTATATCTAGTTTGATTGGATAGATGCATTCAGCATTGTTACCAAATTTAAATTATTTAACGAGAGAACATCACCTATATAGCGGAAAGTAAAGTTATGTTTGATAATAATATTTTTAATATTCATTGATATTTTTCCCTTGTATCACATGTTTTGAAAATAATTCCAGAATGAGATTTCAACGAGACTGAAACGTCAGAAGAATACATCCTTAACTGTATCTGTTGTATCTTTAATATCTAGTTTGATTGGATAGATGCATTCAGCATTGTTACCAAATTTAAATTATTTAACGAGAGAACATCATCTATATAGCGGAAAGTAAATTTAAAGGATATTGCTAACTTCTTATCTTTCTTCCTCAGAAGTTCGTGTATGAAGTCAGCCTCATAATAATAAATTAAACCAAAAACAAACACCAACATACATAGAAACGAATTATTTGATAAGAACTGCCATACTCCTTACTTGGCACAAAACATTTTAAGAAAAAAATGGTGGGTTTAATATGGTTTTATGATAAGCCAAACTTCCCACTTATATGGCAATATGAACAACTCAAATGGCAACACTACATGACAGAAATACAAATTAAATACAAGCAAGAACACTCATCACAGATAATCAGACAAAGATAAAATATAACACTAGATGTCGACACAAGATGCAAACTCAGAACACCATCGTACATCTTACATTAGCGATATACAACACAGAACATCACACACAGTGACGCTCAAATTCAGCGAATATGTGATCTCAAATTTCGTACAATTATTATCACAAAACCAGTCCAAACAATCATCATGACAATGACGGCATTGACATATTATCCAACAAAAACCAAAACAGAAACATAAAAAATAAATACAGAGACAGTCGTACAGCAATGCAATTCACATTTGGTCAAACAGTCATATTCGGGGATATGTCACGAAGTTAAAAAAATTATCTCATAACAGTGATGGTTACCTAAACTGATTCCGTTTCAAAGCATTTATGTTTTATTTGAATAAGTTATCTTTTGGTCTTGTTTAATCGGAGTTACGTCAATGTACGAAATCTAGGATAATATTACAACTAATTTTTAATTCAAAATGAGGCATACAAATTAAACATGCATGTCATACGTATCATTTCTGCCTTGTTGACTCTATATCATGATTAGGATTTCATATTGTCAAAGAAGGGCGAAAAGATACCAGAGGGACAGACAAACTCATAGACTGAAAATGAAAAATCTCGAATTTGTGGATCATACTGTACTACATAATACGTGAACAAACTAAAGGGAAAAACCAACAATATGAAAATATACGTTATTTCTGGAATCATGTCACCGGAAAAAGATAGTCAATTTTGCACGCCTTTATAATGTTATTTACCAGTTAGAAGACGCGCCTTTATGACGTCATTTACCAATTTTGTCGACCTCTTCTTATTTTCATATGAATCGGAGTTCCTTCAGACACTTGTCAAAAACAAGAAGATCACAGAAGCCAGAATATTTAATTTCATTTTCAGATATATTGATGATGTTCTTTCCATAAACAATCAGAATTTTTCTGATTGGGTTCCATTAATACATGCCCCATAACTAGAAATTAAAGAAACAACAGACACGGTTTCCTCTGCCTCATTTTTAGACTTATATCTCGAATTTGACATACACAGTCATCTCAGTACCAGAATCTATGACAAACGAGACGATTTTAATTTTGAAATTATAATCCCCCCCCCCCCCCCAAACCTTAGTAGCAATATACCAACTTCACTTGCATATGGGATATACATTTCCCAACTTATTCGATATTCAAGAGCTTGTAGCTCCTGCTCAGACTTTGTAAAACATCACCAGTTTCTGAGCAGAAAGTTGATGAACCAGGGTTAGGCCAAAGAACGTCTTGTCCTTGTCCTACAAAAGTTCATCGGAAGGTACCAAGACCTTGTTGCTAAATATTCCGTCAACTTATCAACTTCACAAATAACACATGATGGTCTTGATTTATAGATTCTGCGTACTGCCGTTGTTAATCATCTTAACAACGTGTTATATTGTTCTTTCATTTGTCTTCGTTCTATAATTATTATTACTTTTACTGTTTGGATTGTTTTCTGTGATATCCATTTGACGTACGTGGCTCGGTACTTATACACCCCGTCAATATGTTTGTATTATCTTTCATTTTTGCTCGTGTGTCTTGTAACTTTTTGTGTTTCTTTGGTTCTTATAACGTAACTCTAACCTTTAAAAGATCCCGTCATTATGTCAATCTTCTATTAACTGTCATTATGTTATAGTTGAATCATAAATGAGAACATACGTTGAACGACAAACGATACAATAATTTTAATCGAGTAGTGGTATTAACCATTTTTTGGATTCTTAGAAATTCTACAGAACTTCTGGACAATTTTTAATCTCGGTTTATTTCTAAAATTAATTCTAACATACTTATAATTTTGTAACCCTGTATGTCAACATTTCCCATGGGAAATTATAAAATTGTTTTGTGTAAACATTGAACGACAAAATTTCTTCCTATGTGACGTACACATTTTCTGACGTCAGACACCGAAGCAATGAATTTGTTTTTAATTTGATAGATGCTTATGTGCTGTTTTTTTTTTAAATTGTTTGTTTTGAGATTGTAACACAGTGATGACTGCTGTACCCATATTTTGACTATTTTATTTAGTATGTCTGCTTTGTTCACGTATTGTTGTAAATATAACGGAATTTGATGAGACTGTTGTATAAGTGAGATGTTTAGCGCTATAAGACCAGGTTCAATCCACCATTTTCTACATTTGAATATGCCTGTATCATTCCAGGAATACGACAGTTGGTGTCCATTCGTTTAATGTGTTTTGTCATTTGACTTTGACATGTGATTAGGGACTTTCCGATTGAATTTTCCTCATAGTTCAGTATTTTTGTGATTTTACTATTTACTAGATAGAAGATAAGACTGTAAACACTGTTCTTTTAAAAAAATCAAACACTTTCATAATATTGATTCTGTAGGAAAGTTTGGAAGTAATTTATGTTCCATAAGTACGTAATCTAAATTCCCGTATGACTGAGGGAGGGTGACCATCTTATTAGATTTTGATTTCCCAAATATTGTGTGCAGTATAAATTCAAACTTGTTCACCAGTTTACGCAACATGTTTTGGAAATGATGTTGTATGCAATTTTGTCACGTGGTAATGGAAGTCACATGACAGAATCGTCTAAATACCGTATCCCGGAACTGACCTATTGAAGAGTACAATATAACACCAACCAACAATTATTTGTTTTCTCCTAGAAACAAATACAAGTAACACTAGTTTTACGAACAGCATGTTTTCTACATTAACATATATTGAGGCCGTGTTCACATTGACCTAAACTCGGTGTTGTGTAAGTGTAACTCACACGTAAACTAAACAAAATTACGTTCCCATTGATAAAACTCAATGTTTACATGTAGTGTAAATCATGTTTTGTCTACATGCAGTCGATACTCGATGTAGGCCTTGTGTAGATTAAGTGTACACAAAACTAGGCATTTAAAACATTAGTTTCACCGTGCATATTGAAGGAAGAAACGATTTTTGAATAAATTGATATTTATAGCAATTATTTATACAGAAATATTTGTCTAAACTTGATATATTTATTTGTTTTGTTTAGAAATAAAACTTAACGTAGCTTTATTTAGCCTTTATCAAGGCTCAAAGCAGCATCATTGCCGAACACATAATTCATTTGAAAATTAAGGTCTTTCCGAATCGACTTGACTTAGTTTAAACAATATTTATTCAAAAAGTGCATGAAATATAAATATACAATATAAATACAGGGATTCGGAAACAAGAAAAACTTATATAAATCCGTCTCCCTTAAGAACAAATAACAAAATTAGGAACATAGTATAAAAGAAACTCGTATAATCTAATTTTCAATTCACATTTAACATGTTTATTCTGTGGTTTGCCAGTTACTCAGAAGTCAGTTTGATCGAAAAATGGGATCAACTCTTTTTATTATAATTATGGTTCATGTATCTGAGAAATGTGTAAATGTTCCGAAAAAAAGGTAACATTAAATCAAAGTTTCAACATCTAAATCGACATCGACATAAAGATAATTGTTATGGACCAAATCTCCCTGTTTCTAAAATAAATCTTTGTACAACTTTAAAAATATTTTCGTTTTCCTCATCACTGATGAGTTCACTACCTGATACTAATGTTTGTACATTATATATTGGTAGTGTAGAAATGGTTTGTGCCTTGATGAGTCTATAATTATGACATTCTAGCAAATAATGTTTGCTGCTCTCAACTTGCCCACATTTACACAGGCTTGAAAGAACAATATTTTTCTGGAAAAGGTGTTCATTTAAGCCACTGCAGTTGTTCAACCGGAGTCTGACGTGAAGTATTTGGCCTTTTCTACAACCAGTATTATAATATGTAGGGACTTTCTTAGTATCTCGATTTATGTAATTTTTAAGTGTAAATTTTGATGGATTACATCTAACGTCTTGTGGAAGCCTGTTCCATTCATGAATAACAGATGGTAGGAAAGAGTTTTGATAAAAGGTAGTTTTACAGTTCATATTTTGGACATTAAATGCACTTCTAGTATTATAGTTATAGACTTGATATAGCTGTTGAGGTACGAGACTACAGAGATAATTAGGAGCTTGATCATGAAACATTTAGTGAAATTTAATAATTTTATGTCTGGATCTTCTTTCACTCAGAGATACCCAACCAGTATCATTATAAAGATTAGATTTAGAGCAAAGCTTAGTGGCACCTGTGACTATACGAGCCGCTTCTATTTGAATGCTCTCTAGTTTGTCCTTTAAATAAATTGGTATATTATCCCACACAGTATCCGCATATTCAAGAATAGGCCTGATAAAACTGATATATATAACTTGTAGATTATTACGCGATAGCTTAAACTTTAAACTCCTCATAAGATTTAAGCGAGGCGTAGCTTTATCAATAATATAGTTAACATAACTTTCCCAACAACCGTTTTCTTGAAAAATTAACCCTAAATGTTTATGTTCTTCAACCTCTTGTATCAGTGTATCATTCATATATATTGGTGGATTATGGGGTTTTGCTCTTTTTCTAGATATGGTCATGGTTTCAGTTTTCCTTGGATTAAAATTAACAAGCCATTGTTGAGACCATTGGTGATTTTTTTCTATATCAGAATTCATCAATTCAGATGTAGCATACTCGTCCTCAACAACTATATATAATGACGTATCGTCAGCAAAAAGTCTGATGTTGCATGATATGTCACATACAATATCGTTTATGAATAGTAAAAATAATACAGGTCCTAAAATTGAGCCCTGGGGGACACCTGCATTAATGCTATACATATCAGAGGTCTGTCCTCCTATGACAACTCTTTGTTTTCTTTCAGATAAATAACTTTTAAACCATTTTAATAAGTCCCCTCTTATTCCATATTTTTCTAGTTTATGAAGGAGGCCTTCATGCCAGACCCGGTCAAACGCTTTACTGATATCACAAAACACAACTCTTATTTCCTTTCCAAAATCAAGGGCTTTAGCGATATCGTTTGTAATATAAATAAGTTGATTAACAGTACTATCTCCAAGCATAAAACCTGATTGCAAGTTTGTAATAATTTTATAACAAAAAAGGAAATTAAATAAATATTTAAAAACACATTTTTCCATCGTTTTACCAATAATAGATAACAGAGAGATTGGTCTATAGTTTGATAAAATTTCTTGAGAACCACTCTTAAAAACTGGTATCACATTTGCTATTTTCCATTCATACGGATAAGTGTATAATTGAAGTGACTTATTGAACAACAGAGCCAGGGGATAGCTTGATTCTAAAGCAGCATATTTAAGAAATCTTGGACTAATGCTATCGGGGCCTGTTGCCTTAGACACATCTAACAAGAGAAGTTGGTCATAAACTTCATCATGCGTTATAATTATATTATCTAATGTATGTATGATTTCATCTAAATTTAGTTCTGGGATATTTGCAGATGAGTCATCAACACTCGATTGATCACAAAAATAACGATTAAATGCATTTGCTTTATCCTTATTATCGTCTAAGTAGGTATCATTTAATAAAATAGGGGGGTAGTCTGAGGATTTGGAAGGAAATCCAGCCAGGTTGCGCAATTTTTTCCACCAATTCTTAATGGAATCTACGTTTGAATGTAATGATTCACATTGTTTTTCAAAATAATGGGTTTTTGCTAGTTTAATCAAGTTTACGCATTCATTCCTAATTTTCTTAAAGTTTGCCCAAGACTCAGCAGTATTGTATTTTTTTGCTTTTTTGTGCGAACGTTTCCGTTTACGAATTTGTCTCCTTATAAGTGACGTCATCCAAGGAGGATCTTTCGTGCGAACAACAATTAGTTTACTTGGAATATGCTTATTAGCAGCATCTATAATTTTTTGTGTAACAATGGGGACTGCATTATTTAAATTTGTATCAAGTATTGTGTCCCAGTCAACTTGTCTTAACTCCTCGCAGTAGCGATCGTAGTCCCCTTTTTCAAAATCCCAAACCTTACGTTTAAATTGGGTGTATTTCGGTTTGTGCAAATTCAGTATTCCACTTACTGGACAATGGAACCTAGTGTTTGCTTCTAAAATATTTTCACTCACTTCGTGATATGCAAGCATATGGATATCATTAACTATAAGGGGGTCGAGAAGTGATGAGGAATTCTCACAATAAAATGTTGGCTCGGTAATTGCTTGGTGCATACCATTATCTAATAATATGTTTTTTAAATTATTAATCGACTTGACTTACACAGAAATATTTGCCACTGGTCTTTACTCAAACAACGATTCACTCATAAATGCATTACTTAAAAAGTGTGAGGTAAATGTATTGTTTGTCTAGTATCTCGGATCCGTGAAATTACACTTAAAAAGTAAAAAAAAAATAAAACAATACCCCCTCTCTTTGCCAAATACTTCTTGGAGAAGAAATACCATTTGAACAGACAGAAAAGATAGAAATATAGTGATCCCTAATATATCAAACCTTCTTCTTCGTCTGTAAGCACGCTGTTGCAGCCTACGTTTTCTAATGCTTAATCGAGACATCTTTAGTATCTTTAAACATAGCAAATCATCAAAATGGCTTTCATAAAGAAGCAACCACTTAACTTAAAAAAAAGGGGGGGGGGTATTTTGTTTATTTATCTGAGTCAGAATTTTTTCCGCGCAAACATTTTATTCCGTTTTTTTTTCGATGCTGGTAATCAACTTTTTTTCTGCAACATTTAACACTATAAGGTATGGGGATAATATTTTTTTATCATCTGTAGAACCAGAATTGTTTTCTTTATCCAATTGGGGTTCGGAATATTTCCCTATTTAGAGTCAAATGGTCGTTCCCTTATTGCTAGAAAAGTTGTCCGAAAACGTTTCATTCGATTCTACGTAATGAACATTTAAATGACATAGAGTTTACAAATGTGAACAAATCTTATGTACAGGTAATTAAACAAGGTGTATAGATGTGAACAAATTTAATGTGAAACCAATGTCCAGTATATTAAACTAATTGTAAACAAGTTTACTGTACATGGAGTTTGGTGTGAACACGGCCTATGACTACATCTTTAGAATATTAACAACGGTACCAACAGGAAAATCTCTGATTTGAACCAGGAAATAAAGAAAAGAACACAATTTTGAGGAAAGGATCAAAATAGGAGTTTACTAAGTAAGCCACAGGCTTTTGGTTGAATACTGACAAAGAATATTAATAGTAAAGAAATGCAGTATGGAAAGCAGTATATTGGAACGTGGCACGAGCACATGACAGAAAGAAGTTAATTCACCCAATATGTGTACGGTTATGTACATTGTGAACTAATGAGGTACATTTATCTATCCATTGTCGCGGTTTTATCGGAGGTTTATGTAATATATTGCCTCGTAAATTTGGAAGTTTGTATTGATAGGTGATTAATAAAAGAAGCAAAAGAACAAACAAAAATATATAGGTCAATGTTCTTGTTTTGGAAATATAAGCCAATTTACATTTTGGCGGGAAAATATTCTCTCTTGACTTTTTATAGCTTTATCTTTGACAAGTGAAAGTAAAAAATGTATTAAAAAATATTAAAATTTCATAAGAATTTACAGTTGACCTATCATTATACATGTAAAAGATTTATTGAAATAAAAATGGGTGTCAATTGGCAAATTTTAAAGCCATTCAAATGGATTAAAGGCCGTACCTTGACCTAGAATGGTTTACTTTTGTAAATTGTTACTTAGATGGAGAGTTGTCTCATTGGCACTCATACCACATCTTCCTATATCTATAGAAGTCGAACAGATCCGTCACAGTATCCAGAATATCGAATATAGAATAACATTTAATTCTGAAGAAAATATTCAGCGAGAAGCAAAAAGAAGGACGCCAGTCAGATGATTTGGTTGCCTGTAAATAATCCTACCTCTTAACCAATACCTTTCATTGTTGTCGTCTACAACAATTCCATTAGCATCGGAGTTGTTTTTGTTACCAAAAGCGTATAGATTTGCCATCACCAAATATGGTGGCGTAAATTATCTCTTTTTCAATTGACGTAAAAGGAAAAATAACTCAAAAGTAAAATCACATAAATAAAATTAATTTAGTGCTTACTTTACCTTCATCTCATAAAATTTCACAAATATTCAAAATATTTGCACTTAATAAACTCAACCTGTTTCTAGAAAAAATATTTTAATGATTGCTACATAACAATAAGTTTCAAACACATGTTAATAAGAGCTTATATTAATACTCCTTTGTATTAAAGTGAATCACTCTGGGGATCACGGTATGTCTTCTTTACATGAATAGTTGTCATCTTTTATAAGGTACATGCATTTATACTGTGGGTGGAAAGCAATGACGTGCAGAAGTACATACTTTTTGTGATAATGTGCATTTTCTGTTGATAAGGAAGTATTGAATCTGATCAGTACAAATACAAATACAATAGTGTGAATTAACTATATAGATCTGAAATAAATCACGACATATTTCATTACTACACAATATCGAGGATGCGTAATAAATTATCGGTTAAAACCGAAAAAAAATAATTTGTTATGTACTTAGAGTGTCCCTTACATTTCTGAAATAAAAAATCTATCATTGAGTCTTTTAAAATTCCTTTCAATAGAAGATTTTGATTCAACTTTTTTTCTCCAAAGAATCGTTTTAAAAAATTAGATTTAACAGAGATGACAGCATTCGGTTAACGGTTAAAACTTTACCCATTTATTTTGACAAATAGTTTTGTCAGCAATATATGATAATGTATTTTGAAATCATTTTTTTATAATGTTTGATGGGCAACATTATCCAGACTTGAGAATTAAATTGAAAGAAACATAATTTGACTAGCTTGGGAATAATAACTAACAATTATTCCATGACAGTTTGAATTCCTTGATATAATGTGCCGGCATACGTAGAATTAACCACCAAGAATTCGTCATCGGACCAAATAGTTAGATTATGAAAAAACATGATTATGATTTCGAAAGCTGGGAACAAAGACATTATACATGGGTTTATTTTATTTCAGATTTGTTAACCAAAATTTTAACAGAAATTCAAAAATTTAAGATTTTGTAATGTTCTGCTATTTCATGTTTTGTTTTGTTTGTTTGTTTGTTTATTTTTGTGTTTTTGTGTTTTTAGTGTTAATATTTCATTATTTATGGTTAGCTACATGCTATGTTGATCTCGGTTTTCCTATAATTCCCTGCTTGAAACAATGTGAACACAAGGAGCATAGTGAACGTGTTTTATGAATAAGAGTTTGCCAGAACAACAGTGACATTACTTTATTGTTCGACTAAACACATTTGTGTAAGAGTACTGTTTATATACTTCATCTTTTACGTCAAACAATAAGACCTATTCTTTTCAATGTTGTCAGCATTTTCCTAAAAATAGGTTGTTTCATGTTAACATGATCTGATGCAAATAACCTGAAACGAAATATTGTGAATTTGTTACAGCTTGAAATGAAACATATGTATTTTTGCAACACAAAGAAACCTAGAAAGTTACAACATGAATGTAAGAAAGGGATTATTATAAGAACACAAAGTTTTATGATATATGTCCTGGTACAAAGAATTATAAAGCAACACGTGGTTGGTCTTATACGTTCAAAATTATGGCATATTTACATTCCTTTTGAGTGTCTAGCATGCAAAAGGTTAACACGGCACAATGGACCAAGGAATACTTGTGCTGATTTTTGTCTTAAGCTTTTCAGGTAAATAATATCTTACATACATGTAATAACAATCTATTTTATTTTTGTTTTGGCTTTTGATTGAATGGATGATTTGCAATAACTTTTTTTCCTCATTATTGAAAAGAGACGGCAGATACCAGAGGGATATTAAAAGCTCATATTTTAAAGTAAAAACGGAAACAAAAACAAACAAGGTGAAAAGATGAACAAGTCCATGAAACAGAACATAACAAACTAAAGATTTAGCAAAGTAAATTTAACTGAAAAAATCACAAATGTCAGTTGCATTGCAATTCGAAAACAATCATTTGTAACAATTGCACAACATAAAATATGCTTGAATTCTAATTGGGAGGTGGGTGATTCGGAACAGATCAGAACAGATACGGAGACGTGCTATGATTGTGAATGGGACAAATAGGCACAAAATGACATGAATGTTAGAATTAATAAGCAATCTTCTGACCTGCAATTAAGAGAAAAACTCATGAATATAGTCGCATATAAAAGACCCTTTTACGAAAAATGTGAACCAATTCAGATGAAAAAACTAACGATGTTATATCTATATCAAAACAATTAATTTAAATCCAAACAATATATGAAAATCAAATAGAATAGACATAAAAAAAAACCACTGGACTAAATGCTCATGACTTTGGATTGGCACATAAAGAATGCGGCCGGATTGTTTGTGAATGATAAGCTCTCTCCTAACCTTGTCAGTGATGTTACAGCAAACATAAAAACTTTTAAAAAATAAGATATGTCCGGTTGCAAAGCGGCTGGGTTCAGTCTTGTTAAATAAATTATATGTCCATAAATATTGAATGAACAAATCAAGTGTGGTAGTAAAATAATTTAGACAAATAAAAATATTAAAAACAATCAATGAGCAGTGTGTTAGAAAAAAATGACTTCCGTATCAAAACTGTAAATGATAAAATTTCAACACAATAAATAAATTTTCTTTTCGACATTACTTTGAAATGTATAACCAATTGTAATCAGTCTTTCGGTTTTAATTTTTGGACTCTAAATGCAAGACTTAAAATTAACCAGGTATCTGTTGTTTTATATGGCGGTGTATAAAAATAATTTTGACACTGTTTCTTTGATTTTTTACCTGTTTGGTTGTTTTAGTCTGATTTTTCTACGGATTTAACCCCCCTTCCTTTATTTTTAGAACTGTAAGGTACATGTATGTCTCTTAAAGAATCATCGTTTATTTTTTACAGTTTCGACGAAAGAAGCAGGAAGATGTGGAAAGATATCAAACAGTAAGATAAATTATATACGTTTTGTATCGATATATTTAGGATATTATATATTACTGTTAACAAGTGTTTCTTTTGTCTGTCATATTTAAAGTTTACCGTTACCTCAGTAGTGATTCGGGTCGAATGTGATTTATTGCAAATATTTTGTAAATTGTCAGTTTATCAATGTTTAAATCAGTAAGAAACTTCTAACTTCCTCGTGCAAAGTTGATAATTCAGAAAAGCGCATCGGTCGCATGAAATTTAGAACGTGTTGTTTTCATTTTTTAAAGCATTGGATTAATACCTCTGCCTCTATCATTCCCCGAGGGTATTGTCAGCTCAGTAGTCAATATTTCGGTATTATCATGATTGTATATAACAAAAACAAATTGCTAACATTGTCCGTTTCTACAAATCAAAAAAATATTTAACACCATTGTTTCTACTCCCTCTAACAAAATTGCCCAAATTGGGTTTGGCTACTTAATTTTGTGACGTGTTTTTTACGTTTTTAATGACAATTGATTATAATTCAAACGCATATCTTTATCTGTTAATAAAACATAAATGTCAATTATAATTTTTTTTTCATATATGAAGACTAAAATATATGATTTATGACGTGGCACATACAACTGTATGTATATTCAAATATTTATGTTTTAAGGTAGCACAATACAAAGATTGTTTTACTTCCAATCACTAATAGCCTTTGAAATGCTGTATCTTTCTTATGAAGGCATAGAAAATAATAAAAGAGGTATATGTAGATAGATAAAAGATTAACCTTTTAAATTAATGCAATATTTTATTATGCAATCATTATGTAATCAACTATTATGTAATTAGTGGTAAAATCTGGGTAAGTTCACTTGAATGAATTTAGCTCTATCATCTCTTTAGCTATACAGAAAATTTTAACGAAATCTTAATCAACACATCATAGGCTTCAAAAGGGTGTCTCAGATTGTCTCTATGATATTCCATTCTCTCATAAATCTCTAATTAGTGTAAACATCCTAACCACATAAAAGAAGATAATGTTTAATTAGGTGTAAAATTTGTTCTTTACAAATTATCTGAAATCTGAAAACCCTTTTGTAGATAATGGCCATAGGAACAACATATAATAAAATCAACCGTCTAGGAATACCTATGCAGAAGCTAATTTCATTTGAAAGTGGAAATTTGGTGAAAAATATTTTAAACACAGTTAACATTATAATTGGTTACATAATTGTTGCATAATACTAACATTGCGTTAATTTGAAAGAGTAATCTGTTATCTATCCAAAACTACCACAGTGACTAAGCATTTCAAGCATTATTAAGGAAGTTACAGCATTTTAAAACTTGGGAGTTGGAGTTATAAAATCTTTGTATTGTGCTACCTTAAAACACAACTATGTCTGTTAATTTTGTAGGTTGTGGAAAAAGCAGCTTTGGACGATCCAAAACTGTAGGAGGTGATCAGATATTCAGAGGACCGATCAAAATTTACCTTGATATATCTATAGACTTTGGTAAATAAAATTCAAAATACTTCCTGTTTTTTTGCAATAATGATAATTCAAAAATTCTACCTTTAAAATAAAAAGTGTCCCTGAATCTAATGTAACATTACACTCGCAACAAATGAAAGCACTGAAAGGTCCGATTGTAACTATTCAATAATCTATATTTTCGTAGAATAATATGTCTGTGTACTTTGCTGTGACATTGTATACATTAATATAGAGACATTCAAAAATATACAGTTCACAGATACACTCAAATCGTTTGAAGGATTATCTTACATCCTAACACTTAAACAATCGGAGAATAATGCCTGGCCAGATCCTTTCGTAAAACAGAATCACCTTATTAAGTACTAAAGTACCGTAATACTATAATACTTAACAATTGACGTGTCATTTGAATAAGAAATATAATGTTTTCCTTAACTTTCAGGTGGAACTGGTCGATATCATCATTGTAGAAAATTACGACATCACCCGAAATGTAAATTTTTACGACAACAATGTCGACATTTTTGTCATCATCGTCACTGCAAATATGACAATCATCACCATGTGATACTTGGTCTCAATCCACGTGCGATACTTGGTCTCAATTCCCGTGCTATAATTAGTACCGAGCACCGTGTGATACATGGTCACTATCATCGTTGGCTAAAGTCCAGAATGATCCATTTCAACCACAATAGGCTTCAAAACCGTCGTTTAGTTACATATAACCATCACAGTAGGTTTCATTGTCAAGATTTGACCAGGCTTCATCGATTAGAAAAACATCAACTAATGCTAAATTCTGACAACAACATCAGTAGATTTTACCACCACCATCAGATTTGTCTACATCAGAAACACAAACGTTGGCTGAAGTATTCTAAACGCCACATCCGTAGATTTTCCGAGCACCGACATCTTCATGTCAAAAGGTTTCACCACCAACATAGACTTCTTCGAAATGAACAGGAAATGCGTTGGCTTCACTCACACCACCACCTTATCCGTATGTTTCATCAATACCATAAGCTTCTTCAACATCAGAAGCTAAAACCCTTTATTCATTATAACCACCAAATCCGTAGATTATATCATAAACATACGTTTCACCTACATCAGACGCACCGAATTCGTAGGGTATTAAACCACCACGACCGCCATATGCGTAGGTTTCACCACCACCATATTCGACATCTTATTCGTAGGTTTCACCATCACCGTAGACTTCAACGGTATCAACTGCAAAAGCGTTGGGTAAAATTTCACCACCGTCAGATCCGTAGATTTCACCGACACGATAGTCTTGTTCGTGAACAGCTGCACAAGCGTTTGATAAGGTCTAACCACCATCTGCACATTCGTAGTTTTCATCATGATCTTGGGCTTCATTCACACCTAATACGAAGGTTCCACCATCGCCGCCATTACCATTTAAGTAAGTTTCACCTGCACAAACTTCATCGATTTGATCAGCGAAAGCTTTCGGTACAAGCCCACCACCACCATGTTCGTAGGTTTAATGGACACAAAAGTCTTCGTCGTTACAAGAAACAAACTCGTTCGATTAGGTCTAATCACTATCACCACATTAATATATTCCACAAACAACACAAGCTTTGGAAACATCAGCAAAACAAAATATGGTTACGGAAAAAGCTCCATCACTTCCGTAAGTTTCCAAATCACAATAATCTTCGACGATATAAGCAGACAAAGAGTTGGGCTAAGTTTCACCATCACCATATCCGTACGTTTAACCAATACCACAGGCTGTTGGGATATCAGAAACGAAAGCGTTTTATTAAGTATAATCATTATCACCACATCCATAGATTTTATCGTAATCATAGCACTCATCTTCATCAGAAACTCAAGTTTTCTAAACACCAAATCCGTAGGTTTCAAAACAACCACCACCACAATGTTAGAAGGTTTCACCACCACAATCGTGAGCATGTGCGTAGGTTTCATCACCACCGTAGACTTCAACGATACCAACTGCAAAAACGTTGGTCTAAGTTTCATCATCGCAATTTCCGAAGGTTTCAGTGGCACAATAAACTTCGTCATTATCAGGATAAGAGGCACTTGATTCGGTATAATCACCATATCCGTAGATTTCCTCATCAGCATGAGCTACATATACATCAGGAACACAAGCATTGGCTCCAGCATTCTAAACAACACAGTCTCCACCATCATCATACGCATAGGTTTCATCGACACAGTCTTCAACATTTACGTAGGTTTCACCTGCACAATAGACTTCAACGATCTTATCTACAAAAGCGTGTGTTACAAGTTCACCACCACCGTTTTAGTCAGTTTAATCGACACAGAAGTCTTACTAAGCGTTACAATAAACAAAAGCGACTGATTCGATATAATCACTATCACCACGTCCATATATTTCACCAACAACATAAACTTTGGAAAAATCAAAAACACAAGCTTTGGGTTCGCCATAACCACTTTCATGTCGGTAAGTTTAATAATCGAAAGCAAAAGCGTTGGATAAAGTTTCATCACCGTCATATTCGACAATTTCAACGGCACAAGAAACAAGATCATTGGCATAAATACTCAACATTCCACATTCATCAACACGGTTTGAACCATAAACATGTGGGTCGACTTCACAACCGCCGTTTCCACCATGTGCGAAGTTTTCATCACCGCCGTCATAAACATGCGCGAAGATTCCACCACCACCATTTTCACTTCACTAGAATGTTTCGTCACCACCATCATAAACATGTCCGTAGGTTCCACCAACACCGCCATCACCATGTACGAAGGTTTCGTAACCACCGTCATAAACATTTGCGTAGATTTCACAACAAACGCCATCACCATGTGCGCAGGTTTCGTCATCATCGTCACCAACATATGCATAGGTTTCATCGCCACAGTCATCATCACGTGCGTAGGTTCCATCACCACCGTTTAAGCCATTTGCAAAAGTTTATTCACCACCGTCATAAACATGTGCGTTGGTTTCATTCCCACCGTCATCGCCAAGTTCGAAGGTTTCGTCACCACCGTCACAAACATTTGCGTAGGTTTCACAACCACCGCCATCATAGGGTACGAAGATATCTTCGCCATCTTCGTAAACAAGTGCGTATGTTTAACTACCACGGCCATCATAATTTAAAAAGATTTCTTCACCACCGTCATAAATATATGCGTACGTTTCACCACCTACGCTTCCATAGGTTTCACCACCAACAAAGACTTTGGAAACATCAGCTTGAAAAACATTGGGTTCTGCATCACCACAAACACATTCGTAGATTTCACCGTCGAAATAAATTGTGGAAACATCAGCTAGAAAAACAGTGGATTCAGTACGGCAACGGAAAATTTCTTACTCACCGTAGACAACATCTTAAGAGGAATCGCCATCGTCGGGTTTTTGGTAATATAATAGAATATTTTTGTAGAGATCAAGTCAATATTTTACCACACCTACTCCAAAAAGGAACGATTCCATTTTGTTCAGTTTCATCGCATATATTTCTGTTTACCTTAATATGATAACACATGTCTGAAGTTAAAAGAAGAGCTCATTGAATAGCAGAAAAAAGTGAATATATCACTACTCAAATATAAACCATTTTCTCTAGAAATGAGAATAATTTAAAAGGTGAAAACAGTAATGGACATGAAACATATAAGTGGTTTTTAACAAATTTGTAAATTGCATTTGTTTCTCCATATGAATAACTGTTGCTGATATCTTCCTTTTTAAACCGAGAAGACGAAAATCACAAGAGTTTTAGAATATTTCATAAGTTGACGTTCGAATATTAGTAAATGTTTCGACTGTATTCATTTTTTTGTCTTAGTTATGCTCTTATGAAAGATTCTGGTTAAAAAATGATAATAATGAGTTACTTTTAAGGGTTATTCACACAGTCATGCTACCACTTTACCCAGAAGATATTGTTTCACAAATTTGAATTTGATATAAAATGAGACTAGTTTAAATTTGAAACAACTGAATTAAAAAGGTGACATCGTGAACTCTTTTCATAATTTGTTATTTTTAATTTAATTTACGTAACACATTTATATGAGACTTTAAGTTAAGTTAGTGAGCACACAATGTAGCCTGTGACTTCAACCCTCAACCGCCTAGGAATTAAAATTAGAAAATCAAAAGCAACTTTCTGTTTATATCGCATTAAAATATACTATAGAGACACATTGGTGGCCTTCGACTGATTCTGCTCTTTGGTCGTGTTGTTGTCTTTGACATATTCCCCATTTCCATTCTAATCTTTAAGTAGACTGTGTAGTAACGTATGTTCTTTTAAGATTGTAATCTGAACCAAAGAAAAGGCTTAATCTTGACTATATTTCTTATTATGCACATTTAGGAATATATGGTACCAAAATTATTGTTTTCACCAATGTTTTACTGCTTTGCCATTTATAGACCATTACTAAATAAATAACAGGTTACAATATTTAAAAATTGATTTAATTTTCAGATCATTTAAAAAAACATGGACACTTGCACATGCATGTAGGCAGTCATTTAGCAGTCGATAGGCATACCTTTGATAGAGAGTGGCATCTCAGTAGACATAAACACCAAATACAAGAAATAACTAAACATAGTGAGAGTTCTGGTCTGACGATTGCTGGTCATTATTTCAAACGATTTCATCAACTTGGAGTTAGATTAATAGGACGTGGAATAGTTTATCATGCAAATTGTGAGTGATAGTTGTTTGACTAATCAAATATAAAGCATGCGTATATCTTATTTGAAGTAGAACGAAAATTAACCAGGCGCAACTTGCCAAAAAATATATGAACGTGAAATTGTCGCGATGCAATATCACAAAACAGTCACCCAGAAATCTCTTTAATCTTATTTGATTAGAAATCATTTCATTCGCCTTATCGTTTAGGAATATCTATAAACCAAACTGGTGATATTGATTTGTTAAATATCTCTATTCACAAAAATAATTTCACGACATAAATATAGAGCTATGCCGCGTTTTATTGTTATCTAATTGAAATTCTATAATATTTTTTTGGTAAAAAACGAATTTTAATCTAATCAGTGTAATATCATTTAAAAGTATACCTGTTCATATTGAGAAGAGCTCATCACTTATCAATACTATTCTGTAGTAAATGTATATATTGTTTTTATTGGAACGAGTTTTGGTTTGTAAGTGCTTAACATATACATTTTTGTAGTTTATAAACTCCGCTGTAGCGAAAGCAGACTTTACATATCAATGAGGAAATGTATTCGAACATATGGTGGAGTTGACCGTTGTTTTCCTAGATTGTATAGACGCGGATTGATAGGAAAACGTCATAAGTATAAAAGATATGGTCACGGATTTGGCCTAGGTGTAAAATTTGTGAGAAAAGGAATTATCTATGAAAACTCGTGTGAGTAGAATTAAGAAAATATGTGGTTGTGAACATCTTTACTTATCTTTGTAAATATTAGTCAATTTTAGATTTCTATACTAGTGTTATGTCGTAATAGTGCATAAAATCTTTTCGAATCGATAATTTAAGCATTTAAGCACAGTTTGTTTTATTTCACGAGAACACCTTTTTATGTGTCATTGGTATGTGTTCTTGGTTTAAGTTAAGTGTAAATTTATTCTTATAAGACTATAAAATTGTCCTCTTATATATGCAAACAATCTTTAATGATAAACTCACCTTAGATACCTGGATTAAATTTATTTATTACGCCAGACGCGCGTTTCGTCTACAAAAGACTCATCAGTGACGCTCGAATCCAAATTTTAGGCCAAATAAAGTACATAGTTGAAGAGCATTATCGACCAAAATTCCCTAATGCCTTAAATGTTTTGCAAAATACAGCTAAGGTAATATATTCATAAATGATAAGTGTGGGTTTCATTTTTAGTTTGATATATATATCATATAGAATATTCGTTTCTACAGATCTTAAGTATCACGTTGTGCGAAAGACTTTCATTAAGTATATGACTGTATGTGTAAACAGTAAAGGAAGAACTAGTAAATGCATAAACAAGTTACAAAAGAAAGGACTTCTTGGTACTGCGCATTCATATGTACATCACAAAGTAATCAGTCATAGCTGTAAGTAGAACGTTCTGCCATAGTTACTAATATCACTACTCATGAATATTTGTTTTCTAATAATCGAGTCATGATTTTGTGGAAATGAAAGTGTCCATGGTTACAGAGGTAAACAGAGTAAATTGTTACAATTTCCCTTTTTTTTTAGCTTTTATTGATGTGATTAAACGTAACATTGATTTTGGTAAAGTAGTAAATAATATTTAATGATTGTAATTAACACACAAATAAGCAACAAAAGTCCAAAATTTAGTGAATAACTATGACATTTTTTTAAAACTAAGAAAATACATTTTGTTAATGTGTTTTTAACTGCTGCATAACATTCAAATATATCATCAATACATATTTTTTTTGAGTTTGCGTTAAACGTCAGCCTTGATTTGAGTATATTTTTTTTGTCGGTTAATGTTTTTCGAATTGTATAATGACTTTGTAAGCGTTTTTTGCAAAGTAACATATAATAATATAATGTTCAATGATTTCAGTTGGGCGTGAATAAACTTATAAAAGGTCAGCAACTGAATCATCTACATCATTCAGTGTAATTTATTTGCAGATATCCATATAGATGATACTCAGGTATTTTCTCCCATTCTTCTCTAGCAAAACAATAACCTACTCCCACTTCTAGAATTTTGATCTGAAATGTTTTTCTTAATTACTAAGTGTAACTTTTTGAACAACATTAATGTTAAGATGTCTGATAGGACTAAATGTTTTTAATGAAAAACAATTTTATATATTGTAAATGATTATTATTTCAGACAATTTTGAAAAATATGGACACTCTCATCGACATTTAACAATTAATAAGCAGAAATTTGATAGAGAATGGAGAAAAAGCAGACAAAGAAATCACAATCGGCATCATGTAGTACATCACAATAACTTTCAACAAAGAATTCTAAGTAAACAAACACATCAACACATTCACCTGTCTTCGCTTGGTCATAAACGCAGTCATTTAGCAATCGATCAGCAAAGATTTGATAGAGAGTGGCGAAACAGCAGACCTGGACATTTACACGAGAATCAAATAACTGAACATCATGTGCATTCTCGTCTGACGATTGCTGGTCATTATTTCAAACGATTTTATCAACTTGGAGTTAGATTAATAGGACGTGGCATTGTCTATCATCATTATTGTAAGTGATATTAGGATAAATAATTTACTAAAATGTGGTGTGAGCTAAAGTAAGGGAACATACATACGTAAACAAAAATACTCAAACTATCGGAGAGTTATCAAATAGATATAGAATGATGTGGTATGAGTGCCAATGAGACAACACCATAGCTACCATTTTATTCCAGAAGCTTCTAACTGATGCCGAATGCTATAGTGTAAAATTGTAATTGGGACCTACCCAAAACATTTAGAACTTTTCTGAAAAAGACTATAAATGAAAACAGAACTATATCATCTTCCTATAATGATTGAATGTTAGGAAAATTGACCAGAGTTATCTTACTTTAATCACAGAGAGGCGAAAGCAAACAATTTTTAATTTAAGCCTAATTAACATTAAAACAATTTTCCATTAACAAATAAAGTTACCTTATTGAAATATAAGGACTTTGTTAGCTAAATCTATTAATTTTATTAGATATTATGAATTTTTATGACAATAGAGAAACATGCTAGATAAATACATATTTATATCTCAATTTTCTATTTTTAATATATATCAGCTTTAAAAAGTGTTTAGTATGACTTGTTGATTTTTACTTCTATTCTCGTACGTTAACCAGGGAAATTATTTATTTTGTAAAATAAAACTTTACCGTTCTGCATTACTGTATAAACTATAAAATAAATATTTTCATTAACATGTGTACATTATAATTGTGTGATGTATCAAATGTATGTATGCTCTCTTGTGTTAATATGTCTTTTAATTTAATTAAAACACTTCAGTTGATATTTTATAGTGTGTCCTTCTATGTTGTGATTTTTGACTGTTATGTCAGGTAAGGTTGAATGTTGGTACCTATAAAAACGTTTAAATCCGCTGCATTTGTTTGCAGTCAGGTCTTGTCCTAAGTCAGGTACCTGATGTTCAGTTGTTGTTGTTTAGTGATTTGGTTAATTAATGTTTCTCGTCTCTCTATGTTTTATTCATACCAGTTTTAATAGTGTTTCGTATGGCTTATATTTTTTAAACGATTTCAATATATATTCAATAGTATGACTTTCTATGTTATGATGTTACACTGTCGTTTCAAGTAAGGGGAAATGTTGGTACCTATAAAAAAAAGTTTAAACCCGCTGCGTTTGTTTGCACTTGTCCTCAGTTAGGAACCAGTTGGTAAATGGTTTTGTTTATTGATGTGTTTCATTAGTGTTTCTCATTTCTCGTTTTTTTTATATAGATTATACTATATTTTTCACGTTAGAATGGTTTTAAACCAGTCATTTTTTTAGGCCCTTTATAGCGTACTGTTCGTTGTGAGCCGAGGTTCTGTGATGCAGACCTTATTTGACCTATAACGGTTTACTTTTACAAATTGTGAATTTGATGGAGAGTTGTCTCACTGCCACTCATACCACATCATCTTATATATATGAATACGAACATAGCAATATAATAAATGACTTAACAGATAAAACTGTATTGAAATGTGATATTAAATATTTAGATTTACAAAACCAATTTTCTTACAGGATAGTACATTATGGATAAAAGACAAAAACAACATTTAAATGATGCTGCTTTAATATATAGTCAAAATTAAATACTTTGCTGTTCTTTGGCAGTGCTTAGGTGTCCGTAGTCCAAGGAATCAAACCAATATAGTATTTGAAAACATTTGGTTGCTTTGTCAAAGTGGTCAACTATTTATTTATACTTTTAATGAAATAAACATATAATTACTCCTTTTTTCAAGCAACTATGTAATTTGAAAAGAAAGATATTTATCTGATGTAAAAAAAAATAAAAAAATCAGTGTATTGATATCCAAGTGTTTTTAAAAATGCGTATATTTTTGTTATGTTTTATAGTGTTCTACAATTCTAAATAATCACATTTGTTTGTAGTTTATAAACTACGATGTAGCGAAAGAAGTCTTTACATTTCAATGAAGAAATGTATTCGAACATATGGTGGAATTGACCATTGCTTTCCTAGATTGTATGCACGCGGATTGATAGGAAGACGTCATAAATATCAAAGATATGGTCACGGATTTGGCCTAGGTGTAAAATTTGTAAGAAACGGAATTATCTATGAAAACTCCTGTGAGTAGAAATATGAAAATATGTAATGGATTTTGAACGTCATAAAATATCTTTGTAAATATTCATCAATTGTTTTACTCTTGTATATGTCGTAATAGTGCATAAAATCTTTTAAAATTGACAATTTTAGCTCAGTTTGTTTAATTTAATAAGAAAATCTTTGTTTATGTGTCAATGTTATGTCTTCTTTGATTACGTATTAAACATGTAAATTCATACTAACAAGACTATAAAACGTTCATATAATATGTACAATCAATCTGTAATAAGTCATAGTTGTGATTTTCAATTTCTATTTTTGGTATAGAAATTAAACGAAATATTTGTTTCTGTAGATCTTAAGTATCACGTTGTGCGAAAGACTTTCATAAAGTATATGACTGTATGTGTTAACAGTAACGGAAAAACTAGTAAATGCATCAACAAATTACAAAAGAAAGGACTCCTTGGTACTGCACATTCATATGTACATCACAAAGTTATCAGTCATAGTGGTAAGTAAAACGTTCTGTTATAGTTGCTAATATGACTACTCGTTAATATTTGTTTTCTAATAATCGAGTCCATTTTTTTTGGAAATAAATATGTCTTTGAGAACAGAGCAAAACATATATTATGAAACGAAACATTGATGTTGGTAAACTGCCACAACATATTAGTTATCGTAATCGGCATAAAAATAGACGACATAACTCCAAAATTCAATGGATAACTAAGACATGTTTCTAAACTAAAGGACTACTTTTTTTAAATATATTTTAAATTCTAATATGACGTGCTTCTTCCGCTTTGTAAACAACACCATGATAAAATTCTCGATATATCTATACTTAGCGCAGACTCAGAGATAAACATAATAATGGGTGTTACAATATACCTCCCACGTAAATTCATCTGTATCAGAACCTGTTTACAAACGCTTTGCCTATATTTTGTTTTTAAAACTGGTATTGAAATAAGACGACATAACTTTTATTCTTATTCAAATGTATAACAAAAAGATTTAATGCACAAGAGATCTGAGAAAACGCTCAGGATAAAATTCGAATATCACGGCACAGGCCATGTGTAAATTTCCAACAAATCTATGGTTTCCATGAATTATTTCTTAATTACTGCATCAAAATCAAATATAATATTAGGATATAAGTTGTTTAAATAAAACGTCGGCCTTTGTGCGTGCATATTTTTGCAGTAAATGTACGAATTGTGTAATTACATTGTAAGCATTTTTGCAAGGTGATAATCAATAATTTGAATGTTTAAAGATTTCAATTGGTCGTGGAAAGAACGATACAAAGGCAGCAATTGAATTATCTACCTCATTTAGTTTAATTTTTTAAAGGTTATCTATATTGATTAGACTCAGGTATTCGCCTCTATTTTTCGAGTATCTTATTTTAATCAGTCTTACCTTAGTTCGGCGATAAACTTCTTTTGCAAAACGATATCCTATTCCTGCTTTAAGAATTTTGACATTAAGATTTTTAAAATGGAAAGAACTCAAATATCTTCATTATTAAGTGTAATTTTTTAATACTATTGATATTTGTGGATGTCTGAAAAGACAAAATGTCTGTAATGCTATTCAATTTTTCTATTTTAAATGATTATTATTTTCAGACAATTTAAAAGAATATGGACACTCTCTTCGACATTTAGCAATCGATAAGAAACGATTTGATAGAGAATGGCAAAATAGCAGATATGGACATCACAATCACCATCATTTATTACATCACAATCGCCACGATGTAGTACATCACAATCGGCATCATTTAGTACATCACAATCGCCATCATGTAGTACATCACAATCGTCATCATGTAGTACATCACAGTCGCCATCATGTAGTACATCACAATCTTGGTCATAAAGGCAGTCATTTTGCTATCGATAAGCAAAGATTTGATAGAGAATGGCGAAATGGTAGACATAGACATCATAATCGCCATCATGTAATACCTCACAATCGCCATCATGTAGTACATCACAATCGCCATCATGGTGTACATCACAGCCGCCATCGTGTAGTACATCACAGTCGCCATCATGTAATACATCACAATAAACGGCATGAAGTACATCAAAATACCCATCTTGTAGTACATCACAATCGCCATCATGTAGTATATCACAATCGGCATCGAATATTACATCACAATCTTGGTCATAAACACAGTCATATAGCAATCGATAAAGAAAAATTTGATAGAGAATGGCGAAATAGCATGCATAGACATCACAATCGCCATCATGTAATACATCCCAATCGTCATCATGTAATACATCACAATCGCCGTCATGTAGTACATCACAATCGCCGTCATGTAGTACATCACAATCGCCGGCATATAGTACATCACAATCGGCATCGACTAGTGCATCACAATCTTGGTCATAAACACAGTCATTTAGCAATCAATAAGGAAAAATTTGATAGAGAATGGCGAAATAGCATACATAGACATCACAATCGCCATCATGTAATACATCACAATCGTCATCATGTAGTACATCACAATCGCTATCATGATGTACATCTCAGTCGCCATCATGTAGTACATCACAATCGCCGTCATGTAGTGCATCACAATCGGCACCATGTAGTGCATCACCATCTTGGTCATAAACGCAGTAATCTAGCAATCGATAAGGAAAAATTTGATAGAGAATGGCGAAATAGCATACATAGACATCACAATCGTCATCATGTAGTACATCAAAATCGGCATCATGTAACTCATAACAATCGGCATCATGTAGTACATCACAACCGCCATCAAGTAGTACATCATAACCGCCGTCATGTAGTACAACACAGTCGCGATCATGTTTTACATCACAATCAACATCATGTAGTACATCACAATCTTGGTCATAGACGCAGTCATTTAGCAATCGATAAGCAAAGATTTGATAGAGAATGGCGAAATAGCAGGCATGGACATTTACATGAGAGTCAAATAAGTGAACATCATGAGAGTTCAGGTCTGACGATTGCTGGTCATTATTTCAAACGATTTCACCAACTTGGAGTCAGATTGATAGGACGCGGTATTGTCTACCATCATAGTTGTAAGTGATATTAAGGTAGATTCATGGTATACCGCCATCTTGGATTGAACAATCACAGTAAAAAACCGGTCTAGTTATTTGCCTAAATCTGCAAATTTGGAGACAGATTTGCAATTTGATGGTTAGACTGTTTAATAATATAAAGAAAACTTGGCAATTTATTGTATAATTCAAAATAATTAAACAAATATCATTTTATTTTGCTTTTTGAATCATTTTTTTCAAATGAGCCATTTCAGGGAAGATAACTCTTTTAGTAAAAAATTTATACTGGACAGATAGGGAATTTTTTTCTTTTTACTTGTAGCAAGAAAACAAGTTCGGTGACACCATTTTTTCTTTTTATTTTCTTAAAACATATTACAAAACCTATCTTTTCACAATTTATTTCAAAATTCTATCTCATAGATTATTTTTTATGCACACAATTGTGTTTTTCCATTAACAATCTAACCAAATTTAGGCAATTTTCAACGACTCATAGCTTGAAAAATAGCACGGTGACCCCTACTTTTTATTATATTTTTGAAAAGAGCATATTAAAATCTTCATTCTGGCTAAGTATAAGAAAATTCTGTCTCAAAAAAGATTTACTTATGATCTACCTTAAGAAAAATAATTTAGCAAAAATGTTAATATGTGGTTTAAAGGTAAATCAACGGAATATAATTATTGACCAAAAGAAACAAGCTACTAAAGAGTTATCAAAACACTTCTAACGATGGATAATTACAAGAATACGAAAGCAACAAAGATGGAATTGTATAAGTATGCATTTTGATATATTTCATTTATATATAATAAATGATTTTACAGATCAAAACGTATCAGATAAACTCATCATAGATACCAGGATTGAAATTTCATATATACGTCAGACGCACCTTTCGTCTACAAAAGACTCATCAGTGACGCTCGAATAAAAAAAAGAATAGGCCAAATAAAGTACTAATTTGAAGAGCATTGAGTATGAGTACCCAAAATTCCTAAAAGTTTTGCCAGATACAGTTAAGGTGGCTCGGCCCTTTAACAGTGCGCATATTTCAACGCATGTTTCTTACGACGAGTGCCTTGGGAACGGTCGCTTTTAGGGGTCTTCTCAAAAATAGCTTTGACGACCTTGGAACGCGGGCGTGTTTGAAAGCACCCTTGACAAATGTCGAAATGATGCAAAACGTTCTTCAAAACAGGAAATATGTTCGATCAGAAATTCAGAGTGCTTTCTTCATTTTTCGCATAAAAGTTAAAAAGGACAGAAATATACATGAATATAACATTAAAAAAAAAAAGAATATATAAATACTGACAAAGTCACGGCACATGTATGACGTCGACAGTATTTGGTGCCGCTTCGCAAAGCCCAAAACGCATTCTCATCTTACACGGTCGCCTCTTGGGTCCAATCGTACCATATTTTAAAATTACTTAAATACCGGTTGAATTAAATGATGTCTTGGAGATTTATTTTTGAAAATGTTTTGCCAATGACGCAATGATTAACTGTAAACAAATGTTAGCGATGTAAACAACTTCATGTCATCGTACAGCTTTCAAAAACAGGTAAACTTGCATAGGCGGATACAGGGGTTGGGGATGGGGGCCCCCCTTTCGTGGGAAAAATTTTATTATATAGGGAATCATTGAAGCATGATTAGAGCGCCCCCCCCCCCCATTTTAGGAAAAGTTCTGGATCCGCCACTGACTTGTGACCCGTATCAGAGACATATATGTGTATATATGTCTCTGCCCGTATAGTATGCTTTAAAAGCATCGGGGCGGGTTTATTTTCAAGCTATAATCCGTTTGGCGTTTTATAACAGTTTGTTTCTGTCATAAATCTATTTAAATTTGAAATATCTTTATTTCCAAGTATTTTTTGGAGTTTATTCCCGAGTATGCGACATATTTTTCCCACAGCAAAATTTTGATAATTATAGAATATTTTTTATTTTCCCCAAAACAAATTTGAACATGCCAATTTTCTAACAGACTTAATACTTGACAGGCACACCTAACATTTAAAAGATTTGTTTACCTGCACGAAAATCATTTGAATTTTTTTCTCGTATCACAATTCCATGATTTCCGGAACACTAGACTAAGTCCTATAATCTAAGACCTCGGGGCCAATGTTTTTCTATTTTTATGATACTTTTCTTCTATTACTTATTTTACTGAATTGTTATTTTGTTGATTTGCAATTTTCTGTTATATCTATCAATATGTCAACCGAGTTCATATTAAAAAAAAAGAAATATCAGCATTAAAACTAAAATAATTGAATCAGAGCACTGAGTGTTATTAAAATAGACTAATGGATCCAGCAACTTATTTCACTAAAATGATTATTTTTTTTTTCTGCAGAAATAAAACGACACTTCAATAATTTGCTGTTTTTCGCCTTTTCATGAAGATGAAAATTGATCAGTTGGGGTGGATCCAGCCATTTTAAAAGGGGGTTTCCAACCCAGGACAAAAAGAGGGTGTTCCAACTATATTTCCCCATTCTATCGTCCAAAAAAGGGGAGTTCCAATCCCCGGAACCCTCCCCCTGGATCCACCACTGTCAAAAGTAACCGGGACTGGCCTAGTATTCCGACCTTATATATCGGTCTATGATATAATTCCTCAATACTGCATGCTTTGCGGAGAACCGCAAAATTTTTCGTTTCACCATGTCGGGATTTTGCTAGGACATACACCCGCAGCGTGCCGGACAGTCTCAAACACTACTAAAGACTTTATATATATAAAAAAAAATCTACACTACTAGGTTCAGGAAAAGTCTGGATTGTAATTTAAAAACTACGCCCAGTACACAGGAACGCTATATTCGCCGGGGATGTTGGCAAACTTTAACTTCTATCTTAATTTTTGACATGCTTTTTTAAAAGGTAAGCTAATAAGGAAAGTTCTTGATTAAAAAAAATATAGTTGAGTGATGTCATTGCGGCAAAAAATGTGAATGACAATTTTGTTTGTGAAAACTGATTTGATCTTACCGTGGCAAAGAAATGCATAACTAATCATCGATCTATGCGTGATGATAAAAGGAGATAATGTTTTTTTTTATTTATAATATTGAATTTTGTGGATAGTTGTTTCATTGGTAATCATACCACATCTGCTTATTTTCATATCGTGTGGTTAACATAGAAATATGACTAATCTGACAGATGATCCCGTGATTATACAGGGTGTTCAAACAGCTGGATATATACATACGAAGCCTCGTAGGGTAAAAAGCGGGAATTTTGCCTATACATGCACCAAGCATAATTGTCCATTCATTTTCTTATGGCAGTCCATATATCTAGCTCCTCTTACTTTGCATAACTTTCATAATTGATACTTATCTGCATGTTCTCATCCGTATTATGCTTGAAATATTTGCCAGTGATCATTCAGTATGCAAATTAAATTTTCATTATGTGCAATCATATAAAAAAAAAAACGTAATTTCTGGGACTTTTATTTGTTTGACTATGTGGTATATCAGTTTATAGTAATTGTTGAAGTCCGTACGGGAACATAATTGTTATCTTCTCTGTAAATTGGTCTCTGGTGAAGAGTTGCCTCATAAACAATGATACCCCATCTTCCTATTTTTATACCCTATGCAACGAAGTTGCGCAGGGTATAACGTTTTTGACCCGTCCATCCGTCCGTCCATCAGCCAGTCTATCTGTCCTGTTTCTTGTCATCACAACTACTCTCAAACCGACCAACAAAATTTCATGAAAACTTTTTAGATAATGACATACTATGCAGATGTGCATATCGACAGGAAATTACGAGTCAAATTTGTTCTAGGAGTTATGCCCCTTTGAACTTATTTGCTTCAATATACTACTGCATGTTTGTCCTTGCAACTCCTCTCAAACCGCACAATAGAATTTTATGAAACCTTTTTAGATAAGGACATACTATTTTGATGTACACATTTTTTGTTCTAGGAGTAAGGCCCCTTTGAACTTATTTGCTTCAATATACTACTGCAACAGTTTGTCATTGCAACTCCTCTCAAACCGCAAAACAGAATTTCATGAAACCTTTGTAGATAATAAGGACATACTATGTAGATGTGCATATCGACAGGAAATTATCGTGATTCAATTTTTTTTTTTCTTATACCATTTTTTTTCTTAGTCATTTTATTTCTCCAGTGGCAATGTGGGGACTGACTGCCAAAGCGGGCCGGCTTCAGTTATTCACAATATAAGCAACCAATGAGCCTGCACCCTATGTCGGACTCTGTAACAATCATCCCATCAACCAAATATTTTGAAACATATTTAGAATTCAATAAACAGACAAGTCCATGAAAATGAGGTTAAGTTCAGATAAACCCTGCAAGACAGACATATTTGTTTTTCATTCATTATTTTTTACATAAATCACCCATTAGTTTTCTCATTTGAAATGTTTTAAATTGTTCATTTGTCATTTCGAAGCCTTTAAAACCAACTATGCAGAACAGGTTTTACTCATTGTTGAAGTCCATGTGGTGACCTACATGTATAGTTATTTCTGTGTTATTTGGTCTCTTAGCTTGTGTCTCATTTACAATCACATCCTCTTATTTGATATTTTAATTTGTTATAATACATTTAATAATCTTTTCATACACCAAATATACATGAAGATGACCTATTTATTTCACAATATAGCATATTAAAAGAGGATTGCTAGACAGAATTGTAAATTATTGCACGCAATAATTTATCTACTACATGTACCTTTTAGTATTTATTATTTTTGAGTATATGTTCGACATGTTGACGACGGACAGTCAATGGTATACCATAATATGTCCCGAAAACGGGCGTAAAAAAAAAGCCTCAACTAAATCAAATTTTTGAAACGTGATTGATTTTATTCCTCTAATATCTATGAGATCAAATTTATAAAAAATTTATTAATATAATTAATTTCAATGTACTAGTATACATGTAAGAATTGTTGCCATTTATACATCATGTACATATACAATCATTTGCTGATCACTCAGCTCTATATTTTCATTATTTTTATTCTCCTTCACTGTTTTTTTTTATAAGACTCATATATATGATCTGTATTCATCATTGGGACAGGTAGCAATATATATAGGTGAAGTAGGTCCTTTTGATTGGATTTTTTTAAAGGATTTTGACAGCACTAAAGCATATACATGTAGTTTCAATTTTTAGTTGATCTTAGCTCCTTAAGTGAATTGTGGCAACACATATTGCATATATACATGTAGAATGTTGTTCTTAAGTTTCAGCACTTTACGCATAGTTTCCGGTTGCAAGACTAGAATATGATACTGGATTCTCATGAAATTCTGTCAGAACTTTGCCAATAGTTTCCAAGTAAAGTTGAACATTCCAAGATCACTCCTTCCATTTGCAATGTACATGTACAAATGTACTTGCAGCCTGAAATTAAATATCAGAGTAATTCTGTCAGAAAATCAACAATTATTGACATTCAAAAGCATATAGATGTAGACTAGTTCATTATGGGTAATGTGTCCATGGGACACAGATGAGCAACCGCTTGCATATAAAGAATGAAAAGAGTGACACTACCCAAATTTATATTTGATCTGAGTGTTGTTGTAGTAAGCATTGCATATAAGTTTCAGAACATTTGGATGAAGTAAACTTGTGTTAAAGAAAGGAACAAAAATTCAGCATTTTTTTAATTTTGTAAAGGGGCATATCTCTAGAACAGTAAAAGCGACCACACCAAAAATTCAAACTTCATGTTTGTTTGTTTGTAGTATCATATATATATGCATTAATTGTGTATTAGTTTCATAACATTGGTAGAGGCAAACTGAATTTGGAGAACAGAATCCAAATTTGGGAGGTACATGCAAGTTTGATAAGACTGACAATGCAAGGGTAACCTTAAAAGAAGTAGAATGGTATAAATAATTATGTGTTTATTTGATAATAGGTTCGTTTTCATGTGTTTTTGTTTTCCCTTGAGAACACATAAAATATTTTTTTATAATTTAATTTGGTTGAATATATATCGAATTTCTGAACAGAAAATAATGAAAATGAGACATAAAAAAATATAGCCAAAAAATAAACCTGTGATAATACTGCTTCTATTGGTACCAGGATGCTAAAAATCAATCCAAAATATATTTTTAAAAAAAATCTAGTTTTATATACAATATACATGAACAGCTAAAAATCTCAAGTGACAAATACTTATGGCCACACTCTGTACATGTTTAACCCTGATACTTCTATTACTAGTCCTTAAGACATTTTTGTATACCTAATAGAATTAGGGGGGGGGGTTAATGGTAAACAAATTGTGATTGATCAAGACGAATCCTTCAATAAGGTGTAGGGTTTATCATTTACAAATTAGGCCAATTATTTCATATTCTCAAGAAAATAAAGAAATCAATCAAACCCCTTGAGGACCTTAATTGAGGGGTGGACAGGGGTAAGGAGACAGGGGAATGAGGGATCAGAGAAAAGGGGGTATCTTGGAAATATATTTTGTCATTTTTATTTTGTCTTGGAGCAAGGAGATGGAAGTATTGAAGTAAAAAAGGGGGGGGGGATTTTAGGGTAGAAAGGGAAGGGAAATATAGTTAGGGCTAAGCCTATAAGGAGTAGAAACTGTTCCGAGGGAAGTTATGGGGTACCCCACATACATATGACCCTGACTTGGCTACGAAATTAGATATTACAAATGATGATTTAAAAAGACTAATTCATTGACACTAACGGTAGCGTAATAATGACAGTTGTAGTGCTTCATAGTAGATCTAGATGTCATCCCTTCCTCTTCCGTCTTCGGCCGTTTGCACACGGATATTTTTCAAAACTGGCCAGACATGTTTACAACTTGTCTGTAAAGGGTAAAATAAACACATAAATAAGATACCAGCTATAACGATCTATAACATTAAACATGGAACAGAAATTGAGCCGGTGCAAGGTTTCAGCCGCAGTGATTTTCAACAGTAGCGAGTATTTTGAGACAACCCCCAAGTTTGTATTTATCGTTATACTGATAACATTTGACTGCCTAATATATCGAAATCTATGTTTTCTTATGTAATAACTCTACCTTCATCGTTGTATATTCGCCACAATGTCTGTTATGCATGTACATGGTCGTATTCATTAATATAGTATGCTGCTCGGCAATGGCGACCTTGAAATTTCTCTGGTCCGATAATGGCGCCACATTAGAGGGAAGCAACTCGCGCCAGACAAAATTACCGTATTTCACCAAAATAATCAAAATTTCGCTTTTTGATAACAAACAGTAATACGATAACCACATTTATATTCAGTCATCGTTCATTGATATAATTACAAACATTATTTTATTAAAGCCATCAATAAAAAATTCACAATTAAGTAATTAATGGAGTCCATTGAAATCAGACCTTATGGGGTAGAGGGGTTAAACAAAAGCTCGTAACTTTTTTAAAAGCCTGGTGACCCCCATTTTATTTTACCTTAAAATGTTTGAAAAGTTCATAGCTTTGACATATCTGTTTTTAAAAAAAATCTACCGGGGAAATTTTACGAAAAATCGAATGAACCAATATTTTTTGCCTTAAACTGAAATTAGAAAATGCAAAATTTAGACATTAATCTGAAAATAAAAGGATTTTTAAGCCAAAAACAACCAAGGCAAAGGTTTACATTTCAAATTCTAATGTTTTTTCACATAAAAATCATACTGACTTGGTTTTAAAAGTCTTTGAATTTGATGTAACCGTTATTGTTGAAAGGGTGGGCATGTTTGGAAATAGGGTCAAAATCGCACATTTCGCTTCAATTTGAGGGGAAAACGAGCCTGGTGACCCCCTTTTTTCTTTGCATTTTTGGATTCAGCATAAAAAGATCTACAAAATATGTGAAAATAAAAAAATTCTACCGGGGGTCCTTATTGGGGTGAGCCACCTTAAGGTCTTATTAATTATTTTTATTTACAAAATTTATTTTCTTTTATAACAGTATTTTAAAAAGGATAAAAGAAAGAAAAAAATGAATGATGCTGCTTTAAACTTTAATCGAATTTAAAGTTGTTAGTGCACCTTGACGCTTCTTAAGTATCCGGTATACAGGAAAGCATACCAGTATACAGTTTATAGATTTGTTTTTTCTCCATCGATTTATGATGTTTAAACAGGGGTATACTAATGCTGCCTTTATTAAAAACAAATTATAAATTGTAAAGATGTCAACTCCTTAAAAATATTTTAAATGAAAAACAAATAATTTCCTTGCTCCCTTTTTCCAAGAGAGTATCACAAGCCCAGTAGTTAGCACTTGTGTGTTGACTTGAGTTATCATTGATATGTTCATAATTATAAATTAATTGTTAACAAAACTTTTAATTTTCGAAACTACGGCTTTTCTATTCCAGGGAATAGATTACCTTAGCTGTGTTTGGCAAACCTTTGGGAATGTTTGGTCTTCAATGCTCTTCAACTTCTTGCTTTATTTGGCCTTTTAAACATTTTTCTATTATAGCGTCACCGATTAGTCTTTTGTAGACGAAACGCGCGTCTGGCGTAAATATAAAATTTTAATCCTGGTATCTATGATGATTTTATTTCCAAGCAACTATGTGATTTGACAGGAATAATTTAATGGATGTAAAGAATTTTTTAGTGTATTGGAATCCGATTTTGTGAAAATGCATACATTTATATTTGATTATATTTAACAATGCTAAGTCTTACACATTTGTTTGTAGTTTATAAACTACGCTGCAGCGAAAGAAGACTTTACACTATAATGAGGAAATGTATTCGAACATATGGTGGAGTTGAGCATTGCTTTCCTAGACTGTATGGACGCGGACTGATAGGAAAACGCCATCAATATAAAAGATATGGGCACGGATTTGGTTTAGGTGTAAAATTTGTTAGAAAAGGAATTGTCTATGAAAACTATTGTGAGTAATTCTAATATGACGCGCTTCTTTAGCTTGGTGAACAAACCCATGCTCTTAATCCTATAAAATTTGTTTGCACGTTGTATATTGACTTCTTCAGAATAATGAATTTTATTAAATTATCATGCAAATTATATATTTCCTTAACTTTAAAACACTTTCTAACTCTTAAATGGTGCACATGATGTTTCTAATTTATTTGTTATGACTGTAATGTGATGCATTCTTAAATTGATATATTTGACCTACCGGTAGATGCGACAACCGTTCATGCTGGCTGTTCAAACTGCTCCCTCTGAAAAATCACAGTGCCAGCGGTTTGCTTCTTTACAAACAAAAAGGGAGGTTCATGAAAGAGCCTACAAAAACGCTTTTACACTAATACTTATCGGACATAGGAATTATCCTAATTGTCTTATTGAGAATCGAAATAATTGATGCAAGCTATACTTTATTGTAGTTTTAACATGGGTAGGCATTATATTCGTGTTATTTTAGCCCTCACTATCGCTCGAGCAAAAATAATCACGAATATAATGCCTACCCATGTTAAAACTACAATAAAATATAGCTTGCATCAATTATTTCTTAAATATTAAATTAACTTTACTCACTTGTGAACGTCATAAAATAGCTATGTAAATTTCTAAATTCTATTTTTTTAATATCTGTACAAAAAAATCTAACTTGTTAATGTTTATTATCTATAATTGATTGTTCATGTTAAATTCAAAATACCCAGACGACTAGATATCTCTATATCATTTCCTCCGTTACAAAAGTATTTGTTTCTTCAGATCTAAAATATCACGTTGTACGAAAGACTTTCATAAAGTATATGACGGTATGTGTGAACAGTAAAGGACGTACAAGTAAATGTATTAGCAAGTTACAAAATACAGGACTACTTGGAGCTGCTCATGCACATGGAAACCAACACTTAATCAGTCAGAATTGTAAGTGGAAATACATATTTAATGTGGTACATAACACTACAGGGAGATAACTCTTGCTGAACGTTTTAATCATGCTCTATTTCTAAGGAAATATTAAGCTTCTCAACGATCAAAATTAGTGTTTGTCAAACTGCTTTAAAGCCAAATTATTTTATTTATAGTGTGCTACCATCTTAAATCACATATATACCTGTTAATTACTGTTTGTTGTTATGTTAGTCGGGTTGCTTCATTAATGAAATAATAGTTGTGTTCTTAAGGTTCTATAAAATGAGAAGATTATGTATGATTTCTAAAGAGACCAAATGAAACAGAAACTAACAACTAAAGGTCATCGTACGACTTTCAGTAATAAGCAAAGCCCATCTATCTTTTAAGAAATACTTGTGACCAACTAATATTTTTATAAACCTTTACAGAATGAATTTTGAAATCGAAAGCTTGCAAATGCAACATTAAGACGGCAATTTGCGTATTAGCAACAGCGAAATAAAAGCAATTTCGATTGATAATTACTGCTTTTCTCTTATGAAAAAGAAACAGAAATGTTTTTATAGCATATATGAAACGAGCTGAGTTATATTTCTGTCTCTAAAAATAAATATTCTGAGCAAAACATATTTAAGAATGACGGCAAATATTACTGTGAGAAAATAATGTCGTAAAAGCAGACATATATCTTGTTACGTCAGTCCTTTTTTTTCTGAGGCAGCCAATGTGTTTTATGAAACCGTTGAGACAAATTATTCCAAAATGCTTGTACAATTCGCACATATTGTTTTTAGTGTTGTGACTAATGCGTTAGTAGCAGAATGTACGTTGAGATGATTTTTGTTGTCTCTTTTTGTTATGATCAAAAGTTAAGATAGATAAAAGAGAAGTTTGCAGACAAGGACATTTTCTTCAATCATCTTTTTTGCAGACTAAGTCAAATTAAGGCGAAAGATGCCAAAGGCATATCAAACTCGTTAGTAGAAAATAAACAGTAGCAATTGATCAAACCTTTATTTTGTATATTCTTGTCTGTCCTCATTTCTTTCTATATTTTCTTTTATGAGCTATTTCTTTATCGATTGTTACTGTATTTTGATTAGGGGTATTTGTGTAATATTTTTCTAAAGAAAAGAATTCAGAAAAGAAAGCTATGCATTAGTTTTTTTTTTAAATTAATAGCCTGGTTTTAATACTTGTATCTATAAAAACTTCCTGGGGATTTCAATTCTATAATAAAACAAAACTATTTGTCTATACCATAGTATGTATTATATTTCAGTTGCATTAAAACATAAGCTTTTACACCATAAGACTTCATCATCAAGACAACATTTTTTGCATCACAGTACAGGCTATAGACACATCCATGATATCAAAGTAGACAAACGGATTTTTCGAAAATACCGAAAACTTGGTGTACGGTTAGTCGGACAAGGAATACTTGTTAACGGATATTGTAAGTAGACACAATATAAAACATTTAGTGTTGCTATCAAATATACACGTAAGAGGAAAACTATGACAAATATGCAATTGCAATTATAAGAACTTTCATTTTTGGAACATAAATGTATATAATTTACCAAATCTTTTTGTTCAATTTCTCTATATAGCTGATTGCCGAAGAATCAAATTTGGACAAGAAACATAACATTTTGAAAAAATTTTCTTTTTGAGATGGCAATTATATTACAAATCGGTAGGAATAATCAAAATTGAAGTATATTAATAAGCATTGTATTCTGGTTTGCTGTATGAACATTATTAACAGCTGGACTATCAGTCCCCAAGGGTGTAGTCAGATCAGCAGTTAGTATTCGGTACTGGCATAATTTATAACAACTGAACAAATATCTTTTCTTAAATTGTCTTTTCATTAATTCATAAATTATGTAAAAACTAAGGTTTTAACTTCCTCAGGTAAAGTGACCTGTATGGATTAGGCATTTGTTTATGTCTCTTTTTGGTCATATACAATGTTATTGTCAACTGTTCTCCTTTTTATTCATTACTGGCTAACAATTATTCGGCATTAAACGTTCCTGATGAAGGTTAATCATGAAAATGATCCTGGACGGATGACATTTATATAGTAGGTCTTTTTTAACTTGTTTTATGATATAAAAAAATGATAACTTTATGCATTTCTTTAAACGTCTCTGTGACTGATCATTATTTCGTCAAACTTTCGCTCTTCAAACACGATTGTCCTGTTTTCTAGAATTTTGGATATTTTTTTTTTATTTGGTAAAAAAGACGATAATTCTATGTTATTATGTTTTTACAGTTTACAGGATACGTGTGGAATATACAATAGTTTATAGAATCCTTCGTTCATGTTTAAGAAGTCATGGTGGAGTTTATGCTTGTCTTCCGGTCTTGTACAAGAAATCATTGATTGGTACACGTCACCGGTTCATGAAATATGGAAGAGGGTATGGGCTTGGAATTAAATTTGTCAGGAGAGGGATCGTTTATAAAAAACATTGTGAGTTTTGGTTTTTTCTAAACATAAATTTAAAACTAGCACTGACTGTTGATATGAATGAAGAATTTAAATCTCAAATATTCATTTAAAAAATATAACGATTCAGTCAGAACGACATATTTTAAATCAAAAATGGACAATGGAAAGACCTGCAGATGGGAATATGAATTGTAAAAACGTAAATCAATAAATATCCCCATAAACGATATAACATAGATAAAACACAAAATGTATTTGACAACAAAGAACAAAAGATCGAAAACGAAATGAATGTTCTAAATGAGTTAAACCTCGATTTACTTACAACAAAAAGAACCCTTTACGTATTGCGAGGCAAAATCAACATTTGACACTAAAACAATTTTTGTTTTATGTATGACTTCTTTAACTTTTAAAAAGTGTATCAAACACTCCTAACGGACTTTCCTCTCCTAATGCACAATAACAAAACTTTCATTAAATTTTCAGTTTACAAGTTCGTAATACGACGAAGAAGGTTCATTCGTTATATGACCACATGCATCCACAGCTATCATGAAACTGATGTTTGTTTAACTCAGTTACACAAACAGGGCATAATAGAACATGCTGTTACATGGAGAGGGAAACATCATAGGGGTATGTTAAAATAACATTAAGTTACGGTGTGTATACAATAACAGAGTTCGATTATGAATTGGTAATTTGAAATATACTTTTACAAATATATAGTTATAAAAAACCTACAAATTATCATTTTTCGGTCGACTTCAAAATATCAACAATGGTATTTGTTCGAGTCAATGAAGTTGCATATAACAGGCTGCGACATTTAACAGTATAATATATTTGTCTTATAGAACGTCGATACTTAAAATATTTAAATACCTTTATAATATATATAAAGCGATGAAATAGGGATTGATAAGGGATTTTCCTTTTTAAATTTCTCTCGGAAATCTGAATTTTGTGATTTTAAATTTTACATGTGGCAGTTTACTCACATACACATTTATTTGAATTGCGAGATCAATTTAGTTTGAAAATATCTACTTTTCAATCGAAATTAAATTCCTTATTATCAGCCGTGACGGGCTCTGCAGTCGGTTCAAATACTTCAAAATCTTCAATTAGGATTTATAATGATTTTCCAAATTTTCTCAATGATTATCACCATTTTTTACATAAAAATGTCTGGAAAACTAATTTAACAGCAAGGCAAACAAATTTGATTTGTGTTTTGTATTTTTTGTATTTTTTTTGTAATGAAATGATGTTTGAAGTTAGATCAAATATGAAGGCTCTACTAATCACAAAGCTTAAACATTGGACATTAAGAGGTTTACGGTATCAAGATGTAGACGGACATTAAAGCATATGAAAACATTAAATTCGTACTTTCCGAGAAATTACCGCAGGTTTAACACGTGGTGCAGAATTTGCTCAAATTTTACCGTTTTATGTTTATGGAACTCATTTTGTTCAATCATTGTTATTAGAATTCAAAGAGAATTGTTTATCTTATAGTTGTTTAACCTTTCTTTATGGTTCGTACGCCAACGACGTAATTAAAATATTTATAATTATAAATTTAACCTTTCAAATGCATCTTATGTTAAGCTTATTTTTCATATCATCGCTACATTTTAGTGGCATCAGGACACTTTTTCTTACACCGACACTCTTCAAATTATGGGCACAGTCATGATGTCAAAGTAGACAAGCGTATATTCCGACTGTATAGAAAGCTTGGAGTTCATTTAGTAGGACAAGGAATAACTTACCATGGATACTGTAAGTAAACCAATCTTTTGCTTTTTTATATATTTTCTTTCTTATATCAAAGCATCAAATGTGATTTCATATTTTGAAAAATCAATCAGTAATGTAAGAAATGATCAAATTTAGCTATATTTTTTATTCTTTATAGTCGCAGATTGTATATTGACGTATATTCATATATAGGTTTATTTATGTATTTGTATCCTCTATATGTTTGTGAATAAATTTACATTAAAAAGTGTGCGGTATCAAAATATAACAATGAGATGAATTTTGCTTGATAGTTTACAGATTCAGTTTAGACTACAGCGTATTTTATAAGACCCTTCGTTCATGTAAGAGGACACAAGGTGGCATGCTTAGCTGTCTTCAATACCTGCACAAAAAAGAGTTGATAGGCGTTGGGCACCGGTTTAGAAAATATAACCGAGGTTATGGCCTTGGAATCAAATTTGTCAGGAGAGGAATAGTTTATCAAAAACATTGTAAGTAGTACTGTTGCCTTTTTTTAAGAAACAAGAACTTTTACATGTTTTAACTTTTTTATAGTCGGTATGATTCAATAATTAGATATAAGAAGATGTGGTATCAGTGCAATGCGATAACTCTCAATCCAAGTCACACTTTATCAAAGTAAACCGTTATAGGTTGTTATAGGACAAAGTATGGTATTCAACACGAGGCCTTGGCTCACACCGAACAATTAGCTAGGGCCCTACATAATACTTGTGTAAAACCATTCAAACAAGAAAACCAACGGTTCAATCTATTAAAAACGAGAAACGAGAATCACCTATGAAACACATCAACAAACCACAACTACTGAACATCAGATCCATTATGTTTGATTACACATTGTAATTTATATATTATTGGTTGAAATGTTATAAAAGATGGACTATCATGTTGGTTTTGTTGATGTTTTTGCACACATTTTACTCGTTATATACAGAACTAAACTGTTTACCATTACATTTCATTTAATCATATGATAATAAAAGCGATAAAATACATTTCACATTATAAAATTTGAAATTTAATGTATATCAATAACATGTTTATGCGGTATGGTATTTGCTCATTGCTAAAGGCCTTACGGTGACGTATAATTGTTAATTTCTGTTTCATTTGGTCTGTTGTGGAGAGTAGACTCATTGGCAATCATACCACATCTTCTTTTTTTATTTTTAAATAAACTCATCATAGATACCAGGATTCAATTTGTCTGAAATAGATGAGGATCAGTATTGATAAAACTTCTCCTTTTCATTGAAGTTTTTTAAAAGCAAAGTAGCTACACAAAATTATGGGATGATAGGCAGATAGCATGATTGTAGTACGATGACAAAGTAAGGTTGAAACACTTTTTTTTAATATCGTACTGACATACAACGTTCAAATTGCATGCACTATTCGATAATGATGTTTTATAATTTCTACTGCTGTCACACTTTTTTTTACTGTTTAGTCTACAAATTCCTCATACGACGAAGACGATTCGTTCGTTACATGACCACGTGTATCCACAACTATCATAAAACTGGTGTCTGCTTATACCACTTACACAAACAGGGTATAATAGAACATGGTGTTACATGGAGAGGAAAGCATTTGCATCACAGAGGTATGTATGTTCATTGTACAATTAGAAACGATGTTTATTAATTCATTCATGAATTCGAAATTTGAAATGTACTAAAATTAGTCAAAAATTGTTGATGAACTAATGACGTTACTAATTGTTACCTAAACTACAAGTCAAATGGAATACAGCAGGCGTTGGAACACCTAGAAATAGTTTCCGAAAGATGTACAGTGATCTTCGATCCATCACTCAAAAATTACAAAAGGATAAATTTGGTAATAAAACCAAAACTTGTGTCATATGTTCTCACACTTTTAATGAAATGATATCATTCATTTGAATTATATGAAAACAAATTTCGTGCTTTTTTTTTAATTTTTCCTCCGCCTATTTTATTATTGCGACAAAAAGTTTTCTTTGTATCTAAACTTTACAATATATTATAGTTTCACACCGAAGCACTTCCAACTATGGACACGTTCATGAAATCAAAGTAGACAAGCGAATATTCCGACTGTATAGAAAGCTTGGAGTTCATTTAGTAGGACAAGGCATTACTTACCATGGATACTGTAAGTAAACCAATCTTTTGCTTTTTTATATATTTTCTTTCTTATATCAAAGCATCAAATGTGATTTCACATTTTGACGTTATGGAATGTATAAACATAAATTATTATTTTTTATCCATTTCAATTTGTCTAAATCTCCATTTTATATCAGAATGTTCAATATCTTATTTCAAAGTAATATTATATAACTAACGTAGTCGATACATGCATATTAATGTTAATGTATGTCTATATCTAGTTCCTTTATATATTGATTTAAACTTCTAGTGTGATTTGGTTTTTTTTTTTTTTTTTGAAAGTTTTCAGATTCAGTATGGACTACAGTGTATTTTATAAGACCCTTCGGTCATGTAAGAGGACACATGGCGGCATGCGTAGCTGTCTTCAATACCTGCACACAAAGAACTTAATAGGCAGTCGACACAGGTTCCAAAAATATAACCGGGGATATGGCCTAGGTGTTAAATTTGTAAGGAGAGGCATAGTATTTCAAAAACATTGTGAGTGTTTTCTAACTGCATATTTTACATCAATTAACTATTAGTCAGTTGTTTTACAGTAGTTAACTATTTACAATGAAATTTCATTCAAACATATCACCATGAAAAATAATGAAATGCAAACAGACTGTTGTGACGAAGTAATACACCGATAGAATAAACAGTGAAGTTAAAAACATAATAATTTTTTTCACAATTAACATCTTATTGGCAAACATAGAGCTTGCCCTATACGATAATGATGTTATCTCGTATTGCTAATTCTAAAATAAGTCATTTTAATTTTTTAGTCTATAAATTCCTTATACAACGTAGACGATTTGTTCGTTATATGACCACATGCATCCACAACTATCATCATGCTGACGTTTGTTTAACCCAGTTACACATGCAAGGAATAATAGGAAATGCTGTAAAATGGAATGGAAAACACATTATACGTCATGTTCATAGGGGTATGTTCACAAAACAACTTATCAAAGTGTAATGAGGCCAGTTAATATACTCTTTAACGAATAAAATAAACCTTGAAGGATAATTTGATTTTGACAGTAACAAATAAATACAGATACCAAAAAGTAAAAAACAAAACCACTTCAGTGATTTATATGAACCTTGAATTAATGTTTAAACTTTCAAATGACATTTATCTTGAACTTATCGGTTTTTTTTTTTTGTAAAAAAAACACGACCTTCATTCAGTAGTACTAATAGAGTATGATAGAAGAGGGACACCAGAAACCAGAGGGACAGTCAAACTCATAAATCGAAAATAAACTGACAACGCCCAGGCTAAAAATGAAAAAGACAAACAGACAAACAAAAGTACACATAACACAACACAGAAAAATAACGAAGAAGCAACACGAACCCCATCAAAAACTAGGGGATACATTAATTAACATTTTCAATTTTGTTTATCTTCGTCATGACATTGGTGCAAAAAAATTGGTACCGTTAATTTTATTAACTAGTTCCTTACTCTTTAGAGAAAAAAGTTTAAGGCCGACAAAGATGTTGACTGTATAGTAGTAATATTTTTTAAATGATTATGTGGTCCGTTTGTTTCTGTCAACTGATTGCAAGGTTCAATTACCTGAATTTATTACAGTATATTAAGAATAAATGTTATCCTAACGTTCTTCTTCTTCATTTTTTTTTTTTTTTTTTTTTTGGCTTTTGAAATTTTACTTTTACTATGTAGATCATTTGGTACAACATGGACATCACAGACATTTCTCTAGCCATCAACTAATCCTAAAACACCTCAGGCATTTAAACCACAAGCACAATTTAAGAAACCATCTGAAACATCATCATTTAGGAAGCCACCATACGACAATCAATACAAAAAGAACACATTTAGAAGTAATTAAGCAAAGAAGCTTACATAAACGTTTACGTCACATTCACCAGTCTGCATTAGAGCATGGCCGCCATCGTGTAGCTATCCATGGTCGAAAATATAATTCACACGGACATATGAGCAGACAGACAATAGAAACTCATACAGAACATCAGGAAAGTTCTGATATGGCGATAGCTGGACATTACTTCAAAAGGTTCCATCAACTTGGTGTGAGATTAATAGGACGTGGAATTGTTTATCATAGAAATTGTAAGTGAGTTTAGATAATATAACAAAGTCATGTAATTTAAATGTACCCATATCCTCACTGTTTAATATCTTCTAGCATTCAGTCCATGTTAAGTTATGGGGAGAAAACTCTGCAATATGAAACCGAATACTAGATGATAGCAAACATATAGACAAGGGTTTGGGAGGGGGGGGTTACTTTTTTAAAAATACAAATAACACCCAGCTTAGACTAGCAAAAGAATATCTTTTGAAATACCACCAATATGGAAAATGGTTAACACTATTGCCGAACCGTATTCTTACGGCCAACTACCGTAAACGTGGATATTGAAAGAATGACCATTCTACTATGGTCACATGTACATGTACTTCCGCTAGGTAAATTGACCAATGAGGCTATACCCATATCCTCACTGTTTAATATCTTCTAGCATTCAGTCCATGTTAAGTTATGGGTAGAAAACTCTGCAATTTACAAAATCATACGTGGTAAATCACATAAGAATTAGAAAATACTTCGTATTCACATAAATAATAACACTTTTATTCCCAATATTCAAAACAAAAATGTTTATGAACTTAAATCGTTTAATTGCCATCAATTACAAGATCAACATTAAGTTCAAAATATATAAGCATTAATTCTATAAATCATAGTTACACAACAAAATACAAATTGTATGAAATCCTTCAAATCACAATACTTAAATGCAAACATATGTATTCTAGAACCTATTACCATTAAGATTGTCATTTAAAAAACCCTTTTTAGCCCGGAAAAATCTGCCTTCTCTCTATATTGTAGTTCAATATTTTCGGCTTGGCTAACAGACGCCGCAAGATTCGAAGCCACAATTTCAGAATCAATCAGTGTATTTACACGACCATAATATTCCGCACTTGCTTTACCGAACCACCCAACGTGATTCATCACTTCGTCAACATTGCTAGCTGAGTCAGACAAAGCCATAGTAACAGTACAACCAGACCGGAAACTATGAGGCGTTTCCCCTTCATATATACCCAGAGTCGACAGATAGTATCGTAATCTCTCATATACCACAGAATAACTAACTGGTTTCTCCAACACCCTAGCACTTTCTGAAACTACCATAAACAAGTAGCCTTTTGTCAAATCCACATTACACGAGTGGGCAAATTGAACAAAATCCAACAATCCTTTTACCGGGCAAACTACATTGTCATCGCATCTCTTGATGACGAACGAGTTACTCCTACCCTTTTTACCCCGGAGAGTTTTACCAAACGTATGCTGGAAAACAAACCCTGAACCGTCTTTAAGAAACTTCACCTCTTGTGCAACAACTATAGAGAGATCACTTGCTCTATCGCCAGCAAAATACTGCAACTTAAACCAAGCTTGATCTTTGTAAAGGACAAATTTTTCCTTAAGCTTAGAACCGTCTTTTTGAAGTTCCCGAGAAATAAAAGCACTAATAGATTTAATCTTTGTCAAAAATATAGGCTTCGCCTGTTTGGGTAGAATATGCGCCTTAGCTTGTTCGACTTGCACTAATTTTAAATACTCTTTGATTACAGGTGAAACTGCCGGATTTCCTTTCCTTTCCACATCGCACCAAGTCCTACCCAACCCTTTATCATCAAATAAATTTACCAATTGGTTAATGATACCTTCTATTGTTGCCGAAGCTAATCGGTTAGGACAAGAACACTGAAACATACCCTTTAATCCCAAATATTGCCGTTTATATCATGGACAGTAGTTTTTCCCAACTTATCCTTCCAAACCAAAAAAATTCTTACATCATTTGGTCCACATGTAGCTAGCGAAGGCTTTTTCGGTGATTTTTCAAGAAAACAAAGAAAAGTTTCAAACAAACTGTTCTTTCTTTTATAGTCGGAAGAAGAAGTCATCCGTTCATCAAAATCTGCTGTCCGATCATTTATTGCTTGCCAGTCTATAATAATGTCAGCACCCTGCAACAAACCATTGGACTATTTACTATATATAAAACAGTAGATACTCTAGCTTCGTGAAAAAAAGACCCTAAATGCAAACAATGACCACCTTAATCCCACTTTATCTAGAATAAAGCCACGTTTTGAGGGCGTCTTGACTACACCTTTGTCACCCTTCATACCAAGACATACCGATTCCACGGAGTAGTATTTCAAAATTGGCCACCATATCGGTAAAGGTCGCATTTCGGGGACAATAATTGTACAAGAAATGCCCTGCTCTCGCAACAGACTCAATACTGGAAATACAAGTACGAAAGGTGGGTAAACATACGGATTTTGCTCACTCCTCAGGTTCTGTGAGAACAAATTAACTCCTGCGGAACATGGGGTAGGCCATGGAGTAAAATGTTTCAGTGGAACACCTGTAGATGACTTCATGACATTAGAATCCAGACATTAGGTCAACTGAATGGGGACCATACAAAGACTCTACCAGTAACCACGACTCCTCACTTAACATTGAATCCGCGGTATTAGTTAATCTTGATAGGGCATCCGCTTCGTTTAAACAGGAAGGGACATATTTCAAATGTAAATCAATGTTATAAGTTGACACATGGCTAAATATTTATTTCATGATGCAACTTAAAGCTCTAGACTTGCAACCTTGATTTTCCCATGCCGCTATAACAGCCATGTTGTCTTTAAACAAATCAACCCTAGAATCTTGCAAAGAACTGTCTAAAGACTGTAACGACTTCAGGACAGCATCAGCCTCTTTCTCATGAATTGGTCTACAGTCATTTGTATCCCAATAGTCCCCCAATGTCATTGTACTCGCCGCAAGCTTCACTGAAGCGCCATACCTGAAACCAGAGGAATCAGTCGACAACTCAATCACCTTGTGAAATTCAGACCTCCATTTGCAATATCCAGTCCAAGTATCAAGAAAACGCCAATGCATTAGTTCATCCCTCAACGGTCCCAATACCTTAACCTTTCTACTGTTTTTAACGCAAGTAGATATTGCAGCATTCACTTCCCTACAAAACAACTTGCACCCTGGAACAGCCAATGTCAACGAAATACATTTACCACAAAATCTTTGCAGTGTCCTCAAGTCAACCTCATCCATTAAAAGTATAGATTTCCTCAAATCAATAAATTTCAACTTCTTATCATCAGGAAGTATGTACGCCTGTTTAACAGAGTCAACTAAAAAAACCAAGAAATTTCTTACATGTGCCAGGTATTAGTGAACATTTACTAAGAGACAGTGTATAACCTAGCCTTGTCAGCAACTGCAAAACCATATAGGTTATTTTACTTGCTTCAAGCATAGCATCATCGCTATTCTTACTTCCACCTGTAACAACAAACCTATCGTCGATATACAATGTATTTATGACGTCTAGCTGTCTTAAATAAGAGGTCACACAAATTCCTATCGATTGGTAGATAAACGGCGATGCTTTCCATACAAACGGTAGAGTAGTATATGTCATATAAAAACCACCGAATTGAATACCAAAATATGTCTGAGATGATTCTTGCAAATTGACATGGTCATGGCCCGACTTTTCATCACATGTTATTATCAAAGCATTCTCTTGAACCAACCTATGAACATCTTTTAAATTCTCCAAATGAAAACGTAAATCTTTGACCCATAAATTAAGATATCTTTCGTCATGGCATAACCGTGGTTTACTTGGTTCTACAGTTAATGGCATAATAACTCTAGGGGGTTGACATTCACCTACCCTTCCCAAAAGTTTGATGCACCCAGTTGAAATTCTCTCGCACAATTCTTTTGATATAAAAGCAGAGTATTTTTTACAAATAGCTGCATTCTGAAAATAATTTCTAGGGGGTATTTCAGAGTCATAATTTCTTCCCTTAAAGTTTCCCTTAAAACGTCGAAAAAACTCTCCAACATCAACTCCATCTTCAAGCCACTTCACCACGTCTTGATGTGCATTTTCATCAAGAATAAGCCTCCATTCTGATACACAATTATGTAAATGTCCAGAGACAAATTTATCAGGGTCACGTAATTGTAAAGAGTCTATATCAAACAAAACATTATCATGATAGACCTCTTCCGCACGTGGACTGAGGTTTGTAAGTGAAGGAACTCTGCCTTTAAGTGTTAGCCATGCTGGTTTTCCCCTTACTGTTACATTCAAAGGATCAAATCCACTTTCTAACTCCCACTCTGGGATTTGTACAAAAGAATTACCAATAGTTGTATCCGTAGTTCCCTGTAGATAACAAAGAAATTACTTTGATTTAAATGAAAAACCAGCATAAGTTACACTCAAAGGAAGAATTCCTTCACCTACAACCCGCGTGGAAAAACCACTAGGGGATCAGTGCCCCTTGGACTGTAGACAAAGAAATTCTCAAATTACCATACAGTAGCGTGTTAGTTTGAAAACCAAATAGCAAATAAATAGAATAAAAACACTATGCAAAAAATTCTGCTACATTATTTTGTTTTATTACAAAAGATAAATAATTATCAACAAATTAAATTTTTATCCTTCATTTTCCTTTGGCCACTTTCATCTTTTCACAGTCTTTTATCTGATGTGTATTACTTTCACAAAAGTGACAAGCGCCTCTAGGACGGAATCCAAACCTAGCCCCCATGGGCGTTGTATTCCTGTAACCCCCGGCTGTAAAATTACCATACGGTTGCACACCTTGAGGTAGATAACTTGGCTGATACATGGAATACATAAGCGGGTTCTGGAATTGTGGGTACAAATTACTCAAAGGGGATTCTTCCCGCTTTGGAGCATTATCACTACCTTGAGCAGCGTTACCATCATTTTTGTTCTCCGATTGTTTCTCTTTCAAACATTTAGAAATAGCCTTCGTAATCGTATCAACGGCTTTCCCACCTAAACTGATAGGCACAAACTAGAAATATCCAGTTTGGAGTAGTGCCTGTTTGCCTGCCTAGTCAGCTCTTCATAAACGTCCGCATCATCGTGATCTAATTTTTTGGAAAATTTTGCAAGTTCATCTAACGTTAAGAGAATTAGAGAATCGCTTGGATTCTGTTGCAAGCACAATGTCCTCACCTTGTCCTTCAGCTCTGTTATTATTTCAACTTTGGTCTTTTTTTCCAAGGAAGCTATCCTATCTTCTAAGGTATCACTAGCAGTAGACGAGTCAGGTTTTCTTTTCCCAGCCTTTGGTTGAGTGTCCATATCAGAAGTACTTTGTATTGGAGCCTATAAAAAAATCATGTAAAAAACATTTGAATAATGATAACATTATATTTCAATAAAAATTACATATATTCTATTTCAAGCTCAAAACTTTCATTCATTTTATTCTAATAAAGTCAATATAATAGCATATGAGTTGGGTAGCTTTATTTATCACCTATGTTATTGTTATCTGTGTTAAAGTACACGTGACCTTTTTGTAGACTCATTCTTATTCAACCATTAAATTAATCTTAGTGTATTGATTAGTAATTAATTTCAGCTGTGTATTTCTAAAATATCATAAATACTATAGTTTTATATATAATAATGCTAATACATAAAGTGAAAATCTGGAAAACTATTACGAAGCATCGTATATATCTAATTTTTTTTTTTTTTTTTTTTTTTTTTTTTCAAAATGTAAATAAACACGAATGATAAACCCGAGGAGATAAAACGCAAGTAAAAAATCTCGCTGGGGAATATTAAATATAGAAAAAATAAATAACTCACAGAGTCTCCTTCCGAAACCTGCAGATCTTGACCCTTCGGCTGTCCAAACTCATTTGCATATATAATCAGTGAGTGGAGGATCCACCTGACCTCACCCACATCGTCATCACTTCTCCCAGACAACTGGCAAATTTCATCCAAGTCCTCCCCAGTAAGCACCTTTACATGTTGCGCTATCTCCTCCATGTTCAAATTTTCAGTTTTCAGTTCTTTATTCATTCTAGCTAATCCTTTTAATGATTCCGGCTGTCCTGGTCTTATACGTTTGATTACTGGAACTAGTTTCATTCCCTTTAAACTATATCGCTTCTTTAGGACTGGTGGCAACACCATCTAAAAATAAACAACCAAAAGTATTTATATAGTAATTATCTTCATTCTATTAACATTGCATACAGCTAATTTCACAATGCCTGCAGAGCAAAACCCTGGTTGGCATGCTTGCTCAACTCAAGTTTTGTAATTAAGATTTAAATCTTCAAACAATATATATGGTAAATATACTATATTTAAACTTGATAAGAAGTTATTCAAATAACTATGTATTATATAATATACCAACAAAGCAAGCAATCCAACCAAAGTCCCGCCCTACACGCATCAAGAAACCAGCTCTAATATTGATTAATCAAACACGCACAACTGAAGAAATCAAGCAGACCGCGTAAATAGAAAATGGAACGATTAACAAATTGAACTAGATATAAACCAAACGGTTTTCGTAAAATAAAAAACTACTTCTTTTCATATTTCTGTTCAAAAGTAGAGCCATGCTACATTCTAGAATCTTATTTAATCTATTAAATAACACGCAAGATTACTTGAATTATGCAGCATTAAATGTATTCTTATTATAACATAATAAAGTACCAACATATTACCATGTGTTATTCTGTTCACATATTCGCATGCTTCCCACGTGCAACCCGAGCAGTCGAACGTGGTCCTATCAAATTTTCTACATTCTAACATTTATTCTCTAAATTCTGAAAAAACCGGCACGTACTCTTTCATTATATTATAATAAAATAACACCAATATAAAAAATATATAGCCACCAAGGCTCCTGACTACCAAGGTCAAAATATCTCATATTAGCCACCTAGGCTTTTGACCACCAAGGTCTAATAAATCTCATTAATAGCCACCAAGGCTTATGACCACCAAGGTCTATGCCACCTAGGCATTTTTTTTTTATTTTTTTTTTTTTTATAATAAAAAAGATTTTTTACCTTTGTAAGTGTCAGTACGGCTGCCGTTCTCCAGTAGACACGCCTTTCTACATTCGGGGATATTGAAAGAATGACCATTCTACTATGGTCACATGTATATGTACTTCCGCTAGGTAAATTGACCAATGAGGCTAAAAAAAAGACACAATCACAAGAACGCAAAGCATCGTTGTACGTGATACTACAGTTTCTACCAAACACAAATAACTTGGGCTGTAAATCGTTTCCAAACCGACAATAACAGCAAAACGACATGTTGTTTCGTAATTATACCCCCGCTTTAAAAAAGGGGGGTATACTGTTTTACCTCTGTCTGTCAGTCCGTCCGTCGGTCCGTCCGTCCGTCCGTCAGTCAGTCCGTCCCATGAAACTTTCGTCACATTTTTCTCAGGAACTACACATCCACCCTTTCTGTAATTTGGTATCAACATTTATATATGTCAGCCATACCGTGTGATGCGTTTTCAGATTCATCACTTGACAACTTCCTGTTTACCGAACACTTGTCTGATTTTACACATGATAGCCAAGTTGAAAATTTTCGTCACATTTTTCTCAGGAACTACAATACAAGGATTTCTGAAATTTGGTTTCAGGATTTATATAAGTCAGCTATACCGTGTGATGCGTTTTCAGATTCATCACTCGACAACTTCCTGTTTACCGAACACTTGCATATTTTTACACTATTAATATTATCCACTTGCGGCGGGGGTATCATCAGTGAGCAGTAGCTCGCAGTTTCACTTGTTACTAACAGTAGAAATAGTCTAATCATAAAAAAAATATTTGAAAAATATAAAAACACTTAATCAAGTCGACAGTAGTTTACCAATTGTAGTCTTTTAAATTGATTGGGAAGAGACAAACCATGACAACACACAGTAACGGACATAATTGCCGGAACTCTTCATTTACTAAAATCTGATGAGTTGTCAGGACAAGCGTATATTGTTTTGCGAATTCGCACTCAAATAAAGTGTCACGAACACATTAGCATGATTAATGTTCGCAGAAAAATTAAAGAATATATGGGGTTGCTTTTTTAAGAATTTTTTAAGTAGAGAAAAAAATGTTAGTATTGAACATTATAATGTTAAATTCGTATGATCAGATCCAAATTAATGATCGTTCATTCGTCTATACAAGTATGGGAATTTCTGTATTAGTCAATTCGTTGATTGAGTTATGCCGCATTGTATACGTTTGTATGCGAAGTTTAGGGTTTGTTTTTTTTTCAAAATCTGTAATTTTATTTCTTTTTACTGCATGTTTTAGAAACATTTTATGACTTCACTATTTGCTAACTGTAAAAAACTACAGTGGTGAATTGAATATTTTCTATTTCAATAAACATATTTTACTATCACTGTGTGCAGTTTTTTAAAAATATTTCATAACATTGAGAATGAATATATAATCTGTAAAGTCAACTGCAAAACACAATAATGTGATATGTTTTTTTTACACTAAACAAATTTTATTATCATATTATCCTTCGTATATGATATATACTTTGTAGGAATTAATAATTCAGAGTACTGGTAGCCGGTACCTTATTGTATATTGATATAAATACATCGTTTTAGTTCAATTGATAAATATTATACATAATCGTTTGTAGTTTATAAACTACGATGTAGCGAAAGAAGACTTTATATTTCAATGAAGAAATGTATTCGAACATATGGTGGAGTTGCGCATTGCTTTCCTAGATTGTATGGACGTGGATTACTTGGTAAACGACACAAATATAAAAGATATGGTCGCGGGTTTGGTCTAGGAGTAAAATTTGTTAGAAAAGGAATTGTCTATGAAAACTATTGTGAGTATATACAAATTATACATTGATATTCGTGATGAATTATTTTTTATGGATTTTTGTGGTTTTGGTGAACTAGGAGTTAAGATAGTTCATATCGGTTTGGATTCATCATTTGTCATTTAGCAAATAATTGTACCCACAAAAGTTGCTCCTCTATCAAAAAATGATTTGTGTTCACACTATAAATTTTGAACCAACAGTACATCATAGATATTGCCATATTGCAATATATTGCTTTTATATCATTCTAATCTATACCTTCATTTTACATTTTTTTTTTTATTATAACAATTTTTTACTCTAATATACATACGGACGCTGCCTGTTTGCTTCTTATTGATATCTTAGTATTTCAACACTGTTCTTGTATTCAACAAGTACTTTACCCAATCAGTATACTGCGTTACGTCTTTGCATGTTTTCTATGATCGTTTATAAATATAAATGAATGTCATGACTTACGATCTCAGATACCAAAAAATCAAAGCAGTAGATGTGAGATGTGAAATAATTATGACCATTTTTGTTGCGACTATATTACAGATATTACTGTAAACACAGTGCATGTTTGCGTCACATTTTGGTACTTTTATTTTTCACATGCATATAATAGAATAATATTTCTTAATCCAGATCTTAAATATCACGTTGTGAGGAAGACGTTCATTAAGTATATGACGGTATGTGTGAACAGTAAAGGAAGAACTAGCAAATGTATTAATAAGTTACAGGACAAAGGACTTCTTGGAAATGCACATTCATTTGAAGTACACAAAACAATCAGTCGTAATTGTAAGTTAACAGAGGCAATACAGCAATGATGTTTTTAATTATTCAATGATAGTTTTTTGGGAATATTGTACTATCCATAAGGTTCAAATTGTTGATAGACACAAAAGTGATGAATATCACAATAGAAAAAATAAATTGCATAAAATGAATTCTATCAACCACCAACATTTTTTTTGAAATGGAAAATATTTAAATCTTCATGTCATTTACGATAGCAAGATAAAACATTTATTCCAAAACTGAATGACCAGTTTTGATAAATGAGAATGATAAAAATATTCAATTGCTTACATCTTCAAATCATTCGTCATATCAATTTTAAATAACAAAAAATGAAAGTCTTGCTGATAAGTGAATTGTGTGATAACATGTTGTAGGCAAATCCTATTAGGACTGACCTAGTCATGCAATTTTGAATGTTTCTTTTTAAATTAGTCGAATAGTTCTTGTAGTGACGAGTTTGTCGTTTGTTTTATACATATTATGTAGAAAGCTATCTTTTTTATCCCCTTCGTACATTTAAAATGCCTTAATGTTGACGTCAAGTCTATAAGTTTTTATAACCTTATAATCATACATTAATTATATTTTAGTTGCAACAAAACATCAGTTTGTGAATCGCAATTTGGGACTTAGACATATTCATGCTATTAAAGTAGACAAGCGGATTTTTAGACGATACCGGAAACTTGGTGTTCGATTAGTTGGACAAGGCATTCTTTTTAAAGGATATTGTAAGTAAACATTATTAAACAAACTAACGTATACAAACAAAGGAAATCTATAAAATCATACATGTACGTGCTAACCTTCCATATATTTTTTTTCTTTAGCAGTATTTCATAATAGATTATATTTAATAGTAGAGTTATCCAATAAATAAGTTTTGTGAATTAGTACGGTCTCATCAGTGGCGTTTCTGATTCGGGTTATCAAATGTTGGAATTAATCCCAAACTTTAGGATAAAGGGGAAGGTTCAAACATTGTTATAAGAATGACAAATTTTCGCTTTTCTTTCATTGCGCCGATAGTTTGGACATAATCAACCGAAGCAGCAAAGAGGAATCCATTCACATTAATTTTTTGTAATCAACGTTGTGGGAAATATAAAGTGATGTACAGAATCAACCTGTTAATATTGTTATGTATATGTTTTGAAATGATTCAAATATTCTTAAATTTGTTTATGCCATTTATGTTTTGCAAGTTTACAGAGTACGTGTGGACTACACTATAGTTTATAAAACTCTCTGGTCATGTATGAGAAGAACACACGATGGAGTCGGTGGTTGTCTTCCAATCCTCTTCAAGAAATCATTGATTGGTAAACAACACCGGTTTAGAAAATATGGTCAAGGTTATGGACTCGGAATAAAATTTGTACGGAGAGGGGTAGTTTACAAAGAACATTGTAAGTTTTGCTTAACAAAAACGTTTAAACGTGTAGTTATTACTGATTGCTTGTAGGTTTCACTTTGTAAATATAGCTGTTTCTCAAAAGCGCCTCTTTTTTGAGATCTTGAATATTCGTAGAAAATTAATTTAATTTACATACTGGTTCCCAGTTATGCTCTCTATGTTCCATCTCATAGAGTCATTACTTGGGAATGTTACCAGTAAATATACACGTGCATATTGTTTACATTGAAATCTGTGGTAACCTTTCATTCGAGGTAGGGGTAGTTAAAAAAAATAGTGTTAGTTTAAACTTTGAGAGTTCAGGGCATATAAACGGTGAAAATATGCCGCTCAGCCCTATATTTTGACCTTTGAAAAAGATTGTGGTGCATATGAACTTTCAATTCTAGGATAAGATTTTTTTCAAAACTTCATAGTAAAAGTCGTACAGTTTTAGCCGTAAAAAGAGTTCCAATGGGAAATTTCATTGTCAATATTTACAGAAATGCAACCTATAAGGTTTAAAGTTTACAACAATTTATGTTAAGATAAAAGTAGAATTCGGAACACCATAGTGTTAAAATTGCATTTGTCATGGTTGTGTTTCACTTCATCAGCGTCCTCGGAAATTATGAAATTATACTGAAAACAAGTATACAGAGCATTTAAAAATACACAAACACACTATGCGTTTTTAATCATCGAGTCATGCAGTAACTTGTCACTCTTCAATATTGTACCCGTTTTGGGAGAATGGTAACAATCTGGTTGATGGTATCTGAAATAAATATAGCAATATAGGGATAGTTGAAAAAAAATATTAACAATCAATCACATTCATTTTTTTAAAGAGACATTGATTAGTGGAACTTAACTACCATAAGCCACTTAATTAACTGGCAATGTTATCTTATAATAAAGATAATCATTTTGCTTTGGTTTTAGTTTTCATCAATAATATATTTTTAAGACTTTGATTTTTACCACAGTTTTCTCAAAGCCTTTTAATGAGTTCAAAATATCGTTGTCTTTCTTTGTTTGTTCTTCTTGTCTTTGCAGTAATTGGTAAAACTTCTCCTAAATAGAATTGATTTTGAAGACATCTCAATGAGTGTTTATTGTTAATATAAATGTGTTGTAAAAAGAACCAACAAATTAAGTTGAGGTAAAATATGAAGATCACAAAACAGGTTTTGACACGTTTTATACTTCATTTCACTGAGGAAGATTAATCCATAAAACAGGGACAAAACTAGCAGGGACAGAAGGACAAAATAAAGTAAAGTATTTGAATTAACGAACTTTTGTTTATCAAAAAGAATACAACTTAGTGGGGAATCGTTGACATACACTATTACTTCACATATTACATACCTATCAAAGATGATCTTTTATTTTCAGTTTATAAGTTCCTGATTCGACGAAAGCGATTTATTCGTTATATGACTACGTGCCTCCACATCTATCATCATACCGATGTTTGTTTAATTCAACTGCAAAAACAAAGAATATTGAAGCATGCTGTTACATGGAGAGGCAAACATATGTTTCCGAGGGGTATGTTCAGACGACAATTAGTATACTTATATAGTTCACTTAAATTTAACGTTGACTACCTTCTACAACAAACTTTTTTTTTATTAAACAAAAACCATGAAATCATTATGAGACGTTCATTTCTAGTATTAACAGTACATTTCAAGTACTCATAAAGTATATTTTTTTCGTACCCATCATCAAAGCAAGCAACAATCCGATAAGTGTATGACGTAACTATATTTGCCAAAAAAAATAAATATGAAAGACAAAAATATATAAGTCTACAAAACACTGCAAACAAATCTAGTCTTAGAAACACAAATCCCATCTTAAACAGCAGTGATATTAAGTGCCCCTGAAAGATTATAGTATCATGATCCACTTTTACCATTTTCGCATTATAATACATTGCTTTTATCTACTGTTTACTCATCATGCAATAGCGTGAGCTTTATAAAGTCAAATATCCATTTAATATGTCAAGCCCCTTCTTACTAACTTCAAGAGAGCTATTAATTCTGATATTGAATCCCTAAAAGCCATTTCGCGCTCACCAACCAGTTTAACAAGAACAATATCTGAAACTGACTATTTCGATATATTGACGATTTTCAGAATAATAAGGAATTTTCCGGGCGCATATAGTTAGGGATATCCCCTTGATCCAGTGTAAGTTTTATATAAGTAATTAAAAACTTTAAAATTTGAAGTTTCTTGAACAATATTTATTCTATTAATATATGTTTTTATTGTTTTAGTTACATCACAACACCTTGTTTCACATCGGAGCTCTTTAATGTATGGGCATGTACATGATGTTAGAGTAAACAAACGTATATTCCGACTCTACAGAAAACTAGGAGTTCGTCTAGTGGGACAAGGAATTCTTTACCATAGATACTGTAAGTAAAAATGTTCCTATATATTTTAAGCAAAACACGTTTTGACAGATTGTCAAAAAATGAAAAGTGTGTCTTTTTGTTGTTGTGTCAAACTAATATTGAATAGACAAAACCTGTTATGAATTTAAACAAATTGATCTATCAGGGTTGTAAATGTCTTATATATCCATTTTCCTATCAAAGTATTTCTCTCACGTTTGTTGTGTATAAACATTCACAAAGTTACTTTGCGTTATTATAAATTACTGTTTCTCTTTTTACAGTTTACAAAATACGTGTTGAATACACAGCATTTTACAGGACACTTCGGTTATGTATGAGGGCAAATGGTGGCATACGTAGGTGCCTTCCACACTTGTACGAAAAACGCCTTATAGGTAGACGACACCGGTTCAAAAAATTTGGCCGTGGGTATGGCCTTGGGATAAAATTTGTCAGGAGAGGGATAGTTTACAGAACACATTGTGAGTAACTTATTTATACTGGAAGGCTTTATTCAACGTCAACTATGAATTCGAAATGATCTGTTTCAATAAACGAAAATGTCAAAAACCTTTATTGCTTCAGGTCTAACCTAAACCAATTACAGAATTAAGACGTAGCTAAATTATATGGGTAATTGGACGTTTGGGAAAATATGAAGTAAATGAAAACAAATCTGTTGGCAAAATACGACTGAATTTATCTATTTGAAAACAGGCAACAGTAGTATACTGGTGTTAAAAGTCATAAACCGATTAAAAGAAAGCAAATCTGGGTTACAAACCAAAACCGGAAACGCATCAACTATAAGAGGAAACAAAGAAACAACATAGACACTGAAGTGCAATAAAAACAAACGCCAACATACATAGAAATGAAATATTTGCCATATTATTGACTTTGTACAGGACCTTTAATGAAAAAAAATGGTTGTTGTTTCTGGTTTTATGACTAGGTAAACCTCCCGCTTTTATGACAATGTTAAACAAATTATCAATAAAATGACAACACTACATGACGGGTATACAGCACAAAGACACAAAAAAAAACACTCATCACAGAGAAAGGCACAAACATATAATATAATAGTACACACAACATGCAAACCACAGAACAACAACAAACAAATTACATATTCAATCAACAACAGACCCCACGGGACATCACAAACAGTGACGCACTTATGTAACTAACATTCGATCTCAAATATTATACAATTATTTTCACAATACAAGTCCTAAAAACAAATCCAAAGTATATTTTTTTTCACTTTCTTCAAATGTAGAAATTCGGTGATTAAAATAATTTGATGACGTCTAGAAAAAGCAACAATACACACATTAATTCCATGTTTCTAAGAAGTTTGTTCCGATACAGATTTCTTATGCAAAATGCTAAATAAATGGATTGAAAATTGTCAGCCAATTAATAATTGATTTTACGACAATTGATATAAGTTACGCAATTGCGTCAATGGGTTCAAGTCGATTTGACAACACACATTAAGGTCGACATAAACTATCTGGAAAAAAAATAAATGATGAAAATATGAAAATGATGTTGAATTGTTTTCAATATAAAATCACAGTGGAAGATTTACTAACCTTTTTTTTTTTATTATGTACAGAAACAAGAAGTTATAAAAAAGTAGGTCTTGAAATGTTATTTGTACATTTATTTGTTAACATTATCAATTGTTGCGGTTCGTGTTGCTAAGTCTTTTAGTTTTTCTATGTTTTGTATTGTGTACTATTATTTGATTATTTGTCTGTTTTGTTTTTTATTTTTAGCCATGGCGTTGTAGGTTTGTTTTCGATCTATGAGTTTTACTGTCCCTTTGGTATATTTCACCCCTCCTTTGTAACAAGTATATACTATGTATAAATATTAATTACTCTGAACCAGCGACAGTTGAAATCCATAGGATCACTAGTGATGGTTATACAAGGCTGAAAACACATTCTGTATATAAATATATATATATATGTATATTAGCTATTTTTTCATTTCAGTCTACAAATTTCTGATACGACGAAGACGTTTCGTACGTTATATGACCACATGCATACATGAGTATAAACATCCTGATGTTTGTGTAACTCAATTACAAAAACAAGGGATACTAGCCCATGCTTCTATACCGAGAAAACACCATGGTCATCACAGAAAATCGATTAAAGTCACACATAGAAGATTTTCTTACAACGGGCGTGGTAACTATTATTTTTCTTATCTAAATATTTGTAGTGTGTGAGTGTTTGAATTTAGAATATATTTTAGATATAAACAAAAACATGCAAGGTCGTCTAGTTCATTCATCGGTAAGTAACAAGACATATAAATAAATATTCAATAATTATTTAAGAGATCAAATTAGACGGTCTTCATTTATAGATTTTCCGTGCTTAATGTGTGTATCTATCATTTACTTCCTTTGATTATCGCTATGCCATAATGTTACTTTTGGTAGTATGACTCTTGAAGAGACTTCGTATTAAGGCATCCAATAATTGAGTTCTTATTTTTTGTCGTTGTACGTTCCTGATACAGGACAGGCCAGATGTCCAATTCGGATGAAAAAGATAAATACAGTATTTTTTTTATTTGTTAACCCTTGTATGACGATTTGCTGTCATTTGTGGGTTTTTTGATCAGTTACTTTATACTATATACTGTAGGTATCTTTTTAAATTTACTATCAAAATCAGTAAAAAGTTTATTTATAATTATGACCATATCAATGAAAATGCATGTAAAATAATCCAAAATAATAATAGTTACCAAAGGTACCAGGCTTATAATTCGATACGCCAGACGGGCGTTTCGTCTACATAAGACTCATCAGTGACGCTCACGTCAAAATAGTTGTTTAAGCTAAACTATTTTGTTTGTTTTTAAAGTCTTTAACATTTTATTTGATTTTCAGTACATTGTACTGGGATGCAAAATTAACAACGAATGCATAATTTCTATATCCTGGTAAATACATATATCTAGCTTCCATAAACACATCTTGTTCTTTGCCTTTTCTGTTTTTATGTAGATTTATCTCAAAAACTTTTATTTATTTATTCTCAGTTTATCGATTAACCTGCAGAAGAAGGCGTTTCTATAGAAAATGGAGCAGATGTATGAGGATGTTTCATAATGAAGATATATGTTTTAGAAAACTCCATAGTTTGTTTATACTGTATTCTGAAGGTAATAAACAATTATCTGTATTGCTACAGTACTAAAATATTCTCAATCCATTGCTTATGGTTAATGTATTACATTTAAAAAAAATCAAAATAAGGCGCGTTTTACTGTTAACACAATGTATAGCTGATATATAGCACGTAGGTCTTTGTTTAGGTATTTTGTAGTTAGGTATAAGGATTATAACCCACACATTATTGACAATTTATTTAGATTACAATCATTTATGAAGATTTTGTGGGCTTATGCTAATTAAATCCGTTAGAAGCTGATGTACTTTTACAATTACATGTACCTATAGATATACTTGTATTGAGGCTAGATCAGGATAAATGAAATGATAGTGAACTAAAATTGCTGTATTTTTATATATAACATGAATGGATTGACAGCAATCTAACTATAGCGTTCTGATTACTGTTATTATTATTAAGTATTGCTGATATAAATATAATTAGTAGATGATATTGACATGAAGATGATGTAGAACGACATGAATTCGTACAAAATGAGATTTAATACGAAAATAATATCAGGCTCAATTATATTTGTTAAGGTTTACAGATACAAAGGAATGTTAATTTTGAAACAAGTTATTATGTGTATAACGTGTATGGTATACGTTAGTGCTATTGGTCATATATATAGGAAAATATAAATTATCTTGCACAAAAAAAATCATTCCCGTGCGTTAAAACGGTTTTCTGTGTACACTGGCATTAGATACATTCGATTCTAGAACTGAGGTTACAAAGCCAAGATAAAACAAAAATATAACTTCAGTGGATCTTCTTAAATTGTTTTTTTTTTATTTTGGTGTTGTTAACAAATATAATATTCTTTATATAAATACTGATTGAAATTACTATAAAACGAATAATACTAGTAAACTAGGAAAATGTTTCCACTGCAATAGCCTGTAATTGAAGATTAACACTGCATTAAAAATATCATTGTTATATGATAACAGACAGGGCATTCGTCCCAGTATTTTTATATCTAGATTACATAATATGCTATTTGTACATAGATGCTTTATCAGGCTAGATTTCAATCCCTTACCAGCTATTGAAGTACATTAAGTCTGTACCTTTCAGAGCACCTATCGTAACTCTCAGAAATTTCATGATGGCCGGTCTTTAAATATTTTTTGTTAATGTCTGCGGACATGATTTCCTTGTTCCTGTTTTCTTTTGTTTTTCCATGTAGATACTAGTTTCTCCTCGTGTTGTGAGTTTTGAATGACCCTTGATATGCTTTGTCTCTTTTCGTATTGTGAGAACGAGTAACAATTATAGTATCCAGTCCTATTATGTCTATCTTATTAAGATAATAGCTTAGTCGGAGTAATTTTTTTTTTTGCGATGCTGTATATCTAAGAATAATTAGTGCGTTCTTATTCCAGGACATGAACACGATGCTTCAGGACATACTTCGTCAAAGATCGTTGTTAGTCCGATATTTAAACGTTTCCGTAATCTAGGTGTGAGTTTAGTTGGACGTGGAATTCTTTATCACAGTTATTGTAAGTATTGTTTTTTCTTTGCGTTATTTACAACTTAATATTTATCTTTACAGATTAAACTATAAAAATGTATTTTAAAAAGTAAATATACGGTAAGAGAAGCGACCTAGAGGGTATTCCACCATTCGGACCGACGCTGTTCAATATTTGCTTCTTCCTTTTCTTCTTTTTTGTTGTTGTTTTGTTCGTATTATATCCAATATATGTGTTCGATTGTTTGAATAAAACCTCATCTAATATGATATCATGTATTACATGTATTTTAAGATGTAACCCCATAAGAACCCAACCATTTTCCATATTGTAGAAATAACTTGAAATTCTATTTCAAAGTCTTTCATGATTTATTATTTTTTTCTATATGATGTGTCAAACCTTATCCAGTTTATTATATCCAAAATCAAATAAAACGATTGGTGAATTAAACACAGTTAAAATAATATTTAACCAATGAAAGGCAGGTAAATGTGAAGGAAAATTAATGTTACATTTGTTTTATTTGTTAACCAACAGATTACAAGCTTCGATGTGAATATACCAAATTTTACACGATTTTAAGACAGTGCGAAAGGTCTCATGGCGGAGCCAATGTCTGCATATCTCGTATGTTTAGAAGAAAATTAATCGGTCGAAGACACAAATTCAAACGATTTGGCAAAGGATTTGGACTTGGTGTTAAGTTTGTGCGAAAAGGAGTCGTTTATGAACATAGATGTAAGTTAATTTGACGCTGTACACCCCATAACACGATAGATTTCTTAGAGAATTCTTAGACATTTTCTTAATTTCCCACTTTCGGCGAAACTATTGTTTTGTTTAACAATACATTGGAGCTCAAAATACTACACCTTTCCGATATATATTGGTATACAGTTGATTTTAAATATTATTGGTATGAAGAAACATGCAAGACAAAAAACGAAAAGAAATAAATCTTTTAAAAACGTACATTAAGTAAAATAGTTCCACTGATTACTTTTGAAAACACGTATGTCAACGAAAGATCATCAAATGATATCAAAAACTCAAAATGCATTATGCATGATACTTAAACACAGCCACTAGTACAAGTTCTATATTTGTATATCATTTTGGTCTAACAGCATGGCTACTATTGTATAATTTGCTTACGTCGCAATATAATATTCAACTTTATATCTGTAATTTAATTGCCTTCAACGGAATGTACTTTATGATATCTATTTCCATACAACGGATTATTTATAACCTTCAGTAAAACAAACATGATTTGAATAATCTAATATGTAAAGTTAATTTACTTGTAGTTTATAAATTTCTCATCAGACGACGACTCTTCATTCGTTACATGACGACATGTTATAATGAGTATGGAAATACACAGTCTTGTATAGCACAATTAGGAAAACAAGGCATCATTGGAGCTGCACATGCGTACAAAAAAGTAACCAAACACAGCATGTCTCTGACTACTCTGTTGCACGGAACAAACCCCAATGCGCACCACTTTGTTTATAAAGGCAGTGGTAATATTATTTTATATCTTTGTTTTGAAATTTCCATATGTTAAATATATACGGAAAAATGTAGAATCCCAAAAATTCCTAACTCCAAAGAAAATTCAAGACGGAAAATTCCTAATCAAATGGCAAAATCAAAAGCTCAAACACATCAACAAATTGATAACAACTGTCATGTTCCTGACTTGGTACAAGCATTTCCTCATGTAGAAAATGGGGGATTAATAAAATTGAGAATAGAAATGGGGAATGTGCCAAAGAGACAACAACCCGACCATAGAGAAGACAACAGCAGAAGGTCATCAACAGGTCTTCAATGCAACGAGCTTGTTTTATAGCTAGCTAAACTTCTCATTTGTATGACAATTGAACGAAATAAAGTGGATGTTGTTGATATATCACTTCAACAGATAACAAACGATTTAAATTTAAAAGAAATATAGACTAAGAGCCGGTGCCTTCTCAATAAGTCAAGAGTTAAATCGCAAGACTCTAAGAAATAGAAAAATATATAAACAAAAGTATTTTTATATCTACAAATTGTACTAAATTCTCCAAACAGCTAAACGTACTGATACGATTCATGACTTAAGACAGGCAATTGAACAATTAAAAATCGATGACAGCTACATTTTATTTTCTTGTCTATCTGAATTGTGAAATTTTGGTTAGGATGTTTTAATCTTTATCTTATACATTTATATATTTGTTTTTAAATTAATGAATAATTCATTCGCTTTTCTTTGTCAAGTTCAAGGCCCAGAATATGTGACATAATTTTTTTTTTGTATTTTTTTATCTCATTTCTAAAGGTAACATCAAATCACTACCATATATAACAACAAACAAAGATCAGTCATACAATATCATATAGTATTCAGTTTATACCCAACATTAAATTTGAGAATGGAAATGGGGAATGTGCCAAAGAGACAACAACCCGACCATAGAAAAAAAAACAACAGCAGAAGGTCACCAACAGGTCTTCAATGTAGCGAGAAATTCCCGCACCCGGAGGCGTCCTTCAGCTGGCCCCTAAACAAATATATACTAGTTCAGTGATAATGAATGCCATACTAATTTCAAAATTGTACACAAGAAACTAAATTAAAATAATACAAGACTAACAAAGGCCAGAGGCTCCTGACATGGGACATGCGCAAAAATGCGGCGGGGTTAAACATGTTTGTGAGATCTCAACCCTCCCCCTATACCTCTAGCCAATGTAGAAAAGTAAACGCATAACAATTAGAATACTCTCGTGTGTAGTCAAGTTCGTTAGTAGAACTCATCATTGTCATGTAAATGCTTTGGTGATTTAGCTGTACACTTGATCGGAATTTGTCGTGAGACGGAAATTCAGTATATATCGATTTCCGAGACATCTAAATAATATTATTTGCATGATTAAAGTCTATGTTTATATACTATACCGAGAAGTAAGGAGAAACAAGTTGTTTTGGTTGTAAAATTCAGATTCTCAATGAAATGAAACCGACATATCAGTCATTATTATCAAGCTAAAAAGGAAACTAATTAGCACATACAATCTTTTAACTGTCAGATTTTTCATGTATAGAAAAAAACTGCATATCGTTTTAACTGTCTTAACTTATCATTTCAACATTTTTATCAGAAACAATTTTCACTCAGAATGTTTAAATAAGGAGTTAATGTTACATTTTATTACAGTGCGAGAGAAAAAGACGGATACCTAATTTTTCCATTTCCACGTGTTCTAAACCAATCATTCGAAAATCATAATTAGAGATGTAAAATGTTAAACGCCAAAAAAAGATTAGATCTCATTAATAAAGAAGAAAATCTATACCTCATTTCCACTTGGTTTTAAGCTTATAACTTTTATATTTGGAAACATGAAAGTATTATATATTATAAAATTTCTTGGTTCATTCTATCTTGTATTTTTACAAGATAAAAACAATACAATTTTATTAAGTTATCTTTCAGAATGAAAAGTTATTTTTACATTGTAATGTAAACTATATTAATTGTTTCAGCATTGACAAGATGTAAAAGTACAGTTTTAATTAGTCATATACTTGGGTTTTTTTAAGTTTATCTTTCTAGTACGGAAAGTTATTCTTAGATTATTATCTAACTCATATTATTTTTTCAGCATATAAGTTAAGGTGCAGTGTAAAAAGGTTTTACAGATTATGGCGGCGTTGCATGAGGAAACACAATAATGTTTTTGTTTGTTTTTCACGGCTGCATGGATTGTTCAAGCCTAAAGATCTAGATGGTAATTATACTCTTACTTAAATAATAACAAAACGTTTTCTCCTGGTTTATTTAAATGGATTGCACTGAAAAGAAAGCTAGTTATATCCATACAAATGTCGAATAATGGTTAAGGGTATTGGTATGTTGTGTGTGAAAAGTTATTAACGCTAATAACCTAACGATGCAATTGATACTTAATGTAAAGAAAGGAAGTATTCACTTAGCCAAATGACTTAATCTTTTTTATCTAAATAAGAACTCGAGTAACTATAGAAACTACTAGGAAAGAACGTTCCTTATATGTGTCATTTATTCTGTTTTTCATGTTCATGCTTTTGTTGTGTAATATAACATTCCACAGCTCTCTGGTGGATGAAAAGCCTCGAAGTGAGTGTAGGCCTTCATGATAACAGAACATCATTGATTACATAACAACATAAACAAGTATATGACCATCAACTGTTACATTTGTGAAAAACAAATATAGTCGTTTGAAATGTAAATTAACTAATTTGTTACAATTGAAGAGCTGTAATTGAAATGCTTTAAAAAGAGAGCATGAAAAATGCTGCGCATCTAAGAGGAAACAATTATTACATGGGTTGCAATGAATTACATAGATTTCCCAGTGAAAAAAACCCCAATAATTTCACATGTGAAACAAACGTGGTTATTTCAATCCTCTGATGTCATACAACAAAAGGTGTTGTCAAGCTGTCGAAAGCGTTGGATCCAAACAAATAGTAAATACGTAGAAAAAGATATAGTACCTTACATTTCCACTTTAATTACTGAAACAAAGCAATTTGTCAATGTAATAAAAAGAATAACTTAATAAAATTTAAATATCGAAAAATATTGAACTCGTGACCGAACAACACTGACAATTAAGTCACCCATTCGCAAATTTATGTGTTTTTGATGACTCGTTGAATAATTGTCGATATTAAAATTCGTTGATTTATTATTCTATAAATATGTAATTCACAAATGAGAAACAATCTTGCCAAAACAAATTGAGGGAGCCGGAACTTTGGAAATCTTAACTCTTCACAACACCTCTAGTTTTTGGTGGGGTTCGTGTTGCGTATTCTTTAGTTTTCTATGTTGTGTCATGTGTACTATTGTTTGTCTGTTTGTCTTTTTTCTTTTTTAGCCATGGCGTTGTCAGCTTATTTTAGATTTATGAGTTTGACTGTCCCTTTGGTATCTTTCGTTCCTCTTTTGTAAGGATAAACACTTAATTCAAAAAACATAACTTTTGGATTTATGCCTAATGCAAGATCATATGACAACCCATGTCAAACAATTCTAGAAACCACTGCTAATAGCTACTACTAGCAGAATATGTTTGTACGAATTATTGTTTTCCCTAAAATTTCTAAAGTTTTTGCACTAATTTGGTCTTTTCAGGTGATGACAAATCTACACAGGGTATCATAGGCTATGGAGGAATAAAGATGGTTAATGGCAAAAACAATGTTGCTCATGAGGTTATTGGGAAAGATGAGACAATTGGTCATCATAGACATTCCCATGTAATACATAGGCACATTCATAGTAGATCGTTAAACCCGAGTGATATATTATAATACTAGTAATATGAATCATAGTGTAAGTGTTTGATATTTTAATCCATGCTAAAACATATCTTCTGACAAATAAACAAAAATTTACACGGCAACAAAAATTGTAAAACAAACTTCCTTTTTATAGAAAAATAATTATATAATATTATTTTCCCGTTTGAATTGTTTTTCGAGTTATTTTTTGTCCCTTATAGTTCGGCTCTGTGTTGAAAACCGTACTTTGACCTATATTGGTTTACTTTTACATTTTGAATTTTTCTTGGATGGAGAGTTGTCCCATGGGCACTCATACCCCATCGTCTTTACTCTTATATCTATTAAGATGGTGTCGTAATAATAACTACAACATTTTTATCTTCTAAGGTATCAGCAGTTTCAGGTTGAGGAGTTATTGCATCTTAATATTGTTTTACATATTATATTATCATGAGAGTATTTTATTCACATGGAAAGCAGAACTATATAAAATATATAATTTCTACACATCTCTGCTGTAAACACATTATATTTTCAATTTGCATCATGCTTTCAACTTGTAGTGGCAAACTTTTTTGATCGTGTAGTTTTAAATCTATATGGATTTTAGGTTTGTTTGCACTTGTAGTATTGCAACTAGCGATAAGATAGTGTTAGTGGCCTTAACTAACGTGATGAGTATTGTGGCCCATAAGAATTTCACATATAAAAATGCATTTTTGAATTTTTGAAATTTTTTTATTGTGCACTTTTTCAGTGTTAAGTTTGTTTGACATCCAGTTTTGTGGCTTTATTAAACGATATATTCTCTTTCAATTGCATTCTTTAGTTTGCTGTGTAAATTCCTGCAATGCATCTGACATTTTATTATCTTTATTTTTCAGGCCACTGGTAGTACGTTGTAATGAGGAAAGTGGAAAAATTGGTTTTAAAAATATATGATCTATTATGTTATTCCTTCTTTTTTTCTCATTGACAATAAAATCTTATCCTTAATTGCTATCTGGAAAAACGTAAAGAGTTCCACACAGGAAAAACCTTTTCACTCTTTTTGTGCTTTACAAAAAAGCTCACTAAAACCACGATAAGATTAAACTAATCAGATAAATATGACACGAAAAACTAGTCTAGCTTTCATAATCTGTATAAGGTAGATGAAAATTATAAGGAATGTTTACAATGGTTTATGGCCTTATCAGATTTATAATCAGTTTCTTTGATCTTGATACAGAAGGACGTTTATTACTTACTTAATCTTTTTTCAATTAATTGAATCTCTATATAAACCAAGATTATAGATTAGATTCATATCACAAATGAATAGATAACATGAATCTTAGTGGGGTTTGTGTTCCTTATTCTTTAGTTTTCTATATTGTGTCATGTGTTCTATTGTTTGTCTGTTTGTCTTTTTCATTTTTAGCCATGGCGTTGTCAGTTTATTTTCGATTTATGAGTATGACTGTCCCACTGGTATATTTCGTCCCTCTTTAATAAGAAAATCGAAAAAAAACAAGGGTGCAATGAAGTGCTTACCTATTGTGTTAAAACAATAACAAATGATATGATTTCATTACACACATAAAGTTTTATCATCAGAAGCGCACGTTACCAAACGTTAGGAAAACCTTAATAAAAAGTTATTAAGAACATTAAATTCAAGGACATTAACAACAACAAAAACCACGTCGAAGGTTAACTTTGCATTAGTTGCAACCTTGGTTGTATAATTAAATGGAATATTCATGCAAAATATTTCATTAAATTATGCCAACGAATGTATTTCAACGCGTTCGACGCCTAATTTATTTGATAGTGAGAATATAGATTGTAGAGTCAAAGATGTTTACAAAAAAATGTTTACAAATCTAAAAATATAAACAGTTCACATCAAATATGAATGTGAATAGACATTTGAAGATTTTTACAGATATTGTTTAAATTAAAATAAATGTAAAGTATTGATTATACATACAGTTAATTTTTCACTAGACCAGTACTGTAAAAACAGAAAGAGAGGGCAACAAAAGAATAAGTCGTCGAAAAACAAACAAACCTTGAACAAAAACAAAACGACGAAAATTTAACAGGTCCACAAAACCTTATTCAGAAAACATATTAAACAGGTTTACAAATGATACACAGAAAACTAAACAATCCTCTAAACACCGCATGTAAACTAATGTTCTTTGGAAGGGTGAATAGTTACATCGTTGTGATCATATCAGGATAAAATTTAAAGATCGACCGAACAACCAATAATAGACAGGGTTGTGTCTACGACAAGTGAACCATACTCCTGGTCATCTGTGATAACAGTGAACCAAATCATGATGGCGTCCGTAAAATTTTCCAAGGAACGACTTCTATTTCACTATATGGACGCTAATTCAATAACACTAATCGTCTCAAATCGTGGAAGGATACGGAAGACCTAGAAATTATATCAACTAAGAGATATAAGCTCCATATGCAGAAGCTTCTGTGATGATTCTATAGAGAAATGGGAAGTCCACATTTGGAAAATTTCAATCGACTCTTTAAAGTTGTAAGGTTTAAACTATCGAACCGCATTGTCAATTTTGCCTCAAGTATCACTGAGGAGACATTATTTTTTGGCAGACACATCTTTGGCTTTGAGCATTCTGAGAGAGAGAGTGATTATCGCAACGCGCTATGTGGTACGGATTTCGCTCATTGTTTAAGACCGTATGTGACCTAGATTGTTTACTCCTTCCTTTGGTATCTGGTAGAGAGTTGTCGCTTTGGAATCATACCACACCTTTTTATTTTTATACTTTGGTTGTTAATGATAAGTCGTTGAAATATACGATGGGTTTCTATGTGAATTGATATCGAAGATCGGTGGTTTTCTCCGGGCACTCCGGCTTCCTAAACCATTAAAAACTGGCCGCCACGACATAGCATAAACGCGGTGCTTAAAAGTGGCGTTAAAAGACCAAAAATCAAATCAAATCTAAGTGAATTATCAATACATACCCAATATCAGCGGATTAAGTAATGTAATTTTATGTTAAAAATGATATAGTTTATGTCTTTGTCTGTTGAGAAAACAACACAATGTCATTTTGTCAGAGTCGTAGGATAAATACCTAGCATGTTTTAGATATCAAGGGATAGAGAATTCATAGACCCATTAGTTTTTGTGAAATCGGATTATCAACACCTTTATTCCCGTTTTGTTCGTTGTCTGGTAAAATCTCTGAATATATCCATTCATATTTAAAAGTTGTGATATAAAGTCAGATAGTTTGCTTAATCCAATTGTTTTATAACCATGTATAATAGAAGACGCGTAATTAAACGTTATTTGATAAATAAAATTCATCTCATAGGTGCTAAGCTAACTATATTTGCTGGTTTCCCGTTCGTTGCAAGTTTTTTAAAGAATACACATAGTTGTACGTAAATTAAAAAATACATGTTTGTTACCCATTCTGACATCGGCATCCGACTTCTTTTGAATTAAATTTAATTAAGTTTTACTGTGCGTATTGTTGTGTATTTGGGTTGTTTTTTTTTCTATATTGGCTAAAGGTACAAAGGGGTAGTAGATGTCTCAGACAACATGTTTAACCCCGCTGCATTTGTGCGCCTGTTCCAAGCCAGGAGCCTCTTGACTTTGTTAGACTTGTACTTTTTTTAAATTTTAGTATATTTATTTGTTTTTGAGTATAGTATGACGTCCAATTTCACTGAACTAGTACACAGTCAATTTTATTTAGGAACCCGTCGAGACCCACCTCCGGTTGCGTGATTTTCTAGCTGTGTTAAAGACACATTGGTGACCTTCGGCTGTTAGCTGCTCTTTTGTCGGGTTGTTGTCCCTTTGGCATATTCCTCATTTCCATTGTCAATTTTATATGAATGGAATGAAGTAATGGAAAGCATCAAAACAACATAAATACACTAAAATGGGAAAAGAAAATTCGTATACGTAAACTTTGTATTTGCTTTACAGTCAGAAATTGGATATCATTATCTCTGACGTAAACGATTTGTGATTAAAATAGATATTGATGTTGACATTTTGTCATAAGTAGAGTTACATATATATGAACTTGTCTATAATTATAATAGTTCTCGTATTAGCAGATTTCACCATGTAGCTTTTTTTCTTTAAAAACAATTTATTACTATATATTTAAACTAGCGAATAAATTTCAAAAACGACCGAATTAAGGTTCCACTATACAAAGAGTTTATACCTCAAATTCCCCAGTTTTAAAATGCTGTAACTTTCTTTATAATGCTTTAAAATTCATAAAAGTGGTATCTATAGATAGCTAACAGATTATTCTTTCAAATAATGCAATGCTAGTATTATACAACAATTATGTAATCAATTATAATGTAAACCATGTCTACAAAATTTTACAAGACATTTCCTCTTTCAATTGAAAATAGCTTCTTCATTGATACTTCGAGAGGGATGATTTTATTATATGTTGTCCTTGAGCCATTATCTGCAAAAGGGTGTCTCAGATTTTGAATAGAAAATATAAATCAATTTTTACACCTAATCAAACAAATTTCTACTTGATGTGGTAAGGATATGTACACTAATTACAGATTTATAAGAGAATGAAATACGATAGCGATAATTTGAGACACCCTTTTGTAGCTCCTGCTGTGTTGATAAATATTTCGTTAAAACTTCCGGTATAGTTATAGAAATGGAAGAGCTAAATTCATTCAAGTAAACTGGCCAAGATTTTGCCATTAATTACATAATAATTGATTACATAATGATCGCATAACAAGAATTGTGCATGCATTTTAAAGATTAAAGATGTGGTCACATCTTACCGGATAGTACGTACGGACGCCTAACGGATTTAAAATAAAAGTTGTCCGTTGACAAAATTGTTATATGTTGGGAGTCCGTTGTTTTACTGACCAAATAAAACGTACGCGTAACGAATGCATAACGGACACACACCAGATATATGCAACGTACGAGAAACAGAAACGTACCGGACAGAACGGATGTTGAACGTACATCTAACGGACAAGTACCGCATAAAACGGATACCTAACAGAAGCGTACCGGATAAAACGGATAAACAAGATATACGGAAAAATTAAAGGCGACAATAACAATACATTTAAATCGCATAAACATTCAAAATGTTTCTGTGTAACTGGTTTTGGTTTGTTCTTCAGAACGCCACCAAAAGGCAGTGTCTAGCCTGAATAAGAGCTGCTTGATAGTGAAGACGTGCCCTTACTCTGAGATCGATTATGAATAATAAGATTCCATGAATTTTTAATTGGCATTTATCCGTTTCAGATCCGTTCATCATCCGTTTTATCCTTTATACGTCCGATAGCAATCAGTTTCACATTCGTTCTACATCCGTTTTATCCGTTAAACGTTCGGTAGAAGTCCGTTGGTGAATTTGTTATAACTGTTGACGTAAAGGTCCCTTGGTTTTGTGAGTCTTTGTTTACTCCTTGGTTTTGATTGTTATTGTCTTGTCTACCAGACCCCCAACGGATGTATAACGGACAGGTGACGGATACAAAACGGAAACGAAACGGACGAGTACCGTGCAAAACGGACACCTACCGGACGTTCAACGGACACTTCATCCGTTGGACGTCCGTTCAAAGTTATGAACATGCTTAAAATTTTCCACCGGACAGAACGGACGTCGACGGATAAAACGTACACTGAACGGACATGAAACGGATATGGACGGACGTCTAACGGATAAAACGTACACAAAATGGACATGAAACGGATATGGACGGACGTCTAACGGATAAAACGTACACAAAATGGACATGAAACGGATATGGACGGACGTCTAACGAATAATAATGGATGTTTAACTGACATGAAAGGATTGAAAAAAAGTTATCCGTTAGTCATCCGTTCGAGTTATCCGTTAAGGAGTGACCGAGGCTTAATCTTTTATCTATCTATATATACCTCTTTTATTAAGTTATATGCAGTCTTAAGAAAGTAACAGCATTTTAATGGTTGGTTATTGGAAGGAACAAAATCTTTGTATTGTGCTACCTTAAACACATAATGATAATGCCAACATACTACGGGAGCATTTTAGTGCCATGCAAACTTACTTTTTCCAATTTGATATGATAAATTAAATATTCGATATAACAAATTATTTACTTGATATAACTTATTATCATTTTAAAATTACAGAATAATTATTGGATATAACAGATTTTCAATTTGATATAACAGATTTTCAATTTGATATAACAGATTATCAATTTGATAATAAAGCAGATTATCAATTTGATAATAAAGCAGATTATCAATTTGATAATAAAGCAGATTATCAATTTGATAAACAGATTATCAATTGGACATAACAGATTATCAATTTGGTATAACAAATTAGAAACTTGATATAACAGATTATCAATTTGATATAACAATTTATAAATTTGATATAAAAGATTAGCAAACTAAAGTCTTGTCTTTCTTTGTCTCACCAGAAATAAAAGTAAATTTACGCTTATGGCCTTTTAAATAATAATTACAGTGTACCACATTGATATTAATATAATAAACTATTCAATTCCTTGTTTAAATACTCCCTTTGAGTTTTATTTTCCTATTTACTATTTAGTATATTGGTCTTTAAACAGGTTACCTGAATCGCCCAACAAACATCTTTAGGTTTGTTGGCATGACAATTCTTTAATATTTGCAAAGAGGTATTGTTAAATTTTATTAGTTTAGATCTTATAATCTAAGATATATGTCTGGAAATTCATTGTAAAATTAAGACGCAGCTGGTGATACATATTGTCATACCTGTCCTTTTGTAGCTTACTATTATGTATAGTGTATTGGTTTTTATCATTGTTGTAGGTCGAACACACTTCAAACCAGAAAAAGTTTGAAATGGCCTACATATGTACTCGACTTAACTGATTTTTTTTCGACCAGTCTGAATTGGTCTGAATTCTACTCAATATTACTCGACCCAGTCTTAACCATACTCGACTGTACTGATTTGAACTCGACCTTTATTTGTGCTATTGAAAATATTCTTAGCTATTACTCGACCAGTTTGAAATAGTCTTAACCCCTTCTCGACCTGTACTTGGCCACCTGTTGACCCATTGTGTTCAGTCTAAACCATACTCGACCAAAGGTCTGAACAATACTCGAACATTTTGAACCATATTTGACCAAATAACCTGCACTCAATACTTTTGAATGTTAAAATAACTTTCTCTTTAACTGACATGACTTAAGCCACAATGAAATAAAGATACTATAAAACAAAATGATTTTTATATCCTTAAATGATTCTATTAGATTTTTTAAGTCGAGAAAGTGAAATTGTCTAATTTTAATGTCTGAGTCTTGTCAAATAAAAAAATACTTTCTTTTACTTGAATATCACACCTATGCTGAGGGTATTAAAACGGCATATTTCTGTTTTAAACAAAACTTGATATGCCTAAGTTCCTTTAAAATCTAGATAGGTTTCATACTTACATACAATAGTAATATAACTATCTTTTCAATGTGGTAAGAACAGTCAACAAAATTACCGATATTGTTTAACCTAATATCAGAAATATATATGTCTATTGCTATTTGTAATTTAGGATATCTATATATTTTACAAAGGGACAAAAAAAAAAGAATAATTTGATAATTTGTTCTTCTATTTAGGGTTGAACTATAAAGTAATGCATCCTGCTAAGGGCACACTGTTTAAAAGATCATAACCTGGTCAGAGAGGTATTAATTTTAAATAACATTCATTGAAAATTGCAACATTCTGTAAAACTTAAATCACAAGGCTTTTTTAAATTCACTAGATAGTAACACACGAGTTTACCTGTAAAACACACCAGTATTAGATAATTAAAGTGCTTCATAAATGCAATGTATTTAATTTTAACAAAATGTATTTCCATTAAAATAAATTTCTACTGCAACTTTTGAATACATTTTCCTTTTTTTCAAAAAGGTTATCAAGGATTTCTATGAAAGTCTTATTATTATTATTAAGTCTTTTCACTTTTCTATGGAACGACTTGTTGTTTTTCTTCCGCCTAATTTTGTTCTTGCAATAAATATTTGTTTCGCAATATGTCGCTTAGATATTTGGTATATAATATCGAGCAGTGTATGCGCTTTTGAAATTAACCCTGCGTAACCGAATACTTTTATTTGTAGGAGTTATCTCCCCAAACACTGTTTTCCTTGTGTCCACTACGCCTTCGCAACCATAAAAGATTATGACAAATTTATTTTATTTAATTGCTCGTTATATCCTTCGTACGATTTGTCCTATTTGACCGAAACAATATAAACGCTCCATATGAAGGTCATTTCACCTTATGCATTTGATATAAGTGATGTGCATTTCTATCTTGTAAACCATAAGTGATTAGAGACCTAGGATCTTTTGATTTGAGGTCCTTGGTCCAAAAAAATGAAAATTAGGTCAAGGTCAAAGGTCAAGGTCATATTCTAATTTTTGTATTTGGCTTATTTTCAGTTATTCCCAAAAACCGTATAAGATATCAACAAATTATTTTTTCTAAATTGTTAGTTGCGACATATAGTAACACGTAAATTTTGATTGCAAGGGTACGTTGAACGTATAAGGGAGTTTTCTCCCCTCTTGTATTTAAAATACGTGTATGGTGATATAACTCATTAACCAAATATAATTTAGACCTATGGTCTTTTGATTTGAGGTCCTTGGTTTATGACCTTGAAATTTATTTCCTCATATGTATACATGATTAAGCCATTAGACTTTTGCAAAAGGTATCAAACCATTTAACCTTGAAAAAAACAACCGGAAGTGACCTTGTGTAAACCGGAAGTAGCTTTTTTGTACTTTATTAATATAAAAGTATATAGAACCAGATATTTTTTAAATCAGTGTGAAGTAAATATTCAAAAATTATCGGAAGTAACATTTTTCAAACCGGAAGTAACAAATTATATCCCTAATTTAAAAAATATTGTATAGAAACCATATATTTTTGGAATCAGCGTAAACTAAGCTATCATTTGACGTTTGAAATGACATTTTAAACTCAATTTTACAACTTTCGTATTAATAGCCATTGTTTTTGGTGGGAAGACCTTCAATTGTTCTCTGAACAATTGTTTTTTAATTATTATTATTAAGTCTTTCCACTTTTCTTTGGAAAGACTTATTGTTTTTGTTCTGATTATTATTATTTTTAGGTCTTTCCACTTTTTTGTGGAAAGACCTATTGTATTTGTTCTGATTATTATTTTTTTTTTCCGCCAAATTTTGTTCTTGCGATAAATGTTTGTTTCGCAATATGTCGCTAAGATATTTCTCAAATTATATCGTATAGTTTATGCGCTTTTAAATTTCACCCTGCTAAGCCGAACCATTTTTTTTTTTTTTTTGTAAGAGGTATCTCCCTGTTCACTGTTTATCATCTGTGTGCATCTTCTTCGTAACAAAAAAAGATATCAACAAAATTCTTTAAACAAATTGTTTGATACATCCTCAGAAATTTTTGGCTAATTTGAATTGAAGCGATTCGATGAAATTTTATAGGAGTTATCTACCTTTACGAAATAAATTTGTCGTAATTTGTCGTAAATATGTATGTGTTATTAACTTATAAACAGTTACCCGTATAACCCTGGAATGTTTATATTTGAGATCCCTAGGTCCTACCTTAGAAAATGATGTCAAGGTCAAAGGTCAAGGTCAAGTTCTAAATTTCCATGTTTTTGCATTTCCTTCAACACTTTAAAAGGTATGTATGAAAGAACAAGTGCAAAATGATTGCTATATGGTAATAAAGATATGTCACATTTGGTCTGATACCATCTAATGACATCTTATAGGAGTTAATGCCCCTGAAGTGTTCAATTATAAGGTTATTTGAATACAACTTCAACTTGGTTCATTAAAAAGCCATATGACCTTTAACAAAAAGTTAGTTGACATATGAATTTTGAAAATGACAACCAGAAGTGACCTTGAGAAAACCAGAAGTACATATTTTTGCACTTTTTTTCATGTAAAAGTACTCGGAATCCATATATTTTGTAATAAAGATACATAAACTTATCACTCAAGACTAGAAATAGCTTTCGATAAACCGGAAATGGCCAATTATCTCCCGTTGTACACATAAAAGTATATAGAAACTATATATTTTTGGAACCATAGTGAAATAAGCTATCATATGAGATCAGAAGTAACATTTCCTTAATCGGAAGTAGCATATTATCTCCTTTAGTTCACTTGAAAGCATATCAAAACCATTTATTTAGAGCATCAGTTTGAGAAACTAGCTTCTTTTCAAAATTTCTGTGATGTGGAGAGAACAATTGGTTTTTAATTATTATTATTAGGTATTTCCACTTTTCTGTGGAAAGACCTATTGTTTTTCTTCTGATTATTTTTTTTTTCTTCCGCCTAATTTTGTTCTTGCAATGAATATTTGTTTCGCAATATGTCGCTTAGATATTTGGTATATGACATTGAACAGTTTGTGCGCTTTTGAAATTTACCCTGCATAATCGAATACTTTTCTTTGTAGGAGTTATCTCCCCAAACACTGTTTTCCTTGTATCCACGACTCCTTCGCAGCCGTATAAGTTTACGACAAATTTATTTTATCAAATTGCTTGTTATATCCTTCGCATGATTTGTCCTTTTTTGACCGAAGCAATATGAACGATCCATATGAAGGTCATTTCCCCTTCTGCATTTGATATAAGTGATGTGCATTTCTATCTTGTAAACCATAAGTGATAGAGACCTAGGATCTTTTGATTTGAGGTCCTTGGTCCAAAAAAATGAAAATTAGGTCAAGGTCAAAAGTCAAGGTCATGTTCTAATTTTTGAATTTTGCTTATTTTCACTAATTCCCCAAAAAACGTTTAAGATCAACAACTTATTTTTACTGAATTGTTAGTTGCGACATGTCATAACACGTAATTTTGATTGCAAGGATACGTTGAACGTATAAGAGAGTTTTCTCCCCTCTTGTATTTAAAACTATGCGTATGATGATATAATTCATCAACCAAACATAATTCAGACCTATGGTCTTTTGATTTGAGGTCCTTGGTTTATGACCTTGAAATTGATCTCAAGGTCATAGCTTAATTTGACGTTTTAGATTATGGCCTTTGCTTTTACCTCATATGTATGTATGATAAAGCCATGAGACTTTTGGCAAAAGGTATCAAACCATTGAACCTCGAAAAAAACAACCGGAAGTAACCTTGTGGAAACCAGAAGTAGATATTTTTTGTACTTTATTAATATAAAAATATATAGAAACAGATAAATTTGGGATCTGTGTCAAGTAAATATTCAAATATTATCGGAAGTAACATTTTTCAAACCGGAAGTAAAAAATTATCTCCCTTATTTAACAAAAATTGTATAGAAACCATATATTTTTGGAATCAGCATACAATAAGCTATCATTTGACGATTGAAATGACATTTTAAACTGAATTTTACAACTTCCATATTAAGATACATTGTTTTTGGTGGAAAGACCTTCAATTGTTCTCTGAACAATTGGTTTTTAATTATCTTATTTATTTTTTTCGCCAAATTTTGTTCTTGCGATAAATGTTTGTTTCACAATATGTCGCTTAGATATTTCTCATATTGAATCGTATAGTTTATGTGCTTTTAAATTTCACCCTGCTAAGCCGAACCATTTTCTTTGTATGAGTTATCTCCCTATTCACTGTTTATTATCTGTGTGCATCTCCTTCGTAACAAAAATAGATATTGACAAAATTCTTTTTACAAATTTTTCGTTACATCCTCAGTAATTTTTGGCTTATTTGGATCAAAGCGATTCGATAAAATTTTATAGGAGTTATCTACCTTTACAAAATAAATTTGTTGGTATGTTTTTTTAACTAATAAACAGTTAACCGTATAACCCTGGAATCTTTTTATTTGAGGCCTTTAGGTCCTTACTTAGAAAATGAGGTCAAGGTCAAAGGTCAAGGTCAAGTTGTCAATTGTGACTTTTGCTTGTTTTTGCATTTTCTCAGACACTTTGAAAAATACATATAAAAGAACAAGTGCAAAATTTCTGCTTTATTGTAATGAAGATATGATACATTTAGTCTTATACAATTTAATGGCATCTTATAGGAGTTGGTGCCCCTGAAATGTCTTGATATGAGGTTATTTGATTATAACTTCATCTAACTTCATTATAAAGGCATTTGAACTTGTACAAAAGGTTAGGTGACAAATTATCTTGAAAATGACTACCGGAATTGACCTTGAGAAAACCGGAATTAGCTTTTATTGCAATTTTTTCATATAAAAGTACTCAGAATCCATATATTTTGTCATATAGATACATAAACTGATTACTGAAGACTAAAAATTACTTCCAACAAACCGGAAGTGGCAAATTATCTCCCATTCTACGTACAAAAGTATATAGAAACTATATATTTTTGGAATCAGTGTGAAAGAAGCTATCATATGAGACTGGAAGTGACATTCATTTCACCGGAAGTAGAATATTATCTTCTTTATTGCACTCAAAAGTATAATTAAAACATTTTTTATCGCATCAGTATGAAGAAACTCTTTTTATCAACATTTTTTTTTTATGTGGAAAGACTTATTAGGTATTTCCACTTTTCTGTTAAAAGACCTATTGTATTTCTTCGGATTATTTTTTTTTTCTTCCACCTAATTTTGTTCTTGCGATAAATATTTGTTGCGCAATATATCGCTTAGATATTTCTCATAATTATGCTATCGTATAGTTCATGCGCTTTTAAATTTCACCCTGCTAAGACGAACAATTTTCTTTGTAAGAGTTATCTCCCCGAACACTGTTTTCCTTGTGCCTACATCTCCTCCGTAACCGCAGACGAAAGCGACAAATTTATTTCATAAAATTGCTCGTTATATACTTCGCATGATTTGTCCAATTTTAACTGAAGCGATATGAACACTCCATATGAGAGTTATTTCCCCTTATGCATTTGATATTAGTAATAATATTTCTAACTGGTAAACCATAAGTGATAGAGACTAAGGGTCTTTTTACTGGTAAACCTTAAGTGATAGAGACTAAGGGTCTTTTTACTGGTAAACCTTAAGTGATAGAGACTAAGGGTCTTTTTATTTAAGGTCCTTGGTCCAAAAAAAATGAAAATTAGTTCAAGGTCAAAGGTCAAGGTCATATTGAAAATTTAGATTTTGGCTTATTTTCATTTATCTTCAAAAACCGTATAAGATATCGACAAATCATTTTTACTAAATTGTTAGTTGCGACACTTCGTAACTTATAAATTTTGGTTGAAAGGGTGCGTAAACATTAAATGGGAGTTTTTATTATTATATTTAGAATAATGCGTAAAGTGATTTAACTCATTAACCATACATATTAAAGACATTGCATCTGTCGATTAGAGGTCCTTGGTCTGTGACCTTGAAATTGAGGTTAAGGTCATTGGTTAATAGGACGTTCTAAATTTTGACCTTTGCTTAAAATTCATATATATACATTATAAATCCATAGGAACTGACATTTCAGACTGATTTTTAATATTTTAATATCAAAATAGATATTTATTGGTGGAAAGACCTTCAATTGTTCTTAATTATTGTGATTATTATTATTAATATTATTATTATTATTATTATTATCATCATCATCATCATCATCATCATCATCATCATCATCATCATCATCATCATCATCATCATTATTATTATTATTATTATTATTATTATTATTATTATTATTATTATAATTTTTTATTATTATTATTATTATTATTATTATTATTATTATTATTATTATTATTATTATTATTATTATTATATTACATTTTGGAATACATTTCCTTTTTTAAAAGGTTATCAAGGATCTTTGAATGTTTTATTATTACTTTCATAATATTGTTTTTCTTGTACAAAGCAAAGATGTCAGTTGGAAAATTTATTAAGTTGCTTTTTACTATATTAAATGAATAAATTTAAGATATTTGAATAATGGTTGAAAGTTCATGCTTTTTTTATGTACATAAAGCAATGTGATCATAATATCATATATATCAGAATTCATTTATTTTGATAAATCTTGATATTTTAACATCAATTAATTTGATCACCTTGTTTTATTTTAATTGTAAATTTGATATGCATTGTCTATATAATATTTAGATATAGGAAGATGTATAACAGTAACAGTTCCTAAATTGATGAAATTTAATAGATACATGTAGATACAAAAAAATAGGTTTAGGTTTGTTAGGACTTGGTCGAGAATGGTTCAGACTAGGTCAAGCATGGTTCAGACTGGGTCGAATATGGTTCAGACTCGTAAATAATGGTTATGTACTGGTCGAGTAAAGGTCGATTACAATTTCAGACTACAGTCGAGTAATATCAAGTAAGTTTCAGACCAATTCAGACTGGTCGAGTAAACATCAGTACAGTAGAGTATAGATTTGGGCCATTTCAGACTTTTACTGGTTTTTAGTGACAGTGTCATACAGATGTTGATATCCCCTCTCCTTGGTCTTTGTGGAAAATAGTCTTCTTACTTGTCTTCAATCATACAATATTTCCTTTTTATATTAAACGGTTACTTAATAGGAAAGTGTTAGGTTCATATTATACGAAAACTATATCTCAATGTAGATAGGAATATTGACACCTAAGCTATGTTTTGTCGACTTTAAAAAAATAACTACTTGTTTTGCGAAAGGTCCAACTGTCTTTCTAAGACAAAAGTTCGCTAGTTGAGTCTGTCTGTGTTCAACTGTTCAAAACTATCGTAGAAAACAGTTTGCAGGCAGTTGCAATTTGAACACTTAATAAATTAGACAACAAAATCGAACATTTTCCAAAAAGATACAAAAAGTGCCAAAAGAGACAACTCTCCATCAAATCACAACTTATTAAAGTAAACCATATTTTTGTCCATCTGATGAGTTAAGCCTTTTTCAACTGATTTTTATAGTTCGTTCTTATGTTGTACTGTTATACCACTGTCCCAGGTTAGCGGAGGGTTGGGATCCCGCTAACATGTTTAACTCCGCCACATTATTTAAGTATGTGCCTGTCCCAAGTCAGGAGCTTGTAATTCAGTAGTTGTCGTTTATTTATGTGTTACATATTTGTTTTTCTTTCATTTTTTTTTATAGAAGTAAGGCCGTTAGTTTTCTCGTTTGAATTGTTTTACATTGTCTTATCGGGGCCTTTTATAGCTGACTATGCAGTATGGGCTTTGCTCATTGCTGAAGGCCGTACGGTGACCTATAGTTGTTAATGTCTGTGTCATTTTGGTCTCTTGTGGACAGTTGTCTCATTGGCAATCATACCACATCTTCTTTTTTTATACATTATAGGTCAAAGTACGGTCTTCAAGACGGAGCATTGGCTCACACCGCACAGCAAGTTATAAAGGGCCCCCAAATTACGAACGTAAAACCATTCAAACTGAAAAACCAACGGTCTTATCTATTAAAAAAAAAACGAGAAACGAGAAACACTTATGAACCATATCAACAAACAACAACTGCTGAACATCAGTTTCATTTCCCTATCGCATGCAGAAGACAGTTTGTGTTAAAATTAGATGTGGCGAAATATTGCATTTTGGAAGACACAGGCATTAATCAACGAACACATTTTTGACACCATAAACAGAAAATAACTATTTACGTAACCGAGGCAAACAGTTACTACGATCGATTTTGAGTTCCTTTTGTATAAAATTATCATTGAGATGTCTTGACTTCCCGGTATTAGGTTGATGATGTTACGGCACCATCTAATTTTAAACCAAACAATTAAACACGTAATTGTTTACATAATTACAAGCCTTGTATCTTTGACAAGGTTATAGATTGTAAAACAATAAACTCATAGTTTCTATTGAATATAATGTAGAAACGTTATTTCAAAAACAACAATGATTGGAATTGGAAAACTCATATTATGCATAGAAATGACTGAATATTTGGCTAAACGGCGTCCTAATTTCGAAAACGCATTATGATTAATCATGTTTATTGAACAGTTTATAATGTAAAACTTATCCAACAAAGTGTATTTCCAGACATTTATATCTTCTAAATTTAACTGTTATACAATTTATGATGACTGAATCTATTTATAATAAGTGTTTGTTATGACAATAGTACAACCGTTTTTGCATCTGGTTCAAGTACAAAATTTCAATCCTGGTATTTACATGTATGAAAAGTTTATTTTATCTTAGAATCTCTGCACTTTTTAAACCGGATTAAACAACCGATACAATATCTGCCTTTAACTTTTAACATTGTACAGGTCTATATGAACTCTTTTTAAAAGAATCATATTGACATACGTCGTATACATCATTGGTAATTTGTTTGCAATCTAAGCATTCAGTTTTAGAATTTATGAATTAAACATGAAAATGACATGTGAGAACCGTTAGAACTCATGAAAATGTAAAAAACAAATTGTAAACATAACAGTTTATAACAAAATGATTGAATTTGTACGAAAGATACATTAATGTAACTGAAGAACTTTTCGGGGAACATTATTCAACTCAAAGAATGACTGCACTATAGAGGGAATTCGATGCAACTGCCATACAAGTGAGAGGTTAAGCTAGCTGCAAAAACAGGTTTAATCGACCTTTTTTTTGCATAATAAAAATGTCTGTACCAAGTCAGACATAAGACAGTTGTTATCCATCCGTTTGATGTTGATTGTTCGAGCTTTCAATATTGCCATTTGGTTCGGGACTTTCCTTTTTTAATTTTTCTAATAGTGTAGTATTTTTGTGACTTTACTTACAGTCTTTAGTCATGCTGACATTTTATCACTGTTTTAAGGAGTAACTGTTATATGATATTATATAAACAATATTGCCGCTTATTACCCCTGCGATATTGTGCTTGTCTTAACCCAGCTTTAATCATTAAAAACTTTTTGAATAACCTTTGACGGAGCACATGAAAAGTTGACTGAATCTACACAACTGATATACTAGTAATATTAGCATATGCAGGTCGTGTGGCAGACTTTCGTTGCTTACATCTACTTCGTTTGAACATTCGAATTGTATAGTTGTCTCTTTGGTTATAATACCACATCTAAATAATTTACATAGCAAGTTATTCTCACCCAATTCTAACCAATTGTTCGTTTCATTATTTCTGCTGTTTGGCAGACATTCGTTTATGAATTTTCCCGTGCTAAAATCAAATGTTCCAAATACGACAAAGGATGACAAAATACTGTAAAATTTTACTTTAATTTAATACCCGTAAAATTGTATTTTTGATTTTACAATGTTTTGATAAAAAGTCTTAAATATAAGTCATATTTACCAGTTATATAATAAGTGATTGATATAAAATATCTCCACAGAACAGAACAGAAAGCATATGGTACAATTTCACATGTGTGTATCCTGGGTTAATTCAATGCTTTGTATTTGGTTTGGTTTACAACTAGTACACATAAAACGCTCACGAAACTCTCGAATACGTAATACATGGATAACTGGTTCAAAAACAGGATTTAAAAGAAGAAAGTGGTTGCTTATTTTCAACCATCTCAAGGTATTTGTTGCCGGTCCTGTGTACAATGAGCAGAAGGCAGTGATACATCTAGGTACATTAGCAACTAACGTTACACATATTATTGCTCCCAGAGTTGAAACGTTCCTGTGCATCAGTCTTACTGCTGATTTGTTGTCGTTTCTGGTTGTAATGGTTGACATGTCATGAACTTTCTTGTGTTGGTTTACTATTCTCACAATTACAACTGAATACACGATTATGATTAGTAGTATAAGTATACCAATTGGTATGTCTACTACCAACACAAAACTCAAATTTGCGGTAGATGAGACGGAACATGGTCTTGGTCCTCTTGTTACGTCATACGCTAAATGCAGTAGAGTATAAATATGAATAACTACAAAACTTATGATAACACTCCTGTTTTGTGTTAGTTTTTTCAATAGTCTATTCTTAACTCTTGATGTTGCATTTAAACGTTCAAGACATATCATAAAAGTTTGAAAGAGCGAAAATGTTACTGTTCCACAGATGAGATGCTTTAAAACTAAGCATGTATACAGAACTGGCTCTTGACCTTTGTTAAATATGTTTAAAACAACATGAGATAAAAATTCTATTCCAGTTGATAAGTCACTTACACTTAAAAATAAAACCAACGATTTAAATCGCGAATTTTTCAATTTTTTCGTTGTTGCTAGAATAAAAACAGATGCAGCATTTAGAATCATACACACTGAACAAATTATTATTGCTAAAATCTGCAAAATTGAAACAAAGTTTACCTCCATGTATCTTGTTTGAATATATATGCCATAAAAGGTGTATGCGATAAAAATTAAACATACGATACAATATGATCATCAGCTATTTCTTCAGTAATGATTGCTGCTTCCAGATCAATAAGTAAGTAGGTATTTGATACTGCGTCTTTATGTATCACGAGTCACCTTCGGTTTTTGATGTGTTCATTTAAGTTAAAGTGTTATTCGACATTTCATTGATTCTGTCGATAATTTGGTTTGTGTTTTTGCAGTAGCAAATGACAATTGGACTTCAGGTCTGTGTAAAAGAGCAACTGGAGTTTTATGTTTTTAACATGAAATGGGAGGTATCAAAAATGTCGATGTCATTGAAGCACTGACCATTGGTAAGATGATATGTCTACATTAACTTTCAATAAGTAATTCATGGTATCATCGACACGAAAGGTAGTAGTATCAATTTTGAACTAGATCATTATCTTAATTATAAATCAATATAAAAACGCGTAATTTTTACAGGGCTACAAGTTTTTCTTTCGTGTACTGATCATTTTATGGTGCATGTTTGATCGAGTCTTGGCTCTTTAGATTGTACACGACCTATAACACCACAATTTGATTGTGCAGAACATGAACAAAACTAGAACATACATGAAGTATCGTATTATGTTGACCAACACAAATATTGTATCATATTAGGGATGGACAATGAAAGACCACATGATGCCATTACCTAGACAATATCAATCAAATAATAATATATCTTTGGTATTGTCTTATATATTTTCATTTTTTTCCATACCCGAGTCTGATAAAATGTATAGAATCTAGTCCTTTGTTGAAGATTGCATGTCCACATCTAGAAGTTTTGTGTCGTTGAGTTATATATTTATTATACGTTTCTTTTTGACGTTCATCCCCACCTGTATGTATATGCAAATCAATTATAAAATAAAAGCTTAGACACGCAGATTACAAGTACTCCGGTACTGGCATGAAAATACGGATTTTTTTGTGTTATTAAATTTGCTGTTACAAAATATCAAAAATTATTTTAAATTAAGGAATGTATCCCTCATGCAAAGCTCTGATTCCTTTGACGGATTTGGCTATACTTTTTGGAACTTGTGGATTATAGCTCTTCATCTTTTATATAAGCTTTGGATTTTACATATTGTGGCCACGAGCATCACTGAAGAGACATGTATTGTCGAAATGCGCATCTGGTGCAGAAAAATTGATACCGTTAATGTCATTACAACAAAAAACATAATTATTCCGACCATTGTAAGCACAATTACCACAAAAATTAAATTAGAATATTAATGCATTGTTAGAAGGGTGATAATCTTTATTCAAAGCGTTACCTCGTGAACAAATATTGTCAACTGAGGTCAATTTGCAGTCAGCCCCGTTAAACCGGCATGAAATAACACTTTAAGTAATGGGTCTGTTGTTTTTAGATAAAACATGGTACACGTTAATGATTAAGCCAGTAAAAAAAGTAAGAATTATCTGTGTCGAGCTTGCTTACACTTCAAAAAGATCAAAGTTCAAGATTTGGGTGAAAGTTGACAAAATCTTCTGGATAACAGCCACCTTTAGGCCCAAACTATATTTAACATATTGTTCGATGAATAAAAAAATTCAAGTCAAACAAGATTAAAATACAAATATCATCTTAAAATGTCAGCCGATCTTTTTTGTCGACGCGTGTGTAGCATTCGTCCAGTCTTTAAACCAAATGAAAATTAATCTGCTATCATTGAATAATGTAGAAAATTAAGTTCTGTGCTGTTTGTGGCGTCATTCTCAACCCTTCAGGGGTGATACATTTTAGCACGTGCTTTGGAAGGGTAATCAGATCCTGCTCTCCTTTTGTTACCGTAGTGTTGTTCATGTAAGTACGAACCCGATTATTGTCTAATCTGGTAGGTCACATTCGGGGAAAAGAGAACGAGATATTGGTTACTACAATTGGAACATATTCGTCGTCATCTGTACTGTGAAACAGTTATTCCATAGCGGTCAACCAACCCGTGATTTTTTTTAAATATCATGTAATAAGATGATACTTGGAATGCCTTTGAAATACTGATTCTTAGTAATTATTAGGGTTTTCCTGTAAAGCATAGAAATTATAATCATATAATGTTCAAAGGCAATAATGGGTTGATCTGTAACACCGTTATTATCATGAATAAATATGTTTATATTTCTATTTGAGATAATTCCACCTCATGTATTAATGCTGTCTTCTGATTGGATGAAAGACATGGTATTTTTCACCAATTTTCTATTTATTTTTTTTTTCTCTGCCGGGGAATTTGTCCTTAGGGAATTCCATGTGCCGGGGAATTTGCTAGCAAATACCATGGCAGATGGAAAATACCTTGTCTAAAAATAACGCGACTTTCGAAGACCTCTAGACTTTACCTTGCGATATCTATAAGTACACATACACAAGATGGAAGACATAGCAGACGACGCGTCAACAAAAAAAGCTCAAAATCGCTTTGAAGATGCTTCTGAAGATGAAGTTTATCATCTTTTAACCAACATTAATTCTAAAAACACTGCAAAGTCCACAAAATTTGCTGTTAAATTGTTACGGGATTATTGTTTGGCAAAGGAACTTGATGTTGAATTTGAAAATTTGCCGGTGTCAGAATTGTGTACACTCTTGAAAGGATTTTATATCAACTTGCGGCGCCACAACGGAGAACTCTATACTCGTAGCAGTTTCTTAGTGGTTCGTCAGAGCTTGAATAGGTTTCTCAGAAATCCGCCAGTTAGTAAATCTTTTGATATCATGGCAGATTCTACTTTCAATAATGCCAACGATGCATTCAAAGCCATGTGTAAAAAAATGAGACAAGAAGGAAAGGGAAAGATTCAACATAAACCAAGTATTCAGAAAGGTGATATAGTCAAACTTTACAATCATCCTCGTGTATTTAATCCTAACATACCTACTGGACTTCTTAACAAGGTGTTCTTTGAACTCATTTTGTATTTTTGTCGTAGGGGACAAGAAAACTTGAGAGACCTGAAAGTGTCCGATTTTGACATTTTAACCGATGATTCTGGTAAGCGCTATGTTTGTAAAGTTACATCAGAGTTAACTAAAAATCATCAGGGTGACCAAACTGAGGAATTTGAACCCGAAGGTGGTAGGATGTATGAAACAAAAACTGCAATGTGCCCACTGGCATCCTTTGTTAAATATTTAGAGAAAAGAAACCCAAATTGTTCTGCGCTATTGCAAAGACCGAAGGATGAATTTGATGAGGGTGGTAATAGTTGGTTTCAAAACAAGCCATTGGGTAAAAACACACTTGGTGATATGATGACTTCTATTTCTAAAACTGCCAGTTTGTCCAAAGTCTATAGTAACCATTGTATTCGTGCAACTTGCATTACGCTTTTGAATGAAACAGGATTTGAAGGACGTCACATTATCACTATATCTAGCCACCGTAGCGAGGAAAGTATCAAATCTTATTGCCGTGACACAACAAACAAAAAGAAACGAGAAATGTCTAAATTTGTGTCTGAATTTACCACCGTTACTGAAACTCAAAGTGAAAATCTGACTGTAGAATTCGACAACAGTGTGACGGAGGATGAATTGGTTCTTTCCGCTTCACAAACTGATGAAATTATTGATGAAATTGTACAGGGAGAAGTGGAGCTTCAACCGTTATCCGATATCACAAATATTCCAAACACAAATCAACAGGTGAAAATTGACTCTAAAGTTGCACCTAATTCAACAGGATCTGGTTTCATGTTTCACGACTGCAATGTTACCATTAATATGGTTCAGCCATAAACATTTAGACGCGTCTGTTGACTTATTGACCTAAAGCGCTATTAATTTGGAAGTTTATCGTTGGAATTTTAAATTTTACATTTACAAGTTACTGACTCGTTACATGTATTTTAATTTGTTGAAAATATTTAATATCAATTATCAAAAATATATTATGATTTGTGTTATATTGTGCCTAAGTGTCAAGATATGAATTTGAAATCAGAAAGTCCAAATTTCGTCTTTTGCAACTCTAATTTACTTATAAAACATATATATACAAAGAAAGTCATGAATGTATCTTTTATTGCTGTTCTTCATCCAGATGTCACTGTTAGTTTGGAGTACCTATATCCAACAAAAATTTCAAGATAGTATCCCCAGCATGTGCATTGAAAATATTGTTCATTTTTAAAGTTTTTTTTTGCTATTCTTCATCTTGAATCACATTTTGTGTTGGTAGGATTTTGTGTTGGTAGGATTTTGTGTCATTTGAGCCTGTCATACAGTAGTTAGTAAGTTTAATTTGTTTAAGTCATGGTTGTTGTCCGGCTTTGTCATAAGTTTGCCCCACTAAAAATCCATTATGTAATACAATTAAAACTTGCTACCAGGCTATTAACAGTTTAGTTTAGAAACAGGATTATTGTACAGTGAGGAACACGGAACAACTGATTACTATATATACATATACACGTAGCAAATATGAAACAGTCAAGCAGGACCTGATTACAAAAAAAAAATCTGCAGTCAAGACTGATACTGATACAAAAATGTATTTGGTGTAGCAAATATTAAACAGTCAAGCAGGACCTGATTACAAAAAAATCTGAAGTCAAGACTGATACTGATACAAAAAAGCATTTGGTGTAGCAAATATTAAACAGTCAAGTAGGACCTGATTACAAAAAAATCTGAAGTCAAGACTGATACTGATACAAAAAAAGCATTTGGTGGAATAAAACAATTATATCATGCTTACGAGGGGTAGTTTTAAGAAACACCGGTCTCGAGGTCAATTCTGAGGTCAAAATAGAAACAAAGGGCATTCGGTGGAATTAAACAATTATATCATGCTGACAAGGGGTATTTGCCAAAAATACCGGTTTCGAGGTAAACAAATTTCCCTCGCCTAACGGCTCTGGAAATTTGTTTACCTCTCAACCGGTATTTTTGGCAAATACCCCTTGTAAGCATGATATATTTGTATAGAAACATATCAACAACAAAATGCTAACGATGATTATGAAGTACTTCTATTTCATTTCTATATCAAGGTATTATAAAATTTTGAGAGGATTTGTTTCAATGCTCTTCGATTTGATATTCCAATTTATTATTTTATTCAGTCGCAACTGTTCAGTTTTTTGTGTAAAGCATACGAAACTTGCGTAATTTATGACAAAAAAATAACGAAAATCAACAACGAACACTCTTTTTAATCTTTTAAAGAATGGTAATCTGCCACTATTCGATATTTACCTGAATGAAATATCTATCTCATTATAAATAATACTAACTACAGAAGGTGCTTTGATTTTTTTTTTACTTAACTGTTGTTTACCGTCACGAAACTTCATATGGAAACACTGAAGAAATAGTTACCTGACCCTAGCTCTGGTCAATATCTAACATAGGTATTACTCTTTTCTAGTTTATATTACTCATGAAGGTACTTTATAAATGTTTATGCCTATTGGCTTTATATATTGACACATAGATAAAATGGTACGGTATTACTAAATTTCTATGAAGAAATTATGTATTTTTTTACTTTACTTAAGGTTGCAACTCCCTCGGGTTATTACGACGTTAAACGACATTGAATGTTCATTTTCACCCTCTTGCTGTTATTCACCATAATAATTTTAATATCTCGCATACCTGATGAAGGTTACCGGTATACCTTTGGTATTTAGTGAACCTGGTGGAGGTTACAACTTTGGTATCTAGGGAACCTGATGAAGGTTTAACATTTGGTATCTATCGTATCTGATGAAGGTTAAACTGTTGTATTAAGCGTACATGGGGATGATAAACTTTTGACATCCAGCGTACCTGATGAAGATTTATCATCAAGTGTAACTGATTAAGGTTATTTGTTTTTTGGTATTCAGCGTGGATGGAAGGTTTCGTACACACCGACCGTGCAAGGGCTGTATAGCCAATCAAGGTCGTTAAAAACTTCCATCGTCGTTCGTACACACTTAAAAAGACATGAATTTTGTGTGATTGTCATTCACTGCTTTAATAATGAAGGTAAAAGAAATGATATTCGATTGTCTCGTTAGACTGTCGACATATTAAGGACACAAAATAAAACAAACATTAAAAAAAATAATGTTATATACACTTATATATAAAGTCAATGTCTTTTTAGATATAAATATCTATTTTCAAAGATTTCGCTTAATTGCTGTCTGTTATTAATTTGAAGCAACTGCGATTATTTTTAAATAGTAAAAATAATACAATTGGAAGATACCAAAAGGAAATTCAAAGTCATTAGTTGAAGACGACAAACTTACAATGCACTGACAAAAACGAAAGCGGTTTTACAACTTACAACAGAGTACAAATTACATCATAGAAAACTACAGACAGACCAAAAAAAACAGGGCGATTACCTCCGGTCAAAATAAAATAAATAGATATCAAATTGATGCAGTGAACATTACAAACATGCATTAATGTATACACATGTACAAGACTTTCTAAGGTTCACGAAAATCGACCAAATCAAAATAGACATATTGTGTTTGTTCCAGTGTCAATTAAATATTTTTAGTACAATCTTACATCTCTTTGCTAGACAAGGGTTGTGATCCACTTTCCTTCTTTCCACGCAAAGAGGAGGGTGTGGATAATAATCCTAGACTAGCTAGCAAAGATTAATGTTACTAAACATTGCTTTTTTTATAAAAACAACTTTTATTATGATGGATATAACTCCCTTGTCGTATACAATTATGAAATCATTCCGTGATTTGGATTTATTGTCAACATACTAAAGCAACATTTATGATTTCTATAATTGTAGTTAAATGTCGCGATAAATCAAATTAATTGCACAGACTTGCTACAGACAATGACGGAAGTTGTGTATAATAACTATTGGAAATAAACCGTAATTGTCACAGCATGTAAACTTACAAGGTCTCTAATGAATTAATTTAATTGAGTATTGAGTGTGTATGTATCTCTAATGAACCATTACCATAGATATATGCGGCATGGTTATTTATGCAAAAGGGTTAATGAATAAACTCATCATAGATACCAGGACTAAATTTAGTATACGTTAGACGCGCGTTTGGTCTACAAAAGACTCATCAGTGACGCTCGAATCCAAAAAAGTGAAAAAAAAAAAAAAAAAAAAAAAGGCCAAATAAAGAACGAAGTTGAAGAGTATGAGGACCAAAATTCCTAAATGTTTTGCCAAATACAGCTAAGGTAATCTATGCCTGAGGTAGAAAAGCCTTAGTATTTCAAAAGATTCAAAAATTTGTAAACAGTAAATTTATAAATATAACAATATCAATGACAATTCATGTCAGCACAAAAAGTGCTGACTACTGGGCTTGTGATACCCTCGGGGAAATAAATCTCCACCAGCAGTGGCATCGACCCAGTGGTTGTAAATAAACTCATCATAGATACCAGGACTAAATTTAGTATACGCCAGACTCGCGTTTCGTCTACAAAAGAAAGGATAACAGCTGAGATAAAAGTTTAAAAATACTTGAAATCTATGCTTTAATAACACATGCAAGTATGGAACGGAATCATAACGGTTGTATCGTTGTTGTGTTCATGCCTTGAGTTCGGCAATGACTTGAAAATTGGTTAATGTGTAGCGTGTGAAACAAATTAACAATGTATAGAAAAACCTTTGCAATAACAAAACATCTAAATAGTGTGTTGACTTGACACAATGATTTGAGGAAAAGTCTTAGCAGCATTTCTTAGGGAAATACTTGGCAAATATCGTTATGATGCCAAGTCAATACCCAATTATTGTCAGTTTATAATTTGCGAAATAGTATCATCATGTAGTACCCCAATATATATATGAGATCCTGCCGAAAAGCAAAGACAAAAACTAAGATGCTCGCTTCTCCTGTAGAATGTAAATGCCTAAACTATGATACATGTAGATTTTTCGAACTATGATATATATATATTCAAACGAAAGATGAAAATGAGAAGCCATCTTTCTACCCCGGTTGTGGTTATTCAAAACTATAACAGGTTTGAGAAACAAAATGCAGATATGCACGGGGTTAATATCAATCCTATTAATTCCGCATGCAGCTGTTGAAGATTGTATTCACTACTTTTGCGAGTGTATTTCTGCAATAAAGCAAGAGAAATATTGTTTTTGGAATGATAGGTTACTTATGTCAATTGTTTTTTGAAAGATACTAGAGGGACTTAGCTACACGTACCTGGTCAAACACTGGAAGTAATCTCAGGTGCTCCGGAAGGGTATGCAGATTCTACTTGGCATCCGCCCTGTTGCTCAAAAATAACAAACCCGTTTACATGTCTAATTCGGTAGCTCACATTCGTGGAAAAGGGGAACGAGAATGTAGTTACAACATTAAGAATATATCCGCTGTCATCTGCAAAACAGATATTCCATAATCAAATGGTGATGGCGTCTGTAAATACTTCGAAGGGTGTTTTCAACTTCACCAGTTGGAACTCTTGGATTAAAAGATTCCTTGTGAGCAGCAACCCTCTATCAAGGAAATCATATTAAGAAATGCAAGCCTGGGAATATCATATCAATTGAGAGATATATACTCCCCAGGTGCTGCTGAAATATTGCTATATAGATATAGAAAGTGCAAAATTTTGAAGCTGAAATCATGTCTTTTGTTTAAAATTTTGTTTTTAATCGACAGGCATTGTCAATTTCTAGATGGAAGTCAAGATATGAGACAGACTTAACTGCACATTTCATATCCTTTGAGATAGATGCGTTAAACAAAATCACCAAATTAATTATATCGTCTACAAAGCAGAAATTAAAGTTAAAGGATACTGCTAACGTCTTGTTTTTCTTCCTTAGAAGTTCTTGTAGGAAGTTAGCTGGTGAGGAGACCTTACATTTGAGCAAAACATAGAAAATGTGACCAGCAAAACACAAAGATTCTGATATCTTACTCACCAAAGTCTTATCTTGTCTTATATTCCATATGACTTTTGCTTCTTTTTTTCTTAAAGTTCAACGTTTTCATCATTATTATCAAATGTTTTGCGTTTATATTTGTATTGATGACGTCTATAATACTGTTATAACTTGCATTCAATCCCTTTTGCTTTTCTTGCAAATATTTCTTTTTGACCAAAATGTTATCAAGCAGGAAAGTTATAGACAATCCTGCAAATAAAAGTTATTCAACATCTGTGCCCAATTATAATAAACCCATGTATAGTCTGGAATCTTGAAGGGAAAGTTTTTATAGGATATAAAATGATTTTGCTGTAAGCAATAACAGGATAGATATGTTGGTTTTATATTGCTCAGTTCATAAAATATGTATAAATTACAAAAAATGGAAGCATATTTGTTGGATTTTCTGTTAGTTCCTTGCATTTAAATGTCAAGATAGTAAAACTAGTAATATAACAATAGGAAATGCTTTCTGGAATCAATTATTTTGAATTTTTAATGTGTTTTAAAATTGAGATCATAATATTACATTGTTTATGTCACAAATTATTGTCGGTGAATTGTAAAAAAGCAATTTTAAAAGACATTTTGATATTATACAAATAAAAGATTATTCATTAAATGTTTAGTGTTTTTTTTTTTCTTTATATTAGTGCACTTTGTAACATTTATTCGCAACTTTTTAGGTTAGTGGGAGGTTTAGAACTTGACATCTTGATATCTTTATTTCCTTTTGAAATTTGATCCAATGATGACATACTGGATATTGCTTGTCCACAAAACGTCTTTGTAAATAATTAATATCAATGTTATCAGCAATCAAATCCGTGCTTTAAAGTTATTGAGAAACTACCTAATCTAGAGATGGCGTGAATCAGATATGGATACTTAAAAATTTCAAAAATCTTTTAGAGTACATACAATCTAATTAAAGTTATTGAAACATTGAATTTTCTTTTATTCACGCGGTTATTCCACATTTCAAACTAAATGACAAATTGAAAGATTTGGTCCTGCTTTGTTTAAAAAATGAATGGTCAAGGTATACACAAGTCCTAAGTATAAAGTCTTAGGGAATGGTAAGTCGTACTTTGTAAAATTAATCATTCTGATTCAAACAAAAAAGCTTTGAAACTTACATTATCAAGATGATTGATCTCTTAATTGACATCAAACTTGATACTGAGCAGTATCCTTGAACTTCATTTTCGGTTATATATATGATGTTTTATCACTAAATAGTACAACAATTGGTGATTATGTTAGACGCTTCTATCCAATTGAACTTGAAATTAGGGATACAACAGTCAAGTCTGTCTCATATCTTGACTAACATCTAGAAATTGACATTGAAGGTATGCAAATTAAAACGTAAACTCCGTCCGATCAGTTGAAAACACATTGGTAATATATATTTTGCAATGATTCCTGAATGTTTATTTTGTTTTTACCAAATTCGTGCTGCTCAGGCTATAGTTGTCTATGTTGTTTTTTATTTACTATTGTTTGTCCATTGGGGTTTTTTTCCCTTTTTTTGTCATGGTATTGTTGGATTATTTTCGAATTGTATATTTCCCCTCTATATTACTTTGAGTAGATACTACATGTATCATTGTGATTTAATGATGTGTGCCTATGTTGATGTTAGTTTAGTATTGTAGATGACATAAAATTAGATAAAATGCATGTTTCATTCTCTCTGCATGTCAAAATTCAAGTAGAGTTCCTAAACGTCTCATTAGACTACGTGAATATCGCATTTTTATAAGTACACCTGTATTTTTATAGTGACATTGCTGATTTCAGGATTAAAAAAATGATCTAATGAGTTTTCAGACATGCGTACAACAAAACTATAACGTGCATACAATTTATTTGGTTTAAATATTGAGGTACAAGTTAACAAATATGAAAAATAAAATCAAATGCAAAAATTGGTTTCAAAACATAACGGGATAATAAATCGCCATTTTAACATATAGAAGTACATAAATAGTGAGTGCATAAAAACAATATGTGGACACCTTTCAATTTCTCATGCAATTATCCCAAATACCTAATAGTTCGCCATACCTACAGAATAACTGACATATGCGTTTAGTTACGTAGAACCTTACACATACAAACACCAAATGATAAGAAACAACGTAAATGGTTTAAAACATAAGAATAAATATTAAAAGACATTAAATAGAAAAAGATTTTTTCAACAACAATGCATATCTTGATTTGTTGATTGTCACCATTCACACATAGAAATCACAACACACATAAACAATGATTTGATTAAATATTTGTTGCATACTACACATTCTTAACATCCAAGGAAATTGACATTCTTTTACAAACAGGACAAGTTCTCTGTTTCCCAGTTAGCCACGGTTTTATACAGTGTATGTGAAATTCTGAAAAGCAAACACAATCTAATGATTCATTTATATAATCACGTTTTAAATTGCTGACGGTGCAATTTCGTAAACAATGTTAAACTGACAAGTTCTTTTCAAATTTATTAGCATCGCTATTTTTTCTTCTTTTTTTAACGCAACATTATTATCATGTTATTTATGTTATATATATAAAAATATAATTTGAAATCGTTAACGAGTGTTTTATTTAGGATAAGCATTCCTTAAAGACAAGACATAATTTTTCGGTCTTGAAAATTTATTGTATATTCGTTTTACACTTTCTTTTAGAATAAGAATATTTTTTTCGATTCCTTCATTTAGTATCGTTCTATAGCATATAGAGAATGAAAAGGAAAAATGAGCCAAAGAGCAGCAAAGGTTATTAAACGCAGCGAGATAATCCCTAACCCGTATGCTGTCCACTGAACAATACTATAATACTACTTTTCCATTTTACTCGGCTTTTTACTGGGCTCATACGAACCCACTCTAATGAAACATTCTTGCTTAAAATATTAATCGCATAAGAGAATCATCCGAGAGAATTATAATTGTGATGTAATGGCGCCGTAAATTAAGTGTGTAGTCTCAAATGACGTCCATATCTTATCTTTCTCAATAAAATCGTCTAAACACACTGGGCAAGTTTCGTATCTGTGGTCTGTAACAGAAGACGGTGCAGGTTTTATAAATGAGGCAAAAGATACGAAAGGATTACCAGTAATCAAAAGAAAATAGACGAATCATGACAAAAAGAAATACGTCGAAAAGACAAACAACAGTCTACTAAAAACATTAACGGTACCAATGTGTCTGCATCAGATACCAATTTCGACTATAAATGTCACTTCAGTGGTGCTCGAGGCCAAAATATTTTAAATCCAAACTTTGTTAAAGGATGTAAAGCTATAAACCGAAATGGACTAAAAGTAAAGCCAAATATGGACAACGATTCAGAGCATTGCATCAGAGGGAAATATTTCTCAATTTAACATAATTTCAAAAAGATTGTAACAAAAAATAATAACACAAAATCCATATTAATCTTCTTAACGTTACTCGTAAACCTAAAGACTGAGCAACACGAACCCTTTTAAAACATATTTGATTTTAAAAATCCTCGGTGATTTGAAATTTATACCCAATCTTGGCCTTTCTTATAGTAAGCAAAACAACAACAAAAAATAGTCTTTTCAAATTTCATTTTGATATTGGTTCTTTATGTCATCAAATTACTATAAAATTGCATATTAATATTTTATTTCTAAATGTTTCAATATTCATTATTACTGATTTTTCTTAAATCAATAAACCATATTACAAATGCCAATAAATCGGCATGCGCTAAGAGCGGTTTAGAAATTTACATATTACGTAACTATACTTACTTGAATATTATTGCAAAATGAAAATAAAAAAAAACTCATCAAAGATACTAGGCTTTTGTATTAACCTCTTAATATGTTCACAAGTGTATTTTTTTGTGACATTCTCATTAGCGTATACCAAAACTGTCTTTTTTAATCCCATAATTCATTTAACATTACATGTCATATGATAACAAAGATATCGTGTCATCATAATCAAAATTATTGACAATCTGAAATAGCAACTATCAACGGTTAAATTAAAAGATGAAAATAGAGAGAAAAATACGTAGTTTACTATGTAACAGGCCTTTTGTAAATTTTGTCATTCTTATTGGACTTTCGTTGTCTTCTTTTCTGTTTGTTTTCAAACATTTAGGAGTTCTAAGGGTATTTGTAGAGGTTCTTCGTCTTTGGTCATACTTCTGAAATAGAAAATATTTATATTATTTTTGATTTGCCATTTTTTCCTCTTTGTGAGAAATATTTCGCTTTCCAATTTTAATGAGTACCAATTGAAAGACAGGTCGTCAAACAAAAATAGTGTTGTCATATTCAGTCCGCTAGATATTGGTACTACTATAAGGATTCGCAAAATTTTCTTCATAGATTGGAATTTGAAATGGAAAACGAAATATTAAAGTGTTGATTTGATGAAAGTCTATGGCACAAAAAAAAAGATCAAAATGCAATGAAATATTCGCTATTCAACAATTATTTTTATGGTTTCACAATAACGCATTTCATCAAATTTTTCTTAACTCTCATTCACCTAATGAAAAAAAAAGCTCCGAGTGTGTAAGTACGTTTGCGCTGACTTTCAACCTGATATCTTCATTATGGAAACATTATGTTGCAAAACCATAACGAAATTTTAAAGTGATGATATGTGGAGCCGGATCTGCTTACCCTTCCGGAGCACCTGAGATCACCCCTAGTTTTTGGTGGGGTTCGTGTTGTTTATTCTTTAGTTTTCTATGTTGTGTCATGTGTACTATATTGTTTGATTGTTTGTCTTTTTCATTTTTAGCCATGGCGTTGTCAGTTTATTTTCGATTTATGAGTTTTACTGTCCCTTTGGTAGCTTTTGTCCCTCTTATTCAGACTTTTCCAATGATATAAAAACTTTGAACGTGACTTGGGTGAAGAAAGGTTGTTGAATATACGTAAACACAGGGCTTGCTTTACAAATAAACCTACAGACTTTTTACATTTTCAAGCCATACAAAATCTGTGTCGGTTTCTGTTCAACTTCATATAATGGTGCTCTGGCCTAAGTTTCTTTTTCTTCTTCCAGTTTAGTTTTGTCACTTACTATCTGGTATGACATAAATCACAGAAAGAGTGAAGAAGATTGTATAGTAACTTAATAAAATAAAAATTAAAGAAGTAATAAGAATTAAATAAAATGCCCTTCATAGATGCTTCATTACAATCCATTCCACAAATCTGACATATTGTTACATAAATGTTCCAGTCCTCGTAAGGTTTTATAAGTTCCTGAATAGAATGCTACATCTGAAGTCACTAACCTGTAAATGAAATAAATTATTAGAAAAATATAACAAATAAAACTAACTTTTTTAATACATTTTTGTTATCTATATATAAAATGTCAGCCATTTATTGAATATACTAGATATATCATTTTCCAATGAATGTATTTTATATTTATTTTTAAAATGAATTTGTGTGTTTGTAAATTAAAGGCAAATAAACACCTTCAAATTATTGGGGTGTTTGTGGTGTTATCAAGGGCTTATTCTCATTTCGCCTTAGCTGTCAAAATAATTATATAAAATTAATCCCAGTTTGCCTTAGTGCAAAATTTCAGGTACATAAGAATTAACTAAGGTGAAATGGGAGCTTCTGTAAACATTGTTTAAAGAATAAATAACCAATACGGAAACATCATGTTCTTTGGAAACTAATTTTTTAGAAAGTAAGTTAAATCCAGCATCAGGCTATACAAAATTAGTATCATGATTTCTGATCGAAATCTTAATGATCCATGTGAAATATTAGATGTCCATTAATGTGGTGTTTAAAGTTATTTTAATCTTAAATGCGCTGAATTTAATAAAGATTAATTTGAGCGATTGTAACAAATTCCATTAAATACTAAGAATTTCTAAAAATGTTTCTGACTATGATAACACGAGTTAAAGCGGTTAATAAATCGCATATAAAACTCGTTATGCCTTCCTATTGACACCTTTGTTTATTACCGACCGGTAACAGACTTCATCTGAAAATGTACTGAAACAAAACAATCCTATTTGCACCTTTATTTATCACCGCCGGTAACTGACTTGACATAATTTAAAACCATACCATTAGCAAATAATACTAACAGTACAGCATATGATAATTAAATTTCTTACTCACCATAGACAACATCTTGATAGGAATAGCTATCGTCGTTTTTTCAATTTTTGGAGCACTTTCTAGCTTGTTGTTCGGTATGTGCCAATGTTCCGTATTGAAGACCGTTCTTTGGCCTATATCGGTTTTCTTTTACTAATTGTGACTTTGATGAGGAGTTGTCTCAGTGGCACTCATACGACATCATTGTATATCTATGCATACGAATAGAGCAAAAACAGAATTTTAGAAGTTTACAGTTGACTGTATTTCATATGCATACTATAATAAATGACTTAACATATCAAACTGTATTGAAAGGTTGCATTAAATATTTAAATTTACAAAATGAATTTTCTTATTCAATAGTACATTATAAATAAAATACAGAAAAAAAACTCATCTGAATGATGTTGCTTTAAACTATAAACCAATTTATATGGGGACGAAGTCCCCAATTACGGTAGAAAAATCAATAAAAAAAAAAAAAAAAATCGGGAAAATTTCCCAAATTTTTCATTCTACTAATGAACTCAAAATCGTTAACTTTTTTTTCAGATCTAGTTCCTGTTCCGGTTTTCCCCGCATTTGCGCAGAAATCTGTCTTGTTTGCATGAGACTTTCAAAAGAAAATTATATGTATCAGTCTAGTAAAATATTAGATTGGAACTCAATACAATTTCATTTTTAATAATTGTTTGATTTGAAAAAAACGTTACCTGATGGAAGCGTTTCTTTTGTTTACATTGAATATGACGTCATAACTTAAACAACGTCACAGCTAAATCCCTAACCACAGAACCGAAATCGGGAACGTAACGGTATTTCCGTTTCCTTTATTAACATGTTTGAGGTAAAAACAAATAATACATACAGACTTCGTCCCCATTCACAGGTTATGCCTGCCTCATATTAAAGACTTTGGTGTTATTTGAAACTGCCTTAATATTCGTAGTCCAAGTAATCAACCCAATATGGTAATTGAAAACATTTCTTTAAGTTGTCAACGAGATCAACTGTTTGATAATATTTGTATTGAAAAGACATATGTCATTGTTCCCTTTTTCCAAATAAACCATGTGATTTAACAAGAATGATTTATCATATGTAAAAGAACGTTCTGTGTATTGATATCCAAGTGTGTGTTTAAAAATGCGTATATAATTTTTTTTTATATATATATTTTATTGTGTTCTACAATTCTGAATATTCATATTTGTTTGTAGTTTATAAACTACGATGTACGGAAAGAAGAATGTACATTTCAATGAGGAAATGTATTCGAACATATGGTGGAATCGACCATTGCTTTCCTAGATTGTATGCACGCGGATTGATATGAAGACGTCATAAATATAAAAGATACGGTTACGGATTTGGCCTAGGTGTAAAATTTGTGAGAAAGGAGAAAGGGAATTATCTATGAAAACTCTTGTAAGTAGAAATACGATAATATGTAAAAGATTATGAACGTCATAAAGTATCTTTGTAAATATTCTTAAGGGGGTACAGAACATCTAAGAAAAGATAACTCTTACTCATAGTCTGATTCATCGCTACGTTTTAAAATCATGTTGCAATATGCAAGCTTTTAAAAGATCATGATGAGAATGTTTATATTATTGCTATGAGCAGCTGCACACCTATTGTTATTCATTTAAATTTTTTAATCCATTTAAAGTTACTCATTTTCCATAAATGAATCTTCAAAGAGACATAATAGGGAAATTTTAGAGAGAAATACATTTCATAAAAGAAAACCAGGACGTTAGAAAAGGAGGCAAACAGAATGGACCATAACTGTTTTCGTTTTTTACTTGCCAATGCCTAGGTCTTACATAGAATGAAATTAAGTACAAAAAGTCAAAAGTCTAAGGATGCTACCATTTGATTCTCTTTTTTTGAGGGAGGGGGGGGGGGGGGCTAGAATTAAAAATGTTGTCCTGCATTTTTTTAGTTGTAATCATTGGGAGGCGGAATTGGGCCGGGATCAGGTGTTTTTAATTTCGGGATCCGGGAATTCTTTTTTCGAATCTCATAATTTAAATTTATTTAAACTCGGGATTTCGGGATTAGGACCCTTCCTACCCTCCCTTATCTGACTTTATTGTCCTGCATTTTTATTTTTCATTCTTTAGGGACCTGCAATTTTCATTAGTTTATCCTGAAATTGTTTACATAAATTGCAATCCTGCTTGTTTAATATGCCAAATTACTGTACCTGCCTTTTGTTTGCTCAAAAGCCTGTCTTGCCTTTTTTCAAATTTCATCCAAGCCCCCTCCTCAAATGGTAGATCCCTCTCACAATAAAATTTTGACCAAATAAATAAATAAACCATGATGGACAATAATACAATGCTTCTGTTTGTAGATCTTCGTACCAAATTGATTAAAATCAAAACTGAATTAACTCCACAATACTTTTTTTTAAACCATACATGTAGTTTTTAATGAAAAATAATACACTATGGGCATAGTAATACACGTAGTAATGTTGAATAGGTTATGAATAATTTATAATTTTAACATTTCTGGCATATTTTTTAAAGTACAATTGAATATTTTATTACATGATTTATATTCCTGTAAAAATTTAGAAGATACCTAGGGGAATAAACGGAACAAAGAAAAAAGAAGAAAAAAACCCATCCGATTCAGTCCACAAAACACTACACATATTTATGCACTCTCACATTTATCCGAATAAAAAAATACTACATCTTAATTGTATCTTTTTTCAACCTTTATCCTGACAGGTGTAGAAAATAAACGGGTGTCTTCTATTCCGTCCGCAATTTTAGGGAAAGTAAAGTCTATATTTAAAATCATGGTGTAAACTGAAACTACACATGTATGATATAAATAGAACATGTTATTTTTGCCATATCAAATTTAAATTTCGAATGGATAGCAAAATTTGTTATTTTTCTTTTGTTTTACTTTTGTCATGTTTGTGTACTTTCCGAATTGTTTGATCAAATGCAATTTTGAAATAAATATAAAAAAGAAAGTGTGGTGTTATTGCAAGTGACAAGTGAAAATGTTTCTTCTGAATTCTGAATTCATGATTATTACTGAATGGAGTAATCATTCTCTATAATAATAAGGGACCCCAAAAATAATGTGAAACTTGTAACTGCCGTGCTTTTAACTAAATACCAGTTGCATCTAATTTTCATAACTCTGCAGAAATACTGAAAAAGTTTTATGTTTTACGAACTTGATTTCACAGTATAAGGATTTTGCACAGTCAGCTCTATTTCATTTTTCACGAGCTGTGGTTCGTTGCACGAATAATTTTGTTCTTAAGACTTGAATTGTATATTTTTGAATCTGTAGACCAATAAATTGAAATTCTTGATCATGTAAAGCATCTGCCATCTTTAAAGCTTTTCCCTATGTATCATATGTATTCTTGGCGTGTCATGCTTTTAATTTCAAAAGCTCGTATCTCAAATCAAAAATCAGTTACATCCTGACTGAAAGTCGGGGTGGTGTATTGTTTTACCCCTGTCCGTATGTCCTTCCGTCCGTCCCATTATTGGTATATAGTTACTTTGACATAACTCCTTCTACTGTTTGATTCCTAGGAAGTTTTCACTTTGCTGTCTGTTGAGTAGTTTAGTATGTACACTGCGCTTTAATATAAACTTTTCCTTTTTCAAACAATCTTATGTAGATATAGGAAGATATGTGACTACATGTCCATTATGTATTCCTTGTGCAAGGAATGGGTTGACATGTCATACATATGTCTATATTGTTGTATGGTCGATTAAAGCTTGTGTAATATAATTTTTTAAAATAAATTTGAATTCATTACTACTTACAAGTCATGGCCCGTACAAGTGTTTCTTACCATAAAACACAATTATCGTCCTCGAGGTCAAAGTTCAAGGTCACATGAAGGTCAAAGTGTTATAAAGTCACACCACCTCATGATGATTCATCCACATGCAAAAGATGCAAGGCCTAGGTCAAAAGGCGAAGACGTTATGGCCTACATGGTTGTGTTTTTCACGACAAAAACAACATAAAGTTGACCTTAAGGTCACATTTGAAGGTCACATAAAGGTCATCATGATGCAAGACACTTAACCGAGTGATTATACACCCACATGCCAAATATTAAAGGTCTAGTTCAAAAGACGAAAAAAAGTATGGCCATTATGTACTTTTTGAATAGATTTTGCTCTTATTTAATAAGATTTAATCATTCAGCATTTAATAAATTTAATAAATTGAGAGTATCGTCGCTAAACTAGAGTTAACTTTTCTTTAATTTTGACGGACGTAAGCGTCTTTTGTTAACCTACATTTTCCATAAGCGGTTTTCCAGCTTTTATTTGGTATAAAATTGCATGCTTTCCGTGATTTGTTCATTGCATGATTTGAACTCTGAAGGAACACAAAAAAGGACAGGTAGATTCGGACATAAGATAAGTACATAATGCTTTATTGATAGTTAGATTAGTTACTGCAATTGTATTTTACGGCTTATTTTATTTCTGTAATTTGTAAATGAAATTATTTGATTTGAAATAAAAGTTATTTCTTGCAAATAGTTCGATTATTTAATTCAATTTTTCTCTCACTTGAATAGCATATTACACGGAACAAACTATAATCTAATAACTAGTATCTCAATTGTTTGTAAAACAATTGAAAGGTCTTTCCTGTAAAAGTGATGTTTTCGTAATGTTCTTTGTACGACCTTTCGTTTGATATTCGACAATCATACCTTTTGAAACTTTTCGCTTTTTACACTTAATGACCTCATCCGCCTACATTTTTGAGATCGGAAGTATGATATATGTAGCACAGGGTGGATGAGCTTTCATTTGATATGCGACAACGCCATGTTCTAAAAAGTTTGATTTTTGCACTTAATAACCCCATCCAACCAATTTTTGGAGGTTGGGAATTTGATATACAACAACCCTATCATAAAAGAAATTTGTTTTTTGCACTCAATGACCCCATCCAACCAATTTTTGGGGGACGTCAATTTGAAATTTGAAATGTACGCTTTATGTTCTTTCATTTGATATGCGACAACCTTACCATCTGAGAAATCTGAATTTTTGCACTAAATGACCCCACCCTTCCACCTGGGATGAAAAAGAGGTTTAAAATTTTCATTTTTAAGTAGAGTTTATTGAGACCTTCATTTTGATATATCAGATGACCCCATTTGACAAAGTGCCAAAAATGATGCAATATCAACGATATAAATAGAAGTTATGAAACTTACAAAGTCAATGCAAAACATGAAAATTTCAAATTGATTTTTTTGGTGGTTTTTTTTTTTTTTTTGGAATGTTTTTGGTATTTGTTCAAACATATAACTATGTTAACCTCTTTAATTTCTTAAACATTTTAAGTGGTAAGCTGTTGTTGATTCAGAAATACATGCCGCCGCTCGCAAAATTTCAAACTGCATTATCTCTAAAACGACAATAGATATCTCAAATCTGTTAAATGGTAAATGATCTACAGTTAAAGGACAACATTATAGAAAAAGAATTGGGACAATTTCAAAGTTCACCAAGGTCACAATTACTCATCAAATATATGATGCAATACCAAACTTGAGAACCGGAAGTCGTGGAGACATGGGACTACCACCATTCAACTCAAGACCACTTGATCTTTCAAATATCACAAGGTCAAGGTCATAGTATACTGTGAAGGTCAAGATGAAATTTCATCATGACCTGACATTGACCTCAAATTGACGGTCTTGAATTACTGATCATATTTGCAGTTTATAGTAGGTTGATATCTGTTACCTTTAAAAAGATATACACAAAATACTATACTTTTAAGAATCATCCCGTTGTAACTTTTGAACAGACAGTCGGACATTTTTGGACTTATCATTTAAAATGTAGAGCTCGTCAAGAGGAACATATTATACGCTGTATGTATGCAGCAAAGTCTTATCGTTTTCCTAATATGTAAGCTTGAAATTGCAGCGTAATTTTTATTTGCACTCAGTGACCTTTGACCTTGACTGTATATTAAAGGTCACATGAATTAAAGATTATTGGTAAAGGTCCCAAGTCTCTACGACTTCTGGTTCTCGAAATACAATTTTTCTAAAATTATGTACAATTTTTCAAGGGGAATAACTCCTTATAAGGGTTAATAACAAAATGATTGTACATGTTCATAAAAATTGCCATCTGTTCTTGTCCATGCTGTCATTTTCAATTACATTCTATCTCTAATACTTTTTGAGAAAAATGCAAATAAAAAAAATTGCTATAAGGGGATATAACTCTCAAAGAAGATGATGAAATCCTATGCAGCCTCATTATGGTAATACAACATGATGATATCTACCTATTGTCCATATAAGGGCATGATATCTTTTAAAACATGTAGGAGGGGGCCATGTTGAAAAAAAATCAATAAAAGGGAGATAACTCCTAAAGGGGATGATGAAATCCTACAAAAGTTCATTTGGTAAAAGTTTATGATGAGGTCTATTGATGGTCCATATTTGGTCTTGATAACTTCAACAGAAAGGGCAGGAGGCCCTGTCAAAAAAAATGTTTGAAGAAAAAAAAGAAAAAGAAAAAAAAATAAATGACCCAACCCGTCCCCCTGGGATGAACAGGGGGTTTAAAATTTCATTTTTAAGTAGAATTTATTAAGACCTTCAATTTGATATATCAGATGACCCCATTTGACAAAGTGCAAATAATAATGCAATATCAACTATATAAATAGAAGTTATGAAACTTACAAAATCAATGCAAAACTTGAAAATTTCAAATTGATTTTTGGTGGGTTTTTTTCCATGGAATGTATTTGGTATTTGTTCAAACATATAACTATGTTAACCTCTTCAATTTCTAAAACATTTTAAGTGGTAATCTCTTGTTGATTCAGAAATACATGCCTCCGCTCGCAAAACTTCAAACTGCATTATCTCTAAAACGACAATAGATATCTCAAACTTGTTAAATGATAAATGATCTACAGTTGAAGGACAACATTATAGAAAAAGAATTGGGACAATTTCAAAGATCACCAAGGTCACAATTAATCATCAAATATATGATGCAGTACCAAACTTAAGAACCGGAAGTCGTAGAGACATGGGACTATCACCATTCAACTCAGGACCACTTGACCTTTCAAATATCACAAGGTCAAGGTCATTGTATACTGTGAAGGTCAAGGTGAAATTTCAACATGACCTGATATTGACCTCAAATTGAAGGTCTTAAATTACTGATCATCTTTGCAGTTTATAGTAGGTTGATATCTGTTACCTTTAAAAAGATATACACACAATACTATACTTTTAAGAATCATCCCGTTGTAACTTTTGAACAGACGGTCGGACCTTTTTGGGCTTATTATTTAAAATGTAGAGCTCGTCGAGAGGAACATTTTATACGCTGTATGTATGCAGCAAAGTCTTATCGTTTTCCTAATATGTAAGCTTGAAATTGCAGCATAATTTTATTTTGCACTCTATGACCTTTGACCTTGGGTGCATATTGAAGGTCACATGCATTAAAGATTATTGGTGGAGGTCCCAAGTCTCTACGACTTCTGGTTCTCGAAATACAAAATTTCAAAAATTGTGTATAATCTTTCAAGAGAAATAACTCCTTATAAGGGTTCATAACAAAATAATTGTTTATGTTTATTAACATTGTTATCTGTTCTTGTACATGTTGCCGTTTTCAATTCGATTTTACCTCTAATACTTTTTAAGAAAAATGCAAATGCAAGAAATAGCTTCAAGGGGATATAACTCCCAAAGGGGATGATGAAATCCTTAGCAACCTCATATGGTATTACATCATAATGAGATGTACCTATTGTCCAAATAAAGTCATAATATCTTCAAAAACAACGAGGGAGGGTCATGTCGAAAAAATCCAATAAAAGGGAGATAACTTCTAAAGCAAAGTCTTATCGTTTTCCTAATATGTAAGCTTGAAATTGCAGCGTAATTTTTTTTGCACTCAGTGACCTTTGACCTTGACTTGCATATTAAAGGTCACATGAATTAAAGATTATTGGTGAAGGTTCTAAGTCTCTACGACTTCTGGTTCTCGAAATACAATTTTTCTAAAATTATGTTCAATTTTTCAAGGGGAATAACTCCTTATAAGGGTTAATAACAAATGATTGTACATGTTCATTAACATTGCCATCTGTTCCTGTACATGTTGCTGTTTTCAAATCGATTCTATCTCTTATACTTTTTGAGAAAAATGCAAAGGAAAGAAATTGTTTCAAGGGGATATAACTCTCATAGGGGACGATGAAATCCTATTCAGCCTCACATGGTAATACATCATGATGAGATCTATATTATGTCCAATTAAGGTCATGATATCTTTAAAACCAACAAGGGGGGGGCATGTTGAAAAAAATCAATAAAAGGGAGATAACTCCTAAAGGGGATGATGAAATCCTTAACAGGGTCATTTGATAATACATCTTGGTGAGGTCTAGCAATGGTCCATATTTGGTCTTAATAACTTCAACAGAAACAAGACGCGGGCATGTCAAAAAAATGTTGGAAGAAAACAAAGAAAAAAAAGAAAAAGAAACTAGTATCTCAATTGTTTGTAAAACAATTGAAAGGTCTTTCCTGTAAAAGTGATGTTTTCGTATTGTACTTTGTACGACCTTTCGTTTGATATACGACAAGCATAGTTTTTTACCTTCTGAAACTTTTCGCTTTTTACACTTAATGACCTCATCCGCCTACATTTTTGAGATCGGAATTATGATATATGGAACAGAGTAGATGAGCTTTCATGTGATATGCGACAACACCATGTTCTTGAAAGTTTGATTTTTGCACTTAATAACCCTATCCAACTAATTTTTGGAGGTCGGCAATTTGATATTTCAAATGTACTCATCATGACCTTTCATTTGATATACAACAACCCTACCTTAAAAGAACGTTTATTTTTTGCACTCAATGACCCCATCCAACCCATTTTTGGGAGACGTCAATTTGAAATTTGAAATGTACGCTTTATGTTCTTTCATTTGATATGCGACAACCTTACCATCTGAGAAATTTGAATGTTTGCACTAAATGACCGCACCCTTCCCCCTGGGATGAAAAGGGGGTTTAAAATTTTCATTTTTAAGTAGAGTTTATTAAGACCTTCAATTTGATATATCAGATGACCCCATTTGACAAAGTGCAAATAATGATGCAATATCAACTATATAAATAGAAGTTATGAAACTTACAAAGTCAATGCAAAACTTGAAAATTTCAAATTGATTTTTTGGTGTTTTTTTTCCATGGAATGTTTTTGGTATTTCGTCAAACATGTGACTATGTTAACCTCTTCAATTTCTAAAACATTTTAAGTGGTAAGCTCTTGTTGATTCAGAAATACATGCCTCCGCTCGCAAAACTTCAAACCGCATTATCTCTAAAACAACAATAGATATCTCAAATCTGTTAATTGATAAATGATCTACAGTTAAAGGACAACATTATAGAAAAAGAATTGGGACAATTTCAAAGTTCACCAAGGTCACAATTAATCATCAAATATATGATGCAATACCAAACTTAAGAACCGGAAGTCGTAGAGACATGGGACTATCACCATTCAACTCAGGACTCCTTGACCTTTCAAATATCACAAGGTCAAGGTCATTGTATACTGTGAAGGTGAAATTTCATCATGACCTGACATTGACCTCAAATTGAAGGTCTTGAATTACTGATCATCTTTGCAGTTTATAATAGGTTGATATCTGTTACCTTTAAAAAGATATACACACAATACTATACTTTTAAGAATCATCCCGTTGTAACTTTTAAACAGACGGTTGCACATTTTTGGGCGTATTGTATAAAATGTAGAGCTCGTCGAGAGGAACATTTAATACATAGTATATATGCAGCAAACTCTTATCGTTTTCTTAATATGCAAGCTTGAAATTGCAGCGTAATTTTTTTTGCACTCAGTGACCTTTGACCTTGGGTTCAAATTGAAGGTCACACGAATTAAAAAATATTAGTGAAGGTCCCAAGTCTCTACCACTTCCGGTTCTCGAAATATATTTTTTCTAAAAATTTATAATTTTTCAAGGGGAATAACTCCTTATCAGGGTAAATAACCTACTATTTTTTTATGTTTATTAGCATTGCCATCTGTTCCTGTACATGCTGTCATTTTCAATTCTATTCTATCTCTAATACTTTTTAAGAAAAATGCAAATAAAAAATGCTTCAAGGGGATGTAACTCTCAAAGGGGATGATGAAATCCTACACAGCCTCATCTGGTAATACGTCATAATGAGATCTATCGATGGTTAATATTTGGTCTTGATGACTTCAATAGAAACGAGGGGAGGGCATGTCAAAGAAATGTTGGAAGAAAAAAAAACATTAGAAAAACAATAAGGTCTTTCCTCACGTAGGGGAAAGACCTTAAAAACATTAGAAAAACTATAAGGTCTTTCCCATGTAGGGGAAAGACCTTAAAAAAAAACATTAGAAAAACAATAAGGTCTTTCCTCACGTAGGGGAAAGACCTTAAAACATTAGAAAAACAATAAGGTCTTTCCTCACGGAGAGGAAAGACCTTATTTAAGTTACATTGTGCACACTTATATTTCATTGACTAGCATTAAATTTAAATGCTTTACTACAGGTGATATATTTTGTTTTAAATGTATTAGCGATACACTTTGAACAGGTTATTACAATGTATGTTGTGTGCATGCCGTGTTATCATTAACATGACCGGAAACGTTTAATTTTATTAAACGTTACATGATTTATACATGTATGTTTAATTTGCGGAAACATAGTTTAATTAAGTTAAGCTTGGTAAAAGAAGCTTTAAACGTTTTCAAAACGATGTTTATTTTGTTAAGAAAGCACACATCGTAACTGTTTTGAGTTATGTTTTTTGTAATCAACTTCATTTGTTTTGATGCATGAAAATGTATCAAAAGTTTAGTTAAGACTACGCAGTGTAAACATATTGGTATTTCAATTTATTTAAATTTGAGTAATGTATCTTATGTTAAATTTATACATGTTTAAATATGAACTGGACTTTAAAGACTTGATGTATGTATCTTATCTGTATTTATGATTATAATAGTTATAACAATGCCAAGAGGTAGAGGTAGACGTCGCCGACAGGACCAGGTTAGAGGTCCGGAGCCTCGTGTTAGGAGGGCTCCTAGGGAAGTACAACAGCCACAACCAGTTGTCAGAAATGTGGGAAGGCGTCCGCCAGCTGATGTAGAGCAAGAAGCATATATGGAAAGAAGAATGCGGGTTGATGAACCCGAATTAGTTGCCATGCGACCTGTAGACATTCGAGTGAATGAGCCGCATTTAGCTGCATTATGTGAGGTAAAAGAAGTTTATGATGAACCTCTAATGTTACCTGGCTTTAATGACGTCGACATATTTATAAGCCAAAAACTTAAGGACAAAATTTGGAATTTGGAATATATTGATTTGTCTCTTATGCATCGTAAGAATTTTAACAGCCAAACAAATAATGAAAACACAATTGTCATCAATGAGGGTATGCTAGTTATTCAAAACAAAGTTAAAAAAAAACCATACTGTTAGTTCTGTTGATGATTGGACTGATTCATTCATTGCCTATGCCCAGGTCCTTATCGAAAGGTATCCTGGAAAGGCAAGTGAACTTTTTTTCGTATATGTCCATTATAAGGGGTGCAGCAGCTGATCATTCTTTTGAAAAATGCTATTCTTATCACCAACAATTCCGTTTAAGGGTATCAAGGGATCATAAAGAAATGGTCATCCATAGATGGTTTTTTGTGGTTACGTATTTTAACTGCCAATATTCAAAAACAACAACACGCTGATGTTAGTAATAGATGCTACGATTTTAATTTTAAAGGTTTTTGCAATAAACGCAATTGCCAATACAGACATGCATGTCTCAAATGTGGTTTAGATCACTCTTCCTTAAGATGTCGTTGATTTATGGACAATGAAATTGATACTGATCCATCTAGGTATAATAGAGAATTTTAGGTTTTTGACTTACTTAAACGTAACATACCTTAACATGTAAAAAAAAAGGTTATTGTTATCTCCCGTTGACCATTAAACTTGTAAACTAAACAAAAATCGTATATTTTGACGTACGTAATACACCTTAACTTGGTTGTTGTAAAATTGTGTTTATCTCCCTTTCTCCGTTTTTTTCAAATCTCTTAAAAATAGCGTAATCCACGAGCGACAGTTTACATTAGTCTTATACATGATATCTGAACTTACGAAAAAGCAAACTTTGTTCACAGAGAATACATGTATATTTTGAATGAAATACAGTTAACAATTTTTCCTATTTTCGTAGAAAAAGATTTTATTTTCAACTAATTTGTGAATATGGTATGCCGCGTTTAAAAAATATGTACGGGAAAATGAGATTTTGAACATATTTATTCTAAAAAGGATAACGTTGATCAAAGGTTGTAATGATTTTCTAATATAAGCATATAAAAAATACCCGGATTATTTGATTATCAGATAGTTTTGGAAGTTATTCTATTGGATTGCCATTAACATGATTAAGTTGTAAATATTTGTGAGAACTCCAAACATGAGTATTCTTGTCTTATTGATAACTCAGCTTTTCTTTTTTAAAATGAATGATCTGTGTCGTGAGTGCCATTTTAATAATCTATCAAGAAAAGATGTATGTAAACCTTTACCTGGAAAGTTCATTCTAGCAAGTGAAAAAAAAAAAAACATATCGCAGTGTGATAAATTTGCCATGTTTAGAATCCCTTCTTATATGCAGATTCAAGAGTGTCAACAGGGATGTTACAAACGGACACCCCGACGGACAAGCAGAGGGATCGATGGTAGCATTGTGTTACTTTTTATTACCTATATAGAAATTGCATGTCAGATGGCAATGTTGTACTGGCTTAGCTGTCAAACAAATTCATTACCATAACAGATGAACCATGTCAAGTAGATTTTTCGGAAATGATCATCTTTATGGGGTTTTTTTTGTAGCCTTGCCTTAAATATTGGAGCCAAACTAGTTATTTAAATACAGAGAGATGATATTTGGTGTTTTGATTGAACGACAACTGGCGCATTACAAGGCAAAATAGTTATTGCCATCATTTTACACCCGTTTTCTTCAATTGTTACTCTTTGAAAGTCCCAAAGCTACGCTAAACAAATTTTACGTGATACGTATTAATTTTAAATTATTTCAGTCAACCATGCAAAACTAAACTCAGCGTCTAAAAATTTACAAAAATGCTAAAATTGTGAAGATTTCAGTAATTTAGCATGACTTAATGATGCTAGTACCCGATATATATATACACTGTATTGTCAAAATCAGCCCATATTCATGTAGCAGAAGCATTTCACTTTCTAATAAATAACTAAAGTTTACATTTTAACAATTTTGTAAAACTGCTATATTTTGGGGCCAAAAAGGGGTCTTACTATACCTACTCCTTTCTAATTATTCTTAATTACTTGTTTGATTGTAAAATTAAACCTGTCAACCTGTAGACTTGTTAATCTTTACACATCACTTTTGTAAATACTTTTTAAATGCTCTTCCAAAATTTGTTTCACCCAAAATATGCTCATTTCCAATTTGATAATTATCTCATGGGGAAATGTAGGACTTTTTTTTAACTCGAGTTGGTAGCTGTGAATTCAATTTCATGCAGTCAAAATCAAAACCAGAAATATCTTCATTTCAATATCAAAGCGCTCTCCCCATACACCCCAAAATCGAAATGTCTGTTTACCTGATACATGAATGTTATTTTAGAATTAAAACAATATTATAACCATCTGGCTGAAATCTAAAATGATTGAACCGTCGAAGGGAAACAACCACAATTTGAATTATGTCTTAAAAGTCCGTAGAATTGTAAGCTTAAGTTACTTGCGTTAACGTACGTAAGTTTCGTTTGAAACTTAAAATTCTCTAATAGGAATGACATTGCACCTTTAGTAAACAACTCTGCTAATAGACAAAACCCAAAAGGAATTTTTTAACAAAAGATAATTTACTTATAATGTAAATGAACTATTTTCTAATGCTGATTTACTTTAGTATGTTGACAGTATAGTATAGTTGATACACTCCGTTTTAACTGTTGTAAAGTATGGTTGATATACTACGTTGAACTGTTGTATAGTATGGTTGATATACTACGTTGAACTGTTGTATAGTATGGTTGATATACTACGTTGAACTGTTGTATAGTATGGTTGATATACTACGTTGAACTGTTGTATAGTATGGTTGATATACTACGTTAAACTGTTGTATAGTATGGTTGATATACATGTACTACGTTGAACTGTTGTAAGTAATGTTGATATACTACGTTCAATTGATATGGTGGAGTTGAAAACCTATGTAATTTCAGAATTTGTTTAAGTGTTGAAATTTTAGTCATTGATTGATAAATTTTGTTTGGCGATGCTAACAAACGGAGTCTGACGAAAAAACAACATAAAGTTGACCTTAAGGTCACATTTGAAGGTCACATAAAGGTCATCATAATGCAAGACATTTAACCGAGTGATGATACACCCACATGCCAAATATCAAAGGCCTAGTTCAAAAGAGGAAAAAATGTATGGCCATTATGTACTTTTTGAATAGATTTTGCTCTTATTTAATAAGATTTAATCATTCAGCATTTAATCAATTTAATAAATTGAGAGTATTGTCTGCTAAACTAGAGTTAACTTTTCTTTAATTTTGGCGGACTTAAGCGTCTTTTGTTAACCTACATTTTCCATGAGCGGTTTCCCTGCTTTTCTTTGGTATAAAATTGCATGTTCTCCGTGATTTGATCATTGCGTGATTTGAACTCTGAAGGAACACAAAAACCCACCATATCCCACCCTTTAGAATATTTTGCTGCTGTTTGTTGTATATTTTCAGATATTGTCAAAAGAAGCGTCATGGATTGGACAGACTGTTACCTGAATACATAGTTTTACTGAAGGGCTGAATTTATCACAGTTGGTGTCTGGTAGCCCAGTTGCCATTTAGAGAAAACATATGATGGTTGCCCATTCAATGTTTTTATCTTGGACATTAAATAGAAATTGTCGATGAATCCAAATTCGTTGGCCGGTTGATACATAGTTGAACTGTCCTAATAAATCCATGACAAAAAATTGCCAAAATTCCAACTTACTATTTGTTACAATTTGTTTACATTTGTATAACGAAGGTAATCTGGAGTCGTTGGAAATATTACGAGGGATTTCAACGAATTTGGGTTATCTGTTATCCGGTATATCGTATTCCTAAATTGACTTTTGTTGGTTTCTTTGGAATATTTAATAATGAATCAATTTGAGGCTGTATTTTAAAATTTGATACGAAAAAATCTAACGGTTAAATTTTAAAAAAAATTTGGCAAGAACAACCGACTAGTATATAGCACTCCAAATGCTTAGTTTTTTTTTTTAAATTAAACGACACATTTTTTTTTCCAAAAAAGATTTTTTCTTCAAATACTAGTATGTAAAAGATGCCATAATTGAGTTGCCAAATCTTTTTAACCTATGGTTCAAATCTTTTAAATGTTTTACAAGATGTTCAGGTTGGCCTAGTTTATCAATGAAAAAAAAATAAGAAAAATTAAACGACAGGATTTTTTTGGGGTATAGTGTTGGGTACCCCGTTAAATTGTTTTACACTAGTATTATGTCGTAATAGTGCATAAAATCTTTTCGAATTGATAATTTTAGCTCAGTTTATTTAATTAAATAAGAACACCATTTTTTATTTGGCAATATAATGTGTTCTTGTAAAAAAATGTAAATTTGCTCTTACAACATTATCAAACTTCTATTTTATATATGCAAGCAATCTTTTATTATATATAGTTGCGATTTTCACTTGTATTTTGGTACACATATTATACAAAATATTTGTTTCTACAAATCTTAAACATCATGTTGTGCGAAAGACTTTCATAAAATATATGACTGTATGTGTGAACAGTAAAGGAAGAACTAGTAAATATATTGACAAGTTACAAAAGAAAGAACTACTTGGTACTGCACATTCATATAGAAATAATAAAAGAAATCAGTCATAGCTGTAAGTAGAACGTTCTGTTATAGTCACTAACATGACTACTCATGAATATTTGTTTTCCAATAGTCGAGTCATAAGTTTTGTGAATAAAATCATCATAGATACCAGGACAATATTTAGTATATACGCCAGACGCGCGTTTCGTCTACAAAAGACTCATCAGTGACGCTCGAATCCAAAAAAGTTAAAAAGGCCAAATAAAGTACGAAGTTGAGGAGCATTGAGGACCAAAATACCTAAAAGTTTTTCCAAATACAGCTAAGGTAATCTATGCCTGAGGTAGAAATGAATATGGCCTTAAGAACAGAGCAAAACAGAGTAAATTGTTACAATCTAGCTTGATATTAGCTTTAGCTTTCATGGATATGATGAAAATAACATTGATTTTGGTAAACTACCAAAAATATTTAATTATCGTAATTGACATACAAATAAGTGGCATAAGCCCAAAATCAGATGGATAACTTAAACATTTGTAAACTAAGGGAATACATTGTTATATACTTCTTATTACTGCATCAACTTCAAAAATAACTTTAACATGTTTAAGATATAATTTGTTTGAGTTTGCGTTTAACTTCGGCCTTGGTTTGTGTATATTTTTTTCGGTAAAGGTACGAATTATATAATGACTTTGTAAGGGTTTTTGCAAAATGACATTCAATAATTTGAGTATTCAATGCTTTCTGTGGGCGTGAAAAGAACGACAAAAGGGCAGCAACTGAATAATCTATATCATTAAGTCATGTAAGTGTAATTATTTTAAAAAGATATCCATATAGATGATACTCACCAATTCTTCGTGTATCAAATTTTATCACTCTTACCTTAGTTCGTCAATGAACTTCTCTTGCAAGCAAATATTCTATTCTCGATTTAAGAATTTTAACATGAAGATTTTTTAAAGGGAAATAACTCAATCCTTTTCAAGTGAAACCTTTCGATTACCATTTATATGTGCGAATGTCTGAAAGGACCAAATGTTTGTAATGCTAATCAGTTTTATATATTTTAAATGATATTATTTTCAGACAATTTTAAAGAATATGGACACTCTCATCGACATTTAGCAATCGATAACAAAACGATTTGATAGAGAATGGCGAAATAGCAGACATGGACATCACCCTCATCATCATGTAATACATCATAATCGGCATCATGTAGTACATCATAATCTTGGTCAGAAACGCAGTCATTTAACAATCGATCAGCAAAGATTTGATAGAGAATGACGAAAAAGAATATATAGACACCACAATCGCGATCATGTATTACATCAGAATCACCGTCATGTAGTACATCACAATCGGCATCACGTAGTACATCCTAATCGCCATCATGAAATTCATCGAAATCGCCATCATGTAATACATCACAGTCGCCATCATGTAGTACATCACAATCTTGGTCATAAACGCAGTCATTTAGCAATCGATAAGCAAAGATTTGATAGAGAATGGCAAAATAACATACACAGACATCACAATCGCCATCATGTTTTACATCACAATCGCCATCAAGAAATTCATCACAATCGCTATCATGTAGTACATCACAATCTTGGTCATAAACGCAGACATTTCACAATCGATCAGCATAGATTTGATAGAGAATGGTGAAAAAGCAGATATAGACATCACAATCGTCATCATGTAATACATCAAAATCGGCCTCATGTAGTACATCACAATCGCCATCATGTAGTACATCACAATCAGCATCATGTAGTACATCACAATCTTGCATCGATAAGCAAAGATTTGATAGAGAATGGCGAAATAGCAGGCATATACATCACAATCGTCATCATGTAATACATCAAAATCGGCATCATGTAGTACATCACAATCGGCATCATGTAGTACATCACAATCTTGGTCATAAACGCAGTAATCTAGCAATCGATAGGCAAAAATTGGATAGAGAATGGCGAAATAGCAGGCATATACATCACAACCCCCACCATGTAGTAAATCATAATCGTCGTCAGGTAACTCATCATAATCGGCACCATCTAGTACATCAACATCGGAATCATGCAATACATCACAATCACCGGCATATAACTCATCACAATCGGCATCATGTAATACATCAAAATCGCCATCATGTTGTACATCACAGCCGCCATCATGTAGTACATCACAATCTTGGTCATAATCGCAGTAATCTAGCAATCGACAAGCAAATATTTGATAGAGAATGGCGAAATAACAGGCATAGACATCACAATCGTCATCATGTAATACATCAAAATCGGCACCATGTAGTACATCACAATCGCCATCGTGTAGTACATCACAATCGCCATCATGTAGTACATCACAATCGCCGGAATGTAACTCAACACAATCGGCATCATGTATTACATCACAACTGCCGTCATCACAGTCGCCATCATGTAGTACATCACAGTCGTCAGCATGTTTTACATCACAATCGCCATCATGTAGTACATTACAATCTTGGTCATAGACGCAGTCGTTTAGCAATCGATAAGCAAAGATTTGATAGAGAGTGGTGAAACAGCAGGAATGGACATTTAACGGAGAGTCAAATAATTGAACATCATGAGAGTTCAGGTCTGACGATTGCTGGTCATTATTTCAAACGATTTCACCAACTTGGAGTTAGATTGATAGGACGTGGTATTGTCTTCCATCATAGTTGTAAGTGATATTAAGATAAATAATTTAGCAAAAATGTTAATATGTGGTATAAAGGGAAATCAACGAAATATGATTATTGACCAAAAGAAACAAGCTACTAAAGAGTTATCAAAACACTTCTAACGATGGATAATTACAAGAATAAGAAAACAACAAAGACGGAATTTTATAAGTATGCATTTTGATATATTTCATTAATATATAATAAATGAATTTACAGATCAAAACTTATAAGACAAACTCATCATAGATACCAGTATTGAAATTTCATATATACGTCAGACGCACGTTTCGTCTACAAAAGACTCATCAGTGACGCTCGAATCAAAAAAAGAATATGCCAAATAAAGTACTAAGTTGAAGAGCATTGAGTACCCACAATTCCTAAAAGTTTTGCCAGATACAGCTAAGGTCTTATTAATTATTTTTATTTACAAAATGTATTTTCTTTTATAACAGTAACTTAAAAAGGATAAAAGAAAGAAAAAAATGAATGATGCTGCTTTAAACTTTAGTCGAATTTAAAGCTGTTAGTGCACCTTGGCGCTTCTTAAGTATCCGGTATACAGGAAAGCATACCAGTATAGAGTTTATAGATTTGTTTTTTTTTTTTCATCGATTTATGATGTTTAAACAGGGGTATACTACTGCTGCCTTTATTAAAAACAAATTATAAATTGTAAAGATGTCAACTCCTTAATAATATTTTAAATGAAAAAAAATAAATTTCCTTGCTCCCTTTTTCCCAGAGGGTATCACAAGCCCAGTTGTCAGCACTTGTGTGTTGACTTGAGTTATCATTGATATGTTCATAATTGTAAATAAATTGTTGACAAAACTTTTAATTTTCGAAAAACTACGACTTTTCTATCCCAGGGAATAGATTACCTTAGCTGTATTTGGCAAACCTTTGGGAATTTTTGGTTCTCAATGCTTTTCAACTTCGTGCTTTATTTGGCCTTTTAAACATTTTTCTATTATAGCGTCACCGATGAGTCTTTTGTAGACGAAACGCGCGGATGGTGTAAATATAAAATTTTAATCCTGGTATCTATGATGATTTTATTTCCAAGCAACTATGTGATTTGACAGGAATGATTTAATAAATATAAAGAATTTTTTAGTGTATTGGAATCCGATTTTGTGATGATGCATACATTTATATTTGATTATATTCAACAATGCTAAGTCTTGCACATTTGTTTGTAGTTTATAAACTACGCTGCAGCGAAAGAAGACTTTACACTATAATGAGGAAATGTATTCGAACATATGGTGGAGTTGAGCATTGCTTTCCTAGACTGTATGGACGCGGACTGATAGGAAAACGCCATCAATATTGTAACGTTCCGGGGTTTCTTGTCAGGATATACACCCGTAGTTACTTTTGTGGGCCTCTGGTGAAGGAAGTAATAATAAAGATCATAATGGAAGTTAATTAATTGTATTATTTCTATTTAAACAATATATCAAATACAGCGGTTCAAGAAACAAAATACGTTAATAATTATATACAATAAGTAATACGGCAAGGTGCATTACTTTCACTAAGATTAATAAAACAATTGCTCGGTGCAAGAAAATCTACTTGGTGCACGGCATTCAAATACTCAGCTAACTCTGTGCAGCAAATCTACTTGGTGCACTGCATTCAACTTGAATACTCAGCGTACTCGGTGCAGCAAATCTACTTGGCGCACTGTATTTAAATACTCTGCATATTTGGTGCAGGAAAATCTACTTGGTGCACTGCATTACTTGGTGCAGTAAAATCTACTTGGTGCACTGCACTTACTTGGTGCATGAAAATCTACTTTGTGCACTGCATTTAAATACTTTCACCAAGCAACTTTACTTGGTGCAGCAAATCTACTTGGTGCACTGCATTTAAGAGAGACTGCTTACTGCATGGAGGTTGTTGGAGAGAAGCTCAACGTAGGAACATGCGTTCCTTATTTTATACAACGTGTGACGTAATACACAAGTTCTTCATAAACAAGAACACGTTACGTTACATTTGGCGCGCTATACTGAAACTAAGTATAAACAAATACAAAATGAATAATTACACATATAAATAGAGTCGATATATAGATTTAAAGAAGTCAGCATATAATATAAGGTCAAAGTTAGCTATTTCTTCTGTAAATTACGAATCAGAACACAACAACGGACATCTGCGTGTATCAAGTGTGGAACGAAGACCACAGTAAAATATCAGCTTTCAAATCACCGGGGCGTAACAATATAAAAGATATGGGCACGGATTTGGTTTAGGTGTAAAATTTGTTAGAAAAGGAATTGTCTATGAAAACTATTGTGAGTAATTCTAATATGACGTGCTTCTTTCGCTTGGTGAACAAACCCATGCTCTTAATCCAATAAAATTTGTTTGCACATGTGTATATTGACTTCTTCAGAATAATGAATTTTATCAAATTATCATGCACGTTATATATATTTCCTTAACTTTAAAACACTTTCAAACTCTTAAATGGTGCACATGATGTTTCTAATTTATTTATTATGACTGTAATGTGTTGCATTCTTAAATTGATATATTTGACCTAGATACGACAACCGTTAATGCTGGCTGTTCAAACTGCTCCCTCTGAAAAATCACAGTGCCAGCGGTTTGCTTCTTTACAAACAAAAAGGGAAGTTCATGAAAGAGCCTACACAAACGCTTTTACACTAATACTTATCGGACATAGGAATTATCCTAATTGTCTTATTCAGAATCGAAATAATTGATGCAAGCTATACTTTATTGTAGTTTTAACATGGGCAGGCATTATTTCCGTGTTATTTCAGCCCTCACCCCCGCTCGAGCAAAAATAATCACGAATATAATGCCTACCCATGTTAAAACTACAATAGAATATAGCTTGCATCAATTATTTCTTAGATATTAAATTAACTTTACTCACTTGTGAACGTCGTAAAATAGCTATGTAAATGTTTAAATTCTAATTTTTTCATATCTGTACAAAAATTAAAAAAACATCTAACTTGTTTATGTTTATTATCTATAATTGATTGTTCATGTTAAATTCAAAATACCCAGACGACTAGAAATCTCTATATCATTTCCTCCGTTACAAAAGTATTTGTTTCTTCAGATCTAAAATATCACGTTGTGCGAAAGACTTTCATAAAGTATATGACGGTATGTGTGAACAGAAAAGGACGTACAAGTAAATGTATTAACAAGTTACAAAAGACAGGACTACTTGGAGCTGCTCATGCACATGGGAACCAACACTTAATCAGTCAGAATTGTAAGTGGAAATACATATTTAATGTGGTACATAACACTACAGGGAGATAACTCTTGCTGAACATTTTAATCATGCTCTATTTCTAAGGTAATATTAAGCTTCTCAACGATCAAAATTAGTTTTTGTCAAACTGCTTTAAAGCCAAATTATTTTATTTATAGTGCGCTACCATCTTAAATCAAAAATATAGCTGTTAATTACTGTTTGTTGTTATGTTAGTCGGGTTGCTTTATTAATGAAATAATAGTTGTGTTCTTAAGGTTCTATAAAATGAGAAGATTATGTATGATTTCTAAAGAGACTAAATGAAACAGAAACTAACAACTAAAGGTCACCGTACGGCCTTCAGTAATTAGCAAAGCCCAACAAGAAATACTTGTGACCAACAAATATTTTTATAAACCTTTACAGAATGAATTTTGAAATCGAAATTTAATGTTGGTAAGCTTGCAAATGCAACATTATGACGGCAATTTGCGTATTAGCAACAGCAAAATAAAAGCAATTTCGATTTTACTGTGAGAAAATAATGTCGTAAAAGCAGACATATATCTTGTTACGTCAGTCCTTTTTTTCTGAGGCAGCCAATCAAATGTGTTTTATGAAACCGTTGAGACAAATTATTCCAAAATGCTTGTACAATTCGCTTATATTGCTTTTAGTGTTGTGACTAATGAGTTAGTAGCAGCATTTACGTTGAGATGATTTTTGTTGTCTCTTTTTGTTATGCTCAAAAGTTAAGATAGATAAAAGGGAAGTTTGCATACAAGGACATTTTCTTCAATCATCTTTTCTGCAGACTAAGTCAAATTAAGGCGAAAGATGCCAAAGGCATATCAAAATCGTTAGTAGAAAACAAACAGTAGCAATCCATCAAACCTTTATTTTGTACTTTTTTGTCTGTCCTCATTGCTTTCTATATTTTCTTTTATGAGCTATTTCTTTATCGATTGTTACTGTATTTTGATTAGGGGTATTTGTGTAATATTTTTCTAAAGAAAAGAATTCAGAAAAGAAAGCTATGCATTAGTTTTTTTTTTAAATTAATAGCCTGGTTTTAATACTTGTATCTATAAAAACTTCCTGGGGATTTCAATTCTATAATAAAACAAAACTATTTGTCTATACCATAGTATGTATTATATTTCAGTTGCATTAAAACATAAGCTTTTACACCATAAGACTTCATCATCAAGACAACATTTTTTGCATCACAGTACAGGCTATAGACACATCCATGATATCAAAGTAGACAAACGGATTTTTCGAAAATACCGAAAACTTGGTGTACGGTTAGTCGGACAAGGAATACTTGTTAACGGATATTGTAAGTAGACACAATATAAAACATTTAGTGTTGCTATCAAATATACACGTAAGAGGAAAACTATGACAAATATGCAATTGCAATTATAAGAACTTTCATTTTTGGAACATAAATGTATATAATTTACCAAATCTTTTTGTTCAATTTCTCTATATAGCTGATTGCCGAAGAATCAAATTTGGACAAGAAACATAACATTTTGAAAAAATTTTCTTTTTGAGATGGCAATTATATTACAAATCGGTAGGAATAATCAAAATTGAAGTATATTAATAAGCATTGTATTCTGGTTTGCTGTATGAACATTATTAACAGCTGGACTATCAGTCCCCAAGGGTGTAGTCAGATCAGCAGTTAGTATTCGGTACTGGCATAATTTATAACAACTGAACAAATATCTTTTCTTAAATTGTCTTTTCATTAATTCATAAATTATGTAAAAACTAAGGTTTTAACTTCCTCAGGTAAAGTGACCTGTATGGATTAGGCATTTGTTTATGTCTCTTTTTGGTCATATACAATGTTATTGTCAACTGTTCTCCTTTTTATTCATTACTGGCTAACAATTATTCGGCATTAAACGTTCCTGATGAAGGTTAATCATGAAAATGATCCTGGACGGATGACATTTATATAGTAGGTCTTTTTTAACTTGTTTTATGATATAAAAAAATGATAACTTTATGCATTTCTTTAAACGTCTCTGTGACTGATCATTATTTCGTCAAACTTTCGCTCTTCAAACACGATTGTCCTGTTTTCTAGAATTTTGGATATTTTTTTTTATTTGGTAAAAAAGACGATAATTCTATGTTATTATGTTTTTACAGTTTACAGGATACGTGTGGAATATACAATAGTTTATAGAATCCTTCGTTCATGTTTAAGAAGTCATGGTGGAGTTTATGCTTGTCTTCCGGTCTTGTACAAGAAATCATTGATTGGTACACGTCACCGGTTCATGAAATATGGAAGAGGGTATGGGCTTGGAATTAAATTTGTCAGGAGAGGGATCGTTTATAAAAAACATTGTGAGTTTTGGTTTTTTCTAAACATAAATTTAAAACTAGCACTGACTGTTGATATGAATGAAGAATTTAAATCTCAAATATTCATTTAAAAAATATAACGATTCAGTCAGAACGACATATTTTAAATCATAAATGGACAATGGAAAGACCTGCAGATGGGAATATGAATTGTAAAAACGTAAATCAATAAATATCCCCATAAACGATATAACATAGATAAAACACAAAATGTATTTGACAACAAAGAACAAAAGATCGAAAACGAAATGAATGTTCTAAATGAGTTAAACCTCGATTTACTTACAACAAAAAGAACCCTTTACGTATTGCGAGGCAAAATCAACATTTGACACTAAAACAATTTTTGTTTTATGTATGACTTCTTTAACTTTTAAAAAGTGTATCAAACACTCCTAACGGACTTTCCTCTCCTAATGCACAATAACAAAACTTTCATTAAATTTTCAGTTTACAAGTTCGTAATACGACGAAGAAGGTTCATTCGTTATATGACCACATGCATCCACAGCTATCATGAAACTGATGTTTGTTTAACTCAGTTACACAAACAGGGCATAATAGAACATGCTGTTACATGGAGAGGGAAACATCATAGGGGTATGTTAAAATAACATTAAGTTACGGTGTGTATACAATAACAGAGTTCGATTATGAATTGGTAATTTGAAATATACTTTTACAAATATATAGTTATAAAAAACCTACAAATTATCATTTTTCGGTCGACTTCAAAATATCAACAATGGTATTTGTTCGAGTCAATGAAGTTGCATATAACAGGCTGCGACATTTAACAGTATAATATATTTGTCTTATAGAACGTCGATACTTAAAATATTTAAATACCTTTATAATATATATAAAGCGATGAAATAGGGATTGATAAGGGATTTTCCTTTTTAAATTTCTCTCGGAAATCTGAATTTTGTGATTTTAAATTTTACATGTGGCAGTTTACTCACATACACATTTATTTGAATTGCGAGATCAATTTAGTTTGAAAATATCTACTTTTCAATCGAAATTAAATTCCTTATTATCAGCCGTGACGGGCTCTGCAGTCGGTTCAAATACTTCAAAATCTTCAATTAGGATTTATAATGATTTTCCAAATTTTCTCAATGATTATCACCATTTTTTACATAAAATGTCTGGAAAACTAATTTAACAGCAAGGCAAACAAATTTGATTTGTGTTTTGTATTTTTTGTATTTTTTTTGTAATGAAATGATGTTTGAAGTTAGATCAAATATGAAGGCTCTACTAATCACAAAGCTTAAACATTGGACATTAAGAGGTTTACGGTATCAAGATGTAGACGGACATTAAAGCATATGAAAACATTAAATTCGTACTTTCCGAGAAATTACCGCAGGTTTAACACGTGGTGCAGAATTTGCTCAAATTTTACCGTTTTATGTTTATGGAACTCATTTTGTTCAATCATTGTTATTAGAATTCAAAGAGAATTGTTTATCTTATAGTTGTTTAACCTTTCTTTATGGTTCGTACGCCAACGACGTAATTAAAATATTTATAATTATAAATTTAACCTTTCAAATGCATCTTATGTTAAGCTTATTTTTCATATCATCGCTACATTTTAGTGGCATCAGGACACTTTTTCTTACACCGACACTCTTCAAATTATGGGCACAGTCATGATGTCAAAGTAGACAAGCGTATATTCCGACTGTATAGAAAGCTTGGAGTTCATTTAGTAGGACAAGGAATAACTTACCATGGATACTGTAAGTAAACCAATCTTTTGCTTTTTTATATATTTTCTTTCTTATATCAAAGCATCAAATGTGATTTCATATTTTGAAAAATCAATCAGTAATGTAAGAAATGATCAAATTTAGCTATATTTTTTATTCTTTATAGTCGCAGATTGTATATTGACGTATATTCATATATAGGTTTATTTATGTATTTGTATCCTCTATATGTTTGTGAATAAATTTACATTAAAAAGTGTGCGGTATCAAAATATAACAATGAGATGAATTTTGCTTGATAGTTTACAGATTCAGTTTAGACTACAGCGTATTTTATAAGACCCTTCGTTCATGTAAGAGGACACAAGGTGGCATGCTTAGCTGTCTTCAATACCTGCACAAAAAAGAGTTGATAGGCGTTGGGCACCGGTTTAGAAAATATAACCGAGGTTATGGCCTTGGAATCAAATTTGTCAGGAGAGGAATAGTTTATCAAAAACATTGTAAGTAGTACTGTTGCCTTTTTTTAAGAAACAAGAACTTTTACATGTTTTAACTTTTTTATAGTCGGTATGATTCAATAATTAGATATAAGAAGATGTGGTATCAGTGCAATGCGATAACTCTCAATCCAAGTCACACTTTATCAAAGTAAACCGTTATAGGTTGTTATAGGACAAAGTATGGTATTCAACACGAGGCCTTGGCTCACACCGAACAATTAGCTAGGGCCCTACATAATACTTGTGTAAAACCATTCAAACAAGAAAACCAACGGTTCAATCTATTAAAAACGAGAAACGAGAATCACCTATGAAACACATCAACAAACCACAACTACTGAACATCAGATCCATTATGTTTGATTACACATTGTAATTTATATATTATTGGTTGAAATGTTATAAAAGATGGACTATCATGTTGGTTTTGTTGATGTTTTTGCACACATTTTACTCGTTATATACAGAACTAAACTGTTTACCATTACATTTCATTTAATCATATGATAATAAAAGCGATAAAATACATTTCACATTATAAAATTTGAAATTTAATGTATATCAATAACATGTTTATGCGGTATGGTATTTGCTCATTGCTAAAGGCCTTACGGTGACGTATAATTGTTAATTTCTGTTTCATTTGGTCTGTTGTGGAGAGTAGACTCATTGGCAATCATACCACATCTTCTTTTTTTATTTTTAAATAAACTCATCATAGATACCAGGATTCAATTTGTCTGAAATAGATGAGGATCAGTATTGATAAAACTTCTCCTTTTCATTGAAGTTTTTTAAAAGCAAAGTAGCTACACAAAATTATGGGATGATAGGCAGATAGCATGATTGTAGTACGATGACAAAGTAAGGTTGAAACACTTTTTTTTAATATCGTACTGACATACAACGTTCAAATTGCATGCACTATTCGATAATGATGTTTTATAATTTCTACTGCTGTCACACTTTTTTTTACTGTTTAGTCTACAAATTCCTCATACGACGAAGACGATTCGTTCGTTACATGACCACGTGTATCCACAACTATCATAAAACTGGTGTCTGCTTATACCACTTACACAAACAGGGGATAATAGAACATGGTGTTACATGGAGAGGAAAGCATTTGCATCACAGAGGTATGTATGTTCATTGTACAATTAGAAACGATGTTTATTAATTCATTCATGAATTCGAAATTTGAAATGTACTAAAATTAGTCAAAAATTGTTGATGAACTAATGACGTTACTAATTGTTACCTAAACTACAAGTCAAATGGAATACAGCAGGCGTTGGAACACCTAGAAATAGTTTCCGAAAGATGTACAGTGATCTTCGATCCATCACTCAAAAATTACAAAAGGATAAATTTGGTAATAAAACCAAAACTTGTGTCATATGTTCTCACACTTTTAATGAAATGATATCATTCATTTGAATTATATGAAAACAAATTTCGTCGCTTTTTTTTTAATTTTTCCTCCGCCTATTTTATTATTGTGACAAAAAGTTTTCTTTGTATCTAAACTTTACAATATATTATAGTTTCACACCGAAGCACTTCCAACTATGGACACGTTCATGAAATCAAAGTAGACAAGCGAATATTCCGACTGTATAGAAAGCTTGGAGTTCATTTAGTAGGACAAGGCATTACTTACCATGGATACTGTAAGTAAACCAATCTTTTGCTTTTTTATATATTTTCTTTCTTATATCAAAGCATCAAATGTGATTTCACATTTTGACGTTATGGAATGTATAAACATAAATTATTATTTTTTATCCATTTCAATTTGTCTAAATCTCCATTTTATATCAGAATGTTCAATATCTTATTTCAAAGTAATATTATATAACTAACGTAGTCGATACATGCATATTAATGTTAATGTATGTCTATATCTAGTTCCTTTATATATTGATTTAAACTTCTAGTGTGATTTGGTTTTTTTTTTTTTTTTGAAAGTTTTCAGATTCAGTATGGACTACAGTGTATTTTATAAGACCCTTCGGTCATGTAAGAGGACACATGGCGGCATGCGTAGCTGTCTTCAATACCTGCACACAAAGAACTTAATAGGCAGTCGACACCGGTTCCAAAAATATAACCGGGGATATGGCCTAGGTGTTAAATTTGTAAGGAGAGGCATAGTATTTCAAAAACATTGTGAGTGTTTTCTAACTGCATATTTTACATCAATTAACTATTAGTCAGTTGTTTTACAGTAGTTAACTATTTACAATGAAATTTCATTCAAACATATGACCATGAAAAATAATGAAATGCAAACAGACTGTTGTGACGAAGTAATACACCGATAGAATAAACAGTGAAGTTAAAAACATAATAATTTTTTTCACAATTAACATCTTATTGGCAAACATAGAGCTTGCCCTATACGATAATGATGTTATCTCGTATTGCTAATTCTAAAATAAGTCATTTTAATTTTTTAGTCTATAAATTCCTTATACAACGTAGACGATTTGTTCGTTATATGACCACATGCATCCACAACTATCATCATGCTGACGTTTGTTTAACCCAGTTCCACATGCAAGGAATAATAGGAAATGCTGTAAAATGGAATGGAAAACACATTATACGTCATGTTCATAGGGGTATGTTCACAAAACAACTTATCAAAGTGTAATGAGGCCAGTTAATATACTCTTTAACGAATAAAATAAACCTTGAAGGATAATTTGATTTTGACAGTAACAAATAAATACAGATACCAAAAAGTAAAAAACAAAACCACTTCAGTGATTTATATGAACCTTGAATTAATGTTTAAACTTTCAAATGACATTTATCTTGAACTTATCGGTTTTTTTTTTTTGTAAAAAAAACACGACCTTCATTCAGTAGTACTAATAGAGTATGATAGAAGAGGGACAACAGAAACCAGAGGGACAGTCAAACTCATAAATCGAAAATAAACTGACAACGCCCAGGCTAAAAATGAAAAAGACAAACAGACAAACAAAAGTACACATAACACAACACAGAAAAATAACGAAGAAGCAACACGAACCCCATCAAAAACTAGGGGATACATTAATTAACATTTTCAATTTTGTTTATCTTCGTCATGACATTGGTGCAAAAAAATTGGTACCGTTAATTTTATTAACTAGTTCCTTACTCTTTAGAGAAAAAAGTTTAAGGCCGACAAAGATGTTGACTGTATAGTAGTAATATTTTTTAAATGATTATGTGGTCCGTTTGTTTCTGTCAACTGATTGCAAGGTTCAATTACCTGAATTTATTACAGTATATTAAGAATAAATGTTATCCTAACGTTCTTCTTCTTCATTTTTTTTTTTTTTTTTTTTTTTTTGGCTTTTGAAATTTTACTTTTACTATGTAGATCATTTGGTACAACATGGACATCACAGACATTTCTCTAGCCATCAACTAATCCTAAAACACCTCAGGCATTTAAACCACAAGCACAATTTAAGAAACCATCTGAAACATCATCATTTAGGAAGCCACCATACGACAATCAATACAAAAAGAACACATTTAGAAGTAATTAAGCAAAGAAGCTTACATAAACGTTTACGTCACATTCACCAGTCTGCATTAGAGCATGGCCGCCATCGTGTAGCTATCCATGGTCGAAAATATAATTCACACGGACATATGAGCAGACAGACAATAGAAACTCATACAGAACATCAGGAAAGTTCTGATATGGCGATAGCTGGACATTACTTCAAAAGGTTCCATCAACTTGGTGTGAGATTAATAGGACGTGGAATTGTTTATCATAGAAATTGTAAGTGAGTTTAGATAATATAACAAAGTCATGTAATTTAAATGTACCCATATCCTCACTGTTTAATATCTTCTAGCATTCAGTCCATGTTAAGTTATGGGGAGAAAACTCTGCAATATGAAACCGAATACTAGATGATAGCAAACATATAGACAAGGGTTTGGGAGGGGGGGTTACTTTTTTAAAAATACAAATAACACCCAGCTTAGACTAGCAAAAGAATATCTTTTGAAATACCACCAATATGGAAAATGGTTAACACTATTGCCGAACCGTATTCTTACGGCCAACTACCGTAAACGTGGATATTGAAAGAATGACCATTCTACTATGGTCACATGTACATGTACTTCCGCTAGGTAAATTGACCAATGAGGCTATACCCATATCCTCACTGTTTAATATCTTCTAGCATTCAGTCCATGTTAAGTTATGGGTAGAAAACTCTGCAATTTACAAAATCATACGTGGTAAATCACATAAGAATTAGAAAATACTTCGTATTCACATAAATAATAACACTTTTATTCCCAATATTCAAAACAAAAATGTTTATGAACTTAAATCGTTTAATTGCCATCAATTACAAGATCAACATTAAGTTCAAAATATATAAGCATTAATTCTATAAATCATAGTTACACAACAAAATACAAATTGTATGAAATCCTTCAAATCACAATACTTAAATGCAAACATATGTATTCTAGAACCTATTACCATTAAGATTGTCATTTAAAAAACCCTTTTTAGCCCGGAAAAATCTGCCTTCTCTCTATATTGTAGTTCAATATTTTCGGCTTGGCTAACAGACGCCGCAAGATTCGAAGCCACAATTTCAGAATCAATCAGTGTATTTACACGACCATAATATTCCGCACTTGCTTTACCGAACCACCCAACGTGATTCATCACTTCGTCAACATTGCTAGCTGAGTCAGACAAAGCCATAGTAACAGTACAACCAGACCGGAAACTATGAGGCGTTTCCCCTTCATATATACCCAGAGTCGACAGATAGTATCGTAATCTCTCATATACCACAGAATAACTAACTGGTTTCTCCAACACCCTACCACTTTCTGAAACTACCCTAAACAAGTAGCCTTTTGTCAAATCCACATTACACGAGTGGGCAAATTGAACAAAATCCAACAATCCTTTTACCGAGCAAACTACATTGTCATCGCATCTCTTGATGACGAACGAGTTACTCCTACCCTTTTTACCCCGGAGAGTTTTACCAAACGTATGCTGGAAAACAAACCCTGAACCGTCTTTAAGAAACTTCACCTCTTGTGCAACAACTATAGAGAGATCACTTGCTCTATCGCCAGCAAAATACTGCAACTTAAACCAAGCTTGATCTTTGTAAAGGACAAATTTTTCCTTAAGCTTAGAACCGTCTTTTTGAAGTTCCCGAGAAATAAAAGCACTAATAGATTTAATCTTTGTCAAAAATATAGGCTTCGCCTGTTTGGGTAGAATATGCGCCTTAGCTTGTTCGACTTGCACTAATTTTAAATACTCTTTGATTACAGGTGAAACTGCCGGATTTCCTTTCCTTTCCACATCGCACCAAGTCCTACCCAACCCTTTATCATCAAATAAATTTACCAATTGGTTAATGATACCTTCTACTGTTGCCGAAGCTAATCGGTTAGGACAAGAACACTGAAACATACCCTTTAATCCCAAATATTGCCGTTTATATCATGGACAGTAGTTTTTCCAAACTTATCCTTCCAAACCAAAAAAATTCTTACATCATTTGGTCCACATGTAGCTAGCGAAGGCTTTTTCGGTGATTTTTCAAGAAAACAAAGAAAAGTTTCAAACAAACTGTTCTTTCTTTTATAGTCGGAAGAAGAAGTCATCCGTTCATCAAAATCTGCTGTCCGATCATTTATTGCTTGCCAGTCTATAATAATGTCAGCACCCTGCAACAAACCATTGGACTATTTACTATATATAAAACAGTAGATACTCTAGCTTCGTGAAAAAAAGACCCTAAATGCAAACAATGACCACCTTAATCCCACTTTATCTAGAATAAAGCCACGTTTTGAGGGCGTCTTGACTACACCTTTGTCACCCTTCATACCAAGACATACCGATTCCACGGAGTAGTATTTCAAAATTGGCCACCATATCGGTAAAGGTCGCATTTCGGGGACAATAATTGTACAAGAAATGCCCTGCTCTCGCAACAGACTCAATACTGGAAATACAAGTACGAAAGGTGGGTAAACATACGGATTTTGCTCACTCCTCAGGTTCTGTGAGAACAAATTAACTCCTGCGGAACATGGGGTAGGCCATGGAGTAAAATGTTTCAGTGGAACACCTGTAGATGACTTCATGACATTAGAATCCAAAGACATTAGGTCAACTGAATGGGGACCATACAAAGACTCTACCAGTAACCACGACTCCTCACTTAACATTGAATCCGCGGTATTAGTTAATCTTGATAGGGCATCCGCTTCGTTTAAACAGGAAGGGACATATTTCAAATGTAAATCAATGTTATAAGTTGACACATGGCTAAATATTTATTTCATGATGCAACTTAAAGCTCTAGACTTGCAACCTTGATTTTCCCATGCCGCTATAACAGCCATGTTGTCTTTAAACAAATCAACCCTAGAATCTTGCAAAGAACTGTCTAAAGACTGTAACGACTTCAGGACAGCATCAGCCTCTTTCTCATGAATTGGTCTACAGTCATTTGTATCCCAATAGTCCCCCAATGTCATTGTACTCGCCGCAAGCTTCACTGAAGCGCCATACCTGAAACCAGAGGAATCAGTCGACAACTCAATCACCTTGTGAAATTCAGACCTCCATTTGGAATATCCAGTCCAAGTATCAAGAAAACGCCAATGCATTAGTTCATCCCTCAACGGTCCCAATACCTTAACCTTTCTACTGTTTTTAACGCAAGTAGATATTGCAGCATTCACTTCCCTACAAAACAACTTGCACCCTGGAACAGCCAATGTCAACGAAATACATTTACCACAAAATCTTTGCAGTGTCCTCAAGTCAACCTCATCCATTAAAAGTATAGATTTCCTCAAATCAATAAATTTCAACTTCTTATCATCAGGAAGTATGTACGCCTGTTTAACAGAGTCAACTAAAAAAACCAAGAAATTTCTTACATGTGCCAGGTATTAGTGAACATTTACTAAGAGACAGTGTATAACCTAGCCTTGTCAGCAACTGCAAAACCATATAGGTTATTTTACTTGCTTCAAGCATAGCATCATCGCTATTCTTACTTCCACCTGTAACAACAAACCTATCGTCGATATACAATGTATTTATGACGTCTAGCTGTCTTAAATAAGAGGTCACACAAATTCCTATCGATTGGTAGATAAACGGCGATGCTTTCCATACAAACGGTAGAGTAGTATATGTCATATAAAAACCACCGAATTGAATACCAAAATATGTCTGAGATGATTCTTGCAAATTGACATGGTCATGGCCCGACTTTTCATCACATGTTATTATCAAAGCATTCTCTTGAACCAACCTATGAACATCTTTTAAATTCTCCAAATGAAAACGTAAATCTTTGACCCATAAATTAAGATATCTTTCGTCATGGCATAACCGTGGTTTACTTGGTTCTACAGTTAATGGCATAATAACTCTAGGGGGTTGACATTCACCTACCCTTCCCAAAAGTTTGATGCACCCAGTTGAAATTCTCTCGCACAATTCTTTTGATATAAAAGCAGAGTATTTTTTACAAATAGCTGCATTCTGAAAATAATTTCTAGGGGGTATTTCAGAGTCATAATTTCTTCCCTTAAAGTTTCCCTTAAAACGTCGAAAAAACTCTCCAACATCAACTCCATCTTCAAGCCACTTCACCACGTCTTGATGTGCATTTTCATCAAGAATAAGCCTCCATTCTGATACACAATTATGTAAATGTCCAGAGACAAATTTATCAGGGTCACGTAATTGTAAAGAGTCTATATCAAACAAAACATTATCATGATAGACCTCTTCCGCACGTGGACTGAGGTTTGTAAGTGAAGGAACTCTGCCTTTAAGTGTTAGCCATGCTGGTTTTCCCCTTACTGTTACATTCAAAGGATCAAATCCACTTTCTAACTCCCACTCTGGGATTTGTACAAAAGAATTACCAATAGTTGTATCCGTAGTTCCCTGTAGATAACAAAGAAATTACTTTGATTTAAATGAAAAACCAGCATAAGTTACACTCAAAGGAAGAATTCCTTCACCTACAACCCGCGTGGAAAAACCACTAGGGGATCAGTGCCCCTTGGACTGTAGACAAAGAAATTCTCAAATTACCATACAGTAGCGTGTTGGTTTGAAAACCAAATAGCAAATAAATAGAATAAAAACACTATGCAAAAAATTCTGCTACATTATTATGTTTTATTAAAAAAGATAAATAATTATCAACAAATTAAATTTTTATCCTTCATTTTCCTTTGGCCACTTTCATCTTTTCACAGTCTTTTATCTGATGTGTATTACTTTCACAAAAGTGACAAGCGCCTCTAGGACGGAATCCAAACCTAGCCCCCATGGGCGTTGTATTCCTGTAACCCCCGGCTGTAAAATTACCATACGGTTGCACACCTTGAGGTAGATAACTTGGCTGATACATGGAATACATAAGCGGGTTCTGGAATTGTGGGTACAAATTACTCAAAGGGGATTCTTCCCGCTTTGGAGCATTATCACTACCCTGAGCAGCGTTACCATCATTTTTGTTCTCCGATTGTTTCTCTTTCAAACATTTAGAAATAGCCTTCGTAATCGTATCAACGGCTTTCCCACCTAAAACTGATAGGCACAAACTAGAAATATCCAGTTTGGAGTAGTGCCTGTTTGCCTGCCTAGTCAGCTCTTCATAAACGTCCGCATCATCGTGATCTAATTTTTTGGAAAATTTTGCAAGTTCATCTAACGTTAAGAGAATTAGAGAATCGCTTGGATTCTGTTGCAAGCACAATGTCCTCACCTTGTCCTTCAGCTCTGTTATTATTTCAACTTTGGTCTTTTTTTCCAAGGAAGCTATCCTATCTTCTAAGGTATCACTAGCAGTAGACGAGTCAGGTTTTCTTTTCCCAGCCTTTGGTTGAGTGTCCATATCAGAAGTACTTTGTATTGGAGCCTATAAAAAATTCATGTAAAAAACATTTGAATAATGATAACATTATATTTCAATAAAAATTACATATATTCTATTTCAAGCTCAAAACTTTCATTCATTTTATTCTAATAAAGTCAATATAATAGCATATGAGTTGGGTAGCTTTATTTATCACCTATGTTATTGTTATCTGTGTTAAAGTACACGTGACCTTTTTGTAGACTCATTCTTATTCAACCATTAAATTAATCTTAGTGTATTGATTAGTAATTAATTTCAGCTGTGTATTTCTAAAATATCATAAATACTATAGTTTTATATATAATAATGCTAATACATAAAGTGAAAATCTGGAAAACTATTACGAAGCATCGTATATATCTAATTTTTTTTTTTTTTTTTTTTTTTTTTTTTCAAAATGTAAATAAACACGAATGATAAACCCGAGGAGATAAAACGCAAGTAAAAAATCTCGCTGGGGAATATTAAATATAGAAAAAATAAATAACTCACAGAGTCTCCTTCCGAAACCTGCAGATCTTGACCCTTCGGCTGTCCAAACTCATTTGCATATATAATCAGTGAGTGGAGGATCCACCTGACCTCACCCACATCGTCATCACTTCTCCCAGACAACTGGCAAATTTCATCCAAGTCCTCCCCAGTAAGCACCTTTACATGTTGCGCTATCTCCTCCATGTTCAAATTTTCAGTTTTCAGTTCTTTATTCATTCTAGCTAATCCTTTTAATGATTCCGGCTGTCCTGGTCTTATACGTTTGATTACTGGAACTAGTTTCATTCCCTTTAAACTATATCGCTTCTTTAGGACTGGTGGCAACACCATCTAAAAATAAACAACCAAAAGTATTTATATAGTAATTATCTTCATTCTATTAACATTGCATACAGCTAATTTCACAATGCCTGCAGAGCAAAACCCTGGTTGGCATGCTTGCTCAACTCAAGTTTTGTAATTAAGATTTAAATCTTCAAACAATATATATGGTAAATATACTATATTTAAACTTGATAAGAAGTTATTCAAATAACTATATATTATATAATATACCAACAAAGCAAGCAATCCAACCAAAGTCCCGCCCTACACGCATCAAGAAACCAGCTCTAATATTGATTAATCAAACACGCACAACTGAAGAAATCAAGCAGACCGCGTAAATAGAAAATGGAACGATTAACAAATTGAACTAGATATAAACCAAACGGTTTTCGTAAAATAAAAAACTACTTCTTTTCATATTTCTGTTCAAAAGTAGAGCCATGCTACATTCTAGAATCTTATTTAATCTATTAAATAATACGCAAGATTACTTGAATTATGCAGCATTAAATGTATTCTTATTATAACATAATAAAGTACCAACATATTACCATGTGTTATTCTGTTCACATATTCGCATGCTTCCCACGTGCAACCCGAGCAGTCGAACGTGGTCCTATCAAATTTTCTACATTCTAACATTTATTCTCTAAATTCTGAAAAAACCGGCACGTACTCTTTCATTATATTATAATAAAATAACACCAATATAAAAAATATATAGCCACCAAGGCTCCTGACTACCAAGGTCAAAATATCTCATATTAGCCACCTAGGCTTTTGACCACCAAGGTCTAATAAATCTCATTAATAGCCACCAAGGCTTATGACCACCAAGGTCTATGCCACCTAGGCATTTTTTTTTTTTTTTTTTTTTTTTTTTATAATAAAAAAGATTTTTTACCTTTGTAAGTGTCAGTACGGCTGCCGTTCTCCAGTAGACACGCCTTTCTACATTCGGGGATATTGAAAGAATGACCATTCTACTATGGTCACATGTATATGTACTTCCGCTAGGTAAATTGACCAATGAGGCTAAAAAAAAGACACAATCACAAGAACGCAAAGCATCGTTGTACGTGATACTACAGTTTCTACCAAACACAAATAACTTGGGCTGTAAATCGTTTCCAAACCGACAATAACAGCAAAACGACATGTTGTTTCGTAATTATACCCCCGCTTTAAAAAAGGGGGGTATACTGTTTTACCTCTGTCTGTCAGTCCGTCCGTCAGTCCGTCCGTCCGTCCGTCAGTCAGTCCGTCCCATGAAACTTTCGTCACATTTTTCTCAGGAACTACACATCCACCCTTTCTGTAATTTGGTATCAACATTTATATATGTCAGCCATACCGTGTGATGCGTTTTCAGATTCATCACTTGACAACTTCCTGTTTACCGAACACTTGTCTGATTTTACACATGATAGCCAAGTTGAAAATTTTCGTCACATTTTTCTCAGGAACTACAATACAAGGATTTCTGAAATTTGGTTTCAGGATTTATATAAGTCAGCTATACCGTGTGATGCGTTTTCAGATTCATCACTCGACAACTTCCTGTTTACCGAACACTTGCATATTTTTACACTATTAATATTATCCACTTGCGGCGGGGGTATCATCAGTGAGCAGTAGCTCGCAGTTTCACTTGTTACTAACAGTAGAAATAGTCTAATCATAAAAAAAATATTTGAAAAATATAAAAACACTTAATCAAGTCGACAGTAGTTTACCAATTGTAGTCTTTTAAATTGATTGGGAAGAGACAAACCATGACAACACACAGTAACGGACATAATTGCCGGAACTCTTCATTTACTAAAATCTGATGAGTTGTCAGGACAAGCGTATATTGTTTTGCGAATTCGCACTCAAATAAAGTGTCACGAACACATTAGCATGATTAATGTTCGCAGAAAAATTAAAGAATATATGGGGTTGTTTTTTTAAGAATTTTTTAAGTAGAGAAAAAAATGTTAGTATTGAACATTATAATGTTAAATTCGTATGATCAGATCCAAATTAATGATCGTTCATTCGTCTATACAAGTATGGGAATTTCTGTATTAGTCAATTCGTTGATTGAGTTATGCCGCATTGTATACGTTTGTATGCGAAGTTTAGGGTTTGTTTTTTTTCAAAATCTGTAATTTTATTTCTTTTTACTGCATGTTTTAGAAACATTTTATGACTTCACTATTTGCTAACTGTAAAAAACTACAGTGGTGAATTGAATATTTTCTATTTCAATAAACATATTTTACTATCACTGTGTGCAGTTTTTTAAAAATATTTCATAACATTGAGAATGAATATATAATCTGTAAAGTCAACTGCAAAACACAATAATGTGATATGTTTTTTTTACACTAAACAAATTTTACTATCATATTATCCTTCGTATATGATATATACTTTGTAGGAATTAATAATTCAGAGTACTGGTAGCCGGTACCTTATTGTATATTGATATAAATACATCGTTTTAGTTCAATTGATAAATATTATACATAATCGTTTGTAGTTTATAAACTACGATGTAGCGAAAGAAGACTTTATATTTCAATGAAGAAATGTATTCGAACATATGGTGGAGTTGCGCATTGCTTTCCTAGATTGTATGGACGTGGATTACTTGGTAAACGACACAAATATAAAAGATATGGTCGCGGGTTTGGTCTAGGAGTAAAATTTGTTAGAAAAGGAATTGTCTATGAAAACTATTGTGAGTATATACAAATTATACATTGATATTCGTGATGAATTATTTTTTATGGATTTTTGTGGTTTTGGTGAACTAGGAGTTAAGATAGTTCATATCGGTTTGGATTCATCATTTGTCATTTAGCAAATAATTGTACCCACAAAAGTTGCTCCTCTATCAAAAAATGATTTGTTTTCACACTATAAATTTTGAACCAACAGTACATCATAGATATTGCCATATTGCAATATATTGCTTTTATATCATTCTAATCTATACCTTCATTTTACATTTTTTTTTTTTTATTATAACAATTTTTTACTCTAATATACATACGGACGCTGCCTGTTTGCTTCTTATTGATATCTTAGTATTTCAACACTGTTCTTGTATTCAACAAGTACTTTACCCAATCAGTATACTGCGTTACGTCTTTGCATGTTTTCTATGATCGTTTATAAATATAAATGAATGTCATGACTTACGATCTCAGATACCAAAAAATCAAAGCAGTAGATGTGAGATGTGAAATAATTATGACCATTTTTGTTGCGACTATATTACAGATATTACTGTAAACACAGTGCATGTTTGCGTCACATTTTGGTACTTTTATTTTTCACATGCATATAATAGAATAATATTTCTTAATCCAGATCTTAAATATCACGTTGTGAGGAAGACGTTCATTAAGTATATGACGGTATGTGTGAACAGTAAAGGAAGAACTAGCAAATGTATTAATAAGTTACAGGACAAAGGACTTCTTGGAAATGCACATTCATTTGAAGTACACAAAACAATCAGTCGTAATTGTAAGTTAACAGAGGCAATACAGCAATGATGTTTTTAATTATTCAATGATAGTTTTTTGGGAATATTGTACTATCCATAAGGTTCAAATTGTTGATAGACACAAAAGTGATGAATATCACAATAGAAAAAATAAATTGCATAAAATGAATTCTATCAACCACCAACATTTTTTTTGAAATGGAAAATATTTAAATCTTCATGTCATTTACGATAGCAAGATAAAACATTTATTCCAAAACTGAATGACCAGTTTTGATAAATGAGAATGATAAAAATATTCAATTGCTTACATCTTCAAATCATTCGTCATATCAGTTTTAAATAACAAAAAATGAAAGTCTTGCTGATAAGTGAATTGTGTGATAACATGTTGTAGGCAAATCCTTTTAGGACTGACCTAGTCATGCAATTTTGAATGTTTCTTTTTAAATTAGTCGAATAGTTCTTGTAGTGACAAGTTTGTCGTTTGTTTTATACATATTATGTAGAAAGCTATCTTTTTTATCCCCTTCGTACATTTAAAATGCCTTAATGTTGACGTCAAGTCTATAAGTTTTTATAACCTTATAATCATACATTAATTATATTTTAGTTGCAACAAAACATCAGTTTGTGAATCGCAATTTGGGACTTAGACATATTCATGCTATTAAAGTAGACAAGCGGATTTTTAGACGATACCGGAAACTTGGTGTTCGATTAGTTGGACAAGGCATTCTTTTTAAAGGATATTGTAAGTAAACATTATTAAACAAACTAACGTATACAAACAAAGGAAATCTATAAAATCATACATGTACGTGCTAACCTTCCATATATTTTTTTCTTTAGCAGTATTTCATAATAGATTATATTTAATAGTAGAGTTATCCAATAAATAAGTTTTGTGAATTAGTACGGTCTCATCAGTGGCGTTTCTGATTCGGATTATCAAATGTTGGAATTAATCCCAAACTTTAGGATAAAGGGGAAGGTTCAAACATTGTTATAAGAATGACAAATTTTCGCTTTTCTTTCATTCCGCCGATAGTTTGGACATAATCAACCGAAGCAGCAAAGAGGAATCCATTCACATTAATTTTTTATAATCAACGTTGTGGGAAATATAAAGTGATGTACAGAATCAACCTGTTAATGTTTTTATGTATATGTTTTGAAATGATTCAAATATTCTTAAATCTGTTTATGCCATTTATGTTTTGCAAGTTTACAGAGTACGTGTGGACTACACTATAGTTTATAAAACTCTTTGGTCATGTATGAGAAGAACACACGATGGAGTCGGTGGTTGTCTTCCAATCCTCTTCAAGAAATCATTGATTGGTAAACAACACCGGTTTAGAAAATATGGTCAAGGTTATGGACTCGGAATAAAATTTGTACGGAGAGGGGTAGTTTACAAAGAACATTGTAAGTTTTGCTTAACAAAAACGTTTAAACTTGTAGTTATTACTGATTGTTTGTAGGTTGCACTTTGTAAATATAGCTGTTTCTCAAAAAAACGCCTCTTTTGGGAGATCTTGAATATTCGTAGAAAATTAATTTTGTTTACATACTGGTTCCCAGTTATGATCTCTATGTTCCATCTCATAGAGTCATAACTTGGGAATGTTACCAGTAAATATACACGTGCATATTGTTTACATTGAAATCTGTGGTATCCTTTCATTCGAGGTAGGGGTAGTTAAAAAAATTAGTGTTAGTTTAAACTTTGAGAAGTTCAGGGCATATAAACGATGAAAATATGCCGCACAGCCCTATATTTTGACCTTTGAAAAAGATTGTGGTGCATATGAACTTTCAATTCTAGGATAAGATTTTTTTCAAAACTTCATAGTAAAAGTCGTACAGTTTTAGCCGTAAAAAGAGTTCCAATGGAAAATTTCATTGTCAATATTTACAGAAATGCAACCTATAAGGTTTAAAGTTTACAACAATTTATGTTAAGATAAAAGTAGAATTCGGAACACCATAGTGTTAAAATTGCATTTGTCATGGTTGTGTTTCACTTCATCAGCGTCCTCTGAAATTATGAAATTATACTGAAAACAAGTATACAGAGCATTTAAAAATACACAAACACACTATGCGTTTTTAATCATCGAGTCATGCAGTAACTTGTCACTCTTCAATATTGTACCCGTTTTGGGAGAATGGTAATAATCTGGTTGATGGTATCTGAAATAAATATAGCAATATAGGGATAGTTGAAAAAAAATATTAACAATCAATCACATTCATTTTTTTAAAGAGACATTGATAAGTGGAACTTAACTACCATAAGTCACTTAATTAACTGTCAATGTTATCTTATAATAAAGATAATCATTTTGCTTTGGTTTTAGTTTTCATCAATAATATATTTTTAAGACTTTGATTTTGACCACAGTTTTCTCAAAGCCTTTTAATGAGTTCAAAATATCGTTGTCTTTCTTTGTTTGTTCTTCTTGTCTTTGCAGTAATTGGTAAAACTTCTCCTAAATAGAATTGATTTTGAAGACATCTCAATGAGTGTTTATTGTTAATATAAATGTGTTGTAAAAAGAACCAACAAATTAAGTTGAGGTAAAATATGAAGATCACAAAACAGGTTTTGACACGTTTTATACTTCATTTCACTGAGGAAGATTAATCCATAAAACAGGGACAAAACTAGCAGGGATAGAAGGACAAAATAAAGTAAAGTATTTGAATTAACGAACTTTTGTTTATCAAAAAGAATACAACTTAGTGGGGAGTCGTTGACATACACTATTACTTCACATATTACATACCTATCAAAGATGATCTTTTATTTTCAGTTTATAAGTTCCTGATTCGACGAAAGCGATTTATTCGTTATATGACTACGTGCCTCCACATCTATCATCATACCGATGTTTGTTTAATTCAACTGCAAAAACAAAGAATATTGAAGCATGCTGTTACATGGAGAGGCAAACATATGTTTCCGAGGGGTATGTTCAGACGACAATTAGTATACTTATATAGTTCACTTAAATTTAACGTTGACTACCTTCTACAACAAACTTTTTTTTTATTAAACAAAAACCATGAAATCATTATGAGACGTTCATTTCTAGTATTAACAGTACATTTCAAGTACTCATAAAGTATATTTTTTTCGTACCCATCATCAAAGCAAGCAACAATCCGATAAGTGTATGACGTAACTATATTTGCCAAAAAAAATAAATATGAAAGACAAAAATATATAAGTCTACAAAACACTGCAAACAAATCTAGTCTTAGAAACACAAATCCCATCTTAAACAGCAGTGATATTAAGTGCCCCTGAAAGATTATAGTATCATGATCCACTTTTACCATTTTCGCATTATAATACATTGCTTTTATCTACTGTTTACTCATCATGCAATAGCGTGAGCTTTATAAAGTCAAATATCCATTTAATATGTCAAGCCCCTTCTTACTAACTTCAAGAGAGCTATTAATTCTGATATTGAATCCCTAAAAGCCACTTCGCGCTCACCAACCAGTTTAACAAGAACAATATCTGAAACTGACAACTATTTCGATATATTGACGATTTTCAGAATAATAAGGAATTTTCCGGGCGCATATAGTTAGGGATATCCCCTTGATCCAGTGTAAGTTTTATATAAGTAATTAAAAACTTTAAAATTTGAAGTTTCTTGAACAATATTTATTCTATTAATATATGTTTTTATTGTTTTAGTTACATCACAACACCTTGTTTCACATCGGAGCTCTTTAATGTATGGGCATGTACATGATGTTAGAGTAAACAAACGTATATTCCGACTCTACAGAAAACTAGGAGTTCGTCTAGTGGGACAAGGAATTCTTTACCATAGATACTGTAAGTAAAAATGTTCCTATATATTTTAAGCAAAACACGTTTTGACAGATTGTCAAAAAATGAAAAGTGTGTCTTTTTGTTGTTGTGTCAAACTAATATTGAATAGACAAAACCTGTTATGAATTTAAACAAATTGATCTATCAGGGTTGTAAATGTCTTATATATCCATTTTCCTATCAAAGTATTTCTCTCACGTTTGTTGTGTATAAACATTCACAAAGTTACTTTGCGTTATTATAAATTACTGTTTCTCTTTTTACAGTTTACAAAATACGTGTTGAATACACAGCATTTTATAGGACACTTCGGTTATGTATGAGGGCAAATGGTGGCATACGTAGGTGCCTTCCACACCTGTACAAAAAACACCTTATAGGTAGACGACACTGGTTCAAAAAATTTGGCCGTGGGTATGGCCTTGGGATAAAATTTGTCAGGAGAGGGATAGTTTACAGAACACATTGTGAGTAACTTATTTATACTGGAAGGCTTTATTCAACGTCAACTATGAATTCAAAATGATCTGTTTCAATAAATGAAAATGTCAAAAACCTTGATTGCTTCAGGTCTAACCTAAACCAATTTCAGAATTAAGACGTAACTAAATTATATAATTGGTAATTGGACGCTTGGGAAAATATAAAGTAAATGAAAACAAATCTGTTGTCAAAATACGACTGAATTTATCTATTTGAAAAAAAGGCAACCGTAGTATACTGGTGTTAAAAGTCATAAACCGATTAAAAGAAAGCAAATCGGGGTTACAAACCAAAACCGGAAACGCATCAACTATAAGAGGAAACAAAAAAACAACATAGACACGGAAGTGCAATAAAAACAAACTCCAACATACTTAGAAATGAAATATTTGCCATATTATTGACTTTGTACAGGACCTTTAATGAAAAAAAATGGTTGTTGTTTCTGGTTTTATGGCTAGGCAAACCTCCCGCTTTTACGACAATGTTTAAATAAATTATCAATAAAATGACAACACTACATGACGGGTATAGAGCACAAAGACACAAAAAAACACTCATCACAGAGAAAGGCACACACATATAATATAATAGTACACACAACATGCAAACCACAGAACAACAACAAACAAATTACATATTCAATCAACAACAGACCCCACGGGACATCACAAGCAGTGACGCACTTATGTAACTAACATGCGATCTCAAATATTATACAATTATTTTCACAATACAAGTCCTAAAAACCAATCCAAAGTATATTTGTTTCACTTTCTTCAAATATAGGAATTCGGTGATTAAAATGATTTGATGACGTCTAGAAAAAGCAACAATACACACATTAAATCCATGTTTCTTAGAAGTTTGTTCCGATACAGATTTCTTATGCAAAACGCTGAATAAATGGATTGAAAGTTGTCAGCCAATTAATAAATGATTTTACGACAATTAATATAAGTTACGCAATTGCGTCAATGGGTTCAAGTCGATTTGATAACAAACATTAAGTTCGACATAAACTGTCTCGAAAAAAATAAATGATGAAAATATGAAAATGATGTTGAATTGTTTTCAATATAAAATCACACTGGCAGATTTACTGACCTTTTTTTTATAATGTACAGAAACAAGAAGTTATAAAAAAAAGTAGGTCTTGAAATGTTATTTGTACATTTATTTGTTAACATTATCAATTGGTGCGGTTCGTGTTGCTAAGTCTTTTAGTTTTTCTATGTTGTGTCTTGTGTACTATTATTTGATTATTTGTCTGTTTTGTTTCATTTTTTGCCATGGCGTTGTCGGTTTGTTTTCGATCTATGAGTTTTACTGTCCCTTTGGTATTTTTCACCCCTCCTTTGTAACAAGTATATGCTATGTATAAATATTAATTACTCTGAACCAGCGACAGTTGTAATCCATCGGATCACTAGTGACGGTTATACAAGGCTGAAAACACATTCTGTATATATATATATATATATATGTATATTAGCTATTCTTTCATTTCAGTCTACAAATTTCTGATACGACGAAGACGTTTCGTACGTTATATGACCACATGCATACATGAGTATAAACATCCTGATGTTTGTGTAACTCAATTACAAAAACAAGGGATACTAGCCCATTCTTCTATACCGAGAAAACACCATGGTCATCACAGAAAATCGATTAAAGTCACACATAGAAGATTTTCTTACGACGGGCGTGGTAACTATTATTTTTCTTATCTAAATATTTGTAGTGTGTGAGTGTTTGAATTTAGAATATATTTTAGATATAAACAAAAACATGCAAGGTCGTCTAGTTCATTCATCGGAAAGTAACAAGACATATAAATAAATATTCAATAATTATTTAAGAGATCAAATTAGACGGTCTTCATTTATAGATTTTCCGTGCTTAATGTGTGTATCTATCATTTACTTCCTTTGATTATCGCTATGCCATAATGTTACTTTTGGTAGTATGACTCTTGAAGAGATTTCATAATAAGGCATCCAATAATTGAGTTCTTATTTTTTGTCGTTGTGCGTTCCTGATACAGGACAGGCCAGATGTCCAATTCGGATGAAAAAGATAAATACAGTATTTGTTTTATTTGTTAACTCTTGTTTGACGATTTGCTGTCATTTGTGGGTTTTTTATTCAGTTACTTTATACTATATACTGTAGGTATGTTTTTAAATTTACTATCAAAATCTGTAAAAAGTTTATTTATAATTATGACCATATCAATGAAAATGCATGTAAAATAATCCAAAATAATAATAGTTACCAAAGGTACCAGGTTATAATTCGATACGCCAGACGGGCGTTTCGTCTACATAAGACTCATCAGTGACGCTCACGTCAAAATAGTTGGTTAAGCTAAACTATTTTGTTTGTTTTTAAAGTCTTTAACATTTTATTGGATTTTCAGTACATTGTACTGGGATGCAAAATTAACAACGAATGCATAATTTCTATATCCTCGTAAATACTTATATCTAGCTTCCATAAACATATCTTGTTCTTTGCCTTTTCTGTTTTTATGTAGATTTATCTCAAAAACTTTTATTTATTTATTCTCAGTTTATCGATTAACCTGCAGAAGAAGGCGTTTCTATAGAAAATGGAGCAGATGTATGAGGATGTTTCATAATGAAGATATATGTTTTAGAAAACTCCATAGTTTGTTTATACTGTATTCTGAAGGTAATAAACAATTATCTGTATTGCTACAGTACTAAAATATTCTCAATCCATTGCTTATGGTTAATGTCTTACATTTAAAAAAAATCAAAATAAGGCGCGTTTTACTGTTAACACAATGTATAGCTGATATATAGCACGTAGGTCTTTGTTTAGGTATTTTGTAGTTAGGTATAAGGATTATAACCCACACATATTTGACAAATTATTTAGATTACCATCATTTATGAAGATTTTGTGGGCTTATGATAATTAAATCCGTTAGAAGCTGTGGTACTTTTACAATTACATGTACCTATAGATATACTTATATTGAGGCTAGATCAGGATAAATGAAATGATAGTGAACTAAAATTGCTGTATTTTTATATATAACACGAATGGATTGACAGCAATCTAACTATAGCGTTCTGATTACTGTTATTATTATTAAGTATTGCTGATATAAATATAACTAGTAGATGATATTGACATGAAGATGATGTAGAACGACATGAATTCGTACAAAATGAGTTGACACGATTTAATACGAAAATAATATCAGGCTCAATTATATTTGTTAAGGTTTACAGATACAAAGGAGTGTTAATTTTGTAACAAGTTATTATGTGTATAACGTGTATGGTATACGTTAGTGCTATTGGTCATATATATAGGAAAATATAAATTATCTTACACAAAAAAAATCATTCCCGTTCGCTAAAACGGTTTTCTGTGTACACTGGCATTAGATACATTCGATTCTAGAACTGAGGTTACAAAGCCAAGATAAAACAAAAATATAACAGTGGATCTTCTTAAATTGTTTTTTGTATTGGTGTTGTGAACAAATATAATATTCTTTATATAAATACTGATTGAATCTACTATAAAACGAATAATATTTCAACTAGTAAACTAGGAAAATGTTTCCACTGCAATAGCCTGTAATTGAAGATTAACACTGCATTAAAAATATCATTGTTATATAATAACAGACAGGGCATTCGTCCCAGTATTTTTATATCTGGATTACATAATCTGCTATTTGTACATTGTTGCTTTATCGGGCTAGATTTCAATCCCTTACCAGCTATTGAAGTATATTAAGTCTGTACCTTTCAGAGCACCTATGGTAACTCTCAGAAATTTCATGATGGCCGGTCTTTAAATATTTTTTGTTAATGTCTGCGAACATGATTTCCTTGTTCCTGTTTTCTTTTGTTTTTCCATGTAGATACTAGTTTCTCCTCGTGTTGTGAGTTTTGAATGACCCTTGATATGCTTTGTCTCTTTTCGTATTGTGAGAACGAGTAACAATTATAGTATCCAGTCCTATTATGTTTATCTTATTAAGATAATAGCTTATTCGGAGTAATTTTTTTTTTTTTGCGATGCTGTATATCTAAGTATAATTAGTGAGTTCTTATTCCAGGACATGAACACGATGCTTCAGGACATACTTCGTCAAAGATCGTTGTTAGTCCGATATTTAAACGTTTCCGTAATCTAGGTGTGAGTTTAGTTGGACGTGGAATTCTTTATCACAGTTATTGTAAGTATTGTTTTTTCTTTGCGTTATTTACAACTTAATATTTATCTTTACAGATTAAACTATAAAAATGTATTTAAAAAAGTGTATATACGGCAAGAGAAGCGACGTAGAGGGTATTCCACCATTCGGACCGACGCTGTTCAATATTTGCTTCTTCCTTTTCTTCTTTTTTGTTGTTGTTTTGTTCGTATTATATCCAATATATGTGTTCGATTGTTTGAATAAAACCTCATCTAATATGATATCATGTATTACATGTATTTTAAGATGTAACCCCATAAGAACCCAACCATTTTCCATATTGTAGAAATAACTTGAAATTCTATTTCAAAGTCTTTCATGATTTATTATTTTTTTCTATATGATGTGTCAAACCTTATCAAGTTTATTATATCAAAATCAAATAAAACGATTGGTGAATTAAACACAGTTAAAATAATATTTAACCAATGAAAGGCAGGTAAATGTGAAGGAAAATTAATGTTACATTTGTTTTATTTGTTAACCAACAGATTACAAGCTTCGATGTGAATATACCAAATTTTACACGATTTTAAGACAGTGCGAAAGGTCTCATGGCGGATCTAATGTCTGCATAACTCGTATGTTTAGAAGAAAATTAATCGGTCGAAGACACAAATTCAAACGATTTGGCAAAGGATTTGGACTTGGTGTTAAGTTTGTGCGAAAAGGAGTCGTTTATGAACATAGATGTAAGTTAATTTGACGCTTTACACCCCCATAACACGATAGATTTCTTAGAGAATTCTTAGACATTTTCTTAATTTCTCACTTTCGGAGAAATTATTGTTTTGTTTAACAATACGTTGGAGCTCAAAATACTACACCTTTCCGATGTATATTGGTATACAGTTGGTTTTAAATATCATTGGTATGAAGAAACATGCAAGACAATAAACGAGAAGAAATAAATCTTTTAAAAACGTACATTAAGTAAAATAGTTCCACTGATTACTTTCGAAAACACGTATGTCAACGAAAGATCATCAAATGATATCTAAAACTCAAAATTCATTATGCATGATACTAAAAGACATACACTAGTACAAGTTCTATATCTGTATATCATTTTGGTCTAACAACATGGCTACTATTGTATAATTTGCTAACATCTATGGCATGGTATTGGTTGCAAAAATTCGATATTTTTCATTTAAATGCAATATTTTATATTTATTTGGTATATTTCTTCATTTAAATGCAATATTTTTTCATTTGAATGGTATATTTTTTCATTTAGATGCAATATTTTTTATCTAAATGGTATAATTTTTCATTTAAATGGTATATTTTTTCCCTTTAAATGTAATATTTTTTATTCAAATGGTATAATTTTCCATTTAAATGGTATAATTTTTCATTCAAATGGTATAATTTTTCATTCAAATGGTATAATTTTCATTCAAATGCAATATTTTTTATTCAATTGGTATAAAAAATCATTTGCATGCAATATTTTTTATTCAATTGGTATAATAGTTTTATATTTATATGCAATAATTGCATCATGGGAAATTCTTTGACACCTTAAGGTCAAATTTGCAATAACGTTTGTGATTGGTCGGTATTTACTTGGATTTTCTCCCCTTTGTTTCTAAACTTGAGTGACCAATAATTAAAAACACGCTTCAGAATATCGCCCCTCTAACTAAATCTGGCGTTCGTGCGAGTCCTGCACTGGCTGTTTTATTAAAATCTTGTGGTCCTGACTAGTATTTCTATTGCAAAATTTCGATGGTCACAACGTTCGAGCCACTTTTCAAAAACTTCCATTGTATATAGATGTATATGCAAGTACATTGTATACCTTTTTAAATAGGTTAGACTTTAAATGGTTTTACACTAGTTCTTTTTGGGGCCCTTTACGGCTTTCTGTTCGGTTTGATCCAAGGCTCCGTGTTGAAGACCGTACTTTGACCTATAATGGTTTACATTTACAAATTTTGACTCAGATGAAGAGTTGTCTCACCGACACTCATACCACATCTTCTTATATCTATATACTGTAACAACGTAAACTAGACGTTTCTAAGACTGTTTTTGTTTTTTTAAATCCTTTGCCGCGCGTTGTGTACTGTTTGAGAAGAACAAGATTTATTTTAGTTCTAGTTGTTACATGTATTAGCTTTGAGCAAATTTCAAGTAATTGCAAATACTCTTATGTTGGTGCTTTGTGTCTATTGTCTTGAAATTAGTTTTTTGTGTGTGTCTCGTTCCGATCTGTTGAGTTTGTTTAATTGCAACTGATTTTACAGGTTGTTAAATTACTGTTAAATTCCCATATTTGGGATGGATTGAGTGCTCACAAACATGTTGTTGTACTGTTACACCGCTGTCTCAGATTAGGGGGAGGATTTGGGATCCCGCTAACATGCATGTTTAACCCCGCTACAATATGTATGTATGTGCTTGTCCCAAGTCAGGAGCCTGTAATTCAGTGGTTGCCGTTTGTTGCCGTGTTATTCATATTTGTGTTCATTTTTTTTTTTGTACATTAATTCGGTCGCTAGTTTTCTCGATTGAATTGTTCTACATTTGTGAGTTCGGTGCCTTTTATAGCTGACTATGCGATGTATGCTTAGCTTATTGTCGGAGGCCGTACGGTGACTTATAGCTGTTGATTTCTGTGTCATTTTGTCTCTTGTGGAGAGTTGTCTCATTTGCAATCATACCACATCTTCGTTTCTATATCAACCCTGCCATATTCTTTATTTACCTGTCCAAGGTCAGGAGCCTGTTGTTTAGTATTTGTCGTTGGTTCATGTCTCGACTCATATTTGATATTTTGTAAATTGTTTTTTATGTATAATTAGGCTGTTAGTTTTTTCGTTTGAATTGTTAACATTTTCATGTCGGGCATTTTATAGACGACTTTACAGTAATAGGTTTTTGTCATTGTTGAAGGCCTTACGATTGTCTATAATTGCTTACATCCACTTCATATTTGAACTCCGGTGGATAGTTGCCTTATTTGCAATCACATTCCATCTCTTCGTTTTTATATTATGTACCTGACTTCTAAACTCGTGTTTTCATGGACAAGCATGAAATATTTGTCACTTGGGTGTTAAAATTAGCAACATACAATCAATCAATTTAAACTTAAGTTGAATAAGAGCCATTTTATATTTGTTTATTTGTTCGGGTGGGGGACAGAAGGATTTCATATATGAATATGGTTGCCTGGTTAGAGCTGAAAAATATTCATGATTAGAGACAGATTGAAATGAGTAATAATGCTCTCCCTCCCTTTCCCCATCCTTCATTTACAAATTTAAACTGACCACCACGGAATAGCCCAATAGTGTTGACAGAAGCGTTAAATACTAATCAATCAAAAACCCTTCCCTAGAATATCAAATAATTGTCCCTTAACAGTTATTGTCCGTGTAGTTCTTATATTTATCCAGCTTATCGTCCTACTGTCATACCATAAAAAACGTTTATAAACAGCTCACATCCTTATATATCTGCATTCATAAATTAATAATTTCATTTAGACTAAACGACGCCATGTTTGTAATTTGCCTCCACCGTCTTAATAGTCTATCGAAAAAGAAGAGGTAAAAGAGAGCCAGAAGATCTTCCAAATGCCAAAAAAACAGAAATAGACTTCTTCTGGCTCACGTCCGAAGAACAAACACAAAAAAAAAAACGCGACCCATTAATATGTTTTTAAAAACGCCTTGCCCCTACCTTTTTCCCAAAAAAATGGCATTATCAAATATATAAACCAAAAAATAGATAAGGGGCGGGACCAAACCATAATAGAGAAATGATGAAATATGCAGAATAAGTTGATTTGATTTTTGGTTGCCGTATATCCAGTGGCAAATATGTCACGCATGTTTAGGACAAATGATAATAGAGATCAAACTAAAGGATAAAGAATAGAGTGAAATGGTAAAAACTAAAAGATATAGAATTATAGAGACGATCTTTGATCAGAAACCCTCCCTACACACACACACACACCATAACCATTGCTGCCATATACATCTCTATACAAATATCTAAATTTGACCCCCTCCCCCTTAAAGAAACCGAGGTTTTTTATCCGTCCCTGTTATGTGTGTCTTAATATATACATTTTGTACGGGTCTAGATAATAGCTAAAGGTACAATCATATAATTTGTTGGGTACCTATAATTATGTTATATACTGTATCACAAATAAACTTGTATACCCCTTCCTTTCCCAATGCAGTATTGAAAAGTAAATCAGTTAAAAGTCCTGAAGATAAAATATGTTTTGCATACTTATTTAAGCAATGACATAAAGTAATTATTGAACTACTGTGGGGCTTGAAAAAAGTCTATTTAAGGGATTCGGAGATGAGAACAGTAAAAAAAAAGCTCAGCAACGAATCCTAAATGTGAAATGATTTGCGGCATAATACATGAGAGCACATATTATAGATAGTATTAAATATGAAGTTCACGCCTCATACAGTGAAGTTCTATGTCATAGGACTATTGTTGTAACATGGGTTAGCAACTGGTTCCAATTTATCCTGAATTGTCTTTATTAAAGAACAAGTTCCGGAGTATAACAGCTTATGTCTCTCCTTGTCACGGGTCTCTGGTTCTGCTGTTGTAATTAGGTGATTTTTTTTTCTTCATGTAGCAAAAAAAAGAGGTGGCTTAGTTCAAATAATTATAACGTCCTGGAAGGCTTTTTATTCTTTTTTCATGTTTGCCCACCTGCAAAGTCTCTGAGGATCAAGAAAAGTAAAGAAAATAATATACATGTAGCACAAAAGAATGTCATGATAATATGTATCTGGACTTAGAGGGGGAGGGGGACTAGCTATATATATATATTTTCCTATTTCAATGTGAAGACTGTAGGGGAGTTTCTTCAGAAAGGGTTTTTATTGGAGATGTTTTTGCAATGCACGCAGGCATCTGTTTCTATCCATGAACAAGTTGTGTGTTAAATTAATTTTTATTACTTGTCATTCGCATTTTTTGCTCTGCCTGGCCGTTATTGACATAAATTGCCAGTGCACGAACTCGCACGAACGTCAAATTTTAGTTAGATGGGCGATATTCTGAGGATGACGCGTTTTTTAATCCTTGGTCACTCAAGTTAAGAAAGAAAGGGGAGAAAATCCATATAAATACCGACCAATCACAAACGTTGTTGCAAATCTGACCTTTAGGCGTCAAAGAATTTCCCATGATGCAATTATTGCATATAAATAAAAAAAACTATTATACCAATTGAATAAAAAATATTGCATGCAAATGATTTTTTATACCAATTGAATAAGAAATATTGCATTTGAATGAAAATTATACCATTTGAATGAAAAATTCTACCATTTGAATGAAAAATTATACCATTTGAATGGAAAATTATACTATTTGAATAAAAAATATTGCATCTAAATGAAAAAATATACCATTTAAATGAAAAATTATACCATTTAAATAAAAATTGTTGCATCTAAATGAAAAAATATACCATTCAAATGAAAAAAATATTGCATTTAAATGAAGAAATATATCAATTAAATATAAAATATTGCATTTAAATGAAAAATATCGAATTTTTGCAACCAATACCATGCCATATACATCGCAATATAATATTCAACTTTATAACGGATACAACGGATTATTTATAACCTTCAGTAAAACAAACATGATTTGAATAATCTAATATGTAAAGTTAATTTACTTGTAGTTTATAAATTTCTCATCAGACGACGACTCTTCATTCGTTACATGACGACATGTTATAATGAGTATGGAAATACACAGTCTTGTATAGCACAATTAGGAAAACAAGGCATCATTGGAGCTGCACATGCGTACAAAAAAGTAACCAAACACAGCATGTCTCTGACTACTCTGTTGCATGGAACAAACCCCAATGCGCACCACTTTGTTTATAAAGGCAGTGGTAATATTTTTTTTATATCTTTGTTTTGAAATTTCCATATGTCAAATATATACGAAAAAAGTAGAGTCCCAAAAATTCCTAACTCCGAAGAAAATTCAAAACGGAAAATTCCTAATCAAATGGCAAAATCAAAAGCTCAAACACATCAACAAATTGATAATAACTGTCATGTTCCTGACTTGGTACAAGCATTTTCTCATGTAGAAAATGGGGGATTAATAAAATTGAGAATGGAAATTGGGAATGTGCCAAAGAGACAACAACCCGACCATAGAGCAGACAACAGCAGAAGGTCACCAACAGGTCTTCAATGCAACGAGCTTGTTTTATAGCTAGCTAAACCTCTCATTTGTATGACAATTGAACGAAATAAAGTGGATGTTGATGATATATCACTTCAACAGATAACAAACGATTTAAATATGAAAGAAATATAGACTAACAGCCGGTGCCTTCTCAATAAGTCAAGAGTTAAATCGCAAGACTCTAAGAAATAGAAAAATATATAAACAAAAGTATTTTTATATCTACAAATTGTACTAAATTCTCCAAACAGCTAAACGTACTGATACGATTCATGACTTAAGACAGGCAATTGAACAATTAAAAATCGATGACAGCTACATTTTATTTTCTTGTCTATCTGAATTGTGAAATTTTGGTTAGGATGTTTCAATCTTTATCTTACATATTTATATATTTGTTTTTAAAATTAATGAATAATTCATTCGCTTTTCTTTGTCAAGTTCAAGGCCCAGAATCTGTGACATAATTGTTTTTGTTGTATTCTTTATCTCATTTCTAAAGGTAATATCAAATCACTACCATATATAACAACAAACAAAGATCAGTCATACACTATCATATAGTATTCAGTTTATACCCAACATTAGAATACTCTCGTGTGTAGTCAAGTTCGTTAGTAGAACTCATCATTGTCATGTAAATGTTTTGGCGATTTAGCTGTACACTTGATCGGAATTTGTCGTGAGACGGAAATTCAGTATATATCGATTTCCGAGACATCTAAATAATATTATTTGCATGATTAAAGTCTATGTTTATATACTATACCGAGAAGTAAGGAGAAACAAGTTGTTTTGATTGTAAAATTCAGATTCTCAATGAAATGAAACCGACATATTAGTCATTATTATCAAGCTAAAAAGGAAACTAACTAGCACATACAATCTTTTAACTGTCAGATTTTTCATGTATAGAAAAAAAACTGCATATCGTTTTAACTGTCTTAACTTATCATTTCAACATTTTTATCAGAAACAATTTTCACTCATAATGTTTAAATAAGGAGTTAATGTTACATTTTATTACTGTGCGAGAGAAAAAGACGGATACCTAATTTTTCCATTTCCACGTGTTCTAAACCAATCATTCGAAAATCATAATTAGAGATGTAAAATGTTAAACGACAAAAAAAGATTAGATCTCATTAATAAAGAAGAAAATCTATACCTCATTTCCACTTGGAGCTTATAACTTTTATATTTGGAAACATGAAAGTATTATATATTATAAAATTTCTTGGTTCATTCTATCTTGTATTTTTACAAGATAAAAACAATACAATTTTATTAAGTTATCTTTCAGAATGAAAAGTTATTTTTACATTGTAATGTAAACTATATTAATTGTTTCAGCATTGACAAGATGTAAAAGTACAGTTTTAATTAGTCATATACTTGGTTTTTTTTTTAGTTTATCTTTCTAGTACGGAAAGTTATTCTTAGATTATTATCTAACTCATATTATTTTTTCAGCATATAAGTTAAGGTGCAGTGTAAAAAGGTTTTACAGATTATGGCGGCGTTGCATGAGGAAACACAATAATGTTTTTGTTTGTTTTTCACGGCTGCATGGATTGTTCAAGCCTAAAGATCTAGATGGTAATTATACTCGTACTTATATAATAACAAAACGTTTTCTCCTGGTTTATTTAAATGGATTGCACTGAAAAGAAAGCTAGTTATATCCATACAAATGTCGAATTATTGTTAATGGTATTGGTATGTTGTGTGTGAAAAGTTATTAACGCTAATAACCTAACGATGCAATTGATACTTAATGCAAAGAAAGGAATTATTCACTTAGCCAAATGACTTAATCTTTTTTATCTAAATAAGAACTCGAGTAACTATAGAAACTACTAGGAAAGAACGTAGCTTATATGTGTCATTTATCCTGTTTTTTATGTTCATGCTTTTGTTGTGTAATATAACATTCCACAGCTCTCTGGTGGATGAAAAGCCTCGAAGTGAGTGTAGGCCTTCATGATAACAGAACATCATTAATTACATTAGAACATAAACAAGTATATGACCATCAACTGTTACATTTGTGAAAAACAAATATAGTCGTTTGAAATGTAAATTAACTAATTTGTTACAATTGAAGAGCTGTAATTGAAATGCTTTAAAAAGAGAGCATAAAAAATGCTGCGCATCTAAGAGGAAACAATTATTACATGGGTTGCAATGAATTACATAGATTTCCCAGTGAAAAAAAACCCAATAATTTCACATGTGAAACAAACGTGGTTATTTCAATCCTCTGATGTCATACAACAAAAGGTGTTGTCAAGCTGTCGATAGCGTTGGATCCAAACAAATAGTAAATACGTAGAAAAAGATATAGTACCTTACATTTCCACTTTAATTACTGAAACAAAGCAATTTGTCAATGTAATAAAAAGAATAACTTAACAAAATTTAAATATCGAAAAATATTGAACTCGTGACCGAACAACACTGACAATTAAGTCACCCATTCGCAAATTTATGTGTTTTTGATGACTCGTTGAATAATTGTCGATATTAAAATTCGTTGATTTATTATTCTATAAATATGTAATTCACAAATGAGAAACACTCTTGCCAAAACAAATTGAGGGAGCCGGAACTTTGGAAATCTTAACTCTTCACAACACCTCTAGTTTTTGGTGGGGTTCGTGTTGCTTATTCTTTAGTTTTCTATGTTGTGTCATGTGTACTATTGTTTGTCTGTTTGTCTTTTTTCTTTTTTAGCCATGGCGTTGTAAGCTTATTTTAGATTTATGAGTTTGACTGTCCCTTTGGTATCTTTCGTTCCTCTTTTGTAAGGATAAACACTTAATTAAAAAAACATAACTTTTGGATTTATGCCTAATGCAAGATCATATGACAACCCATGTCAAACAATTCTAGAAACCACTGCTAATAGCTACTACTAGCAGAATATGTTTGTACGAATCATTGTTTTCCCTAAAATTTCTAAAGTTTTTGCACTAATTTGGTCTTTTCAGGTGATGACAAATCTACACAGGGTATCATAGGCTATGGAGGAATAAAGATGGTTAATGGCAAAAACAGTGTTGCTCATGAGGTTATTGGGAAAGATGAGACAATTGGTCATCATAGACATTCCCATGTAATACATAGGCACATTCATAGTAGATCGTTAAACCCGAGTGATATATTATAATACTAGTAATATGAATCATAGTGTAAGTGTTTGCTATTTTAATCCATGCTAAAACATATCTTCTGACAAATAAACAAAAATTTACACGGCAACAAAAATTGTAAAACAAACTTCCTTTTTATAGAAAAATAATTATATAATATTATTTTCCCGTTTGAATTGTTTTTCAAGTTATTTTTTGTCCCTTATAGTTCGGCTCTGTGTTGAAAACCGTACTTTGACCTACATTGGTTTACTTTTACATTTTGAATTTTTCTTGGATGGAGAGTTGTCCCATGGGCACTCATTCCACATCGTCTTTACTCTTATATCTATTAACATGGTGTCATAATAATAACTACAACATTTTTATCTTCTAAGGTATCAGCAGTTTCTGGTTGAGGAGTTATTGCATCTTAATATTGTTTTACATATTATATTATCATGAGAGTATTTTATTCACATGGAAAGCAGAACTATATAAAATATATAATTTCTACACATCTCTGCTGTAAACACATTATATTTTCAATTTGCATCATGCTTTCAACTTGTAGTGGCAAACTTTTTTGATCGTGTAGTTTTAAATCTATATGGATTTTAGGTTTGTTTGCACTTGTAGTATTGCAACTAGCGATAAGATAGTGTTAGTGGCCTTAACTAACGTGATGAGTATTGTGGCCCATAAGAATTTCACATATAAAAATGCATTTTTGAATTTTTGAAATTTTTTTATTGTGCACTTTTTCAGTGTTAAGTTTGATTGACATCCAATTTTGTGGCTTTATTAAACGATATATTCTCTTTCAATTGCATTCTTTAGTTTGCTGTGTAAATTCCTGCAATGCATCTGACATTTTATTTTCTTTATTTTTCAGGCCACTGGTAGTACGTTGTAATGAGGAAAGTGGAAAAATTGGTTTTAAAAATATATGATCTATTATGTTATTCCTTCTTTTTTTCTCATTGACAATAAAATCTTATCCTTAATTGCTATCTGGAAAAATATAAAGAGTTCCACACAGGAAAAACCTTTTCACTCTTTTTGTGCTTTACAAAAAAGCTCACTAAAACCACGATAAGATTAAACTAATCAGATAAATATGACACGAAAAACTAGTCTAGCTTTCATATCTGTATAAGGTAGATGAAAATTATAAGGAATGTTTACAATGGTTTATGGCCTTATCAGATTTATAATCAGTTTCTTTGATCTTGATACAGAAGGACGTTTATTACTTACTTAATCTTTTTTCAATTAATTGAATCTCTATATAAACCAAGATTATAGATTAGATTCATATCACAAATGAATAGATAACATGAATCTTAGTGGGGTTTGTGTTCCTTATTCTTTAGTTTTCTATGTTGTGTCATGTGTTCTATTGTTTGTCTGTTTGTCTTTTTCATTTTTAGCCATGGCGTTGTCAGTTTATTTTCGATTTATGAGTATGACTGTCCCACTGGTATATTTTGTCCCTCTTTAATAAGAAAATCGAAAAAAAACAAGGGTGCAATGAAGTGCTTACCTATTGTGTTAAAACAATAACAAATGATATGATTTCATTACACACACAAAGTTTTATCATCAGAAGCGCACGTTACCAAACGTTAGGAAAACCTTAATAAAAAGTTATTAAGAACATTAAATTCAAGGACATCAACAACAACAAAAACCACGTCGAAGGTGAACTTTGCATTAGTTGCAACCTTGGTTGTATAATTAAATGGAATATTCATGCAAAATATTTCATTAAATTATGCCAACGCGTTCGACGCCTATTTTATTTCATAGTGAGAATATAGATTGTAGAGTCAAAGATGTTTACAAAAAAATGTTTACAAATCTAAAAATATAAACAGTTCACATCAAATATGAATGTGAATAGACATTTGAAGATTTTTACAGATATTGTTTAAATTAAAATAAATGTAAAGTATTGATTATACATACAGTTAATTTTTCACTAGACAGAAAAAACAGAAAGAGAGGGCAACAAAAGAATAAGTCGTCGAAAAACAAACAAACCTTGAACAAAAACAAAACGACGAAAATTTAACAGGTCCACAAAACCTTATTCAGAAAACATATTAAACAGGTTTACAAATGATACACAGAAAACTAAACAATCCTCTAAACACCGCATGTAAACTAATGTTCTTTGGAAGGGTGAATAGTTACATCGTTGTGATCATATCAGGATTAAATTTAAAGATCGACCGAACAACCAATAATAGACAGGGTTGTGTCTACGACAAGTGAACCATACTCCTGGTCATCTGTGATAACAGTGAACCAAATCATGATGGCGTCCGTAAAATTTTCGAAGGAACGACTTCTATTTCACTATATGGACGCTAATTCAATAACACTAATCGTCTCAAATCGTGGAAGGATACGGAAGACCTAGAAATTATATCAACTAAGAGATATAAGCTCCATATGCAGAAGCTTCTGTGATGATTCTATAGAGAAATGGGAAGTCCACATTTGGAAAATTTCAATCGACTCTTTAAAGTTGTAAGGTTTAAACTATCGAACCGCATTGTCAATTTTGCCTCGAGTATCACTGAGGAGACATTATTTTTTGGCAGACACATCTTTGGCTTTGAGCATTCTGAGAGAGAGAGTGATTATCGCAACGCGCTATGTGGTTCGGATTTCGCTCATTGTTTAAGACCGTATGTGACTTAGATTGTTTACTCCTTCCTTTGGTATCTGGTAGAGAGTTGTCGCTTCGGAATCATACCACACCTTTTTATTTTTATACTTTGGTTGTTAATGATAAGTCGTTGAAATATACGATGGGTTTCTATGTGAATTGATATCGAAGATCGGTGGTTTTCTCCGGGCACTCCGGCTTCCTAAACCATTAAAAACTGGCCGCCACGACATAGCATAAACGCGGTGCTTAAAAGTGGCGTTAAAAGACCAAAAATCAAATCAAATCTAAGTGAATTATCAATACATACCCAATATCAGCGGATTAAGTAATGTAATTTTATGTTAAAAATGATATAGTTTATGTCTTTGTCTGTTGAGAAAACAACACAATGTCATTTTGTCAGAGTCGTAGGATAAATACCTAGCATGTTTTAGATATCAAGGGATAGAGAATTCATAGACCCATTAGTTTTTGTGAAATCGGATTATCAACACCTTTATTCCCGTTTTGTTCGTTGTCTGGTAAAATCTCTGAATAAATCCATTCATATTTAAAAGTTGTGATATAAAGTCAGATAGTTTGCTTAATCCAATTGTTTTATAACCATGTATAATAGAAGACGCGTAATTAAACGTTATTTGATAAATAAAATTCATCTCATAGGTGCTAAGCTAACTATATTTGCTGGTTTCCCGTTCGTTGCAAGTTTTTTAAAGAATACACATAGTTGTACGTAAATTAAAAAATACATGTTTGTTACCCATTCTGACATCGGCATCCGACTTCTTTTGAATTAAGTTTTACTGTGCGTATTGTTGTGTATTTGGGTTGTTTTTTTTTTCTATATTGGCTAAAGGTACAAAGGGGGTAGTAGATGTCTCAAACAACATGTTTAACCCCGCTGCATTTGTGCGCCTGTTCCAAGCCAGGAGCCTCTTGACTTTGTTAGACTTGTACTTTTTTTTAATTTTAGTATATTTATTTGTTTTTGAGTATAGTATGACGTCCAATTTCACTGAACTAGTACACAGTCAATTTTATTTAGGAACCCGTCGAGACCCACCTCCGGTTGCGTGATTTTCTAGCTGTGTTAAAGACACATTGGTGACCTTCGGCTGTTAGCTGCTCTTTTGTCGGGTTGTTGTCCTTTTGGCATATTCCTCATTTCTATTGTCAATTTTATATGAATGGAATGAAGTAATGGAAAGCATCAAAACAACATAAATACACTAAAATGGGAAAAGAAAATTCGTATACGTAAACTTTGTATTTGCTTTACAGTCAGAAATTGGATATCATTATCTCTGACGTAAACGATTTGTGATTAAAATAGATATTGATGTTGACATTTTGTCATAAGTAGAGTTACATATATATGAACTTGTCTATAATTATAATAGTTCTCGTATTAGCAGATTTCACCATGTAGCTTTTTTTCTTTAAAAACAATTTATTACTATATATTTAAACTAGCGAGTAAATTTCAAAAACGACCGAATTAAGGTTCCACAATACAAAGAGTTTATACCTCAAATTCCCCAGTTTTAAAATGCTGTAACTTTCTTTATAATGCTTGAAAATTCATAAAAGTGGTATCTATAGATAGCTAACAGATTATTCTTTCAAATAATGCAATGCTAGTATTATACAACAATTATGTAATCAATTATAATGTAAACCATGTCTACAATATTTTACAAGACATTTCCTCTTTCAATTGAAAATAGCTTCTTCATTGATACTTCGAGAGGGATGATTTTATTATATGTTGTCCTTGAGCCATTATCTGCAAAAGGGTGTCTCAGATTTTGAATAGAAAATATAAATCAATTTTTACACCTAATCAAACAAATTTCTACTTGATGTGGTAAGGATATGTACACTAATTACAGATTTATAAGAGAATGAAATACGATAGCGATAATTTGAGACACCCTTTTGTAGCTCCTGCTGTGTTGATAAATATTTCGTTAAAACTTCCGGTATAGTTATAGAGATGGAAGAGCTAAATTCATTCCAGTAAACTGGCCAAGATTTTGCCATTAATTACATAATAATTGATTACATAATGATTGCATAACAAGAATTGTGCATGCATTTTAAAGATTAAAGATGTGGTCACATCTTACCGGATAGTACGCACGGACGCCTAACGGATTTAAAATAAAAGTTGTCCGTTGACAAAATTGTTATATGTTGGGAGTCCGTTGTTTTACTGACCAAATAAAACGTACGCGTAACGAATGCATAACGGACACACACCAGATATATGCAACGTACGAGAAACAGAAACGTACCGGACAGAACGGATGTTGAACGTACATCTAACGGACAAGTACCGCATAAAACGGATACCTAACGGAAGCGTACCGGATACAACGGATAAACAAGATATACGGAAAAATTAAAGGCGACAATAACAATACATTTAAATCGCATAAACATTCAAAATGTTTCTGTGTAACTGGTTTTGGTTTGTTCTTCAGAACGCCACCAAAAGGCAGTGTCTAGCCTGAATAAGAGCTGCTTGATAGTGAAGACGTGCCCTTACTCTGAGATCGATTATGAATAATAAGATTCCATGAATTTTTAATTGGCATTTATCCGTTTCAGATCCGTTCATCATCCGTTTTATCCGTTATACGTCCGATAGCAATCAGTTTCACATTCGTTCTACATCCGTTTTATCTGTTAAACGTCCGGTAGAAGTCCGTTGGTGAATTTGTTATAACTGTTGACGTAAAGGTCCCTTGGTTTTGTGAGTCTTTGTTTACTCCTTGGTTTTGATTGTTATTGTCTTGTTTACCAGACCCCCAACGAATGTATAACGGACAGGTGACGGATACAAAACGGAAACGAAACGGACGAGTACCGTGCAAAACGGACACCTACCGGACGTTCAACGGACACTTCATCCGTTGGACGTCCGTTCAAAGTTATGAACATGCTTAAAATTTTCCACCGGACAGAACGGACGTCGACGGATAAAACGTACACTGAACGGACATGAAACGGATATGGACGGACGTCTAACGGATAAAACGTACACAAAATGGACATGAAACGGATATGGACGGACGTCTAACGGATAAAACGTACACAAAATGGACATGAAACGGATATGGACGGACGTCTAACGGATAAAACGTACACAAAATGGACATGAAACGGATATGGACGGACGTCTAACGAATAATAATGGATGTTTAACTGACATGAAAGGATTGAAAAAAAGTTATCCGTTAGTCATCCGTTCGAGCTATCCGTTAAGGTATGACCGAGGCTTAATCTTTTATCTATCTATATATACCTCTTTTATTAAGTTATATGCAGTCTTAAGAAAGTAACAGCATTTTAATGGTTGGTTATTGGAAGGAACAAATTCTTTGTATTGTGCTACCTTAAACACATAATGATAATGCCAACATACTACGGGAGCATTTTAGTGCCATGCAAACTTACTTTTTCCAATTTGATATGATAAATTAAATATTCGATATAACAAATTATTTACTTGATATAACTTATTATCATTTTAAAATTACAGAATAATTATTGGATATAACAGATTTTCAATTTGATATAACAGATTTTCAATTTGATATAACAGATTATCAATTTGATAATAAAGCAGATTATCAATTTGATAAACAGATTATCAATTGGACATAACAGATTATCAATTTGGTATAACAAATTAGAAACTTGATATAACAGATTATCAATTTGATATAACAATTTATAAATTTGATATAAAAGATTAGCAAACTAAAGTCTTGTCTTTCTTTGTCTCACCAGAAATAAAAGTAAATTTACGCTTATGGCCTTTTAAATAATAATTACAGTGTACCACATTGATATTAATATAATAAACTATTCAATTCCTTGTTTAAATACTCCCTTTGAGTTTTTTTTTTTGAATCGCCCAACAAACATCTTTAGGTTTGTTGGCATGACAATTCTTTAATATTTGCAAACACGTATTGTTAAATTTTATTAGTTTAGATCTTATAATCTAAGATATATGTCTGGAAATTCATTGTAAAATTAAGACGCAGCTGGTGATACATATTGTCATACCTTTCCTTTTGTAGCTTACTATTATGTATAGTGTATTGGTTTTTCTCATTGTTGTAGGTCGAACACACTTCAAACCAGAAAAAGTTTGAAATGGCCTACATATGTACTCGACTGAACTGATTTTTTTTCGACCAGTCTGAATTGGTCTGAATTCTACTCAATATTACTCGACCCAGTCTTAACCATACTCGACTGTACTGATTTGAACTCGACCTTTATTTGTGCTATTGAAAATATTCTTAGCTATTACTCGACCAGTTTGAAATAGTCTTAACCCCTTCTCGACCTGTACTTGGCCACCTTTTGACCCATTGTTTTCAGTCTAAACCATACTCGACCAAAGGTCTGAACAATACTCGAACATTTTGAACCATATTTGACCAAATAACCTGCACTCAATACTTTTGAATGTTAAAATAACTTTCTTTTTAACTGACATGACTTAAGCCACAATGAAATAAAGATACTATAAAACAAAATGATTTTTATATCCTTAAATGATTCTATTAGATTTTTTAAATCGAGAAAGTGAAATTGTCTAATTTTAATGTATGAGTCTTGTCAAATAAAAAAATACTTTCTTTTACTTGAATATCACACCTATGCTGAGGGTATTAAAACGGCATATTTCTGTTTTAAACAAAACTTGATATGCCTAAGTTCCTTTAAAATCTAGATAGGTTTCATACTTACATACAATAGTAATATAACTATCTTTTCAATGTGGTAAGAACAGTCAACAAAATTACCGATATTGTTTAACCTAATATCAGAAATATATATGTCTATTGCTATTTGTAATTTGGAATATCTATATATTTTACAAAGGGACAAAAAAAAGAAAAATTTGATAATTTGTTCTTCTATTTAGGGTTGAACTATAAAGTAATGCATCCTGCTAAGGGCACACTGTTTAAAGATCATAACCTGGTCAGAGAGGTATTAATTTTAAATAACATTCATTGAAAATTGCAACATTCTGTAAAACTTAAATCACAAGGCTTTTTTTAAATTCACTAGATAGTAACACACGAGTTTACCTGTAAAACACACCAGTATTAGATAATTAAAGTGCTTCATAAATGCAATGTATTTAATTTTAACAAAATGTATTTCCATTAAAATAAATTTCTACTGCAACTTTTGAATACATTTTCCTTTTTTTCAAAAAGGTTATCAAGGATTTCTATGAAAGTCTTATTATTATTATTAAGTCTTTTCACTTTTCTATGGAACGACTTGTTGTTTTTCTTCCGCCTAATTTTGTTCTTGCAATAAATATTTGTTTCGCAATATGTCGCTTAGATATTTGGTATATAATATCGAGCAATGTATGCGCTTTTGAAATTAACCCTGCGTAACCGAATACTTTTATTTGTAGGAGTTATCTCCCCAAACACTGTTTTCCTTGTGTCCACTACGCCTTCGCAACCATAAAAGATTATGACAAATTTATTTTATTTAATTGCTCGTTATATCCTTCGTATGATTTGTCCTATTTGACCGAAACAATATAAACGCTCCATATGAAGGTCATTTCACCTTATGCATTTGATATAAGTGATGTGCATTTCTATCTTGTAAACCATAAGTGATTAGAGACCTAGGATCTTTTGATTTGAGGTCCTTGGTCCAAAAAAATGAAAATTAGGTCAAGGTCAAAGGTCAAGGTCATATTCTAATTTTTGTATTTGGCTTATTTTCAGTTATTCCCAAAAACCGTATAAGATATCAACAAATTATTTTTTCTAAATTGTTAGTTGCAACATATAGTAACACGTAAATTTTGATTGCAAGGGTACGTTGAACGTATAAGGGAGTTTTCTCCCCTCTTGTATTTAAAATACGTGTATGGTGATATAACTCATTAACCAAATATAATTTAGACCTATGGTCTTTTGATTTGAGGTCCTTGGTTTATGACCTTGAAATTCATTTCCTCATATGTATACATGATTAAGCCATTAGACTTTTGCAAAAGGTATCAAACCATTTAACCTTGAAAAAAACAACCGGAAGTGACCTTGTGTAAACCGGAAGTAGCTTTTTTGTACTTTATTAATATAAAAGTATATAGAACCAGATATTTTTTAAATCAGTGTGAAGTAAATATTCAAAAATTATCGGAAGTAACATTTTTCAAACCGGAAGTAACAAATTATATCCCTAATTTAAAAAATATTGTATAGAAACCATATATTTTTGGAATCAGCGTAAACTAAGCTATCATTTGACGTTTGAAATGACATTTTAAACTCAATTTTACAACTTTCGTATTAATAGCCATTGTTTTTGGTGGAAAGACCTTCAATTGTTCTCTGAACAATTGTTTTTTAATTATTATTATTAAGTCTTTCCACTTTTCTGTGGAAAGACTTATTGTTTTTGTTCTGATTATTATTATTTTTAGGTCTTTCCACTTTTTTGTGGAAAGACCTATTGTATTTGTTCTGATTATTATTTTTTTTTCCGCCAAATCTTGTTCTTGCGATAAATGTTTGTTTCGCAATATGTCGCTAAGATATTTCTCAAATTGTATCGTATAGTTTATGTGCTTTTAAATTTCACCCTGCTAAGCCGAACCATTTTTTTTTTTGTAAGAGGTATCTCCCTGTTCACTGTTTATCATCTGTGTGCATCTTCTTCTTAACAAAAAAAGATATCAACAAAATTCTTTAAACAAATTGTTTGATACATCCTCAGAAATTTTTGGCTTATTTGGATTGAAGCGATTCGATGAAATTTTATAGGAGTTATCTACCTTTACGAAATAAATTTGTCGTAATTTGTCGTAAATATGTATGTGTTATTAACTTATAAACAGTTACCCGTATAACCCTGGAATGTTTATATTTGAGATCCCTAGGTCCTACCTTAGAAAATGATGCCAAGGTCAAAGGTCAAGGTCAAGTTCTAAATTTCCATGTTTTTGCATTTCCTTCAACACTTTAAAAGGTATGTATGAAAGAACAAGTGCAAAATGATTGCTATATGGTAATAAAGATATGTCACATTTGGTCTGATACCATCTAATGACATCTTATAGGAGTTAATGCCCCTGAAGTGTTCAATTATAAGGTTATTTGAATACAACTTCAACTTGGTTCATTAAAAAGCCATATGACCTTTAACAAAAAGTTAGTTGACATATGAATTTTGAAAATGACAACCAGAAGTGACCTTGAGAAAACCAGAAGTACATATTTTTGCACTTTTTTTCATGTAAAAGTACTCGGAATCCATATATTTTGTAATAAAGATACATAAACTTATCACTCAAGACTAGAAATAGCTTTCGATAAACCGGAAATGGCCAATTATCTCCCGTTGTACACATAAAAGTATATAGAAACTATATATTTTTGGAACCATAGTGAAATAAGCTATCATATGAGATCAGAAGTAACATTTCCTTAATCGGAAGTAGCATATTATCTCCTTTAGTTCACTTGAAAGCATATCAAAACCATTTATTTAGAGCATCAGTTTGAGAAACTAGCTTCTTTTCAAAATTTCTGTGATGTGGAGAGAACAACTGGTTTTTAATTATTATTATTAGGTATTTCCACTTTTCTGAGAAAGACCTATTGTTTTTCTTCTGATTATTTTTTTTTTCTTCCGCCTAATTTTGTTCTTGCAATGAATATTTGTTTCGCAATATGTCGCTTAGATATTTGGTATATGACATTGAACAGTTTGTGCGCTTTTGAAATTTACCCTGCATAACCGAATACTTTTCTTTGTAGGAGTTATCTCCCCAAACACTGTTTTCCTTGTATCCACGACTCCTTCGCAACCGTATAAGTTTACGACAAATTTATTTTATCAAATTGTTTGTTATATCCTTCGCATGATTTGTCCTTTTTTGACCGAAGCAATATGAACGATCCATATGAAGGTCATTTCCCCTTCTGCATTTGATATGGAACGGGGACCCAATTAATTGCCCCATTGGAACACATTGAAAATCATTGTAAATACATAGGGTCCTGTTCAATAAATAATTTTGATAGCCACCTTGGGACTTCTGGTTCATGTTAGGCATTCATTTAGAAGTGTCTAAGTGCATTCTCAGTGCCTCATGACCGGCATTCCGTTGCACAATTTTGTTTTTATTGACAACAGGGTCAGTCTGTCTACTTCCGGGAAAGAATAAAGGCTAGAATTTAGGCAATTTACTCTATGTACTGACGCCAGATTACATTTAAATCAATCAAAATTTTTACAGAAATTCAAACTAGAAAGCCTACCCTTTTAAATAAATCTACATTCAGTTACAGAACTAGTGAAATAATAACACTACACAATTTATAACAAAAGTTATATTTTTTTTTTAAGAACTACATTCGTGGGTACCGGACTGGTTGCCCTAACTGGGATCCTATTCCTGTCAGACTTTATTTTTTCCCCCAGACCTAAAACTGAACTTTTAAAATAAAGATATACATCTCAGTAGTTATTGTGCAAAGTTTCAAAAAAATTGATCAAACAGTTACAGAATTATAGATCCTTATCTATAACATCTCAAATACCAGAAAATTGATCGGAGAAAATCTTAAATTCATGAAGAAAATATGCTAAAAATCAGCACAACTTTTTTATTTCAAGAGATATTTACATTCTGTAAATTGCATAAGGTAGATAAATTCATTCTCTGTATGGAAATCTAGTTGAAACCAAAATTTGTTTAAAAATAAATTAAAAATATTATTTTTTTCAATTAAAATTAAAAAATCTTCTGTTTTAAAGAATTACATATGCAAAACAAGCATACCCCATAACAATGGTATAAAATATGAGACAAAGTCTTCAAATAGTCTGCTAAGTTCATTTAAAATACAATATAAGAGGCTAGATGCAGAGAAGTTCTCACTTGTAGCTAAAACCAGTCAAACAGCACCTCCTATAGTTTAACAGATGTGGAGGGAAATCCTTGATCTTCCTGACCGCTTAATGCTACTGTGCGTTGTTGTACTTTTGACTGCTCTAAATGTCCAACTAGTTTATATGTGTGTTTTCTTGGACATTGAAACTTTTGGTGGCTGAGATCCATGTACTTTAGTCCAAGTTCACCAACCTGAATATAGATAACAAAGACAAGTTAATAATGCAGGAACTTTTAAAAATGCAACTTGGGAAAGAAGCATTAATGAAAATGAAATTCAATCAGTGAAACTATTAAAAGAGCACTTAGTGTTTCCTTAACCAGAAGCTGATCTCCAAAAGTTCCAAAACCAAGGAAGATATATATAGCTCCATTCATCTACTGCTGTCATACATAGATACAGATAAAATTAAAGGTCCTTTTAAGGACCATCAAAATCTTTAAAAGGGAGTCTAAAATTGTTGTACATTCAGTTTAAATTGCTTTTAAAAGCTATATTATAGCCCTACCCCTTAAATATCTTCAAAAAAATGTAAAATTAGAGAGCCCCTGGCAAGTGTTTCTGAGTTTACACAATAATATGTGGCTATGTGTGTGATGCGGCTCTAAATAAATGTGAGCTGGATTCGCACACAACTTTCATAACTGAACCGTGGCACCTAAATGATTTATTTAATATCCACAATCTATCAAAAACTTATTAAAAACCTAAAACTGAAACTATGGGATTCTTTTCTGTTTCCAGGTCCCAGAATTAAGATATTAGAAAGAAATAAGCCCATATTTACCATCTGGCACTGTCCCCTGATGCCATATAACACATTGTTTATTTCTTTCCCTGTGTCTTTTTCTAATACTATTTGCTGATATTTTTCAAAAATCCCTCCATTTTAACTTACAAGTGTAGGAATACATACTACAGACAACTATGACCTTTCTGTGACCCCCCTTTTAAACTTTAAATTGAAGAAAAAACTTTTTTAAATTTCATAAATTTAAATTTCAATTTAATTTAAAAAGTTTAATTCAAATTTTAAAAATAATTACACCATTATTTTCCTCATTGAATTTTGAAGCCTGTAGCCAAATTTCATCCATGAAACTTCAAAAATGAGCTTACAATTGCAGATTGAAATGTTCAAAACATGCTCTCTGACAGGAACGGGGACCCAATTAATTGCCCCATTGGAACACATTGAAAATCATTGTAAATACATAGGGTCCTGTTCAATAAATAATTTTGATAGCCACCTTGGGACTTCTGGTTCATGTTAGGCATTCATTTAGAAGTGTCTAAGTGCATTCTCAGTGCCTCATGACCGGCATTCCGTTGCACAATTTTGTTTTTATTGACAACAGGGTCAGTCTGTCTACTTCCGGGAAAGAATAAAGGCTAGAATTTAGGCAATTTACTCTATGTACTGACGCCAGATTACATTTAAATCAATCAAAATTTTTACAGAAATTCAAACTAGAAAGCCTACCCTTTTAAATAAATCTACATTCAGTTACAGAACTAGTGAAATAATAACACTACACAATTTATAACAAAAGTTATATTTTTTTTTTAAGAACTACATTCGTGGGTACCGGACTGGTTGCCCTAACTGGGATCCTATTCCATATAAGTGATGTGCATTTCTATCTTGTAAACCATAAGTGATAGAGACCTAGAATCTTTTGATTTGAGGTCCTTGGTCCAAAAAAATGAAAATTAGGTCAAGGTCAAAAGTCAAGGTCATGTTCTAATTTTTGAATTTTGCTTATTTTCACTAATTCCCCAAAAAACGTTTAAGATCAACAACTTATTTTTACTGAATTGTTAGTTGCGACATGTCATAACACGTAATTTTGATTGCAAGGATACGTTGAACGTATAAGGGAGTTTTCTCCCCTCTTGTATTTAAAACTATGCGTATGATGATATAATTCATCAACCAAACATAATTCAGACCTATGGTCTTTTGATTTGAGGTCCTTGGTTTATGACCTTGAAATTGATCTCAAGGTCATAGCTTAATTTGACGTTTTTGATTATGGCCTTTGCTTTTACCTCATATGTATGTATGATAAAGCCATGAGACTTTTGGCAAAAGGTATCAAACCATTGAACCTCGAAAAAAACAACCGGAAGTGACCTTGTGGAAACCGGAAGTAGATATTTTTTGTACTTTATTAATATAAAAATATATAGAAACAGATAAATTTGGGATCTGTGTCAAGTAAATATTCAAATATTATCGGAAGTAACATTTTTCAAACCGGAAGTAAAAAATTATCTCCCTTATTTAACAAAAATTGTATAGAAACCATATATTTTTGGAATCAGCATACAATAAGCTATCATTTGACGACTGAAATGACATTTTAAACTGAATTTTACAACTTCCATATTAAGATACATTGTTTTTGGTGGAAAGACCTTCAATTGTTCTCTGAACAATTGGTTTTTAATTATCTTATTTATTTTTTTCGCCAAATTTTGTTCTTGCGATAAATGTTTGTTTCACAATATGTCGCTTAGATATTTCTCATATTGTATCGTAGAGTTTATGTGCTTTTAAATTTCACCCTGCTAAGCCGAACCATTGTCTTTGTATGAGTTATCTCCCTATTCACTGTTTATTATCTGTGTGCATCTCCTTCGTAACAAAAATAGATATCGACAAAATTCTTTTTACAAATTTTTCGTTACATCCTCAGTAATTTTTGGCTTATTTGGATCAAAGCGATTCGATGAAATTTTATAGGACTTATCTACCTTTACAAAATAAATTTGTTGGTATGTTTTTTTAACTAATAAACAGTTAACCGTATAACCCTGGAATATTTTTATTTGAGGCCCCTAGGTCCTTACTTAGAAAATGAGGTCAAGGTCAAAGGTCAAGGTCAAGTTGTCAATTGTGACTTTTGCTTGTTTTTGCATTTTCTCAGACACTTTGAAAGATACATATAAAAGAACAAGTGCAAAATTTCTGCTTTATTGTAATGAAGATATGCTACATTTAGTCTTATACAATTTAATGGCATCTTATAGGAGTTGGTGCCCCTGAAATGTCTTGATATGAGGTTATTTGATTATAACTTCATCTAACTTCATTATAAAGGCATTTGACCTTGTACAAAAGGTTAGGTGACAAATTATCTTGAAAATGACTACCGGAATTGACCTTGAGAAAACCGGAAGTAGCTTTTATTGCAATTTTTTCATATAAAAGTACTCAGAATCCATATATTTTGTCATATAGATACATAAACTGATTACTGAAGACTAAAAATTACTTCCAAAAAACCGGAAGTGGCAAATTATCTCCCATTCTACGTACAAAAGTATATAGAAACTATATTTTTGGAATCAGTGTGAAAGAAGCTATCATATGAGACTGGAAGTGACATTCATTTCACCGGAAGTAGAATATTATCTTCTTTATTGCACTCAAAAGTATAATTAAACCATTTTTTATCGCATCAGTATGAAGAAACTCTTTTTATCAACATTTTTTTTTTTATGTGGAAAGACTTATTAGGTATTTCCACTTTTCTGTTAAAAGACCTATTGTATTTCTTCGGATTATTTTTTTTTTCTTCCACCAAATTTTGTTCTTGCGATAAATATTTGTTGCGCAATATATCGCCTAGATATTTCTCATAATTATGCTATCGTATAGTTCATGCGCTTTTAAATTTCACCCTGCTAAGACGAACAATTTTCTTTGTAAGAGTTATCTCCCCGAACACTGTTTTCCTTGTGCCTACATCTCCTCCGTAACCGCAGACGAAAGCGACAAATTTATTTCATAAAATTGCTCGTTATATACTTCGCATGATTTGTCCAATTTTAACTGAAGCGATATGAACACTCCATATGAGAGTTATTTCCCCTTATGCATTTGATATTAGTAATAATATTTCTAACTGGTAAACCATAAGTGATAGAGACTAAGGGTCTTTTTACTGGTAAACCTTAAGTGATAGAGACTAAGGGTCTTTTTATTTAAGGTCTTTGGTCCAAAAAAAATGAAAATTAGTTCAAGGTCAAAGGTCAAGGTCATATTGAAAATTTAGATTTTGGCTTATTTTCATTTATCTTCAAAAACCGTTTAAGATATCGACAAATCATTTTTACTAAATTGTTAGTTGCGACACTTCGTAACTTATAAATTTTGGTTGAAAGGGTGCGTAAACATTAAATGGGAGTTTTTATCATTATATTTAGAATAATGCGTAAAGTGATTTAACTCATTAACCATACATATTAAAGACATTGCATCTGTTGATTAGAGGTCCTTGGTCTGTGACCTTGAATTGAGGTTAAGGTCATTGGTTAATAGGACGTTCTAAATTTTGACCTTTGCTTAAAATTCATATATATACATTATAAATCCATAGGAACTGACATTTCAGACTGATTTTTAATATTTTAATATCAAAATAGATATTTATTGGTGGAAAGACCTTCAATTGTTCTCTGAACAATTGGTTTTTATTATTGTGATTATTATTATTATTATTATTATTATTATTATTATTCTTATCATCATCATCATCATCATCATCATCATCATCATCATCATCATCATCATCATCATCATCATCATCATTATTATTATTATTATTATAATTATTATTATTATTATTATTACTATCATTATTATTATAATTTTTTATTATTATTATTATTATTATTATTATTATTATTATTATTATTATTATTATTATTATTATTATTATTATTATTATATTACATTTTGGAATACATTTCCTTTTTTAAAAGGTTATCAAGGATCTTTGAATGTTTTATTATTACTTTCATAATATTGTTTTTCTTGTACAAAGCAAAGATGTCAGTTGGAAAATTTATTAAGTTGCTTTTTACTATATTAAATGAATAAATTTAAGATATTTGAATAATGGTTGAAAGTTCATGCTTTTTTTATGTATATAAAGCAATGTGATCATAATATCATGTATATCAGAATTCATTTATTTTGATAAATCTTGATATTTTAACATCAATTAATTTGATCACCTTGTTTTATTTTAATTGTAAATTTGATATGCATTGTCTATATAATATTTAGATATAGGAAGATGTATAACAGTAACAGTTCCTAAATTGATGAAATTTAATAGATACATGTAGATACAAAAAAATAGGTTTAGGTTTGTTAGGACTTGGTCGAGAATGGTTCAGACTAGGTCAAGCATGGTTCAGACTGGGTCGAATATGGTTCAGACTCGTAAATAATGGTTATGTACTGGTCGAGTAAAGGTCGATTACAATTTCAGACTACAGTCGAGTAATATCAAGTAAGTTTCAGACCAATTCAGACTGGTCGAGTAAACATCAGTACAGTAGAGTACAGATTTGGGCCATTTCAGACTTTTACTGGTTTTTAGTGACAGTGTCATACAGATGTTGATATCCCCTCTCCTTGGTCTTTGTGGAAAATAGTCTTCTTACTTGTCTTCAATCATACAATATTTCCTTTTTATATTAAACGGTTACTTAATAGGAAAGTGTTAGGTTCATATTATACGAAAACTATATCTCAATGTGGATAGGAATATTGACACCTAAGCTATGTTTTGTCGACTTTAAAAAAATAACTACTTGTTTTGCGAAAGGTCCAACTGTCTTTCTAAGACAAAAGTTCGCTAGTTGAGTCTGTCTGTGTTCAACTGTTCAAAACTATCGTAGAAAATAGTTTGCAGGCAGTTGCAATTTGAACACTTAATAAATTAGACAACAAAATCGAACATTTTCCAAAAAGATACAAAAAGTGCCAAAAGAGACAACTCTCCATCAAATCACAACTTATTAAAGTAAACCATATTTTTGTCCATCTGATGAGTTAAGCCTTTTTCAACTGATTTTTATAGTTCGTTCTTATGTTGTACTGTTATACCACTGTCCCAGGTTAGCGGAGGGTTGGGATCCCGCTTACATAGTTAACTCCGCCACATTATTTAAGTATGTGCCTGTCCCAAGTCAGGAGCTTGTAATTCAGTAGTTGTCGTTTATTTATGTGTTACATATTTGTTTTTCTTTCATTTTTTATAGAAGTAAGGCCGTTAGTTTTCTCGTTTGAATTGTTTTACATTGTCTTATCGGGGCCTTTTATAGCTGACTATGCGGTATGGGCTTTGCTCATTGCTGAAGGCCGTACGGTGACCTATAGTTGTTAATGTCTGTGTCATTTTGGTCTCTTGTGGACAGTTGTCTCATTGGCAATCATACCACATCTTCTTTTTTTATACATTATAGGTCAAAGTACGGTCTTCAAGACGGAGCATTGGCTCACACCGCACAGCAAGTTATAAAGGGCCCCCAAATTACGAACGTAAAACCATTCAAACTGAAAAACCAACGGTCTTATCTATTAAAAAAAAACGAGACACGAGAAACACTTATGAACCATATCAACAAACAACAACTGCTGAACATCAGTTTCATTTCCCTATCGCATGCAGAAGACAGTTTGTGTTAAAATTAAATGTGGCGAAATATTGCATTTTGGAAGACACAGGCATTAATCAACAAACACATTTTTGACACCATAAACAGAAAATAACTATTTACGTAACCGAGGCAAACAGTTACTACGATCGATTTTGAGTTCCTTTTGTATAAAATTATCATTGAGATGTCTTGACTTCCCGGTATTAGGTTGATGATATTACGGCACCATCTAATTTTAAACCAAACAATTAAACACGTAATTGTTTACATAATTACAAGCCTTGTATCTTTGACAAGGTTATAGATTGTAAAACAATAAACTCATAGTTTCTATTGAATATAATGTAGAAACGTTATTTCAAAAACAACAATGATTGGAATTGGAAAACTCATATTATGCATAGAAATGACTGAATATTTGGCTAAACGGCGTCCTAATTTCGAAAACGCATTATGTTTATTGAACAGTTTATAATGAAAAACTTATCCAACAAAGTGTATTTCCAGACATTTATATCTTCTAAATTTAACTGTTATACAATTTATGATGACTGAATCTATTTAAAATAAGTGTTTGTTATGACAATAGTACAACCGTTTTTGCATCTGGTTCAAGTACAAAATTTCAATCCTGGTATTCACATGTATGAAAAGTTTATTTTATCTTAGAATCTCTGCACTTTTTAAACCGGATTAAACAACCGATACAATATCTGCCTTTAACTTTTAACATTGTACAGGTCTATATGAACTCTTTTTAAAAGAATCATATTGACATACGTCGTATACATCATTGGTAATTTGTTTGCAATCTAAGCATTCAGTTTTAGAATTATGAATTAAACATGAAAATGACATGTGAGAACCGTTACAACTCATGAAAATGTAAAAAACAAATTGTAAACATAACAGTTTATAACAAAATGATTGAATTTGTACGAAAGATACATTAATGTAACTGAAGAACTTTTCGGGGAACATTATTCAACTCAAAGAATGACTGCACTATAGAGGGAATTCGATGCAACTGCCATACAAGTGAGAGGTTAAGCTAGCTGCAAAAACAGGTTTAATCGACTTTTTTTTTTGCATAATAAAAATGTCTGTACCAAGTCAGACATAAGACAGTTGTTATCCATCCGTTTGATGTTGATTGTTCGAGCTTTCAATATTGCCATTTGGTTCGGGACTTTCCTTTTTTAATTTTTCTAATAGTGTAGTATTTTTGTGACTTTACTTACAGTCTTTAGTCATGCTGACATTTTATCACTGTTTTAAGATTAACTGTTATATGATATTACATAAACAATATTGCCGCTTATTACCCCTGCGATATTGTGCTTGTCTTAACCCAGCTTTAATCATTAAAAACTTTTTGAATCACCTTTGACGGAGCACATGAAAAGTTGACCGAATCTACACAACTGATATACTAGTAATATTAGCATATGCAGGTCGTGTGGCAGACTTTCGTTGCTTACATCTACTTCGTTTGAACATTCGAATTATATAGTTGTCTCTTTGGTTATAATACCACATCTAAATAATTTTACATAGCAAGTTATTCTCACCCAATTCTAACCAATTGTTCGTTTCATCAATTCTACTGTTTGGCGGACATTCGTTTATGAATTTTCCCGTGCTAAAATCAAATGTTCCAAATACGACAAAGGATGACAAAATACTGTAAAATTTTACTTTAATTTAATACCCGTAAAATTGTATTTTTGATTTTACAATGTTTTGATAAAAAGTCTTAAATATAAGTCATATTTACCAGTTATATAATAAGTGATTGATATAAAATATCTCCACAGAACAGAACAGAAAGCATATGGTACAATTTCACATGTGTGTATCCTGGGTTAATTCAATGCTTTGTATTTGGTTTGGTTTACAACTAGTACACATAAAACGCTCACGAAACTCTCGAATACGTAATACATGGATAACTGGTTCAAAAACAGGATTTAAAAGAAGAAAGTGGTTGCTTATTTTCAACCATCTCAAGGTATTTGTTGCCGGTCCTGTGTACAATGAGCAGAAGGCAGTGATACATCTAGGTACATTAGCAACTAACGTTACACATATTATTGCTCCCAGAGTTGAAACGTTCCTGTGCATCAGTCTTACTGCTGATTTGTTGTTGTTTCTGGTTGTAATGGTTGACATGTCATGAACTTTCTTGTGTTGGTTTACTATTCTCACAATTACAACTGAATACACGATTATGATTAGCAGTATAAGTATACCAATTGGTATGTCTACTACCAACACAAAACTTAAATTTGCGGTAGATGAGACGGAACATGGTCTTGGTCCTCTTGTTACGTCATACGCTAAATGCAGTAGAGTATAAATATGAATAACTACAAAACTTATGATAACACTCCTGTTTTGTGTTAGTTTTTTCAATAGTCTATTCTTAACTCTTGATGTTGCATTTAAACGTTCAAGACATATCATAAAAGTTTGAAAGAGCGAAAATGTTACTGTTCCACAGATGAGATGCTTTAAAACTAAGCATGTATACAGAACTGGCTCTTGACCTTTGTTAAATATGTTTAAAACAACATGAGATAAAAATTCTATTCCAGTTGATAAGTCACTTACACTTAAAAATAAAACCAACGATTTAAATCGCGAATTTTTCAATTTTTTCGTTGTTGCTAGAATAAAAACAGATGCAGCATTTAGAATCATACACACTGAACAAATTATTATTGCTAAAATCTGCAAAATTGAAACAAAGTTTACCTCCATGTATCTTGTTTGAATATATATGCCATAAAAGGTGTATGCGATGAAAATTAAACATACGATACAATATGATCATCAGCTATTTCTTCAGTGATGATTGCTGCTTCCAGATCAATAAGTAAGTAGGTATTTGATACTGCGTCTTTATGTATCACGAGTCACCTTCGGTTTTTGATGTGTTCATTTAAGTTAGAGTGTTATTCGACATTTCATTGATTCTGTCAATAATTTGGTTTGTGTTTTTGCAGTAGCAAATGACAATTGGACTTCAGGTCTGAGTAAAAGAGCAACTGGAGTTTTATGTTTTTTTATGGAAATTAACATGAAATGGGAGGTATCAAAAATGTCGATGTCATTGAAGCACTGACCATTGGTAAGATGATATGTCTACGTTAACTTTCAATAAGTAATTCATGGTATCATCGACACGAAAGGTAGTAGTATCAATTTTGAACTAGATCATTATCTTAATTATAAATCAATATAAAAACTCGTAATTTTTACAGGGCTGCAAGTTTGTCTTTTGTGTACTGATCATTTTATGGTGCATGTTTGATCGAGTCTTGGCTCTTTAGATTGTACACGACCTATAACACCACAATTTGATTGTGCAGAACATGAACAAAACTAGAACATACATGAAGTATCGTATTATGTTGACCAACACAAATATTGTATCATACTAGGGATGGACAATGAAAGACTACATGATGCCATTACCTAGACAATATCAATCAAATAATAATATATCTTTGGTATTGTCTTATATATTTTCATTTTTTTTTCCATACCCGAGTCTGATAAAATGTATAGAATCTAGTCCTTTGTTGAAGATTGCATGTCCACATCTAGAAGTTTTGTGTCGTTGAGTTATATATTTATTGTACGTTTCTTTTTGACGTTCATCCCCACCTGTATGTATATTCAAATCAATTATAAAATAAAAGCTTAGACACGCAGATTACAAGTACTCCGGTACTGGCATAAAAATACGGATTTTTTTGTGTTATTAAATTTGCTGTTACAAAATATCAAAAATTATTATAAATTAAGGAATGTATCTCCCTCATGCAAAGCTCTGATTCCTTTGACGGATTTGGCTATACTTTTTGGAACTTTTTTGTGTACAGCATACGAAACTTGCGTAATTTATGACAAAAAAATAACGAAAAATCAACAACGAACACTCTTTTTAATATTTTAAAGAATGGTAATCTGCCACTATTCGATATTTACCTGAATGAAATATCTATCTCATTATAAATAATACTAACTACAGAAGGTGCTTTGATTTTTTTTACTTAACTGTTGTTTACCATCACGAAACTTCATATGGAAACACTGAAGAAATAGTTACCTGACCCTAGCTCTGGTCAATATCTAACATAGGTATTACCCTTTTCTAGTTTATATTACTCATGAAGGTACTTTATAAATGTTTATGCCTATTGGCTTTATATATTGACACATAGATAAAATGGTAGGGTATTACTAAATTTCTATGAAGAAATTATGTATTTTTTTTTACTTTACTTAAGGTTGCAACTCCCTCGGGTTATTACGACGTTAAACGACATTGAATGTTCATTTTCACCCTCTTGCTGTTATTCACCATAATAATTTTAATATCTCGCATACCGGATGAAGGTTACCGGTATACCTTTGGTATTTAGTGAACCTGGTGGAGGTTACAACTTTGGTATCTAGGGAACCTGATGAAGGTTTAACATTTGGTATCTATCGTATCTGATGAAGGTTAAACTGTTTGTATTAAGCGTACATGGGGATGATAAACTTTTGACATCCAGCGTACCTGATGAAGATTTATCATCAAGTGTAACTGATTAAGGTTATTTGTGTTTTGGTATTCAGCGTGGATGGAAGGTTTCATACACACCGACCGTGCAAGGACTGTATAGCCAATCAAGGTCGTTAAAAACTTTCATCGTCGTTCGTACACACTTAAAAAGACATGAATTTTGTGTGATTGTCATTCACTGCTTTAATAATGAAGGTAAAAGAAATGATATTCGATTGTCTCGTTAGACTGTCGACATATTAAGGATGTTTGCTCCTCCATTTTTTTATTTTTTGCCAGATTTTCGGAATCCTCTTGTTTTATCCATGTATTGTCATTAAAAAAATTTGCCCACTAACCCCTATTTTTCTTTTCATAATCTTATTACATAAAGTTTAAAAAGCTATATTTCAAAATTTTATAAAATTCTTGTTATTTTTTCATAGTTTTTGAAACAAATAAGGTGCCAATGTTAAGTATATGAAAAATCTAGAGAGAATTATTTCCCGCCAAATTTTCAATGGCTTATATCTCGAAAATGAGCACACGGACCCTCCATTTTTTTCTACTTTTTGAGTTTCTTTATTAATATACTATCAATTCATAATAGTCTTTTAAAAAGCTTGTTATTTTTTAACAGAGTAGCGAACATCCTTAAGGACACAAAATAAAACAAACATTAGAAAAAATAATGTTATATACACTTATATATAAAGTCAATGTCTTTTTAGATATAAATATCTATTTTCAAAGATTTCGCTTAATTGCTGTCTGTTATTAATTTGGAGCAACTGAGATTATTTTTAAATAGTAAAAATAATACAATTGGAAGATACCAAAAGGAAATTCAAAGTAATTAGTTGAAGACGACAAACAATGCACTGACAAAAACGAAAGCGGTTATACAACAAACAATAGAGTACAAATTACATCATAGAAAACTACAGACAGACCAAAAAACCAGGGCGATTACCTCCGTTCAAAATAAAATAAATAGATATCAAATTGATGCAGTGAACATTACAAACATGCATTAATGTATACACATGTACAAGACTTTCTAAGGTTCACGAAAATCGGCCAAATCAAAATGGACATATTGTGTTTGTTCCAGTGTCAATTAAAAATTTTTAGTACAATCTTACATCTCTTTGCTAGACAAGGGTTGTGATCCACTTTCCTTCTTTCCACGCAAAGAGGAGGGTGTGGATAATAACCCTAGGCTAGCTAGCAAAGATTAATGTTACTAAACATTGATTTTTTTTATAAAAACAACTTTTATTATGATGGATATAACTCCCTTGTCGTAAACAATTATGAAACCATTCCGTGATTTGGATTTATTGTCAACATACTAAAGCAACATTTATATTTTCTATAATTGTAGTTAAATGTCGTGGCAAATCAAATTAATTGCACAGACTTGCAACAGACAATGACGGAACTTGTGTATAATAACTATTGGAAATAAACCTTAATTGTAACAGCATGTAAACTTCCAAGGTCTCTAATGAATTAATTTAATTGAGTATTGAGTGTGTATGTATCTCTAATGAACCATTACCATAGATATATGCGGCATGGTTATTTATGCAAAAATGCATAAACTCATCATAGATACCAGGACTAAATTTAGTATACGTCAGACGCGCCTGAAGTTAAAACGCCTTAGTATTTCAAAAGATTCAAAAATTTGTAAACAGTAAATTGATAAATATAACAATATCAATGACAATTCATGTCAGCACAAAAAGTGCTGACTACTGGGCTTGTGATACCCTCGGGGAAATAAATCTCCACCAGCAGTGGCATCGACCCAGTGGTTGTAAATAAATTTATCATAGATACCAGGACTAAATTTAGTATACGCCAGACTCGCGTTTCGTCTACAAAAGAAAGGATAACAGCTGAGATAAAAGTTTTAAAATACTTGAAATGTATGCTTTAATAACACATGCAAGTATGGAACGGAATCATAACGGTTGTCTCGTTGTTGTGTTCATGCCTTGAGTTCGGCAATGACTTGAAAGTTGGGTAATGTGTAGCGTGTGAAGCAAATTAACAATGTATAGAAAAACCTTTGCAATAACAAAACATCTAAATATGATAATAGTGTGTTGACTTGACACAATGATTTGAGGAAAAGTCTTAGCAGCATTTCGTAGGGAAATACTTGACAAATATCGTTATGATGCCAAGTCAATACCCAATTATTGTCAGTTCATAATTTGCGAAATAGTATCATCATATAGTACCCCAATATATATATGAGATCCTGCCGAAAAGCAAAGACAAAAACTAAAATGCCCGCTTCTCCTGTAGAATGTTAATGCCTAAACTACGATACATGTAGATTTTTCGAACTATGATATATATATATATTCAAACGAAAGATGAAAATGAGAAGCCATCGTTCTATCCCGGTTGTGGTTATTCAAAACTATAACAGGTTTGAGAAACAAAATGCAGATATGCACGGGGTTAATATCAATCCTATTAATTCCGCATGCAGCTGTTGAAGATTGTATTCACTACTTTTGCGAGTGTATTTCTGCAATAAAGCAAGAGAAATATTGTTTTTGGAATGATAGGTTACTTATGTCAATTGTTTTTTGAAAGATACTAGAGGGACTTAGCTACACGTACCTGGTCAAACACTGGAAGTAACCTCAGGTGCTCCGGAAGGGTATGCAGATCCTACTTCCAGATTGACATCCGCCCTGTTGCTCAAAAATAACAAACCCGTTTACATGTCTAATTCGGTAGCTCACATTCGTGGAAAAGGGGAACGGGAATGTAGTTACAACATTAAGAATATATCCGCTGTCATCTGTAAAACAGATATTCCATAACCAAATGGAAGTCAAGATATGAGACAGATTTAACTGCACATTTCATATCCTTTGAAATAGATGCGTTAAACAAAATCACCAAATTAATTATATCGTCTACAAAGCAGAAATTAAAGTTAAAGGATACTGCTAACGTCTTGTTTTTCTTCCTTAGAAGTTCTTGTAGGAAGTTAGCTGGTGAGGAGACCTTACATTTGAGCAAAACATAGAAAATATGACCAGCAAAACACAAAGATTCTGATATCTTACTCACCAAAGTCTTATCTTGTCTTATATTCCATATGACTTTTGCTTCTTTTTTTTAAAGTTCAACGTTTTCATCATTATTATCAAATGTTTTGCGTTTATATTTGTATTGGTGACGTCTATAATGCTGTTATAACTTGCATTCAATCCCTTTTGCTTTTCTTGCAAATATTTCTTTTTGACCAAAATGTTATCAAGCAGGAAAGTTATAGACAATTCCATTGAGAACTACGCCAGAGCATGGGCTAAGCGAGAAGAAGTGCAACTGGACACTTTGTCAGAATGGGTCAAAACAATCAGGTCTCTGATAAAACGTCGCATTCATAAGTTGAAAAACTGTGTGAATGATCGACCTAGGTCCATTTTCAGTGACAAAGAGGCTGTGAAATGTCTATCATTTCTTCAAGATAAGTATGTTGTTGTTCCTGCGGACAAAGCTTCAAATAATATTGTCTTTGTATGTAAATCGTATTACTACGAGTGTATTATAAAAGATTTAGGAATAATGAACACTCAGGTAATCCCACATACAAAAACATATCATTTGACAAGGATGAGATTTTGGCGAATCATAAGTCCTTCATGGCTTCTATGAACATTGCATTGAACAACAAATCGGAGGACTTACCTTGTTTGTATTGGATACCTAAACTTCACAAAATTCCGTACAAACAACGGTACATTGCCGGCTCATCTGCTTGTTCTACTAAAGAATTGTCCATTAGATTGACTAAAATTCTGTCCGCAGTTAAAGAGGGTCTTCAGATATACTGTGAAACTGTTTACTCACGTAGTGGTATTAACCATATGTGGATTCTGAAAAAACTCTAAAGAACTTCTGGATAATTTTAAATCTCGGTCTTTTTCTGAAATTAGTTTATTAAAACTTTTGATTTTTCAACCTTGTATACAACCATTCCCCATGTGAAATTGAAAACCCGTCTAAAAGAAATAATTCACAATGCTTTTCATCATAAAAATGGTAGCATACGCTATAAATGTATCACTTTGGGATACCATAAGGCATATTTTGTTAATAAGGAACAAAAGGGTAAAACATACTACACAGAGGAACAAGTGATCAGTATGCTGGAGTTTCTTATTGACAACATATTTGTTGAATTTGGAGGTAGACTTTTTCAACAAATTGTCGGCATTCCTATGGGAACGAACTGTGCGCCTCTCTTTGCCGACCTCTTCTTATTTTCATATGAATCGGAGTTCCTTCAGACACTTGTCAAAAACAAGAAGATCAAAGAAGCCAGGTTATTTAATTTCACTTTCAGATATATTGATGATGTTCTTTCCATTAACAATCCGAACTTTTCTGATTGGATTCCATTAATATACCCACCAGAACTAGAAATTAAAGAGACCACAGACACGGCTTCCTCTGCCTCATTTTTAGACTTGTACCTCGAATTTGACATACACAGTCATCTCAGTACCAGAATCTATGACAAACGAGACGATTTTCATTTTGAAATTATCAATTTCCCCCACCTTAGTAGTAATATACCAACTTCACCTGCATATGGAATATACATTTCCCAACTTATTAGGTATTCAAGAGCTTGCAGCTCCTATTCAGACTTTGTAAAACGTCACCAGTGTCTGAGCAGAAAATTGATGAACCAGGGGTATGTCAAAGAACGTCTCGTCCTTTTTCTTAAAAAGTTCATCGGAAGATACCCAGAACTTGTTGATAAATATTCCGTATCAACTTCACAAATAATACAAGATGGTCTTGAAGTATAGATTTTGCGTACTGACGTTTGTTAGCATCTTAATTACGTATTATAGTATTCTTTTATATGTCTTTTTTAGATATTCATTTGAAGTGACTCTGTGGTTACGTAAAATCACATACTTTGAACGGCAAAATTATTTCATTTATTGATATTACTTTTACTTAAGGATCTTGACATACTATGAATGACTAAACTATTTTATTCAATAAGACTACTTTTTCTGTTTAGTCTATTTTTTATGATATACATTTGACGTGAAACTGTACTTATGTATCCCGTCATACTTTGAACCACACCATTATTTTATTTATTATTATTACTTTTACTGTTAAATCTGGTTTTTGTTATATCTACTTTACGTGAGTCTGCATTTATGTATGCCGTCATACGACAAAATTATTTTTATGTCTACCTGTGCGAATTTCAAACGCGCAATTTTACACCAGTAATGAAAACCTTCTATCATTCATGGGTAGACTTTACATAGATAAATTCAGCCGTATTTGACGTGAAACTGTACTTATGTGTCCCGTCATACTTTGAACCACACCATTATTTTATTTATTAGTTTTACTGTAAGTCTGTTTTTTGTTATATCTACTTTACGTGAGTCTGCATTTATGTATGCCGTCATACGACAAAATTATTATTATGTCTACCTGTGCGAATTTCAAACGCGCAATTTTACACCAGTAATGAAAACCTTCTTTCATTTATGGGTAGACTTTACATAGATAAATTCAGACGTATAAGAAAAGCAAAATGAGAATGTTAAATTTGATGTATGCTTTTTTGTGCTACTTTGTTACATTTGTTGTTTATGTAGTGATATTAAGATGATAACACAATATTGACTGTTGTACCCCTATTTTTGACATTTTTACTCTTTGAGTATGTTTGTTTTGTTCATGCATCGTTGACAATGTAATGGAATTTGATGCGACTGTCATACAAGTGAGAGGTTTAGCTAGCTATAAAACCAGGTTCAATCCACCATTTTCTACATTAGAAAATGCCTGTACCAAGTCAGGAATATGACAGTTGTTATCCATTCGTTTGATGTGTTTGGACTTTTGATTTTGCCTTTTGATTTTTGATTTTCCCTTTTGAATTTTCCTCGGAGTTCAGTATTTTTGTGTTTTTACTTTTTATAGACAATCCTGCAAATAAAAGTTATTCAACATCTGTGCCCAATTATAATAAACCCATGTATAGTCTGGAATCTTGAAGGGAAAGTTTTTATAGGATATAAAATGATTTTGCTGTAAGCAATAACAGGATAGATATGTTGGTTTTATATTGCTCAGTTCATAAAATATGTATAAATTACAAAAAATGGAAGCATATTTGTTGGATGTTCTGTTAGTTCCTTGCATTTAAATGTCAAGATAGTAAAACTAGTAATATAACAATCGGAAATGCTTTCTGGAATCAATTATTTTGAATTTTTAATGTGTTTTAAAATTGAGATCATAATATTACATTGTTTATGTCACAAATTATTGTCGGTGAATTGTAAAAAAGCAATTTTAAAAGACAATTTGATATTATACAAATAAAAGATTATTCATTAAATGTTTAGTGTTTTTTTTTTCTTTATATTAGTGCACTTTGTAACATTTATTCGCAACTTTTTAGGTTAGTGGGAGGTTTAGAACTTGACATCTTGATATCTTTATTTCCTTTTGAAATTTGATCCAATGATGACATACTGGATATTGCTTGTCCACAAAACGTCTTTGTGAATAATTAATATCAATGTTATCAGCAATCAAATCCGTGCTTTAAAGTTATTGAGAAACTACCTAATCTAGAGATGGCGTGAATCAGATATGGATACTTAAAAATTTCAAAAATCTTTTAGAGTACATACAATCTAATTAAAGTTATTGAAACATTGAATTTTCTTTTATTCACGCGGTTATTCCACATTTCAAACTAAATGACAAATTGAAAGATTTGGTCCTGCTTTGTTTAAAAAATGAATGGTCAAGGTATACACAAGTCCTAAGTATAAAGTCTTAGGGAATGGTAAGTCGTACTTTGTAAAATTAATCCTTCTGATTCAAACAAAAAAGCTTTGAAACTTACATTATCAAGATGATTGATCTCTTAATTGACATCAAACTTGATACTGAGCAGTATCCTTGAACTTCATTTTCCGTTATATATATACGATGTTTTATCACTAAATAGTACAACAATTGGTGATTATGTTAGACGCTTCTATCCAATTGAATTTGAAATTAGGGATACAACAGTCAAGTCTGTCTCATATCTTGACTAACATCTAGAAATTGACATTGAAGGTATGCAAATTAAAACGTAAACTCCGTCCGATCAGTTGAAAAACACATTGGTAATATATATTTTGCAATGATTCCTGAATGTTTATTTTGTTTTTACCAAATTCGTGCTGCTCAGGCTATAGTTGTCTATGTTGTTTTTTATTTACTATTGTTTGTCCATTGGGGTTTTTTCCCTTTTTTTTGTCATGGTATTGTTGGATTATTTTCGAATTGTATATTTCCCCTCTATATTACTTTGAGTAGATACTACATGTATCATTGTGATTTAATGATGTGTGCCTATGTTGATGTTAGTTTAGTATTGTAGATGACATAAAATTAGATAAAATGCATGTTTCATTCTCTCTGCATGTCAAAATTCAAGTAGAGTTCCTAAACGTCTCGATAGACTACGCGAATATCGCATTTTTATAAGTACACCTGTATTTTTATAGTGACATTGCTGATTTCAGGATTAAAAAAATGATCTAATGAGTTTTCAGACATTCGTACAACAAAACTATAACGTGCATACAATTTATTTGGTTTAAATATTGAGGTACAAGTTAACAAATATGAAAAATACAATCAAATGCAAACATTGGTTTCAAAACATAACGGGATAATAAATCGCAATTTTAACATATAGAAGTACATAAATAGTGAGTGCATAAAAACAATATGTGGACACCTTTCAATTTCTCATGCAATTATCCCAAATGCCTAATAGTTCGCCATACATACAGAATAACTGACATATGCGTTTAGTTACGTAGAACCTTACACATACAAACACCAAATGATAAGAAACAACGTAAATGGTTTAAAACATAAGAATAAATATTAAAAGACATTAAATAGAAAAAGATTTTTTCAACAACAATGCATATCTTGATTTGTTGATTGTCACCATTCACACATAGAAATCACAACACACACAAACAATGATTTGATTAAATATTTGTTGCATACTACACATTCTTAACATCCAAGGAAATTGACATTCTTTTACAAACAGGACAAGTTCTCTGTTTCCCAGTTAGCCACGGTTTTATACAGTGTATGTGAAATTCTGAAAAGCAAACACAATCTAATGATTCATTTATATAATCACGTTTTAAATTGCTGACGGTGCAATTTCGTAAATAATGTTAAACTGACAAGTTCTTTTCAAATTTATTAGCATCGCTATTTTTTCTTCTTTTTTTAACGCAACATTATTATCATGTTATTTATGTTATATATATTAAAATATAATTTGAAATCGTTAACGAGTGTTTTATTTAGGATAAGCATTCCTTATGCCCGCGTCACACTGTCCCGATTTTTATATACGATGGACACCCGAATGCGAAAATTGTAAGTTCGTACGAAGTTGGTCCCGATCTCGTTAAAATACCCATAAGTGACCGAAGCAAGTACGATGAATAACGAAGTCTATACGAGGGTGCCGAAAGTATATACGATAGCAATAGATGGACATACGAAGGTTAACCGAAGACGGTATTTAAGCTTCATATCTCAGCCGAAGCCTACAAGATGGATCACGAAGGCTACACGATGGATTACGATGATGGCGCGATGGCCATACGATGTCTAAAAGACGTCGTATACAGCTTACGATGCATTTAAAATATATGCCGAAGGCATCACGCGTTTTAAATTGTTTGATCAATATTGAATATATATTATATTGTACATTTAATTTTTGGTTTAATCATAAGACGGAAGACCGTGGGTATTTCCAGTTACTGAATAATTTGGTTGATTTCTAAAAAAATAGTTTATGTATCAAATATGCGTATTAAATTTACCATTTTCTGCATGTGTCATATACAAGTATAGTGTCCATATTTGTCCCCAATATGTTACATACGAGGGGATGCCACGCTCGGCATTGCCTTGTTTGAACTGTAAAATGTGTGCACTAGTCTGAATAATCACCCATAATTATGCCATGTTTACGGGTCCTACTAAAATGCGCCCGGGAGCGCCCGGGTGAAGAAAAAGCGCCCGGGGAAAAGAAAAAGCGCCCGGAGAAGAAAATATAGCGCCCGGGGAAAATATATAGATATTTTATTGGCATGAGACAACTTGGTTAAGTTATGGACATTGATTTTTATTTTTTTTTTTATTTTAGACAAGTAATTTGCAAATTCAGATAATAGACATTTGTAATAAAGCACAAAAACAAGTATGAATATTTTTAAATTTTAACAATAATTATTATGAATACTATTTCGAAAGACTGATAATAATGGATCACAGTTTATAAAAAAAAAAAGTGTTCACCATGCAGTTGCAAAAATATAAGACCTCAAGCACCGATTATTTTTAGTAACAAAATATTCATTTTGATCGAGGACAATGTCTTTCATGATTCTTCTATTACTCATATTTATATTTATTTACTTACTTATATACAATTTTGAAATCTAAAATGTAAAAGTAAAACAACACTTTAGATGTAGCATCGTACATATTCCCATTTATATTAAGGACAAAACAAGCAATGATTAGTTATTTTTTATGGAAAAAAAAAATTGTTATAAAATATTATTATTTTCTTCTCCCGGGCGCTAATTTTCTTCTCCGGGCGCTAATTTTCCTTCTCCGGGCGCTTTTTCTTTTCACCGGGCGCTTTTTCTTTTCCTTGGCGCTCCCGGGCACTTTTTAGAAGTACCGATGTTTACTGATCTATCTTAAAGGTAAGGTAATGGGTTCGTTGGTCCCTTTTATTCAAAAAGAGCTCTTTCCAGGAGAATATCATAATAATATAGACTAAAGGAAGGATGTGGGGAAAGCAACAAATGCGGCAAAATATGACATATAGAAAACAAAAATGTTTATGGAGTAAACATTCGTGTGACAACAACTCAGACGATACATAAAAAAATCAGAATAATGAAGAAAAAGTTGGTTTTTCCTATATACGTGTACCTGCAGTGTTGGTATACGAGGCGCGTTTATGATTGTTATTATGTTATTTGATAGGAAAAATTGACAAAAAATAATATTTTATTTGTAAAAGTAAATCCTGAGCCTGTAATGCCTGCTCTTATTGTTCCATTTGAATTAATAGAAACAACGCTGTCGCCTTTCTTGTTCTCATAGAATCATATGATATGAGGTCCATGTTTTGTGAACGTCTTTCTTAACTGTCGTATTAGACTGACCAGTGCATATCGCGCATGGCACTTTAAATGTATTTAAGCGCGAAAATTAACTTACATTTAGCTGGATTTATTGCCGTCGTAGTTCCATCTTGTCACCTTCGTACTTTTATTCGATGGCATCACGACGGGATTACGAGGTCTTCACGAAGTCGTGTTGCCATCGTAAGACCTTCGGTTAGCTTCGTGATTCATTCGTGTAGACATCGTAATGTCAAAACTGCCCGATGGAAACGATGGAAACACGAATGCAATACGATGTTCAAAGATGCATTCCCGGTGACATTACGATGGTGAGGATGGTGATATGAACTCAATACGAACCCTAAACATCGGACGCACCTTCGGGGATTTTTTAACATGTTAAAAAATTTAGAACCCTTCCCGAAGTTGTCCCCGAGGGCTAGAAAAAGTGGCCGATGGTTCTACGATGGTTAAAGATGGCACTACGAATAGCCCGATCTGGATACGATCAGTCCCGATTTTGAAAACACGATTATGGAAATTTTCAAAATCGGGACTGATCGTATCCAGATCGGGCTATTCGTAGTGCCATCTTTAACCATCGTAGAACCATCGGCCACTTTTTCCAGCCTTCGGGGATAACTTCGGGAAGGGTTCTAAATTTTTTAACATGTTAAAAAATCCCCGAAGGTGCGTCCGATGTTGAGGGTTCGTATTGAGTTCGTATCACCATCCTCACTATCGTAATGTCACCGGGAATGCATCTTTACACATCGTATTGCATTCGTGTTTCCATCGTTTCCTTCGGGCAGTTTTGACATTACGATGTCTAAACGAATGAATCACGAAGATACCCGAAGGTCTTACGATGGCAACACGACTTCGTGAAGAACTCGTAATACCGTCGTGTTGCCATCGAATAAAAGTACGAAGGCGACAAGATGGAACTACGACGGCAATAAATCCAGCTAAATGTAAGTTAATTTTCGCGTTAAAATACATTTAAAGTGCCATGCGCGATATGCACTGTTCAGTCTAATATGACAGTTAAGAAAGACGTTCACAAAACATGGAGCTCATATCATATGATTCTATGAGAACAAGAAAGGCGACAGCGTTGTTTCTATTAATTCAAATGGAACAAGAAGAGCATCTATTACAGGCTCAGGATTTACTTTTACAAATAAAATATTATTTTTTGTCAATTTTCCATATCAAGTAACATAATGAAAATCATAAACGCGCCTCGTACACCAACACTGCAGGTACACGTATATAGGGAAACCAACTTTTTCTTCATTATTCTGATTTTTGTATGTATCGTCTGAGTTGTTGTCACACGTATGTTTACTCCATTACCATTTTGTTTTCTATATGTCATATTTTGCCGCATTTGTTGCTTTCCCCACATCCTTCCTTTTGTCTATATTATTATGATATTCTCCTGGAAAGAGCTCTTTTTTAATAAAAGGGATCAACGAACCCATTACCTTACCTTTAAGATAGATCAGTAAACATGGGCATAATTATGGGTGATTATTCAGACTAGTGCACACATTTCACAGTTTAAACAAGGCAATGCCGAGCGTGGCATCCCCTCGTATGTAACATATTAGGGACAAATATGGATACTTTATTTGTATATACACATGCAGAAAATGGTAAATTGAATATGCATATTTGATACATAAACTATTTTTCTAGAAATCAACCAAAACATTCAGTAACTGGAAATACCTTTAATATTGTCTTTAGAACCAGCAGGTAAAAAAATGAACAACCAATTCCTGTGTATTATGCTATTTCAAGGAGAAAAAACAAGTCCATCTGCATGACCTTGACCTTTGGCCTTGAACGTAAAAAATGTCAGATCATTACAAGAAGGAACAATATACCAAATCTGGTTAAAATCTTTTGAAGCATATTGGTTTTAGAGTGTCCACAAGGGTGATATTGCCTTGTATTACAACTGCCACTATGACCTCGACCTTTGAACTTTAAAGTCAATAGCGCTTAAGATATTCTTAACGAGTAACACCATACCAAGTTTTGAGCATTTTGGGTCTAGAGTGTCAATAACAATTTTATATATACGCAACTTACATGTAGTAGGCGAGGGGATAATAAACTAAGTTTTATAAGAATTAGACAAAAAGATCGATTTCCCGCCATGCATGGCAGACTTGTACAGAAACGATATGTTGTCGAAATTCTGTTCGTATCTTTTAGACATCGTATGGCCATCGCGCCATCATTGTAATCCATCGTGTAGCCTTCGTAATCCATCGTGTAGCCTTCGTGATCCATCGTGTAGGCTTCGGCTGAGATATGAAGCTTAAATACCCGTCTTCGGTTAACCTTCGTATGTCCATCTTTTGCTATCGTATATAATTTCGGCACCATCGTATAGACTTCGTTATTCATTGTACTTTCTTCGGTCACTTTTTGGTATTTTAACGAGATCGGGACCAACTTTGTACGAACTTACAATTTTCGCATTCGGGTGTCCATCGTATATAAAAATCGGGACAGTGTGACGCGGGCATAAAGACAAGACGGTCTTGAAAATTTATTGTATATTCGTTTTACACTTTCTTTTAGAATAAGAATATTTTTTTTCGATTTCTTCATTTAGTATCGTTCTATAGCATATAGAGAATGAAAAGGAAAAATGAGCCAAAGAGCAGCAAAGGTTATTAAACGCAGCGAGATAATCCCTAACCCGTATGCTGTCCACTGAACAATACTATATACTACTTTTCCATTTTACTCGGCTTTTCAATTGGCTCATACAAACCCACTGTAAACATTCTTGCTTAAAATATCAATCGCATAATAGAATCATCCGAGATATTTAAAATTGTGATGTAATGGCGCCGTAAATTAAGTGTGTAGTTCCAATAAGAAAACACCTTTGCTGGATTAGTCTATAATATATGTACCTACCATGTTCACAGGGTAATATCCATATCTTATCTTTCTCAATAAAATCGTCTAAACACACTGGGCAAGTTTCGTATCTGTGGTCTGTAACAGAAAACGGTGCAGGTTTTATGAATGAGACAAAAGATACGAAAGGATTACCAGTAATCAAAAGAAAATAGACGAAACATTACATGTAACAAAAAGAAATACGTCGAAAAGACAAATAACAGTCTACTACAAACATTAACGGTACCAATGTGTCTGCATCAGATACCAATTTCGACAATAAATGTCACTTAAGTGATGCTTGAGGCCAAAATATTTAGAAAAACAGCAAATAATAACACAAAATCCATATTAATCTGCTTAACGTTACTCTTAAAACTAAAGACAAAGAAAGACGGACCCTATTAAAACAAATATTGATTTTAAACATTCTCAGTGATTTGATATTTATACCCAATCTTGGCCTTTCTCATAATAAGCAAAACAACAACAAAAATAGTCTTTTCAAATTTCATTTTGATATTCGTTCTTTATGTCATCAAATTACTATAGAATTAATATTTTATTGCTAAATGTTTCTATATACATTATTATTGATTTTTCTTAAATTAATAAACCATGATATTGCAAATGCCAATAAATCGGCATTCGCTAAGAGCGGTTTAGAAATTTACATATTATGTAATTATACTTATTTGAATATTGTTGCAAAATGAATGTAAAAAAAACTCATCAAAGATACTAGGTTCATATGTTGACCTCTTAATTTGTTCACATGTGTTAATTTTTTGGGGTAAATTTATCATTAGCGTATACCAAAACTGTCTTTTTTTTTAATCCTTGAATTCATTTAACATTACATGTCATATGATAACAAGGATGGTGTGCCATCATAATCAAAATTATTGACAAACGGAAATACAACGATTAAATTAAAAGAGAAAAATATAGGGGAAAATTACGTAGTTTATTGTGTAACACACCTTTTGTGAATTTTGTCATTCTGATTGGACTTTCGTGGGCTTCTTTTCTGTTTGTTTTTAAACATTTAGGTGTTCTAAGAGTATTTGTAGAGGTCCTTCGTCTTTGGTCGTACTTCTGAAATAGAAAATATTGATATTGATTTTTAATTTGTCTTTTTTCCTCTCTGTTAGTCATATTACGCTTTCTAATTTTAATGAGTACCAATTGAAAGACTAGTCATCAAACAAATATATTGTTGTCATATTCAGTCTGTTTTATCAATGTTATGCCTACGACATTGATACTTTTATAAGGTACGTGTATTTTCTTTTTATAGTTTTATATAGATAAGAATTTGAGAAAGATAACGAAATTTAATGTCTATGGAACAATAAAAAAAAAGAATTTCTTCAAAATGACAAGAAAGTTCACAGGATAAAACCATTATTTTTATGGTTTCACAATAACTCGTTTCATCAAATATTTCTAAACTCTCATTCTCCTTATAAAAAAATCTCTCCGAGTGTGTTAGTACGTTTGCGCTGATTTTGAAACCTGATAACTTCAGACTTTTCCAATGATATAAAAACTTGAAACGTGACTTGGATGGATACAAGGTTATTAAACTTCCTAAAGCACAGGGCTTGCCTTACAAATAAACCTACAGACTTTTTACATTTTCAAGCCATACAAAATCTGTGTTGGCTACAATACTAATTACAATTGTAAAGTTTCTACTCAAATGGAAAGAATAAATAACCAATACGGAAACTATTTTTTTTTAGAAAGTAAGTTACACCAAGCATCAGGCTATATCGAATTAGTTCCATGACTGAAGTAGGAAATCTTAATGATCCATGTGAAATATTAGATGTTCAAACATGTCATGTTTAAAGTTATTTAATCCTAAATGCGCTGAAATAAATAACGATTAATTTGTGTGATTGTAACAAATTCAATTAAATACTTAGAATTTCTAAAAATATATCTAACTATATTAACATGAGCTAAAGCGGTTAATAAATCGCATATGAAACTAGTTATGCCATCCTATTGACACCTTTATTTATTACCGACCGGTAACAGACTTCATCTGAAAATGATAAGTTCTAAAAACAAAACAATCCTATTTGCACCTTTATTTATCACCGCCGGTAACTGACTTAGCCTAATTTAAAACAACAATACTAACAGTACATCATATAATTATAGTCCATTCGAACCCCCAATACATAAAAGGTGTTCACTGCAATATTTATTTTTTAAGATTTTTAAATAACAATGATCATTAAATTAGAATTTGTAAATAGTAATTAAATGATTAAGTAAGGTTACAACTGGTTTCGCTTCATAAAACTACATAGACTTTCTTTGTACTGATATTCCTACTTGCTGATTAAAAACCACCAAAGTACAATGAATTGTAGCTGACTAACTTCTAGGCAAATAGTAGAACTCGCCTGTAGTTATCACTTTCAGAGAACATATGACTTTTTTTTTAATTTTTAATTTTGGGTCATGAATGCTTTTCAACTACGTACTGTTTTTGGCCTTTTTAACTTTTCTGATTCGAGTGACACTGGTGAGTCTATTGTAGAAAGAAAATGCACGTTTACCGTATCAAATTTCAATCCTGGTTTCTATGATAAGGTTATTAACTGTTAAATCAAGCAAGACTACATTCACTGTTTTTGAGCTCAGAATGAGCAGATGTGTAAAAAATGTATCGTTACTTTTGAGATGTTGCTGTCTGGACTTTTCTAGTTGAAAAAATCAAAGTTTCATAATACGCTTGATATTTTTTTATCGCAATACATATTTTAAGTTTATACTTTTACCATAAAAACACTTCCAATTTACAACAGTATTTCGATTTGCATCCATATACAAACTCATTTCAATGAATCGGGGTCTCAATTACCACATGAAGAGTATAGTGTACCTAATAGTTATTTGTTCAGCTTAATCCTTGGTAAACTTACAACTTTACAAGTACAGCATACTACGACAAAGACTAATGGTACTGTCAACACCAGATTTCCCCAAAATACAAAAGCCGGAGGATTCGACTCATCTGAATCTGAGTCGGAATCAGTAGATACCTTACCGTCTTTTATTTGTACCAAGTACCTGTAATTGATAAAGATTTTAATAAGACAAACAAATATGTAAATTAATGTGTTGTAAAGGGACCCTCAACTGTTAACACAATATTTAGCTCAAGCACATTTAAGAAAACTCGTGCTATTTTCTAATTTATCACATTCCATTAGTTAGATTTTCCAAAGATTATATATATAACCAAAAAGAAATCAAAGTATTTCATTTACCCCAAAAACATGAAAGTAAGTGTTGTCTGTTGAACGTTGTTGTTTTTTTTTTTTCAACATATATGTCAATTTATAATTTTTAACCAAATTTAAAAGACTTTTAGATTTGTAAAACTTTTAGATTTGTACAAGACTGGTTACAAAGAAATAACTACTAAAATGATCATGACTAAATAGCTTGTTTGATAAGTTAACACAAACCTTGAACTATTTCTAACATCATTTCTGAGATCATACTCTTTTAATGATATTCCATCCTTATATCCAATAAATACAGATGGAATAGTAATATTCTTGCTGTTGTTTCCTGTAAAAAAAAATGAGTATATTTATACATCAAATTTTCAGTACCACAAAATAAAAAGTATAACTAAACGTTTGTAACGTAAACATGGTAAATAGTAAATGCAAAACAAAACCAGATATTGGCATATGATTACAACTGTATCTATTATTTTTTGTAGGGCTTTTATTGCGTTATACTAAATACGTTTGATTCCAATAATAAGTTTATCAACCTTTCCTGGATTGGTTTTGTAAACCACATGCATCTTGTTATATTATAACTGATAATACTAGTTTGGACTGATGTTGGAGACTCGGGTGATATTGAGAAGGACATCTATAAAGCATTAAAAATATATTGTGATAGTTATCAGTATACACTTTAAAGAAAAAATAGAATTCTCAAGTTACAAAATTAATTATTTTGATAAGTCCATTAGTGACGTTCTTATTTCATTTATGTTTCTATCTGAAATTAATCTTTTTTCAAAATTTAACACTATAATGGGGAAAATTGGGATTCAGCATACTATTTTGACGTCTGCTTGACCACAATATGTTTTCATCAAATTGGAGATCAAAAGGATATCTTTTAGAAAGAAAAAAAACATACCCCCTACCCAATAACTGGTCGTTCCTTATCTAATCTATCAACCAACAATAATTCTCAATTTAAAGATATTAGGACAAATCTGTAAATTTTAAATTGAAATAGACAATTTTGTCAGATTGATATATGACAGACGTTATACAACAAAATAAAAACTAAAACAAACACAACACAAACTAAACCAAGGAAAGATTCAAGTTCTCCAACAATTTTAACAGTTTTTCTCCACAAATGAATACTTGCATTAAATGAAACAATCTCCTTAATAACGTGCGTCCGAAGCGCTGTTCTGAAATACCTGTTCCAGAACGATGAAAGCCAGGAGTCGTAGATGCAATAAAACGTTGAAAGCTATATGATTAGAACAAACCTATAATTGTCAAATTCATCTAAATTCTGACCGGACATGACTGCGAACTTGATACATCCCACACAGCCAAACGGATGCCCCGTTTTGACAAGTTTTTACTGCCGGTCGGGAGAAGACCAAGTGATCATATTTCGTTTCCCCAATCACCCTGGTGATGAGCACTTTTGACTTGTTATTGATTACGATTTATTTGAAATGTATGATTGCACTCAGACTGGCTAAACACACCGTCAATATCATTGAAGCTAAATGTTATAAATATTAAACCTACCCGATACTCCATTGGCTGTCATCTCGAATACGGAATTGGAATTAGGCATTGAAATGTTATTATGTACTATCACAGCATTATAATGTAGTTTCTGTGCAGCGAGTACCTACATGTAAAGACATTAAATACAAAATTATCTTTTTTTTCTCCATTTTTCTTTCATATTTTCTCAAAAAGTCGACTATTTAACATAATTAATATTATAATTGAGAGGTTTAGCGCTATAAAACCAGGTTCAATCCACCATTTTCTATTTTGAAAATGCCTGTACCAAGTCAGGAATATGACAGTTGTTGTCCATTCGTTTGATGTGTTTTGTCATTTGATTTTGCCATTTGATTAGGAACTTTACGATTGAATTTTCCTCGGAGTTAGCAATTTTTGTAATTTTTACTTTTTAGTGAAAAAAAAAACAAATATTCATAAAAAAGTTAAGTAAGTATAGATCTATCACCTAATCCTGTCATTTTTTTAAAGATGCTTCTTTGATATTCGTGTTGTTGTGTTATTAGAACTATTTCGAATCAATTTTTGTTTTCGAGCTGACTATTAGATATGTTTTTATTTTAATCAAATGATTTTTATTTTTTATACAATCATGTTGTTTAAAGTAAAGATAGTTCGCATTTTTCATTTTGTAAATATGATATTTTTGCATTCATATTATACAGAAACACATTTCAATTTAAAATACTATTATACTAATATGAACAAATGTGTTTCCCCCCGTTTCTTTATAATAAGCGTTTACCTTCTTGCATCTTCTTCATTCATAAAAACAACGCAAGACAACATAGAAGCAAACACTAATAAAGGAAAATTCAACCAATACAATGAATCAGCTATCAAACAGTAAAATCACAAAAAAATACTGAACTCCGCAGAAATTCAAAACGGAAAGTCCCTAACAAATGGAAAAATCAATTAAAGCTCAAACATAACAAACGAATGGATAACAACTGTGACAGTCTTATTCCTGGCTTGATATAGGCATTTTCTTATGTAGAAAATGGTGGATTAAACCAGGTTTTATAGCTAGCTACCTATAAAAAATCAAATCAATGTATGTATGCTGAGTGTATTTACATTTGAAATAAAAATTAGACAACAACATTGATAATACTGCATATTAAAATTAAAACAACCATGGTGTAAATAGTGATTGATAATCCTACTTCATACCATATTGACAAATTCACAACCTTGTCGTTCCATCAATGCTATCCATACTGTACTGCTGTCGATCCAAGGCGGTGACGGTTCATAGTAGTGACATGAACCTTTAGAAACTGGTTTCAAATATTTCAAGAATCCCTAAAACATGTATAATATTATAAATAATGTACCTTGGAAATATTTAAATGTTTGAATATAGATGACAGATGTACTATAGAGTTTTGTGTACTATCGCTTTTTTTTATTTCATTTTTTGTTTGCTTCATGATTATTTTTGTCCTCCACCATTTTTGTATGATTCTCTATTTTTATAATGATTCGCATATCGTGTATCCGATATATAGTTAAACTGTTTAAATTCAGATGTTTTTTTTTTCTTTTCTACGTTACTTTTCATTCAATTTATAACATTTAAATTCATCTCAGGTGTTGTCATATATAGCTTTTTATTAGTTGAATAATAAAATAGACTATTAAAACAATCTTTTTACCTTGATTCCTGTGTCTGGTAAACTATCACCGAAGCCTGCAGGGTGGTCACGATATGATTCAACAATATCTTCGGAAAAAATCTGCAAAAACAATGTTGGTATAATTTCATGTTTGACTCTTTATGTCGTCCGAAAATAAATATTTAAAAAGTTTTTAACTAAGCATGCAACTTGATCACGTAAACTATTGAGGTATATTACTAGCATTGAATAGCGTTGAGTTAGCCACATGAGCCGGTCAGAAGAGATATAGTCTGGGGCATAAGTCTCATAGAATACCTTAAGGAGGGGTCAAATAAATATATATGCAATGCTTTCGTAGTAATGTACGAAATTGTTTTATCAAGAAGCGATTGCTTATTGAAGCATTACCTTATTTTTAAAGTTTATAATCGTTTTTAGTTATTCATCTGATATTATTTCATGATTGCCGGCTATAGCTTGGTTGTCAACTTGATACTAGTAAAATAAAGGATTCCATCATATCTCACGTCCGACAATTATAACCCCAATGCAGACGCGATCTTCTGGCTATGGTTGACGCATAGTTACATGTAGCTATGTACAAGTGGTATCTAACACTGTTTTTTGGAGAGTGCAACGCTTTCTTTATAAATACTGTTCACAACTAATGTGTTCGACGAGTCATCGAATGTGTCTAGGTCTATTTTAATGTCAACGTGCTGCTCATATACAACATTCATCTTTTCAGTCATATTTTAAATTCTTCCACTTCAATTCGAGTTAAAAATCATCTAGAATTGTCACTAGTTAGAATTTTGATTGTACTGTAGAGTTCTTATCATATTATGATATCAAATCTTATTTTTTTACGGTAATGTTGTTTGAATCGCTCGTAAATATATATAGACACGATCACGTTAACTCATTCATCATTTAGTTATTCTTATAGGATATCAAATTACCATCGTAGTAAATATTGTCTTTTTGGTACTCACATTTATTTGTTTTTATGAAATAAAACATAACAAAATATGCATTGCTATAAATTTATGAAAACTTATGGTTCTACATCCTGTGTTTATATATGTATTTGTATGTTAGTATAGCACAAGTATTTTTTCTCAGATTGCTAATGACGTCTTTTTTCTCAATTAGGTTGATGTGTACTGACTGGTACCTGACCCTGGGTCAACACGATTCATCTATTAGACCAAATGAATATATGCGTGTTTCCTATTTCCCTACCTATCTGGTATTTTAGGCTTAGAAATAGCCTACAGAACCTGAAAGTGTCTTTTTTTGGGGTCATTTTTCAATAAGCACTGTTAAAGCCAGAATTTGTCTCCCATAGACTCAATGTAAAAAAAAAAAATAAAAGAATTCCCTACCTACCTACATTATTATTTTCAAAGATGTTATAGGAAACACACATATTATTTTATTTGGCCTTCGTTTTTATTGGCATTGAACTAGTGTTTTCACTTTGAGTATTTTGGGGACTATTATACTGTGTACTAAGTATAATATCCTCAGGTATTTTGTCTTCATCTTAGATTTTTGTTTATGCTCCGTACCTGAGAGAGGGTTTGCAGCTCAAACATGTGATAAACATCGCCAAATTTCAATGTATGCCGGTCCAAAGTCAGGAGCCTATAATTCAGGTGTGGGTCAGTTGTCATTCGTGTTATGGCTGAATGTAGCGTACAACTGTGTGCGTTTTATTTATGGATTAAGCCCTCAAAGACAACTTCTTTTTTTTTTAAATTAATTAATTGATTTTGACTTTATTGGATAATTTTTGTTCTACTATTTCATATTGAAATTCTCCACGAGTAACAAAGCAACAATGTCAAATTAGTGTTTTTTATTTTTCTATTTTAATGAACAACTAGTAAAGCGAATGAACATGAAAAGTGCAATAGAATGTGAAATTGGAATTACTTTAATAGCTCGGCAGTATTAATCTTCATCTATATGCACTCAAGATAAAAAAAAAAACAAAAAAAAAAACAGTTTATCAATGAAGTGTGACATTTCGTGATAGTTTGGAAGTATTGTACAGTAATTACTTCCGCGAGATAAATGTTAAACTTCATGATAGTTTTCATTTAAAATGCAACATAATTATTCTAGCGGAAGTAATTACTAGTCATTCATGAATTTAACCTACTTATTGCACGAAATGAAATTTATATAATTAATGGTCCAAAATATGACATCAATGACATTCGGTAACGAGGCAAGTTAAAAGTCGTAAAAACATACCAAATCAACCCTAATTGGCTGACGGCAGACGGCACACGAACTTACATGAACGACATTGACAGAACAGCAAACTGGAACAGCCAATATAGAAAAGAGTAACAAGCCAAACATAACTCAACCCGTAATCATTCTGTTTTCTGAAATATAAAAGCAGATTTATTAATACTGGTATTTGACAATCTATTGTGAACAATAAATCATTAAGATTTAAAGATGAACCTACTAGCTAGGAGAGTTTTTGGAATTTTTGTCATATGTTTGGACCCCTTGGGTTTTTTCCTACGATACATGGTAAAATATTTCGCCCCATAATAACTATGTTTCTGTTCATATAAAACTTCAAAAAGGTCATTTACAAAAATTTAAGCAAATTCTATATTTCTTTTCCTAAATAATACTAACGCAACTATAAGATAATAGTCCGACTCAGCCTTTTGTCGCATTTTTTTGTTTAAATCACATAATTTGAAAAGGTACGCCTTTATCTATCAATATGTTTAGCTTATGTTTTCCCTTATGTAATGCTTTACTGATTTATAGTATACATTTTGAATTTTTCTTGATTTTCTTTAATTACACCCAAGTACATTCTTAATACGAATCGTTTGCCATTTTGGGGCTTTTCTAAATTATATGTGGTACTGGTTTTGCTCATAGTTGAAGCCATTGTGGTGACCTATAGTTGATAACATACGTCAGTTGGTCTCTGGTAGATAGTAACTGTTATCGCATAGGCATCATACCACATCTTCTTATTTTATAACAATTATTCAAGTTGGCTTCGCTGATTTCCTAATCGTTTATTTATTCATCGTTTCATCATAACTATGTTTAAATGTAACTTCTCTTTTTGTTTTATTTTGTAATATGTTAGATGTTTGCTAAGCTAGGACACTTCCTTTTCCTCTGATGAAGACTTAGATTGGAAAAATGTTTTATTCATTACCGATTTTGTGAGACTAAATTTGATATTTTTATTTGTCTTATTGTAATGTGACAGCGACATGAATCTTATTTATCAAATAGGGTTTGTCTGACTGAATCTGTAAAAGGTTTCCGAGCTATGTTAAAAGCTTCAAAACTTGGTCGTCATCAGAACACAAAAAGGAATTCCATAATTCCATAGTTTTTATATCGTTCATTGAATTTTGTAAAACAATCCTCTTGTGAATATGTCGTGATTCATAAACTAGAAATATAGAATAACAATTTGCATCTACTGAAATGAACATGTTTAAATATTTATTACGTACAAAGTTACTTATTATGAACTTGTCGACTCAGAATAAAAAAACCAATCAACTAACCTTTTATTGTATCCTGACGTTTTCTCACCATAATTATTATTCGGTAAGGTATACTATAAAACTAATGTTCATATATGTCTTAATGAAATACATGTACTAAACAGCTTTGATCCCACGGTTATTTCTTTTTACAAAAATTTCCATAAAAGCTAACTTTCACCTTGTCAATTCAAATATGTAATAAAACATATACCTGCATTTGCTACTTTTAGAGATGAATGGGTTCCAAATTTCAGACGATTACTACAAATGTTAGTTTCTTGGACTTTTCTATCCTTTCAAGACATATCTAAGACTAGTCTAAACCCGAAACTTTCTGTATGGGTCTGTTCAGTCTGGAGTCTGTAATTCAGTCGTTATCGTTTGTTATTGTATATGATATTTGTTTTTCGTTCATTGTTGTGTGCATAAATCATGCCTTTAATTTTCTCACTTGAATTGTTTCACAGTTCTCAATTCGGGATCTTTAATAGCAGACTATGCGATATGGGTTTGCTCATTGTTGAAAGACGTACAGTAATCTATACTACTTGTAAACTTCTATGTTATTTTGTCTCTGGTGGAGAGTTGTCTCATTGGCAATCATACCAAATCTTTTTATTTCTATACCGGGTCCCAACGTTTTGTTTCATAAGATAGACACAAGCAGATTTTGTCTTAAACATTTTAAATTTGTGTACCAATTCTTTGGGAAAAAAATTATATATATATGTTCGTAATTCTACTGAGAAAAAGAAAAAACGTATTTTTTGCTGTTTCTTTATTCAATTTAAAAAAATAAAATAGAAGATTTGTTTATAAAGATTGACAAAAAAACTTCATACATAATCAAAACAATTGTTTTTGGGGCTATTTTTTAAAGAGGGGTTGATGTTCTCGTTTTCAATCTAATGATAAAAATCAGTCGACAGTGCATCCTTTCCAGATATTTTAAAATGTTTCGTCCCCTGTAACTCTATTGTAGAGGAAGCTATAGGGTAAACTTACCTCGAATTTATTTCACACTAAGGCCATTGGCAAAATGTTTTTCAATCTTAAAGTTTGTTTAAACTTACTGTATCATAGCTCTATGTGTGTACTTTGCTGGTCTTAACAATATTACAACCAAATGCTCCGCAGGGCTCAACTTTATACGACCGCAGAGGTCGAACCCTGAACGGTTGGGGCATGGACACAACATTTAAGCTGGATACAGCTCTGAATTTGGATTGTGATTAAATAGTTGACACAGCATAGGTTTCTGACAGAATGAATGAGGTCTAATGAACTAATTTTTTTTTTTTTGCTTTTGAGAAATTTACTATGCTGTTGAATATTAATCCTCTCAAAGAAAAAATATTTGAAGAAATTTTCTTTTTTAAAATTCTAAAATCTGAAATGATAAAAAAAAATTGACCCCACCCCATTTTTTTTTCACTTCCTCCTTTCCCTTATTCCAAAAATGATCTCAATTCAAATTTCTAATGGAGTTTGCAACAATAACTACTCATTTAAATACATCATAAATTATTCAAATATAAAATGTCATACAGTCATGGTTAAAATTAATATTAATTAATAGTAACTTCTAAAAATATAAATGGGGAATGTGTCCAAAAGGATACAGATGATGCACCCGCTAGCATATAACGTTATAAAGGGACATTACTCAAGAACTGTAAAAGTGAAGCTGCCAAAAATTGAACTTTGACTGAGTTTAGAGGTATTAAGCATTATATACACATTTCATTAAATTTAGTTGAGACAAACTTATAATAAGTCAAGAGAACAGAAACTAAAAAATCTTCGATTTTTCCACTTGTAAAGGGGCATAACCCTAGAATGGTAATCAAAGTGCCTGTAATCACTGAATGGTAAAGATTGCTTTAATTTACCAGTTGGTAGTAAAGTGAATATTGCATTGTATATTGTATATACCATTGATTTAAGTTGATTCAACTTCTATTCTGGACAAAGAAAGATAACTCCAATTTTCAAAGAAGATTATATAAAGCATTGGTTTTAGGTGATTCAACAACCATACTGGACAAAGAAAGCTAACTCCAATTTATTGACATGAAACTACAAAAATGCTTGTTTTTGGCCCTTTATTCCTAGACTGTTTGCCCCATAAACCTTAGAATATATCTCAACCTTCTACTTATGGTATTAAACATTGTGGTACAATTTCAGAACAATTGAAATACTTATACACAACTTATTGTTCTGACACTAGATAAATGCTATTTTTGGGCCCTTTGGGCCCCTAATTCCTAAAAATTAGGGACCATAACCCCCAAAATATATACCAAGCTTCCTTTTGTGGTTATAAACATTGTGTTAAAATTTTATTGATTTCTGTTTTCTTATACTAAAGTTATAATCTGGAAACCATCGACGACGATAACGTGATACCAATATACGACCGCAAAAAAATTTGTGTTCGCATATTGGTATCACGTTATCGTCGTCGATGGTTTCCAGATTATAACTTTAGTAAAAGAAAACAGAAATCAATAAAATTTTAACACAATGTTTATAACCACAAAAGAAAGCTTGGGATATATTTTGGGGTTATGGTCCCTAATTTTTAGGAATTAGGGGCCCAAAGGGCCCAAAAATAGCATTTATCTAGTGTCAGAACAATAAGTTGTGTATAAGTATTTCAATTGTTCTGAAATTGTACCACAAGTATAAAAATAAGATGTGGTATGATTACCAATGAGACAACTATCCACTTTCAGAGTTCAATGAAGTGGAAGTAAGCGATAATAGGCAATCTAACGACCATCAACAAGAAGAAAAAAGATTAAAAATACAAACGCCTCGGAATAGCCATACCGTAAATTTTTGTATACATTTGTATATCCTAAATAAAAAGTGTATAAAAAGGGCAGCCTTTAAGTTATCCAAACCCATATTTGGGGGGGGGGGGGGGTAAGAAACGTTATATACATGTATTTTCTTTGGGAACACAATGTAAGACATTAAGTAAAAACAATTTACACTAAACACTGTTGTGTCAACTATCACACTGCTATTTTTCAATAGCTACAAGTACTCCTATATTATAACTTTATACACTTAATAGGAAACATCTGTCAACAGTTTGTTTTTTTCGGGTTCAAGGATTTTTCCACAATGATTATGATAATTTTAAATGTATACTTGTGATGATGCATTAAGCGGTCTGTAAACATGTTTACAAAACTTTCAATCAAAATATTATGATTATGGGACGACAGGTTGGATTTGATTTTTCTTTCTTGGGGAGGGAGGAGGCATAAACATATTTATAATGAATATCCTGACTTGGTGAGAGCTAAAAAATATATTTTTCAAGAGACAAGAAGAAAACGAATATTCTAGAACTAAAATGCAATATGCCGAAACCAATTGTGTAAAAATACCCCCTCCTACCAGAATATTAAATATCAAATGGTTGTCCCCTTACTAAGAAAACACTTACCAATGTTTCAGAGTGTAAGACTTGCAGAAAAAACCTTTCTGATACTTGATTGACGTAGTTGTTTTACTATCATGTATCTTTCAAAGTTATCTTTAGTTATTTATTTTATGCTATACCATGCTCCCGGAATTCGAATAGGGGTTTTTCAACAGGACATAAAACTTTACAAAACACTTCCGTATAGTTTTATTAGGATGTTTGCTTTAACTCGGTGGAAAAGTTCTAAATGAACATTTCTTCAGAATAAAAACACGCAATATGTTCGGAAATCGTAGAAGTTAAACAATATAACATAATATATTATTTCTTGAACAATCCGTGTCGGGAAATTATTCATTGGAAAACGCGGAAATTAACTTTGAAGTCATTATTATTAACCAGGTAAAAATATACGCTATACACATGCGCGCCAGGTAAAAAATGAAAATGAATATTGACCGAGAAAACATTATATATAATTCTTTTTCTATTGTTCTTCCATTTTCTACAAAATAAATAAAATAAGAAAAAGATAGAGCTCTTCCTTCACCTCTTGCGTATAATAGCATTTTGAAATGTATGAATTAGTTCAATGACCGAGGTTTTGCTTGGCTTACATGTTGTCAAACGTGAATATTGCATATTATATTTATATCAAATTCAAATGATTGTAATTAATCATTAAAATAAAATGAAACAAAACAAGTAATTACAAACATTCAAAAATTATCTAACAGTGAGTGATATTACATGTATAAATATACATGTAACATCATTATTTACAATATTACACTCACCCGTTTGTGTACCTACAAGTTCCAATCGATTGTATACGTGATTATAAATAGTATTACAAAGAATCTACCTTTAAACGGATATATATTTATATTTATATATGCTTGGTGGACATTTCGTAAGAACAAAGAACGTCATTATAACAAAAGCTTCTTTAAATCCGAAACTGCAAGTCATTATTACATGCTGCGAAACGGAACAGTAAAGTATAGAAATTAAAAATATATATATATATTAGTATAGACTCATAAACATATTCCAAAAGGTCTTCCCAAATACAGCTAAGGTAATCTACTCATGGAGTCGAAAATCCTTAGTATTTAAAAAAAAATGTAAAATGTTCGTTTATAATTATGACCTTATAATGGAAATAAGTTGTGAGAAAGGCTTTGTTTGTACAGACAAGAACATTGAAGGATTGTTTTTTTTTTTTTATCTTTTATTCGGAGATACTAATTTCCTATATATATATATGATGGGATAATGTCGTATTTGCAATATTATAAAGCGAGAATTCGTGTAAATCCTTATCCCATGCAGCAAAGAAGACACCAAAACTGCAATTCAAATAGTTTTCTACAATCTATTGATGATATATTATAGGTCCGTGTATATTTGCGTCCATTAGTTTTCCGTTATGAAATGCCAGTAGCAAAAACAAAAAAACGAGATTTTTTTCATTTTATATCATTCATCTTTATAATACCATGAATTGTTGTTTTAAGCAACATGTATTCTGAATTTACTTAACACATTAAAAAAAATTGACAAAACATCAGTGAACACTTGACAAAACTATAGCTTAGATACATATAATCAGATATAAAGCTATGTGATGCATAAAATACCAACCACACTATAAAAATACTACACAAATCTAGGTGTTTATTGATTTTAATTAAATATTGATACATATATAGATTTTATACATCGTGTGATTGTAAATCTTATTAAGGTTCTCTCGGTTGAATAAGTTACACCAACGACTCTTTTAATGTCCATACTTAGTCTAAATTAAATATCTAACATGGTAAGTTTCCTATAACGTACAACTGGAAATAACAAGCCCCAATTCGATTCAAAGCTGAATATAATGTTGTGTTATTTTGAGCCTATACTTAAATGAAACTCGTCTATCAAATAAGTATACATGCACGCGTACGACCACAACAGAAACACAATGAAAACTTGTCTTTGATCTACTTATTAATCAATTGATTTATTTATGTGTACGATTAATGAGCATATTTGTGAAACCTAAATGACATTGAACTATAATTGATTGAGTATTGCTTAACGTCCAGTGGCAACTTTTTCATACACATATTAAATAAAAGAAAATTATTACAACTATAACAATAGTATGTAGGTTGAGCAAGATATAGTGTATGTAGAAAACTATCTGCAGTTTAAAAGAAGGAAAACGGATTGAGATTTTGAAAAAAAACAAAAGATATTAGAAACATACGGAAGCCGATAAGGGCCATTCAAAAAAAAAATATGTCGTAATTACGACATAACATGTCGTAATTTCAACATAACATGTCGTTATTACGACATCGCTATGTCGTAATTTCGACATAACATGTCATTATAACGACATCGCTATGTCGTAATTTCGACATATATATCATGTCGTAATAACGACATCGCTATATATAAAAGAATATGTATTATGATTGACTAGAGACTAAATGACACAGAAATTAACAACTATAGGTCATCATAATGCCCCCTATAATTAGAAAAGCCATCGCATAGTCAGCTATAAAAGAGGGAGGAAAGATACCAGAGGGAGAGTCCCCGAAATGCTGTGTGGCAGACAGTGTTATTAATTAATTATTAGCTCCCTTGGTAAAACTCCAAAACTGTTTTAACTCTTATGTATAGTGATCCTATTTCTTATTCTCTAATCTTCTTGATTCTTGGCAGGAACAACTACATGTGTCGGTTCTTTGTGACGTTTAAGCTGTTATTTTGCCAAATTTCATTTGACCTGGTGGCTGCCGATATTAAGCTTGAATAAGAAAAATGTCCAACGACGTTTTTCGTTAACTCAACGACTGAAAGTGATTTTTTTAAGTAGATATAGCAGAAAATGAATAAAAAGATTAAGACAATAATAATATCTAACAAAAGTACAAACATTTGCCTCATGTGAGTTCAAATATTGCTAATTCAATAAAATCTTCTCTACACAGTCGTTTTTCAAACGGTAGCCATTTTGTCCAAGTTGATATTTCATTTTTCAAAGCAGTTAACGCGTATTTTTTATAATTGATCAAAACAAAAGTTACATACACGAAGAGTAAAAAATGCCAAGATTCTTTTCTTATTAACTACATATGTGGGTCTTAAAGGAATAAAATGCTTCCACACATTACAAAACGGTAGCCAATTTGTCCAAACATCTGAAAACGTCTAAAATCCTAAAGACGCTAATTTCCGACGTTGCATGTGCTAAAGATTCAATTAAATGTTCATGATAATTAAAACAAATCGTGTTATGAAATTTGGAAAATGAGGTTGATGATTGCTGCCGAAAAAAAAGAATAGTGCATGTTGCTATAGACTCCGCCCGGTGACATAGTTTCGACACAGGTTAAATTTTGCAATTTTTATTAATCGTTTATAGCTTTTAACGATTTATTTAAAAGAATTGGGAAATGGGGAAAAAATTCCATTACATGAACTTCGTCCAACTTTTGCAAAGACAAATTGGAGACACCAAGACAGTCCTCTAAATGTAAAATGCGAATTGAAATTTATTTAATTTATGAAGTACTCCGAAATACACGGTGGGTATGGTTGTCCTGAGAGAGAACGTACTGTGCTGGTGATTTGGTCCTGTCAGGTGATGGTGGGTCCTGATTCTGTGCTGGTGGGTTTGTTTACATTGTATCAGAACGGCAATGAAACGACAGTTTTGTTGCTTAATTTTTCTCTGATGCGTCATAAGTACCATGCAAAGTATATTACAACAATATTATATTG